>NC_084485.1:133636309-134311990 GCF_030035675.1 Rhineura floridana | reverse complement strand
AAGAAGGATTTAAGTGCCCTCAGGCCAGGCCAGTCACAAGTAGGCCATTGTAAGAAGAAAGGAGCCTAGTGTTGTGGATATGTTAGATGGGAGCACTCAGGACTAAAGATGGATGCCCCTGAAGTTTGCAGTTCTAAACTTACTTACTAAGGGACTATGCCCCATAGAAGTCAATAGGACTTACTTCTGAGTAGATATAGTTTGGATTATGCTGTTGGAAAAGCTTGACTAGGGATCTGCAGCAAAGATATCCATATCCAAGAAGGGTTGGCAACCCCCTGCCTGGAATGCCCCACCCCTAACATTTAACATAGCTACTCCAAACTTCTTTACAGGTTTGACCATTCACTTTAAAAAAAAAAAAATTAAAGCTGAGAGTCTGGAGATTAAAGTGATTTATCCAGAGACCTGGAGAGGGCCCCCAAAATCTGGAGTCTCCGGGCAAAACTGAACATCTTGCAACCCTACTTAGAATCCTGCCCTGGGACTGTCGGGTGATCCTACACTGGGACTGCTCCCAACCTTCCAACTTGTGAATGCCTCTTGGATAGTAACCCAAACAGGCCTTTCTTCCCCTGAAAGGCTGGTGAAGAGGACGAGGGATCCCATTGTAGTCACTTTGGAGGCCCTGTGCTTCATCTGAGGCTGCACAGCAACCTACAGCATCAGTCTTTTTATTGCTCATATTTCCATGATATGTCAACTCTAAAAGTACATTTGTGACTGCTACAGACTTTGATCCAAGGTGTGTGATTTAGAGAGCATCAGATCACCACTCACCCACTTCCCACAATTCTTTTTCTTACTGTTTGAACAGCAGATTTTGAGCAGAACTCTACATTATTTGCAAAAATTATTAGAAACAAATGCATCAAAATCTCTCCTATCATTCATTTTCAGTCTAGTAATAATACTTCCTTACTTTTCCATGTTTCATTTAAAATGTAGGGCTTTTTTTTTTCTAATCATGAAAGCTTAGTTTCACAGAGAAAGAGCATTAGGATTTTTGCTCAGCTTAAATTTTTCCCCTTTACTGTCAAATTCTTTTGGGATTTAAAGGTATGGGATTAATGGAACACAAAAGGATCAAAGACAGGGTGGCAAATGCTAAAGAAAATAGTAAGAGCTGCCACTTTAGCTTCTTCATCAAAGTATGTTTTTTAAAATACCCCGTACAGTCTATTATAAAATAAATAGGACTCTAATTTTGGATCTGAAAGGAAACATAATACTTATCTCCAAAATATGAAAAGTGTGCTCATCTATACTTCTGCAGATTTTTCACTTATGCATTCAGCACATATATTCTACAAAGTACCTTATGGCTTTTTTTTTTGGAGGGGGAGAAGCTTGCTACTGATTAGCAGGGATGGGGAGCCCCTTTCAACCTGGGGGCTGCATTCCCTTCTGGGTAACCTTCTGAGAATCACAAGCTAGTGATCAGCGGACCCAGAGGCAACAATGGGCAGATCAGTTTTACCTTTGACCAGTTCTCAGAGTGGTTTAACCCTCAATCTCTCTTTCCAGGGAACTCTGGAAATTATAACTCTGTGAGGGGAATAGGAGTCTCCAGTCCTAACAACCCTCTGCATCCTTAACAAACTACAGTTCCCAGGATTCTTTGAGGGAAGCCATGCCTCTTGAAAGTGGTATGATACTGCTTTAAATATATACTGCAGATGGGGCCATTTATGTAAAATCCTTATACTGTATGTACTGCTGTTTGATGTTTCAGAACATTATGTTACTGTCCTTTGCTGTGAGTCTCCCCAAAGTCCTTTAACTATGAATATATACAACATGTTCGCTATCACTGAACTATGATTTCTCCATGACTCTTCTCTGGTACTACAAATTCATTTTATATAAAAAAAATGTATTCCACTCTTCTAGTTCCTATAGTACTCAGGGCAGCTTACGACACTTGAAAAACACAAAAGTCGTATAAACCAATACAATAATTAAAAATACAGAAAAATACAACAGAGGCAAGACACCAGATCTCCCTTCCCCTAAGTCAGGGGTTCCCAAACTGTGGTCCGTGGTTCACCAGTGGTCCATGAGCTTCATTCAGGTGGTCCATGGTGTGTCTGTGGATTTGTGGTCAAAGATAGGAGATGGCACATTTATAGCATTAAATATTCATATTGACTTTTAACTGTTTTATTGCTTCTTATATTATATTTTATTGTATTACAGTTTGAATTATTTATTTTATAAAATAATATAAAAGAATTAATAAAATATACTTTAAAATGATACAGCATCTAGCACATCACATTACAATTGCTACAACATGCAGAAAATCATGAACCACCAAGACCCTCAGCCAGTTTCGAGTGGTAAGTGGGAAGAAAAATTTGGGAACCACTGCCCTAAGTGAAGAATTGTTCAAGTGTATGTAACTCCCACAGTCCATTCAATGAGGTATCAATATTGTTAGATTCTGGAAAGAAATCTGAAATTTCCGATAGACATTTGGTATGCAACGAACCTAACATCACTCCTTTTCTTTCTGATGTTCAGATTGTGAGTGCTGTTGATTATGCAACCAAAACAATAACTCTCACATACAAGAGTATGCTTGCAGCATTCCTAAGGTTTTCACGAAAGAAATACCTTTAGGAAACAACCTGGGGGTTGGACAGCCTAATGAGGACTGAGCATGCTCAGTAGCCACTGAATGCTGGCAGATTGTTACAAGTGGAAAGGAATATGGTTTGTGTGGAATGGAGTTGCTTGAATCCTCAACATCAGCATTCCATACAGCAACACCGTGTTGCAGAACATACGTTTATTTTGAGAAATAGAAAGATATTAAAATTGGACATTTGTACATGTAGGACTTAAAATATAAAATTAGTCTCCTTAAATATTAGATGAGAGCCATGTCTTTTCAGTGCCTACTGATGACCTTCCTCTTTCAACAAGCCTTTAGTAGAGACCTTATCACAGTCTGCATCTGTGTTGGAATAGCTTTTTTAAATGTTGTAAGTTTGCCACCAGAGAAAAGGCCATCTGCATGCAAGCACAATGAACTTCAGTGAGTGATGGAAGTTGGGGGAAGTCTTCAGCTAAAGATCTTAATACACACATGTAACCCAGACACCCTGATTAGAAAAGTTAAAGAAGAAGAAGAAGAAGAAGAAGAAGAAGAAGAAGAAGAAGAAGAAGAAGAAGAAGAAGAAGAAGAAGAAAAAGAAAAAGAAAAAGAAAAAGAAAAAGAAAAAGAAAAAGAAGAAGAAGAAGAAGAAGAAGAAAAAGAAGAAGGGACATTCTGACATCTAATGGTCACATCTTGGGACAAAAAGGCTAGCATTCAGGCAAAAAGCAAATGGTGGTCTATGCAATTGAAAGTGCAGTTCTATTCCCCTTCATAGGCTGTTTTCACACTGTACTTTATTCCATTATTCTGACGATTTCTTACCTGGTAATTTGTCCATTATATTTGATCTTTCACCCAATGAACAAGCTAGCTATGAAATTCTAGTGGAATACAGTGCAAGTTAGCACTATTTTTTGTGATAAATAATACCAGAAATAATTCTTTTGCAAGTTTGGGAACCCGGAAAATCACAGGAGATTTTTGCTAACTGCAGCCACTCAATGTGACAGGGATCGCAGCATGCAATGCATTCCCACCCTTTAGGCACACTCTTTTGTGCGTGTGATGAAAATTGTACCAATATTCTGGTGTAGGTGTGGGTAGCATTTCTTAAAGGGAGAGGGGTTGCATGGTGACAGAATGAGATCTTAGACCTCCTACACAGTCGGGAACAGTCCACATATGTATAATGGGTGAGGGACAAAAATAAGACATTCATTAGAGCTGTGTGAAAAACAGTTGTGCAAAATGCTGGTATACTGTTCCTTAACATAACAGGTACTGCAGTGTGAAAGGAATTCAGAAATTGGGACAGAAGTGCTACCATTCTTATCCATTAAAATAACGCAATAAGCTCCATGTCTGAAAGCAGCCATATCCTTGAATGATGCTCCGATTAAAGGATAGTGGGCTTGTGTGGCAGATAGAACACCTGCATATATGATTGCAGAATGCGTTATTATGCTACATTTGAGCCAGCCCCTGTACTTCAATTTAGCAATGTGTAAGCATGCATGTGCATCTGTTTGAAATGACAGGATACACAGTCTTGGCGAGCAGTTGCCAGCTTTGTGCAGACTTCTACTCATTGCAAACTAAAAATGCCAATCTCCTAAGTAGTAACATTCTTTGAAATATTTCCATTTTTTATATGCCAGATGAAGTTATTGACACAAGTCTCACACCTCATATTCAAGTTTACCAGTACAGTTTGAAAAACTGCAGAAAAGCCATACTACTTTTAACTTTTGAAATATATGTATTGTATTTAACAGGTGAGCATTCTATTTATCTTTGCCCCCTGTGGTGCAATATTAAGCCTGCAAGCAACTAAATAAAGAAATGACTAGTAACAACAACAACAAATTCAAACTTTGAAAAGGTCAGACCAGAAACTGTTGTGCCAAGAGGCGACACCTAGCATAAAGAAATACAATTTATGGCCTGTGTTTTATTTTTGATTTTTTTAAAAAAAAAACACCATTATTTGCAAACAATGTATTAAAATGTCACTTTTCCCCTTTGTTCTTATTTTAATAACATCACAAGGAAATTTAAATTTTTGTGTTACTTATTATTCTTGATTTTCCATTTGTCACTACTGAGAACTCTTTAAAAGCACCTTGGACAGCTCCTTGAAAGTGCAGACTAATACCCGGAATGGATTCCGCTGCCCCACTGACATGGAGCCGCCACCCCCCACTGCTCTGTCTGTTATATGAAGAACAAGTTATTGTGACTATCCTCTGCTACTTTAAAGCTTTGGAGGGCTGCTTCCAATGCCCCTAAATTCCCTAGATAATCCTTCAACCTTTTTAATGTGAAAGCCTCACATCCATGTCTGCTTGCCTTTTGCCAAATGGCGTTGTTAGTAGGCTGCAGTGGTGCTGCCATAGTCAGACTTTAAGGCAGACATCCAAGGCCCCAATCAGCAGAATGAGCAGGGGATCTCCGAATGGATTAAGGCTGCTTTACTTCCATTTTGAAGCACGTTACCATCTCAAGAGAAGAGCCCTGTAACACCATTAAGTCCAGAATCTGAAATTAACTACACCACGACTGTGGAACAGAATAACTGTTTTCTGTTCAAAAGACAGGGGGAGGCGATTTCATAACACAGCATAGTCTGGCTGTGGCAACAAGGAACTTTTTAACCCCATCATTTGTAACTGGATTAAATAGAATATGAATCTCTCTGAAGTCTCTGAAAAAGTAATAGTACTGAGCTCTGATCCAAGGAAAAACGTAGGTTTGCAGAAACTCTAAATAAAGGTCTGTCAGATGAATCTATCCAAACAGAGTCTGTGTTATTGAGATGGCAACCAAATGCAGTCAGAGTGCCTCATATCCCTAAGGAGTGGAATAACAGTCCTTTGTTGCTCCTTCCTTTTTCAGTGTTTCTCAATAAAATAGGAAATTAGAGCTGAAATAAATTTGCTATCAAAACTTCTCCTTTGCAAATGTTGATAGTAGATATTATCTAAATATTCCCTGAATGGGTGACTATTTGACATCCATTTCTCTCGCTCTCGCTCTCCCCCCCCCCGGTAGCAGTCAACATTTCACGGTATCTGACATGCAGCAGTTAAGTATTTGATAGCGTTAGACTGCTGACAAGGAGCTGTAATCAGCATATGACAGAATCTCACATCTAACAGTGAGTGTCTGACAGTATCTGACAGCTGACTTGCACTAACACTTCTGGAAATGTGGCACTTACTTCATTTAAATCGGGTGGGGAACCTGTTGTCCTCCAGATGTTGCTAGACTACAAATCCCATCAGCCATACTGACTGGGGCTCATGGGACTTGTAGTCCAGCAACGTCTAGAGGGGTTACCAATCAGGAAGCATTCCCTTGAACAGTTTAGAAAGGCAAATATTGACATTACATCTCAAATTCATAATTGAGATGTTGATGACAGATTTCAAAATAAAAGCATGCATTCAAACGGTGACTTTAACAAAAGTAATAATTCCAGCTGTATGGGAAATTGCCTTTTATCTCTAGCAACAAAGCAACACAGAGACTGTTCCAGAGCTCCAGAGGCTAACTGGCTTAATCTGAACATGGACAAAGGTGACATTCAGAAAACCCACAAGCTCTAAATATACACGTGTTTCAAGTCAGTCATGTCGGTGAGCACTGGGAAATATTCCAAGAGGGTGTCTGGCAGAGCGAAACAAGAAAGACTATGGGTTCCCATCCTTGCTATTAACATGCCTGTTTGACAGAACCACAGTACAAACAGAAAAGCCCAGCTGGAGGCTAATGAAATAATGGAGTGATATTATTGAAAATCTAGCTTTCCAGCATAGTTTTCTGTTTTCCACTCAATCACTTGATTGTTTCCCTTCCCTGAACAAGTTTCAGCAAATGTGTAAATGATCCCACTCCTTTCACATTGTGCAAGCGCTACATCTCTTACTGATATGTAGAGAGATGGAATTTGTGACTTTGTTAATGAGAGTTTCTTCTTGAGAGTGTTTGCATTCTACCCCTAGGCCAAAAAAGAAAAAGAAAGCAGACACACTTCGTATTTGTGGAGATAACACAGGAGTGGCCAGGAATGTGGACATGAATATAGGTTTTAAACTGCCAACTTTTTCTGAAAACAACAATAGTGGAGACTCATCCATGAGGGCTACCAGGGCTCATCCCTACCAAGTGAGATACCTGGCATTTTGTTTTTTAAAAAATGTTTCCCCAAAAATCTCAGAGCCACATTCTTTCCTGTCCCACACATTCTTCCATAATCAATTTCAGTGTAGAGTACCGGATACTTTCCTGTCCATCTCTTGTTCTCTGGCTAATCAGCTCTCTGTACCACTCAGCCAGTCTCAATACAAAAGGATTGTATAGCCAGGAGATCCCACTCATCTGTCTTCAGGCATAAAAAACATGTAATAGGTTTTTTTGTTTGTTTAATTTACCAGTGCTACTTGTTTATTTCCTTAAGGGTGTGATGCCTCCACTGCCATCTTGGTTGATGTCAGACTTGCGCCCACAGTGCGATGGGCCCCGGTATGCCTGGTGCCGCCCTGGCAACCACCATTTACTTCAAGAGGTAGGCGGAGCATGTTGCAGGCGGCCGTTGCGGGCCTGTGCGGCAGTGGGGGGTGCTTCAGAACTCCCTCCCCGATCTATTTGGATTGCAGAAGCTACTGCTACCCACCCACCCTAAGGAGAGGCCCTTCGGGGGGAGGTAGGTGGGATGGGCATGCATGCATTCATGTGTGTGCCGGACCCCAGGGCAGGCTGGTGCCAAAGGGCCCTGGCATGCCTGACACCAGCCCTGCAAATGATCAAACCTCCTCCTCCTTGTTCAGAGGCACATGTTACCAAATTCTTCCAAGCTACACAGCAAGTGGATTGGACTGTGAAGGACCAACCCAAACTGTGCTTGCATTTTGACAAATTTGTAGGGCAGTACAATATCTCAGAGAGGAGGTCAGGTCTCCTGCTCCCTGGTGCATTCACTGTAGCTACCCAATTTCCCTGTTTTTTTAAAGTTTGATAGAAATATTTGTGGGCTATAGGTATGTTCTTAAACTGCAAGGTTTTTTTGCCTGTTAGTGAATTTTTACTGTAGTCTCCCAGATCTCAGTCCACTTAATTTCCCTGCACTTTATTCCACATTCTGGAAGAAACATGTGAAAAGCTGGGGGAGGGAGAAAATAATTTTCCTATAGGTCTGGAAATGTATGGGATCCCTTGTTAACAGTCCTGTGCAGCACCTTTAAGATTAACCAATTTATGCTGCTATCCTGTACATACTTACAGGGAGTAATCCCTATGGAATTCAGTGGGGGCTTACCCCTGAATGAAAAAAAAATAGAATAGTGAATACTGAATAGTGAACAATTATTCTGACATAAATCCACACTAGAAATTGTAACAGCAGGGACCCCTTCTGAACCAACACTTAAATGGTAAATATCACTAAAACTGGAATATTTAAGTGTCCACTGTTGCTTTGCAAAGGAGGAGGATGGGAACCAGAAGAGTGGAGGCCACACAATGTTTCTGCCAGCAGAGACATGACTGTGATAGCAAGACCCCTTCTGAATCAAGTACATTTTTCAGTTTAGTTAGGTGCTTACTGTTTGTACAACAGCAGTGCTGAAGTTTCTGCAGTATCTTTGCAAGCAAGGAAAGGGAAAAAAACCAGAACACCTTGGCCACACCCCTGTGACCTTTCATTGGCCATGCTCCTATGACCTCATAGCAGCTCCACCAGGTCTAGCAGTCATTGGAATCCACTGTTCTCCCCCCTCTCTCATTACTACTCTTGTTACTACTGGATATGAAGCATCAGTTAAATATTGCTTCTTCTTTTTTGTATCTAGCTTATTTTTAGCTTCTGCTGAAAGCATAGTATTTGTGGCAGTGAATACTTGAAAAACAAAGGTCATTCCTTGGCTGATCTGCCTAAGTGAACTCAAATGTGTTTATTACAGTAGGTGCCTTCTTCAAGGCATTTACATTCCTCCTCTTCTTTTCAGGAGATGATCAACAAATCAGTTACCAGGCCAACAAACCAGCCTCTCTCATCATTGTTCACTGCATAATATATCTACCATCTATATATCTATATCTATCTATTCTTCTTGGGTTCTCCTAGGTTAGAAGGTTGTCCTCTACATCTCTAATTCCTGCAGTGCAATCCACAGTACCTCTGATAGATGTTTTCTTTTCATTTAGTAATCTGTAAAGCAGATCCTCTTTCAATGATTTCAGTGGACACTTGGAGTTTATATGCACAGGGCTACAGTGTGGCCTCTCTGTACAGAGCTTTCATCCAGTTGTAGGACAGGTCAGTTTTAGTTGAATTCTGTGTTTCCAGAGAGCTCTGTTCTTCCATTGAACTGTTTCACTTAATGAGAATAAGGTAATAGCACTGTGATGGCCTGTGAATGCCCTTAGCTTTGAAATTGTCACTGTTGTGGCCATATTTGGTTAGGTGATAAATTGGGCCATTTGATGATTATGCATTAGGGATGGGACTTGTCAACAGGCTGCAGGCTAGGGTGGGTGAAAAATCTGCTTAATTCTGACTGTGGAGGTCAGAATTAAGCGGATATTCACCCATTGCAGCCTCTTGCTTGCCCAGCAGTGTGGCATCACCTCTTCCTGTTCTTTTTCCTCCTCTGTGGTCTGGTCTGCTGGGAGGTTTATGCCACAGCTGCCACTCTATCCTTCAACTCAGGGAGTGCCCCTTCTCTCCCACCTCCTCCTTCTCCATGGTACTGGGAGTGAGCAGGGCAGGGTGGATTGGTGGTGGAGGTGAAACCCATCCCTACTAAGCATACATACTGGACTGGTTCCAGACTTCCCAAGAATGGAGTTCTGCTCATGGAAGCTTCTGCTGAACTCCACTCATGGCAGTTCCATCCTTTGCACCCTGAAACTCTGCTCAAGAAGGCTGGGAAATCCTTCATAACAGTATTGGGGTGGCACTGGGGGCTGCTGCATGATGGGGTAATTGACAAAAAATAGCATCCTTCCTATCTCCAGCAAGATCCTCTACTGGATGGATTCCTTGTGAGGACTGAGCTATAAGCTGCTGTCTGAAGTGAGCCTGGAACCAGAAGGAGTAGGACAAAGCTAGAAGGCAGGACCAAAGAGCAAGTTAGAAATGAAGGACAAACCAGGAAACACCCAGAATTCAGGAGCAAAATATAACCAAGGATGCAGGAACATGCCAGCACTCAGGAAGAGCTTGTTGCTTGAGCCAGGCTGAAGTGGAAAGGAATACTTTTTATAATCCTTCCTGTCTGGGAGGATTCATGACAGCGTAAGTGGGCCGAGTCACTCTAGGGCCTGAAGATACTTCTCTGAGAATCTGTCACACATGGAGCAGCTGCGTGCAGATCCTGACAGGAATCCTTCCATTCATAAAAATGTAAGTCTGGATCCAACTTTCAATCCCTTTTCAGCATGATATCCTTTCTTCATCCAGTGAGCCTTTATGTCATTCCACCAAGGATTTTTTTAAAAAAAATCCTTAAATTTCCCTCAAAAATAATTACTGCAAGTATTTTACCTGCAAAGGAAAATCCTCCACATTCAGCATGACTTTTGCTTTGGACAAAATTGGAAGGCACTCTAAAAATCTCTCTCACCTCCCCCTATGCCTCTGGGAAATTCCACTAATATTACCAAAAATTATTTTTTTAACAATGTTTGACAGTTCCATTTTCTGGAGATAGGATTCCCTGGTTATTTTTAACAACCTTTTCATCTCCCATGAGACAAAAATATGAAATGTTCATGTGCGTGCACAGAGGAAGGGGGACAAAAGTTTTTAAACCTTGTCTAAAAACTGTCTTGCCAGTGCCAATTTATATACAGTCCATTCTTATATCTCCATATTTCAGGTTTTGGCATGTGTGGCTAAATAAGAGTAGTTTACAAGGACACTGCAGAATAGCCCAATGTTATTGTTCCTTCATTGTGTGTATGTGGTCGTGTGACTCCAAGAGAGAATAGTTTATGATCACAACTCTCTAAGGATTATTATCAAGGACTGTGTACTTATCAACATCTAATACACTGGTGCACCACCCTTTTGCATGACACGTTTCTCCTTGATCCATCATTGTCACTGGATGCCCAAGAGGCCATGGTAGCTAGGAATGTCTTTTACCAGCTTGGACAGGTGCACTAGCCACAGGCATACCTGGAAAGTGGTAGCCTGTACACAGTGACCATGCATTGGTAACCTCACTATTAGATTATTGTAACATGCTCTGTGTGGGACTCTTCTTCAGTTTTGTCCAGAAGTTGCTGCTGGTGCAGAATGCATCAGTTTGGTTGCTCAATGGTGCTACATATTGTGAGCATGCGACACGTCTTCTGAAAATAGCTGTGCTACCTGCCAATTTTCTACCAAGCCAAGTACAAGGTTTTACTGTTGACTTACCAAGCCCAAAGCAACTTAGGACCAGGTTACCTGAGTGAACGCCCCCTCCCATCTAGATCTTTCCATTTGTTGAGGTCTTTGGATGAGGTCCTCCTGGTTGTTCTGCAGCCTGCTAACATCCATCTTGCAGCAACCTTTTCTGTTGTGGTGCCCAGCTTATGGAATCATCTTCCATCTGAAATAAGGAAAGCACCAACTCTGATGAGGTTTTGATGTTTGCTAAAGACTCATTTATTCATGCAGGCATTTGTTTAGTCAGTAGCACCAAGCTTGTGGTAATTCTCTGGCTTACTGTGGATGTTGATGCATTTATTGTATATTAATGAATTGCTCTTGTTGTATCAGTATTTATATTATTATATTGTGAATGTATATTGTAAAATAAGACAGAAACAGATGACCTGATGTGATGGTAATATTAATAATCAGTAGAAGTATTTTCTTACTGTGTATGTTATGTGAATGTGGTGAATTCTCTTCCAGAAAGGATACTGTTTCAAGAGATAAAAAATAATGAGACAGGTGAATGTAGGGTCCAGAATATTTACATTTAGGAAGGGATGTAAGAAGACACTGTTTTCTGTTCTGTCCAGTATTTGCCACATGCAGCATTGTTTCCATTCCACTGCAGTTCATCTTCCACTAAAAACTATATTATTCATCTCACTGTTCACTGTTGGTGAAATTACATAACACATGGAATTTGCATAATTAATTATGTATATTACATACATCACATTATTCCACCTCATTAATTTCATTGCAGAAAAAGCACAATGCAAGGGGGGGGGAAATGTAATCAGTTATCTGTTGCCTACAGGCTGAAAGTAACAACAGTGAATACTGATTGTATCTACTGGATTGATTTCCATTCCAAACATGGGACAAATAAGCAAATATCAACAAGCAAACACTGCTTCCATTTTCTGTTTTTGTTAGAATTTTCTGACATCTCTACATTTAGGTTCGTGGAGTAGGGTCTTTCCCTCCAAATCCTATGTTACTCTTGAAATACAAATTCTCCTCTGGCATATACCTGAAGGGAGGTGTAATCTCTGACCTTGAGAAAGTGAATGGAGATAACATTCCAAAGTGAAACATTAGTTGAATTCAGTGATTGACTGGCTGATGCCAGGGGTGATAAACATGAAATGTGATGATAGCCATAGTAGATGACTAGAGTGTAATAAGTGGAGATACATGTCTGGGAAAAGTAGGAAAGGAGCATAAGATAGCAGAGGGAAATGATGATTATATATGTGTAGGCTTAGATAAGCTTTTGATCATTACTCATCCCTTGCTAATAAAAACCTCAACAGAAACAGGTATGGAGTAGTGGGAGAAATATCTCTGCCTTGGCAACTTAAGTCAGATCTGTAAAGCTGGCACTCATGCAGATATTCTTTCTCTGTCAGAGACAAAAGCACAGGGTAAGATAACAATTTATTGCTAAAAATACCAACTGATATTTTGGTAAGTTATAACTTTCTTGCTATATCACTTTTTTTGCTGTCAGCTGCTAATTAAATGCTTACACATTCCTTGCAAATTTAATTTATTAAGTGAAGGCCATTTATTGCTTTCTGCAATTTGGAGTTAATTAGAAGGTGGCAGAATTGTTCCCTGGTATGCTTAGTCATCCTGAGCACATATCAGTACAGCAAGTGGATTTTCATGTAGCACTTGCAATTGGATTAAATGTTCAAATGGTTGCATTTTGAAATACTGTATTGACAGCAAGCACATGAGCTTCATTAGCAATAAGGGTTGGATCCAGAATTTGCTCCAGCTAGTGGGGTGGGAAAGGTGACTTTTACCAATTCATCTTTGCAACCCCAGGCTCCACCACCCAAACTGCCCCAAACTGCCCCAAACCACAGGGGAATGCTCTGGAACTATGTGGGAGTTGGCTCTGTGGGATCCATCCACTGGATCAGTACCCTTTCATGGACAGAAGGAGCATTTCTGTCTGTAAAAGGCAAAGTTTGGATCCAACCCATTATTACTTGTAGGCTGATCTGTTATTGTTGTTGTTGTTTACCAAGCCTAGTTAGTGTTAGTAGTGGACTACTATTAAATTCCACTTAGAAATTATTTTGTAGATGGTCTAATTTCTCAGAAATTTGGTTACCAAAGGAGTGCACAATTTATGGCCTCCCAACCTGAACACAGGTATGACAGGGCCTGACAGAAGCTTGATATATATCCCCATTTTGCTGCCTAAGGAGGAAATCCAAACCATGGCTGCCAACCAGTGGGGCATCATCATCATCATCAACAACAACATCAACATCATCATCATCATCAACAACAACATCATCAACAAAAACATCAACAACAACATCAACAACATCATCATCAACAACAACAACATCATCAACATCATCAACATCAACATCATCATCAACAACAACATCAACATCATTAACATCAACATTATCATCATCATCATCATCATCAACAACAACAACAAGCTACCACCCACCACCCACCCATCCTTCACCATCCTCCACCCACCCATCCTCCACCCACCCATCCTCCTCCATCCATCCACCCATCCTCCTCCATCCATCCACCCACCCACCCATCCTCCATCCATCCACCCACCCTCCATCCATCCTCCACCATCCACCCACCCACCCATCTACCCATCCTCCTCCATCCACCCACCCACCCACCCACCCACCCATCCATCCATCCATCCATCCATCCTCCACCATCCATCCATCCATCCATCCATCCATCCATCCATCCATCCTCCACCATCCATCATCATCATCATCATCATCATCATCATCATCATCCATCCATCCATCCATCCATCCTCCACCATCCATCCATCCATCCATCCATCCATCCATCCATCCATCCATCCATCCATCCATCCATCCATCCATCCATCCATCCATCCTCCATCCAACCTCCATCCATCCAACCTCTACCATCCATCCTCCCTCCATCCTCCCTCCATCCTCCATCCTCCCTCCATCCTCCCTCCCTCCATCCTCCATCATCCTCTATCTATCCTCCATCCTCCATCCTCCATCATCCTCCATCATCCATCCTCCCTCCCTCCTCCCTCCCTCCATCCTCCATCATCCTCCATCTATCCTCCATCATCCTCCATCCATCATCATCCATCATCCATCATCCAGATAGGTGACACATAAATTGAATTTTATTATTATTATTATTATCCATCCTCCATCCATCCTCCATCATCCTCCATCCATCATCCTCCATCCATCATCCTCCATCCATCATCATCATCCTCCATCCATCATCATCCATCATCCATCATCCATCAGATTTATATCCCACCCTTCCTCCCAGTAAGAGCCTAGTCTTAAGGATCATCTGAAGACACATGTACCACCCTGTGCACTTTGCTATACATGTGAGGCATCTCGCTGGGGGTTATTGCCAAATGAAGTAGAGAAGGCATCCAAAAGGGGCTGGGCCCTTTCCGTAGTGGCATCAACCGTATGTCCTCCTCAGAGAGGTGTGTTGGGTTCCTAAACTATAATTTCTTTAGGCACCAGAACACGACATGGCTTTTTATGAAGACTTTTGGCTAATATTCCCCATTATTCTTGAGTTTGGCTTTTGGCTGTGATGCTATTTTTATTGGTTTATCCTGCTATCTGGAATGTAGTGTCTGTGTTTTATCGTTTGGTTTCATGATTTTATGTTTTTATCAGATTTTATTTTTCTAAGCCATTTTGGGTACACCTTCAATGGGGAAAAAGTGGGATATAAATTCTTAAAACAAAAATGTACAGCTGTGCAGCCTAACTATTTAACATTAAATATATATCTATTAAAGCACTCATTTCAGAAACTATGAGAAAAAATAGATTACATCTTTAATTTGGCTAAATGTATGGCCACAATTATTTTATTCTGCCTCAACTAATGGATGTGTCCAGCCAGGATAAATACAGATCATCACATCAGACTTTTCCAGACTGAATGCTAACTGGGCTTATGAAATTTTAATTTCTCCAAGTATAAACGATTGCTTCATCCTTACACATTATAATTTGCTTTTATGAAAGTTAAGATCAAAACAGTTTGCAATCAAGGGACCAATTTTTTTAACATAACTCTTTTCAAGTATCTTCAGCCTCTAGTCAAACGTTTTAATAACATTGGCTGAATCTGCTGATTGACTGGCTGTTGCCAAGGGTGATATACATGAGAATTCCAAAGTCATCTTATTTTTAGTGAGTTGGAGCTTCTGTGTTAATGAACTATGAATTCCCTCAGGCAGCTCCACTTTGGGTAGACATCACTATGCTTTATTTTTAAAATTAATTTATACCCCACTCTGCCTTGTTGCTGGGGAATTACTTTTACAAACCTCTCTTATAGAACATGTATTCATGACTGATGGTGCATTTGACAAGACAGAGAAGAATCAGCTGGCAGACTGTAGGCACCATGTAGAAACTGTGTGTGTGTTGCAGGGGGGTAGTTGTTGATTTCCTCCACTCTGTTTTAGATTGCAGTTGCTTATTACCCAGGAGTCCCTCTAGTTTTGGTCATGTTGAGGTATACAAAAGGTAACAATAACAAATGCTCTTAATTTGATTTTCTATAGTTTGTCCTTTGAACCTTGCCATTAATAGCCCTGCTACCAATATCTCTTCACCAAAGCTTGAAATGGTAGTCCTGTAAACCTAAACACACTTTTCTTGGAACAAGCAGGGCTTGCTTCTGAGTAAATTTGTAAATGTATTTGTAACAGCCTATTGCTTACAGTTCACCAACACTGGGCAGGCTGAGACAGGAACAAAGCAGACGTAACAAAAACACCATGCTTTCAGGTGTGTTTTTAGCATCATCAACCATGTGATTTTTGGGCACCATATTAAGATTTTAATGCTCCAATGGAAGTAATCAGCAGGGTAGAGTGGTGCTGTGGAGCTGCCCTCCTGACACCAGCATTGCTACCACTGAACTGGATGATGTGAGAGTGGGGCAGAGTTAAGGTGAGATCAAGGTTGCATGGGTGCACCAGCGGAGTCAATCTAATGCTCTTGCCAGTGTACCCATGCATCCCCAAACTCATCACCATCCACTCTGCCCCTGGACCATCCAAGTAAGTGGTACTGATGCCAGAGTCAGGAGGATGGCACCTCCCCATCTCTCCCAACCACTCTTGTGCTCCAGTTGGCTACACAATGGTTAGATGGGTTATGTACATAAAAATTCATGTAATTTGTTACTATGTTGCTTTGTCACAAGAAGATAAATGACATGGGATCCTAGGTACTCTTCAGTTCACACATGAGTTCTTCCATTCATTTGGAAGAAAGGAATTGTCTGCAACAAAGGTTCCATGAATAGAAGTGAGGGAGAGGCAATGATTGTCCATTTATTTCCCCTGCAGCCCCTCCTCATGCACCCTCTCGACAACTTTCGGAGGAGAACACTCTCTGTGTGTGACTGCTACACTGGGAAAAAGCATGCATTTCCAATGTGTATTTCATAAGGCAGAAGGCACGTAACTATTAACTGACCATTCTGGGCTCTCAGTCAAACAAAGGAATAGCTGATGGCCAGTGAGTGGCACAGAACTGATGAGTGTATGAACTTGTAAGTACATAGCTTCATCAAAGACTCTGGAGAATATCAATGGAAAAGGGTAAAAAGCCAACATGTGTGACTCTGGTCTGTATGCAGGGTTGGACAGATTGGAAATTTGATGGTGGCATAATTCCAGAGCATCCCTAGATTCATTCCTTATGGGTGTGTGCCATGAGTCAGTGATGGATGCATGGGAGCTATTACCTTGGCACCAAATTGGATGTGTGCTACTGAGTGGTTAGTATAGCACCTGGCACAGGCTATGAAATCAGGGTCCTCCCACTGGGTATTTCTAGCCACTCAGCAGCCACATTCATAATATGCTGTTGCATATTGCTAATGTAAGAGCCACCTTGTCTCTGCCACCTCATGAAAGCCTCCAGCAAAACACCTTGGTTCTTCTACCCTCTGATCACAGGTTAGCAGTGGGTGGCTTTATATCTCCAGGAAGATGCCTTATGACCACCATCACTGATGATACAATCACCCCAGTTGTAGGATGGCATTGGGTTATTCTAGGCATGGAGAAATGGTGGCCTTCCATATATTGTTGGATGCCAACTCCCATCTGTCCAATCCAGGGATGATGGGAGCATTGGCACATTTTTCATTCATTCTCAAGGAAAACTATCCTTACCTTTAATTTAGCACTGAATCTAATGTCTACATGTAAGGTAAAATAGAACTCTATGATTTGTTAACATGGGAATCAGTCTTAATACTATGCAAATGTATGCAAATCCAAAAGATATGAAATGTATGCAAATCCAGTGGATCAGTCATCCCACATCTTTTGCTTTATAATGCTAGGTAGCTGAATTTGGTGGAACACCTGGAAATGGTCTGATCCCTCCTCATCCATAAGAAAAAAGTAGTACAAATATATGCCCCCGCTAAAAAAAATAGTTTTTTGAACCATGGCTTGGATCCAGGTGAAGTCAGTTGCAGTTAGTTCATACTGACACCAGTGGAACAACTTATTCATGATTTAAGCCTCCTTACTTTCAATGAGAACTAAGTGCAACTCATTTAGTCAGGATTCAACCCTTTGTTTCCCTGTGATTGCCTTTACATTTCTGCTAACAATTTTTCTAGTACTGTTAGCATTTTTTTTGCCATTCAACAGTGTTGTTTTAATGCACAAGGCCATTCTTACTTCTTTTTCCTGATCTCCAAGGTAACACAACTGTGGGTTCCAAAGTGACCAGAAGCAAACATCAGACTTGCATTGAGTTAGGAGTCAATTTATATAACAATTTGAAAGGCAAGAAGAGTCAACAGAAGGAGTATTCTGTATTTCTCTAGAAACGCAAGGGATGGTGGAAATTAGCAACCACATAGTGAAAGAAGATCAAGAGGGAAATTTCAGCTTAAAAATGCATGTGGAATATCCTAGATCATAGCTAAGTAGTTCAGGAAGGTAGATGGCTGTTCAGGAAAATTATACAATATATATTGTCTTTATTTTATGTACTTAGATTTTACCTGCTCTATTCTCAAAGTGTCATAGTGAGCATGATTGAAAAACAAATAAAACCCCAAAATGCTTAAAATGTAATCACTGATAGAACCCTCAGCTGATCTCTCCACTTATACAAAGGTTAGACCTCTTCAGGCATTTGGTAACATTGGTGGAGGGCCTGCCTGCCCCCTAGACACCAGTTCACACAATGACCACATATCCTGGCTAGGGATGAGGGATAAATTCCATCAGTTTGCATTTAAAGCTGAATCTGTAAAATTCACACTTTCTGAAACAATATGAGAAGTGAAACACAGATATCCTTTCAAAGTATACAGCCACAAGAGTGGCTGTATACTATAGCCAGCATGGTTTTTTCCACAGTGTTAAATTGAAAATACTCCCCATGTCATTCTGCTGCTTCCCATAAGCTCATAAACAAAACCTTACAAAACTTATTCTCCTGAACTCAGAAATGCTTGCTTACCAACCAACACTCTAAGTTTTCATGGCAATGCACAAAACAGAGAGAATTGAGAGTCCAAAGTGTAAAAAAAGAGAAAAAAATCCAGACCCCTGTTGGACTTTTTTCTGTCAGTGGTCTCATAATTTGTTGAACTTAATCAAAAATCACCCATGTTCACAGAGTACCTGTAATTCTATTACTGACCTTGTGCCATACTCGGACCTTCATCTTCTGCAGTTTAAAAGTTAAAAAAATTGCATGGCTGATTTTTAATTAATTTAACACATTTAACATTGGAGTCAATGATAAGCATGGGCATGCTCAGTAAGAACCAATTGTCAGTGTTCTAAAAGCCAGACTCACAGCTGTTTGGTTTGGCTAATCACCCATGCCAGACCTTTATTCCACACCCATGCCAGACCTTTATTCCACACCCATGCCAGACCTTTATTTCACTTTAGACAGTCATTACTTTCCCCAAAGAATCCTCGGAAGTGTAGTTTGTTAAGGGTGCTAAGAGTTGTTAGGAGACTCCTATTCCACTGACAGAGCTCCAGTGGCCAGAGTGGTTTAACAGTCAACCCCTCTTCTGGTGATTGTAGCTCTGTGGGGGAATAAGGCATCTTCTAGCAACTCTCAGCACCCTTCACAAACTATACTTCCCAGGACTCTTTGGGAGAAGCCATGACTGTTCAAAGTGAAATGAAGGTCTGATGTAGATGTGTTGTGAGCCAAGCAGGGAGGGGGCGGATAGACAAGGGGGAATCCAAGGATGAGGGACTGGGAACTTGGGGAAGGGTACATAGTGAGGCAACCACTCAGGGTGACTCAGTCCCTGACTTGGACAGATCAGCACCCTCCACTCCTGACTCCCCTGTGGGAGAGCCGCCACCACCACTGCCAGTGCCTTGACCTCATGCCCCAGACATTCCCCCACTTCCTGTGCCCAAACTGTCAGTTAGCAGCCCTCCTCCATCCAAAGGTGAGATCAAAGCACCTTCGCCCCGTGCTCAGAGGTGTGAGAAGCAGGAAAATGCAACAGACTGAGCTGAGGAGGCACTTGTGTGCATGCTGTGAAATCCAAGCCTACTTAAGAGGACTTGGGGGAGGACTCAGTGCTGACTCAACGTCTTAGAGCTGCGAATACATGCTTAGTCAGAGTTAGTTCAGAGTCAAAGTTCCTACAAAGCATCATTAGGTTAATGAGGCGCAGTGCTTTTGATGTTTGTATAACTTTAATAAAAAGAGAAAAACTCAGAGGCAACTGAGACTGAGTCCTTCGGCTTTGGGCAGGACAGGATGCGGCCAGGGACAGCTTCGGTTTAAATTTGGGTGGGAGGCTACATGTGCCTGCCGCAGAATAAAAAGTTGGGGGAAACCCTGAAAAGCAATGATACTGTTCACAATGTTTTCCTTTTGGAGAGGAAAGGGGCTTTCTCTCTGCCCAGTGTGTGCCCATCCAATCCCCTCCCCTCCCTCCTCCCCCTTCCTCCCTACCTCTGCCCTTCCTCTCCTTCTCTCCCCCTTCCCCCCTCCCTGCCCATCCCCCAGGTCAGTTTCACCTATCCTAAGCATGACTATACAGGAGTAAATCACATGAACTAAAAAAGCATGCAAATGATCAAACCTGCCCTCCCTTCCCTCCTATCCCCTCCCTTTTCCCCCTTCCCTCTCCATTCCCTTCCCCCTACTTCCCCCTCCCCCTCTTTCTCCACTTCTTTCTTCCCTGTCCTGTCCCCTCCCCCTCCTCCAGGGCCAGTTTTACCTATTCTAAGCATGATTGCACAGGAGCAAATCCCATTGAACTCAATAAGAATGTAAATGTTCAGACCTGCCTTTTCCCTCCTCTCCTTCCCCCTCTCTCCTTTCCCTCCCCTTCTTTGCCTCTTCTCTCCCTTCATCCTGCCTTCTTCCTCCCCTCCCCTCCCCTCTTCCTTTTCTCCTGCCCACTTCAGCCCTTCCTCATTTCCTCTTCTCTGCCTCCCCCATGGGCGGTTTCACCTATCATAAGCATGATTGCCCCTCCCCTCCCTCTTCCTTCAGCTCCCCATCCTCACCCCCTTTAGCTGCCCAATCCCCCTGTTTTTTGAAGTTTGATAGAAATATCTGTTGGCTATAGGTACATTCTTAAACCACAAGGGTTTTTTTTTGCCTATTTCTGAATTTTCACTTATTTGAATTTTGTGATGCAGTTCTCCATTGAAGTAATGTTTTTTAAAAATGCATATATTAGGGGAAACCATGCATGAAAATGATTGTATTAGTAAAAACAGCATATAAAATGTGTTATATTACGAGAACATGGTTGTAAAATGTATTTATTAAGAGAAATGTGCACTAAAATGCTGAAGAACTTTCATGAGCAATTTGTTTAAAAAAAGTCTGGAAGAATTAGAAACTGAGAGAATAAAAACTGATGGATCTTTCCATCTCTAACCCTGGTCAATGCATGGCTGGCGTTCGAAGTGAGACAACAAGTGTTAATATTCTTTCATAGGGTAAGGCACCATGATTGCTCATGGTTACTGTAGCCCCCCTTCTGACTGACAATCATCTTGTGTCCATTACATCATTACTACATTTATATCCCACATTTCTGCCAAAGAGCTGCATACATGGTTCTTCCCTCTCCATTTTATCCTCACAACAATAATATGAGGTAGATTAGGCTGGGAAACAGTGACTGGGCCATATTCACCCAGTAAGATTTATGGCTGACTGGGGATTTGAACTCTGGTCTTCCAGATTCTAGTCTGACATTCTAACCACTACACCATACTTTCCATGAGGTATGGCTGCAATGCACATCAGTGTCTAGGGGACAGAGCCAGCCTATTCATTCTTGAGAGCCCCCTTATGTGATCACATTGAACATCTAAAGAGTGCTCATATCTGGTTTAAAAAGTGGAATTGTCTGTCAATGAAAGTATTCTTAGCTGATTAATAACATGTCTTTCAATTCAGTTAATACATTTATTAAGTTTAAATAATTTTGCTTAGCACTAAAGCATCATCAGAAGTGACTTTTTGAGGGTTACTTTTCAATTTAATAAACAAAAGGTATGACTCATTGCTAGACAAAATGTCTATCTTTAATGTTTGCTTCTCCATCTCTCATTGCCAGAAATAATGTAAGACAAATAGCTTGCACAGTACGTATATTGAATGGTGTATCAACTAAAAGTCTGTTTTTTGATATGCTCAAGTTTGGGATGTTAAAAGCCATTGATTATAAACAACCTAAAGTGAGCTATAAGTGAGCTTATAAAAAGCCATGTGAAAGATAGGCATTGCATCCTTTTTATGAGCTTGCTTCCAGAAGGTGAAGCAGACCAGTAGTGGCCAGTGAAGAAGGTCTCTAGTAGCAATCATGGCAATTGTTGTAGGGTGTTCAAGGGATGAAATAAATCTGTGCCCTTGCCTTTAACAGTTGGGTGACAACAAATGAGGCAGGAGGCGCCATAGTCAGCCGCATACTGGTGTGTGGTTGCTGATTGACTAGCAGAGGCAGCTAGCTAGTCAGCAGTTGCACACTTGCATGGTGCTAATGTTGATGCCCTCTGCCTTGTTGCTGTTTCTGAACAGTTACAGTTAAAGAGGGAATCCCTCTTTTCCCTCAGTTTCCCTCGTAGCAGTTTCTATGACACTCTCGTCACCACCTTTCACTGGAGAAGATGATGTTTTATTGGATTTACTAGTCGCTTTTTATCAAGGTCTCCAAGCAACTGAAAAGTATCTGACCCAAGTTCTGTTACTGAACCAGAGAGCTGTAGTTTTCCCCTACAGTGGTCCCCTCAGAGCCCCAGGGCATGCTCTTACTTCCTAGTGCACCTGTTGGATCCCTCAGTTTTGAGAGAGATCAGGATCCTCCTCATCACAAGGTTTCTAGTTAATCCCAACAACATTCTAGTTAATCCCAAACTATACATACTGTTTTCCGCCCAGCCCTCCTCCCCTTTGGATAATGTAATGCTGTTCTGCTTACTCCAGCTTTTTCTCTATTCTTTAGCCCTATCTGAATAAGATTCCCTTGCATTTCTTTTATCTACCCTTAGATCCACAGTGCTGTCTGCTCCCAGCCAACCATCATGCCAGTTGCTCCTGATGGCTACTTTAATGCAGCCCTGATATATGTCAGAATGTCTCCCCTGACTCATTTTCACCTTGGCATTCCTCTTCCAGCCCGTGGCCACAATCAGGTAATTTGCAAGAAGAACACCAAGACAATCAAGAGCAGTTGGCCTTGCTGTCCATCACAGAAGCTTGTCTGAAAAGGAGAACCTACAAGCAGTGAGTCTTATGTCTGTCCACCAGTACATTCAGGTTGGAAAAAATGACTTTGAAAGTTGTCGTTACTGTTGTTGTTAGGTCTTATGCATGGATTACTAGCCAACATACTTTGACAGGAATCCACTAGGCAAATATGAATGCATAAACTCACTGGCCAGAAAAAAAACAAGACTGGAAGAACTTTTTTGCAGACGTTTGCATCAGAGAATGTGGGTGTTTAGATGGCTGAAGGAAAGACCAAGAGGATATTGTCAGAAGGACAGCTTGTTCCTGGGCCCAGAGACAAAGCCTGGATAAAATGCCATCTTCACCGGATAAGGTTCATAATGTTCATAAGGCTGTGTAGGTGGCTGGATCTGATGCAAGAGACTTGGCAAAGGCTCTGTAAATAAAAAATCCATTTCCCCCCAGGGGGGTTGTAAAGAGCTTGAGAAGTCTTGATTAAAGAGGAGAAACTTTAATTACAGAAGGAAACTAGAATCTAATTGTCTACTTCAGTGCTGTCTCTTGTATCAAAAAAGTAAGCCTGGAAGGTGATCTTGCTATGAGCCATGCAAAGTTGCATGCACTTGTTTTGCAGGAGATACCGAGTGTTGATCCAGATGCAAATTTATTCTTGTGGATAAATACATATGGAAAAAATTAGGCTGGTGAAATGCAAAATGCAAGATCCGCAAGTAAAATCTCTACCTGATTCATTGATTTTTTCCCTTCAAAATTTACTTGGTTTTAAATCCCAGCTTGCTTCGTTTCGCATGTATTCCTCTATGGAAAGAAATCAGAATTGATGATCAGCACATAAAATTGAACTTTACCACTACTCTGTTCCATTTCTGCATTAATCTCTTATATCAATCAGCACAAACATATACTGTTTTTACTACTAAAATATTGAAAAAGATAACCAATATGAAGGTATTATTAATAAATCCCAATATAAATTTGTAGATACAAACATACTGAGAAATACAAGCAGCTTAATAAAAAAAAGTATTATTTAAAGGTTGAGGAAACTCCTAGAACAGATTTAGGGCCTGAGGGGGAGGAGAAGGGGGGAAAGTCCCATTGCACAAATGGAAATCCATGCACTGACATGACCATGACTCAGCTCTACTTTGGACACAACCCATGCAACCCTTAAATTTGTTTTAGGGGTTCTCCCCAACACTCTGGAGCAGATTTGGGGATGGCTCTGGCCACACATGGGGGGAGGAGAGGGGGGAAATCTAGTTTCACAATTCTTTGCTGATAGAACTGTAAGTAACTACTTTGAATACAGCCCTATAAGAACAATCCTATAATGTCTACCCAGAGGCAGGTGAACACAAAAAAGGAGAAATATCCCCATGCAATATCCCAATAACAAGAAACAAAGGGAGTCAAGGCTGCCCATGTGTATAAAAGTTGTTGTGTAAATGAACACCAAATGTGGTTAAAATGCTAATTATATGTATAATCAAATTTTATTATAAAGAAATAAAATCTGGTAGTTGAAAAAAGATACAAAAATACTTAATTTTCCACAAATGTGGAAAATTCATTCATTCATTCATTCATTTATTAAATGTATTTGTCACTTACTACAAAAAATTTGAGCAACCTCCAATTTTTAAAAGCATCTAATATAACATTTAAAATACATCAGAAGTTTTTTTAAAAAAACATTATTAACTGAAAGTGCTCATTCAACAATAACATAAAAAGGATATATCCTACCCCACCCATGAACAGAAAATACATGATATAACGCAAAACCTGAACAGAAAAAAACTAAACATGGGGCAAGCTGAATTCTGAGCAAGAACCATGTATAGATCAAATGTGGATGAGGCCTATATGTGGCAAAAAAGGTAAAGGTGTCCCTGCACTTATAGTGCGAGTCGTTTCTGACTCTTAGGGTGACGTCTTGCAACATTTACAAGGCAGACTGTATATATGGGGTGGCAATGCCAGTTCCATCCCCGACCTTTCTTTACCCCCCCCCCCAGCATATGCCGGGTACTCATTTTACCAACCACGGATGGATGGAAGGCTGAGTGGACCTTGACCCCTTTTACCGGAGATTTGACTTCCTCCTTCCGTTGGAATCGAACTCTGGCCTTGAGCAGCCCAATCAATACTTAATATTATTTGCACAGTTGATATGCCCACATAAGCTATTTTTCAATAGATTTTTGGGATAGATACATGCCAAACGTGTTTCGGCTTCTTCGGCTTCTTCAGTGGACTGTTTAGTTACAGTACCTTTTCAGCATGAGCTCACCAATTTTGGTCCAGGAACTTCTTTAACCAACAGATCCCAAATCTCTATATTAATTTTTGACCAAATAAAATTGCACACCAGTATCTATTGGATACTGCTTTATCTGATAGTTGAGTACATTTGTGTCTTCTTTCAACTATCAGGTTTTATTTCTTTATAATAAATTTTGATCATAGGTGTTGTCAGCACTGTAACCATATTTGGTGTTCATTTACACAACAGTTTTTATACGTTTGGGCACTCTCGCTTTTTTTGCTGTGTTACTCAGAAGTAATTCCCATTACATTCAACTGGGCTTACTCCCAGGTAAACTGGAATAGGATTACAAACTTAGGTTGCAGGCCTATGGAACCTGGGAGGGCTTTGGCCCTATCCATGTCAGTATGGCTCAAAAGGGGACAGGCAGAGCTTGGCAAAGTTACTTTTTAAAACTTCAACTCCCATCAGCCCCAGCCAACATGGCCACTGGATTGGGCTGATGGGAGTTGTAGTTCAAAAAAGTAACTTTGCCAAGCTCTGGCGGGTTGGAGTGGTTTGGGGGTATGTCAGGGGAGAGCTGAGAAATGGCTTGGATCCAAGGGATCCAAAGCTATCTCAGCCACCCTACATGCCCCCAAACTGGGGAGAGATTTACATAAGCTCAGATCCTTTTAGGCACTGCTGTGAATCAGCAAGCATAATAAAGCACCACGGGGGGAAATTAATTCCATTTTGAAAACAAGATCAGTACCCACTCAAGCAATCCTCACCTTTTTCACCTTGGCATTCCTCTGTGCACAGATATGCAAGGTCTGCTAAACCTTAACTCCGTGACGTTTACCCGTCTTAAACTAGAATGAAAACGGTGACCAAAATACAAAAGGGAATCAGAATTCAGGCAGAGGCTCCCTCTCAGACACATTTTTGTGTTTACTGTGTGCTGCATATAATGCAGTTTGGAGCATTTCAGGCCAAGGTACAAGAGGCAGGAAATTGGTAGGAATTTGCATCCGAAGAGCCAGAAAGACCTAGATGTGGACACTGTGGTTGGTAGACCCTTCATGTTGGTTTAGTAGTGCCCCCCCCCACTGGTTATAATTGCTTCATTTTTTTAAAAAAAAAGAAATGAAAGAAATGGAGAGAAATGCCTCTGGTAGGCTGAGAATTTATTAAAATAATATAGATTTCTGGAATTCTCTCTAATATGCATTCTCAGCATATACTACTATAGCTCCCAGAGACATTCTAGTACATGCTTTGAATGTTTTTACCAATATGATAAATCGTTTAATGAAGCATAATCAAAACAGATTGACTAAACAAGTTGAAATTTCTGGTTTTCTTAACAAGGGAGCCTTCGGAGTGTTATGGAAATGTAAACAATGTTTTCAAGCACCCAACACAGTCCGTGCATGCTTAACAACAACAGAGCAGTCATACACGCACTCCCGGCCTCACATCTTGTGATTTCTTTTGCTGTAACTTGGGGGGAAACTGTTACCTACTTAATATGCTTTCAGGATTTCCATACTTTTTAATATTTAGAATGCCACACAGTGTATATTCTGTGGCTGGAGGAACTGGATGTTCAAACCGGTGGAGAGTCTTGTGCATATTTATCTAAAGCAGGGCTGAGGAGCCTTTTTCAGCCTGAGGGCTACATTCCCTCATGTGCCATCTTTTGGGAGCTGCATACAAGTGGTGGGTGTGGCCAAAGACAAAAAGTGGGTGGAACAATAGATGTGTCTCTTGCCTTTGTACAGCAGGCAGGCTACATTCAAGCCATGCAAAACCCAGAGACGTCTACACACACCTCTCCATCCAGGCAAACAAAAGGCACTGTGCTCACACCCCAACACACAACTTTATTTTATAATTTCAAAGGATTGGTAAATGGGCACAACCGCAATATGAACTCAAAAGAGGATGGGCTCTTATAAGCCCAAATCATCGGATCCTGATGCCTCAGTCTTGGGGTTTTGGACAAACTCCTTTTGCTCAGGGTCTCAAGTGTAGTAAGCTCCCCACTCCTAGCCCTTCCTCACTGGCACATTAACTGTACTGAGGGAATTCTGGCCTCCCCACTCATGCTACCAGCCTTGAAGCATTGAGGGGGTGAGCAGGGCAGTCTTCAAGTGGGGTTCCTGTCCCTGCCTTTGAGTCTTGTAGCATCGATTGGCAAGTCTGTGGAAACACCCTTTCATCTTCTAGCAGGTACCTCAATGTGCTCACCAATATTTTCCTTCATTCACGATCCACCTACTCCACACTGTATCTGTGGAACCAGACAAGAGAAAAGGGGAGAAAACCCTAAAAAAATTCCTCAGTCCATAGTATGGGATAGGGAAAAACCGGAGGGTTCCAAAGTCAATCAGGACTTGCCTATGCCACTCCAAATGACATTGGCAACCAGAAGAAATTCACACACTGGTCTAAGGGGGGGCGAGTGAGTACCGGTCCAGGTGCACCAAAAGGAGGAGGAGGAGGCAGCACCAGTTAGATATAGCCCAGCCAATCTCCTTCCCACCAAAGCAACAACAGCAGCCTTTGCAACTGGCCCTGCGGTCATTGCTTGGGCAGTGGGCCAGATGCAAGCTGGGGGAGGATAAAAAGTGTGATTATCCAAGCCCAGCAAAAGCTCACAAGGAGGTGTGGAGCAGAGCTTGGAAAAGTTACTTTTTTGAACTACAACTCCCATCCGCCCAATCCAGTGGCCATGCTGGCTGGGGCTGATGGGAGTTGTAGTTCAAAAAAGTAACTTTTCCAAGCTCTGGTATGGTCAGCGAGAGGTAGCTGGATCGACGCCCACATCCTCCAGCAACTGACACAGTGTCAGGAAATAGATTTTACCAATATTACCATGGGAAGGAGTATGGTCTGGAAAGCATCCCAAAGGATGGACAGAGAGATCTAGAGGGCTGCATTTGGCCCCTGGGTAAGTGTGTCTGCCGGGAGGCAGCAAGGGGGTACTTGCCTGTGCACTAGAATTCTAAATGTATTGGCGAGTGGAGTGGAATATCACATCAATGCCAATGACTTCTAGTAACAATCCATAGACCTTGCCTCCCCAAATATTTCTGTAGATACTCTTGCCCCTGGCCTTTAGCTTTACTGCCTTTTGATGTGATATTCCCACCCCACCTTGCTCAGTTATTTCCCTTCCATGACACAGCATAAAATGGGATGGCTCTGAGCAGTGGAAGGGAACCTCAGGCCCACAGGCTTGATTAGGTCTGCCAGGCCTTCTCATTTGGCCTATAAGACCATTTTGGCCAAGCCACTCCCACCTGTCCTACACCTCTAGGCATATATGATGTCAGGTGTGGGTAGAAGTGTAAAGGCCCGAGAGAGGGGAAAAATGGGGGGAAATAGACAATTTGTTTCCCAAATTTTCTGTTTCCCCCAGTTTTTCCCTTTGGGGGGAAATGAGATTACTTTTTTTTACAAATCCCTCCTTCCCCATTTTTCAAGGGTTTTTTTCCCCTAGGCCTTCACATTCCTAGGTATGGGGCAGGTAAAGATGTCTATCTCTTTTTAATCTCTTTTTAGCTTATTGTTGATTTTAATTATCTTTTGAATCTTTTTAAGTACTTGTATTTTACTGTCTTTTATTGAAAATGTTAAAGTCTGGGGTATTTTTTTGTAAATTGCTTAAAGGTTCTATTACAATCAAGTGATATATCAATGTTGTTAAATAAATAATATAAAGAAGGGCCAAAAAGGGGTTTGCAGACACTGGCTATCAGCTGATTGTCAGCATATGCTATGCCCTTTGCATAGCACCCTGCAGTTGATTGTCAGTGCTTTGAGAGACCCTGAGTAGCCCTGATGATCAGCTGACTGTCAGGGCTTGCACTGCACCACACACAGTTCTCTCTGCAATCACTGATGGTCAGCTGATTGTTGGTGCTTGAAGAGCCTGCATGTAGAACATAATCTTGCACATAGCTCTCTGCAACCCCCAATGACCAGCTGATCATTGTTTGCAGAAAACCCTTTGAAGCCCTGATGACCAGCTGATTGTCTGGGCTTAAAAGTGCCATGCCCAGATCTCTGCAAGCACAGATAACCAGCACTTCACATAGTTTAATTTCAATTTGTGTATGCAAAAAATGGGTCACCTGATGCCACTGTTAACAGCTATTTGCCATGATATCTGAATGGAACCTCTGTGTTCAGAGGCAGCATGCAGAAGTGTGAAGTGTGGGGTAGAGGTATTGCCTTCCTGCCCAATTAATTAGTTTTTGGAAGCATTTGACTGACCACTGTTAGTAACAGATCCTATCATTCAGGGATAGAAACCTGTGGTCCTCCTGATGTTGTTGGACTCCAACTTCTATCAGCCCCAGCCAGCATGGCCAACGGTCAGGGATGGTGAGAGTTGTAATCCAACAACATCTGGAGGGCTACTGGTTCCCTATTGCTACTAGACTAGGTCTACCTTTGGTCTGATCCAGCAAGACTCTTTTTAGGCTCTCAATGTATTGGATTGTTAGACCCCTTGGAAATATATTCTAACCATGAGAGTTAATATATACACTGAATTTCACTGAGTTTGGCCTTGATTTTGTTTTAAGAAAATGTAATCAAACTACTTCCACAAGATGCCAAAGTGGAAAATGGCTTCTATTTCTTTGGCTGTGCAAAAGATACACTTAAGGAAATGTTTGCTATGGGGGACAGGGGAGGGAGAGAGAAAAGAAGTGTGTAGCAGTGAGATAATACATGCCTGAGGAGACTGAGAAAGGCAAGCTACTATTAAAAAAACATATTTCTACATTTTTTAACAATGCATATCAAAATAGGGGAAGCAACATAAATGAACATTGACTGACATAATGAGCAAACAAAATAAAAACTCATTTTGCTGGGCCTCGCATCTCTAAATCTCATTCTATTACCTGAATTAGATGCCTACAGCCAATTATTTGTCTGACTAATGCAATTCTATATTCAAAATTCAGCCTCCCTCCCAACTCAGTGTCGCTTCCGTGGTCTTCATGTCCCCCCCCCCGATTGTGGTTCACCAGTCTCCAAAGCTTTCTTGTCTGTTCAAGTCTCTGCTGTTATCGTATGACCTGGTGCATTGCTACACACTGTGCATAAAGTTTCACTCTTTCATTCAGCTCCACAATCTTTCCCTCATCCCTCATTCATCCTTTCTGTAAGCCCTTGCATCTCTGTAAAGTAGTGTGTGTAGTGTGGGCATGCCTACATGGGTCTATCTATGAAAACAGGGTGGAATCATCAAAGTAAATAAAAACACTTCGTAGTTGTTCCATAGTGAAGGGATGGGATCTGTTGACTGGTGCTGGTTTGAAAGCATTCTGTCGACCCAACAGGATGGAATCGATTCGAGTTCTTTCCATATCCGTTAGCTGCTGCTTTTACTGATCCATTTTTTTTCTTGGAAAAATATTGATATTTTGGGCTCCTGCTGGAGGAAAGGCGGGATATAAATTAAATAATAAATAAATAAAATAATAAATAAATATCAATATTTTAAAAGGAAATATCGATAAATTATCATTTTTACAACTGATGTTTTAGAGCCAGATTTTTTTTTTTTTTTTAAAAAGTCAGTTTTCAAAAATAGCTATGGAAATTTGCTACATTAAAATCTGATCCTCAGCAATTGAGAATAAGCAAATAAATGGAAAATCCAAATTGGGCTGCATTCTAGCACATGCCTACTGTAGTGTTGCACAGCTTCCACCCCACTCCATAGTTGATTCAGAACTGGTCTTGGCAAATCAAGCTGTTTTCTATTTGGTTTATTGCTAATCTGATTTCAGCCCCAATATGGATACTCTTTTTCTCCTGGACACACAGTTGGGAGTGTGGCAGGTTACAAGCACCTCCATCCAGTATTCTAGAAAATTCTAGAGATTCCCCAATCTTCACCCATGAGTGCTATAGCCTACCTTGCTGTTCCCTTCCCACTTACCTGTCCTGGTGGTAGTTGTAGCAGCAACAATGGTGGCACGTCTTGCTGGAGATCTCTGTCTCTCCCTTTATCTGTGAAAAAACAGCTATGGCAGTATCCCAGGGCCCAGGGACCCTGGGAAAAGTATTTTTTCCAGGATAGCAAAGTCCTCTGTTGGATGCCAGTTATTCTGGAAATTATATGCTCCAGAGCTCTTGATGTCAGAGATAACCTATGCCCCATCCAAAACAACTTCAGTTGGCCATTCCTTAGGGGAGATGAACTTAAGATGCTTCTGAACTTTGGGGAAGGGAAATTTTCAGAAGAGTTAGAGAGTTTGGTGTCTGACATTTGCCTTAAATTTGTGAGATAGCCAATGGATTTTTTTCCCTTTTGAATTCTTTTAAGTGATGTAAGGCCCTTCCATAAGTATTCCAGAAAATTTGGCGGACTGGGATGAGGCTGTGGAGATGTCAGAAAGCAGTTCAAGATTTTAAAATAAGTTTATAAGAAGCAAACTCTCAACTACCATGTCAAGTTAAGGTAAGTGAGAAGCACCAAACCTGCTGTTAGATGGCCCCTGTGAGGATAGGATGCTGGACTAGAAGGGCCTTTGGTCTGATCCAGCAGAGCTCTTATTCTAACCCCAAAGTCCCCCCAATTTTTATTGGGCTTGTTTTTGGCCATTTGCAGGGAAGAGGGCCAATGCTCCTCTCCAAAGAAAATCTGTGCAAGAGTTGGTGGGGTTGTTTACACTTTATATAGAAACCTCTCCAACCACTGATTGTGAAAAGAAAGACTATCTCTGGTCTCCTGATTTATTTCTGGCTGTGTTTCTTCTCCCTGTGCTAGAGGATCCCTATGAAAATGATTCTGTAGCTGCAGGATCATTTCAGTGGGGACCCATGGGGTTCACTCTAGCAAAGGGGGAGTAAACACAGCTTGAAGGAATTTATGAGACAGACAGTCTCATGGGTGATGACCAGTGGCTGGCAATGCTTTTTTAAAGTATAAAAAAGAAAGGGGGGAGAGAAATGTGCAGCTCCCTCATATGTAAAGTTAGGTAAGCCAACTCTCCGAAAGTTTCTTAAAAGTTACCACACACAAACATGCACACACCCCAAAGGAGCCAAAATCCTCCTACTTTCATATGGTTTGAATGGTCTCAGGGAGGGAATTTCAGCTCGCCACAAGTTAATTAGCTCGAATTTTGCAAGACATTTTGATCATTTTTAGATATCCACTCTCTATACTGTGCTTTAGGGAACAAGGCAGGCATCAGTTGTCAGCAAGCTCCAAAGCCAAACCTCTCCCTTAGGATGAGTCTTCAAGCAGATAGTCCCAACAGAACCTGCTGGTTCCTAAGGAAGCACACACTGCCACATGGAAAGAATATAGGCAGTTGGATGTGGGTGATGATAACGATGATTAAAATGATCCCTTGGAGGGAATCAAGCTGAACACATTTTAACACCTTGTGTTTGTTTATCTAGCACAAAACATATCAACATCCATATTGTTTGGGTGCTTTGGCAGATTATTATTTTTGTAATGTGCATTCCCAGTGCATGCATAAATTGAAGCTAAGTCTTCAAATGTCTGTAATGGCTAATTAATATACGAAGCTGCACTTTTCCAAGTGAGATCATTGACTCATCTAGGCCAGTGCTATCTGCTCTCATTGGCTAGGTCTCTCCAGGATCCCGAGGCATTTCAGAAAGTGCAGCCAGTGGGAAGTTTCAGGGATAGCCTTGCACCACTGGAACCTTCTTTAAAAAACTTAAATGCAAGAAAAAATGGACAACCTTTGGTCATCATATGAAGTTAACTAAGGTAAGCAGTAAATATCTTCTAAAAATGATTGAGAAATTTATTTCTCCCTGCCCCCATTTTTGGGCATAGAATTTCATTTTACCCTCACCCCCAATGAATGGTCAAAAAAAGGAATTTTCAGCACAGCTCTATTTTCACCTTTTATTAACTGAAAACCTGGGATGTTACCTGCATCTCATGAGTCTTCTATAATATGGGGATATCCCACAGTGTTTTAAGGTAACTGTGTGCCAGAAGTTGCAGAAACATCATGGTGGCTCCATGTCAGTGAGGCAGGGGAATCTGTTCCGGGTTTTAGTCTGAACTCCTAGAAGTTTGGACTATAAAACCTTGAGTGAATTCTACTGCCCCTGGCATGGAGCCACCAGCCGCCACTGAGAACCAGGTATGTGCCAGAGGAAATCACTCAACCATTTCCCGGTAAGAAAGGGGGGCAATGTTCCAGTTGGAGAGACCATTATGATTGGGTCAACCTATATGGATACCAAAGTGAATGGCTTTGTTCATATTCAGTTAAGTCAGGGATAGGGAACCTGTGGTCCTCCAGATATTGTCAGACTTGAGTGCACATCAGTTGGAGTCCATCAGCATCTGGAGGTTGCCATTCCCATCCCTGGCATAGGGAATAAATCAATAAATATGGTGTAAGTCAATACAAATGTTAGAAAGCAGATTCCCATTATAATGTATCTTCCTCTCTGATTCTTCAAGTGGTTTTGACATTGCTTTCTGTGCTCTCCTTCTCCACATATTATTCACTGTAGGTATGTAGTTGTATCAAGTTCCTGGTGAGGCTGAACAATGCGCTAAAATGTAAGATCTTCACTCTGACATTTTCCAGGGTGAGGAAATTGCACTGTACGCTCCATAGGCTTTGAAGTAGTCAATTGTATTCTGTTTGTATGAAATAGCAGTGATTGTGTTTGAGAGAAACCCCAGAGGAAGTTCCACTAAAATAGTGGTTTTGAATAGGAAAAGGAACTAGAAGGAGAGGGCCACGAGAAGGATATGGAAAAATGCCATTTTCAGTTTCAAGAATCTTTCTCCCCACCCACCCCATCCCGGAATGTCAAATCCAGATTATTTTCTGACCCCATGCTGATTGGATCTGGCTTGGTTGCTTCTGCTTATGTTAACTATATGTATGGATCAAACGAATATGGTTTCCATGACAACTTCCCCAGGTTTTGAGCAAATATCATCTTTGAAGGTGTTCTTTCTTTTCATTTCTTTTGTTCTCTTTTTCATTCCTCTACTTTTGGGGGGTGTCTGTATTTTGTGGTTATTCGATTAACCTTACAAGTTAATAATGCCTCACAGACTTTGTTTATAAACAGTAGGCTTAAAAGCAAAGTTCAGAGTTCTATGGGTCATTAATTCTATTACTAGATAAGAAATTCAGCTGGAAACGTTGACAAGATCCTCTGGACATATACTTTTCCTGAACCTAACAATGACCATCTATAATACATTTCTGCAGGTTTTATCACCAACACATAAACGTATGCACACAAGAGTGCATATAAATTTAAAAATACTTAAGTTTTAATACAATATTCTGCTGAAGAAAGATAGTACGGAAATATAGTAATATATTACAGGGCTTGATCACCTTGTGTATTAGTAAAAGGGATGGAATTTTCTGAAAATCTTGATGTCGAGCTTATCTGCACAGGTTTTTTTCTAATTCCCATTTTTGTGTTGGGATATAAAATTTGAGCACTGGGCCTTATTTTGAGGTTTCCTACTTAATTTCAGGTATTAAATATTTACCCAGGTGCAGCAGAGTTCCACCTACCAAGGGAACTCAAATCACTACAGTCAAAGCAATAAGGTACAAAGAATAAAGATTTTCAATGATTTATTAAGAATACAGAATGAAAAATAAAGAATACATATAAAAGAGTTCTTGCACACACAAGAAGAATTCTGCTACTGGGAGGTTACTCCTGGCCAAGACTTTTTGTCCACCTCCAAGGAATTGACTCTGAGCTGCCAGTTCCAAGCCTTTTTATTTTGTTTTACTCTTTGTTGGTCAAATATGGGAATAACCTTTAATCTTGAAATATGATTGGTCTTGTTGCCCTTATGACACCTGGATGTTCAGATGTTTGCCAGTTTCTTGAACTTGTGCAGAAAGCTCAGACGTGTTATTCCCCAAAATGACCATATACTTATTGTGGCATTTTGTACCAAAGAGGCTAGTTTAACTACAACTCTACACCACCCACTACATTTCCTAAGTAGTGTGACTGTTTACATCTTGAGGTTTCCTATCTATGTGATAATGATGCTAGAAGTATCTCCAGCTTGTAGCTTCTATACTTTTGCTTTTTTTCTCTACTTGCATGAGCTTGTGATAATATGTGTATTTGTTTTAAATTGATTATATGTTTTGTATCTAAAGTGTAAATTCTTACACCACCATCATTTCTCTGCTATCAGTGCTTCATTAGCAGAAAGGGATAAAAAGGAGTATGTTGAGGGCAGATTGGGGGAGGCTTTGGATGTGCAGTATTAAGGGAGAAATTTTCTGAAAATTTCTATCTCCATGGATTTGGGCTGAAAACAACAAAATGAAATTTAGCAGGGATAAGTGCAAAGTTCTACACTTAGGAAAAAGAAACCAAATGCATAGTTATGATAGGGGATACTTGGTTCAGGAATAGTACATGCAAGAAGGATCTTGGGATTGTTGATCACAAGCCAACAGTGCAATGTGGCTGAATAAAAGGCAAATGCTATTTTAGGCTGCATTAACAGATGTTAGTTTCCAAATTATGTGAAGTACTAATTCCCCTCTATTTGGCACTGATGAGCAGAGCTTGGAAAAGTTACTTTTTTGAACTACAACTCCCATCAGCCCAATCCAGTGGCCATGCTGGCTGGGGCTGATGGGAGTTGTAGTTTTTAAAAAGTAACTTTTCCAAGCTCTGCTGATGAGGCCTTATCTTGAGTACTGTATCCAGTTCTGGACACCACACTTTAAGAAGAATGCAGACAAACTGGGACAGGTTCAAAGGATAGCAACAAGGATGGTCAGGAGTCTGGAAGCAAAGCCCTTTGTGGGAGAGACTGAAAAACCTGGGCATGTTTAGCCTTGAGAAGAGAAGACTGAGGAGAGATATGATAGCACTCTTCAAGTACTTGAAAGGCTGTCACACAGAGGAGGACCAGGGTCTCTTCTTAATCATCCCAGAGTGCAGGACACAGAATAATGGGCTCAGGTTACAGGAAGCCAGATTTCAGCTGAATGTCAAGAAAAACTTCCAGTAAGAGCAGTCTGACAATGGAACCAATTACCTAGGAAGGTGGTGGGTTCTCCAATGCCGGAGGCATTCAAGAAGCAGCTGGACAGGTACCTGTTGGGGATGCTTTAAGCTGGATTCCTGCATTGAGTAGGGGGTTGGATTTATAGGCCTTATAGTCCCCTTCCAACTCTGATTTCTAATTCCTGTTTTGCTCCTTAATCTCAATGAGAAGCGAGGTTTCCCCCATGCTTTTGCTAAAAATATGAATAATTCTTACATATTATGCATTATTATATATATAATCTTATACTCATATTATATGCATATACATTCCAGGTTTGCTAAAGTAGCCAACAGATACAGATATAAACAGATAGATGCAACAGTGCATATAACTGTATAAAATACTTATGTATTAATGTAAAATTAAGCTGCAGCAACACAGTATGGAATATAGAAATATTTTATGGGGCTTGACTCTTTTATACATATTAAATATATAATATCCATTTTTTGAATATAGTTTTGCATATAATTAGTCAGACTTTTATTTTTTTGAGCTGACAGTTCACAAGCGGCTCAGATATAAGTGGACAGTCAGTACAAAAGGTGATCCGACATGAGCATAGCTCAGTTGGATCAGAATTGTCAAAATCCGTGTATAAATCCATTTTAAATTGCTTTCTTTTCCATCTTTATGCAGGATATGAAGGAAGGAGTAAAGCATAGTTATTTTCTCTCCTTAAAAAAGGGCAAAGTATGAGAAAAACCAGGAAAAAGGGAAAAGTTGTCTCATCTTCTAGCCTGGCCACCACGAACCTGCAGGGTTTAGGAAATGGGGGTTCCTCTGCCATGGAGTCTCCCCTGTGACCTCCATAGGATTTGTTTCAGATTAATCTCAAAGCTAATCAAATCCCTTCCACAAAAGATCCAATTCACCAAAATGTCAAGGAAATGTTGAAAGTTACCAGGAGAGGCTGGGAAATGTGCAGAAATATAATGGATCTCCCACCCATATTTTTTTCCGCACATCCAAAACAGGGGTGTAGGGGGCATTCAAGTTGGTCATTTCCCACTAGGAAATTACGCTGGATGATTACCAGTTTAGGATGCTTGCATTATTATAACACATCAAATCAAGCTATAGGCTTTTGTCCTTCCAATACTAAAACCCTAATCATGGCTACTTTTGAAGTGCATTCCACTGAAAATGAGCAGAACTTCAATCTAAGAAAATATTTGGATTTGGATTCCTGCATTGAGTGGGGGGTTGGACTTGATCGCCTTATAGGCTCCTTCCAACTCTACTATTCTATGATTCTAGGACTGAGGTGTGAGGTCCATATTATTTACTGCTCACTATAATTACAAAATGCATTCATCTGAAATTCATAAAACATGTATCAGATCATTAAATAATAATGCCCCCATTACCTTAGAAATTGAAATAATTTTTTAAACCAGTGTTCTTTATTTTCGTACTTATTCCACAAAGCAAACCTTTTTGTGACATATCTGTCCATCCCCCCATTTTATGAATAAATTCAAGAGTAAAATTTTATCTGTTTCATTAATGGGGAATGGTACCATGGCCAGAGCAAGGTGTTAGTTTCAAAAAAGTGATTTATTTAATTGTGTGTCGATATTGGCATTTTCAGGACATGGCGATGTATAGGTGCTATATAATTTACATATTTAGACTTTAGGTTCTTCTATATACATTGTGTTATTTCTGGAGATGAAGAAGGCAATGGTAAATTACCCCTGAATAATGCTTACCATGAAAACCCTATTCATAGGGTCTCCATAAGTCGGAATCGACTTGAAGGCAGTCCATTTCATCATCTCATTTATAGAGATGGATTTTCCTCATTTGTTTCCCATTCACCTATCATAGCCCTTCCATGGCCCTTTAGGTTCCCATCTCCTCAGAGTTAATTTCATGGCTTATGCATCTGTTCACATCTAACCTTCACTGTGCCTTTGCTGTTAAAAAGGCCAATGCTCTCATAGGGTTGCTACATGTAATATCAAATAAAATATTTCAGTTTAGTTGTTGTTGCTGTGTTATGATCCCTGACAAATATTAACTTGTTAATGTGTGAAGCAGAAAAAGTGTTTTATTTATATCCATATATAACTGAGGTATAATCATACAGAAATGAATGTAGGGTATTGGTTTCTTTGTTTTGTGTTTTTGTTCTATACCCTATATTCTTGTAATGTCTGCTTCCATTATATATATATTCACTAATAGGCAAAAAACCTTGCGGTTTAAGAATGTACCTATAGCCCACAGATATTTCTACCAAACTTTAAAAAGCAGGGAAATTGGACAGCTATAGTGAATGCACCAGGGGAGCAGGAGACCTGAACTCCTCTCTGAGATATTGTACTGCCCTACAAAGTTGTCAAAATGCAAACACAATTTGGGTTGGTCTTTCACAGTCCAATCCACTTGCTGTGTAGCTTGGAAGGCCATCTCCAAAGATGGATAATTATATTTTTGTATGTTTGTTAGTGTTCTTCTTACTTTGCTTCTTTCCTGTGTTACCAATGTTTCTACAGAGTATCTAAACTAGAAAATTTTATTTCCCTCATTATTCATCCTAGAAATCTGTGTCAAACTTATTTTTATTAATTTCAAAGCCTTTTTATTGGTCAATGTCATATGATGGTGAAGACAGCCTTTTTTGTTTCAAACTGGAGGTTATGGTCTATTTCTATTTTGGGTGCATTAACAGTTGGACCTGAAACTGCAGTTTAATGTAAAATCAGACTGATTACAATATGCTGCTACTTTAGCAATGACTCTAGTTGTTGGAAAAAAGAGGATGCATGTTTTCAGCCTGCTATGTTTAAACCACTTTATTTAAGGCAAGGTGTTCACGATCAATTAAAAACATAGAGCACACCTAGAATTTTGCTAGAATATATTTCACCTCCCACTGTTTTATCTTGTGCAAATTGAGACACTTCTGAGGTCCACTGGAGACTATTTTGCAGAAGTCAGTGCCATTTTTCCACAATTATGTTTGGAGGTTTTTTAGTATAAATTTTGCAAAGTGTTGCTGTACTTCACATATTCATAGAAACAAAAGCAAAATAAAATGATTTCCTGTAGAAAACTTCACTAAAATTGCAAAGTAAATCAGACATATTTAAAGTGACCATCTGAACTATATCAACTGTCTTAATAATGTTGCTTCCTCCCAGCTAAAACAAGATCAGCACAGGACATATCTTCTTTCTATTATTTGGGCTGATTACAGGTGTTGCCACCACTCACCATATGCTCAGAGGCACATGTTACCAAATTCTTCCAAGCTACACAGCAAGTGGATTGGACTGTGAAAGACCAACCCAAATTGTGTTTGCATTTTGACAACTTTGTAGGACAGTACAATATCTCAGAGAGGAGTTCAGGTCTCCTGCTCTCCTGGTGCATTCACTATAGCTGCCCAATTTCCCTGCTTTTTAAAGTTTGGTAGAAATATCTGTGGGCTATAGGTACGTTCTTAAACCGCAAGGTTTTTTGCCTATTAGTGAATTTCCCTGCTTTTTAATCTGGGAGGTAAGAAATGGGATCCTGTGCAAGTTTGCTGAGAATGGATTGATCATTTGCATGCTAATTGAGTTAAGTGGGATTTAAACACACACACCAGGCAATCATGCTTAGGATAGGTGAAACTGACCACAGGGGATGGGGAAAGGAGGAGGAGGAGGAGGGAGGGGTGGAAAGGCAGAGGGGAGGACTGGGATGGGAGCAGGCAGCAGGGGTAGGGAAGAAGGACAGATGTGGTCATTTGCATGTTTACCTTTTATGTACACCGCCCAGAGAGCCTTCGGGCTTAGGGCGGTATATAAATTAAATAAAATAAAATAAATTGAGTTCAGTGGGATTTACTCCCGTGCAATCATGCTTAGGATAGGTAAAACTGACTGGGGGGAGGGATGAAGGGCTGGAGTGGGAAGGGAAGGTGGAAGAAGGAAGAGGGGAGGAGAAAGGGAGAGGAAAGGGGAAGGAGGGAAAAGGCAGGTCTGATCATTTGTATGATTATTGAGTTGAATCGGATATACTCCTATGCAATCATGATTAGGATAGGTAAAACTGACCAGGCTGGGCCTGCCAACCAAGACATCTTCTGTATCTTTCACAGTTGGGCAGGGGGAAGGAACAATTCTACCTTGTGGTTTTTCCCATTACAATGTTGCAAGAACACCGGCACTTGGCTGACTTTCTCTTCTCCTAAAGATACAGGATCAGTCTCAGGCCCTGAACCTGGCAACCCTACCTCCCACCCAAATTTAAAACAAAGCTGTCCCTGGCCACATCCACACCAGGCCTCTATTACACTTTGGACAATCATTATTTATTTATCTATTTATTTAGTGTATTTATATACCGCCCCATAGCCGAAGCTCTCTGGGCAGTTTACAATAACTAAAAACATTAAAAACAAATATACAAATTGAAAAACACATCTTTCAAAAACAATTTAAAACAATTTATCATGGCTTCTCTCAAAGCCATGGCTCAAAGCCAATCATGGCTTCTCTCAAAGAATCCTGGGAAGTGTAGTTAGTGAAGGGTGCTGAGAGTTGCTAGGAGATGCCCTGTTTCTCTCACAGACCTTTAATCAGAGTGGCTGACTGTTAAACCATTATCTCGGGGGAATAGGAATCTCCTCTCAGCACCCTTCACAAACTACACTTCCCAGGATTCTTTGAGGGAAGCCATGACTGTCTCAAGTGAAATCAAGTCTGGTGTGGGTGTGGCCCTCTGATTAGCCAAGCCCAGCAGCTGTGAGGCTTTTAGAACACTGACAGTTGGTCCTTACATGGAATGCTCAGAGGGGCTTCATTTGCAGAAGCTAAGTAGTGGTGGTACTGTCCTCCAGGTTCAGGCCATGCGGTGCCAATGTGTCCAGAGAGTATATCCAAAAGTTCTCCCTTTTAGTCAGTGCTACTGGATCTGTTGGCACCTCTGTCACTGTTATAGAAAAATCCAACAGGCTGCAATCCTCAATGGTGAAATGTTTTGCAACTGTTGCTCCACTTTTTTGGTTAAGATTGCCGATTTGTGGTTTCTCAAGCATGTGCGTAGGTCACTTGTGGTTTCTCCTACATATTGGATATTACATCCTGGTCTTTTGCATTCAATGACATAAATTATATTGCAGGACCTGCATGTGATGTTCTGTTTGATGTAATATGTCCTGCCTGTCCTAGTGCTTGTAATAGTAGCTGTCTCCCTGAGGTACACACAGGTGATACAGCATTTGGAGTGACAAGGATGAGAAGCAGGATTGGTGATAGGTGGCTTAAGCACAGCTCTCACTAACAGTCTGCGCAAATTAGGAGGCTGGCGAAATACTGCAACAGGAGGCCTACTGATGGCACTAGCAAGATGTTCAGAGTTTGCCAGCAATGGGTAGCTCTCCCTGATTGCTTGGTGATAGTTCGGAGATGCTGGATGGAAATCTACCACAAATGGAATCCGTTGCTCTCTGCTCTTTGACATCTCAGTATGAAGGAGGGGGTTTTCTCTGGACAGAATGGAGGCTTGGTGGATGTTGCAATCAATAATATGTGGAGGATATCCTCTTAGAAGAAGGTGTTCTTTAAGTTCACTGATCTTTCTCTGGTATTTATCTTTAGTGTTGCAAATAAGTTTGATTCTCAGAGCTAAGCTATACACAATGTTTTTCTTTATATGCTTAGGATGGCAGGATTTCCATTTTAAATAGGTGTGGGCATCAGTGGGTTTGCTGTAGAGATCAGTGGCTATTTTGTTGTTTTCAGTGGTGAGAAGGACATCCAGAAAAGGGATGTGTGGATTGTCACTTGTACTATTAAATGTAAATTTAATAGATGGATGGATAGAGTTGATGTAATTTTTAAATTGTTCTCAACTCTCTTTATATATATAATATAAATCAGAACTTGGAAAAGTTACTTTTTTGAACTACAACTCTCATCAGCCCAATCCAGTGGCCATGCTGGCTGGGGCTGATGGGAGTTGTAGTTCAAAAAAGTAACTTTTCCAAGCTCTGTTGATAATAGAACCTCTGAAAACCAGTTGCTGAGAATCACAAGTAGGAAGAGTGCTTTTGTGTTCAGGTCCTGCTTGTGGATTTCCCAAAAGCATGATCCAGGGCTCAGATTCCCAATCTTCAGAGGAAGAGACCATGTATTCAGAGGACATCTCTGATGGGGGGGGAGCAATGTGCCCTCCAACACAGCCCATAGCATCCCTGCCTCCTTAGAAATTTCATCACCAAAGGACCCTGCAATGCCAGCACCTTTCTGGCCTGCATTATCCTCTTCAGACTCCAAGGACTCCAGCTTGGAGACCATAGTAGATCCATAGCCTCCCCTGTGCCACTGGGGTCCACCACTCCCCCAAAAAGCTAGACCCCTTTAAGAATAAAGGGTCTGCTTGTTGGGTGTGGAGACCCAGTGCCTACAGGAAGAAGGGGACTACCACCACCCAGGGAAGGAGAGCCATCTGCTGCGGCTGTCTGCCTGTCTGCCTGTCCTACTGTGTTTTCAAGACTAATGAATTTTGGGACTAGTTGGAACAGTTACTATTGTGAATATGCTTTCAAACATACTTGGTACATTGTTGCATTGTTTCTGATGGATAAGGCTGACTCAGATACACCTGCTTGGGTTTTACTTCAACTCAGGGTAACTGAAATCTCATGAGCATCACAGGTTTTAATAGCTATAGGGGTCTTATATGTTCTTATACTTCCTCAGAAATCCAATTTCCTTACTTATGAAATACACAGCTCATAGAGGATTTTGTTTAAACCCCTGAGGTACATTGTGAAACCACACAGACAAAGGAAAACTGGCTAACTAGTATCTTTCAGCCTCAGAAATACAGAGGAGGCAGGCCACCCCTTTTTCTTAATGAAAACACCACCTTTTTTCTAAAAGAAAACACACTTATAAAGTTTAAATATAATATAACACACAGGGTTGTTTTACAATCATTATAAAATCTATTTCTCTTCATTAAACATTATTACAGAGTTTTCCCCTAGGTGGCATTATAACTTTACCCAAGAATTAAATATTGGCAATTCCTACTTGTTACATCAATCACAGCTTTTCTCACAGTTTTAATGCTCCTTGATTCAAAACAATAGAGTAATCAATATTCTGTCAGTCATGCATCAGCCAGGTCTTGGCGAAGAAACAGAAGGTCCCCTGTGACTGCTTTTGCTTACAGGTCTGATCAAGGCCTATGGAAATTTAGGGTGTTCTCTGAGCCTGAATCTCAGGTCTTAATAGGCCTACAAGCCTATGCATAACTCCTTATGATTATAAAACACATACCTTCTTAATATCTATGATTATATATGTATGGATATATAGAACTCCCCATTAGGTATACCCCAGATCTGAGAGCGATGAAACAATATAGGAGATGGCTTGAGTGCAGATGGAGATGAACTCATGATGGATGCAATTACACACTGGTAAGTGCCTATGGTAAGCTGTATTTAGGGGCAGTGAGGGCAGCAAAAAACAATATTTTGCTAACACTATCAAAACATCAATTTGCTGCCCAGCGGAGCTCTTCAGAATTGTCCGGGAGCTATATACACACTGGTCCCAAGGACATGGTAAACCATCTGAGGCCAGCTGTAGTGAATTTGCTAGGCACTTCCAGGTTAAAATCTTTAGCAACTGCCAGGACTTAGACTCCAGTGTTAAAGAAGGTGAATCAAACAAGGTATCCAGAGCACAGCCTTGTCCCAATTTCTTGGATGAGTTCAAGTTGGTACAGCTTGAGGACATTGGCAAGGTGCTTGGACAGGTTCGTGCAACCACTTCTGTGCTGGATCCTTGCCCTTCTTGGCTAACAAAAGCTAGCAGGGATGGAACAGCCGGCTGGGCCAGGGAAGAGATTAATGCCTCTCTGTGAGAGGGGATGGTCCTTCACTGCCTGAAAGAGGCGGTAGTGAGACTACTCCTGAAGAGATCCTCCCTGGACCCAGAAAATCTTAATAACTATAGGCCAGTAGCAAATGTTCCATTCCTGGGCAAGGTCCTTGAATGAGTGGTGGCAGCCCAGCTCCAGACACTCTTGGATGGGACTGATTATCTGGATCCATTTCAGTCAGGTTTCAGGCCTGGTGTTGGCACAGAAATGGCCTTGGTCACCCTGTATGATGACCTCTGTCGGGAGAGAGACAGGGGGAGTGTGACTCTGTTGATTCTCCTCGATCTCTCAGCGGCTTTCGATACCATCGATCATGTTATCCTTCTGGGACGACTGGCTGAGTTGGAAGTGGGAGGGACTGCATGGCGGTGGTTCCACTCCTACTTGTCGGGTCAGCTACAGAAGGTGGTGCTTGGGGAACATTGCTCGGCACCCTGAACTCTCCAGTATGGGGTTCCACAGGGGTCAGTTCTGTCCCCCATGCTGTTCAACATCTACATGAAACCGTTGGGTGCAATCATCCAGAGCTTTTGAGTGCATTGCCATCAGTATGCTGATGACGCGCAGCTCTCTTTCTCCTTTTCATCTTCTTAAGGTGAGGCTGTCAATGTGCTGAACCAGTACCTGGCTGTGACAATGGACTGGATGAGGGTTAATAAACTGAGGCTCAATCCGGACAAGACTGAGATGCTGCTAGTGGGTGGTTCTTCTGACCGGATGGTAGATGTCCAACCTGTCCTGGATGGGGTTGCACTCCCCCTGAAGGAGAAGGTCCATAGCTTGGGGTTTCTCCTAGAACCATCTCTGTCACTTGAGGCTCAGGTAGCCTCGGTGGCACGGAGTGCCTTCTACCAACTTCAGTTGGTGCCCAGCTATCCCCCTATCTGGACAGGGATAACCTGGCTTCAGTTGTCCATGCTCTGGTAACCTCCAAGTTAGATTACTGCAATGCACTCTACATGGGGCTGCCTTCGAAGACGGTTTGGAAGCTGCAGCTTGTGCAAAATGCAGCGGCTAGCTCTCTTTCTCCTTTTCATCTTCTGAAAGTGAGGCTGTCAATGTGCTGAACCAGTACCTGGCTGTGACAATGGACTGGATGAGGGTTAATAAACTGAGGCTCAATCCAGACAAGACTGAGATGCTGCTAGTGGGTGGTTCTTCTGACCGGATGGTGGATGTCCAACCTGTCCTGGATGGGGTTGCACTCCCCCTGAAGGAGAAGGTCCATAGCTTGGGGGTTCTCCTAGAACCATCTCTGTCACTTGAGGCTCAGGTAGCCTCGGTGGCACGGAGTGCCTTCTACCAACTTCAGTTGGTGCCCAGCTATCCCCCTATCTGGACAGGGATAACCTGGCTTCAGTTGTCCATGCTCTGGTAGCCTCCAAGTTAGATTACTGCAATGCACTCTACATGGGGCTGCCTTCGAAGACGGTTTGGAAGCTGCAGCTTGTGCAAAATGCAGCGGCTAGCTCTCTTTCTCCTTTTCATCTTCTGAAAGTGAGGCTGTCAATGTGCTGAACCAGTACCTGGCTGTGACAATGGACTGGATGAGGGTTAATAAACTGAGGCTCAATCCGGACAAAACTGAGATGCTGCTAGTGGGTGGTTCTTCTGACCGGATTGTGGATGTCCAACCTGTCCTGGATGGGGTTGCACTCCCCCTGAAGGAGAAGGTCCATAGCTTGGGGGTTCTCCTAGAACCATCTCTGTCACTTGAGGCTCAGGTAGCCTCGGTGGCACGGAGTGCCTTCTACCAACTTCAGTTGGTGCCCAGCTATCCCCCTATCTGGACAGGGATAACCTGGCTTCAGTTGTCCATGCTCTGGTAACCTCCAAGTTAGATTACTGCAATGCACTCTACATGGGGCTGCCTTCAAAGACGGTTTGGAAGCTGCAGCTTGTGCAAAATGCAGCGGCTAGATTGGTAACAAGGACCAGACAGTTCGAACATATAAAACCAATTCTGGCCTGCTTGCATTGGCTGCCTGTATGTTTCTGAGCTCGATTCAAGGTGCTGGTTTTAACCTATAAAGCCTTACATGGCTTAGGACCACAATACCTGATGGACCATCTCTCCTGACATGAACCCACCCATATACTATGCCCCACATCCAAGGCCCTCCTCCAGGTGCCTCCTCTGAGGGAAGCTGGGAGTCTGGCAACAAGGGAGAGGGCTTTCTCAGTGGTGGCCCCCAAATTATGGAATGATGTTCCTGATGAAGTGTGCCTGGGACTAACACTGTTATCTTTTGGGTGCCAGGTCAAGACTTTTCTCTTCTCCCAGGCATTTTAGCATGTGTTCTTTAAATTGTTTTTACATTTTTTAAATTCTGTTTTTAAATTGTTTTTTTGTGTTTTAAAATTTGTATATTTGTTTTTAATGTTTTTAATTGCTGTAAACCACCTAGAGAGCTTCGGCTATGGGGTGGAATATAAATGTGAGTGAGGGAGAGAGGGGGAGGGGGAGGGGGAGGGAGGGAGAGGGAGAGGGAGGGAGGGGGAGAGGGAGGGAGGGGGAGAGAGAAAGAGAGAAAGAGAGAAAGAGAGAAAGAGAATCAGAAAGCGACCAGGAGGCTGCCCCTTCCCCAGCAATGAAAGCAATCAGCACGATTAAGGAGCAAGAGAGCTCGCAAGAACACAGACTGATTGGAAGCACCTGGGCCAGCATGCAGAGTACAAAAGGCTGGATGAAAGGGAGACTCCTTGCTTGAGTCAACGTCAAGTCTTGCTTCAGACATTACTCCAGTTCTCCTGTAAAACCCATGCCTTGAACCCTGCCCTGCCTGATCAGATCTCTTGGTTTCTGGACATTTGGACTCCCTTAAGGACTTCTCTGCTTCCTCTTTCAGTGCTTCCCAAATGGTAAAACATGCTGGCTGACCCCCCTGGTTCCTCCTGCCTGGCAGATTTATGGTCTGGCCTTATCTGTTCATTAGCTGCATGCCTCTGTGAACCCCCGCATTTGACACCTTGCCTGATTTTGCTTATCTAGACTTCTGGCCTTGCCTCGCTGTAACCTGACCTAAGCCTGACCTGACCTTTCTTCTTGAATTTGAAACTGGTGTGTTGTATGTGACCTGGGCTTCCAGGAGTCTGCGTAGCACAAGCCCCATTTGATTAGTTCCCCATCCCCCAGCTGGGATCACTGCCTGCGACAGAACATCTCATTCAAAGTTGGCCACTTTGAGAACAGGATGCCTGATGCAGCAGGACTCTTCTTATGTTCTCCTCATCTTCCCCTAAAAACACGTTTCTAGTCCTATTGAAAGTCATTATGATTCCCTTGAAAATCATTATAACATTTGACTAGAGTGGGAACCAAAGCCAGCACCAGCCCACCATAGGCCCTCAGGCACCAGACTGCCGTGGCCCCATGTCACTCCCCTGTATGTGTATGTGCATATGTGTATGCACTTATATGCACCTTATCATGCCACCTTGCATGTCACTGCACATGCCTGCCATTGGATGATGGTAGGAATGTGCACTGACGTGTGAGGTGACATGACTGGATGTATTTAACTGTGTTCCAGCTGCGTGTGCACGTGTGTGTGAGTGTGAGTGTGTGTGTGTGTTTGTGTGTGTGTGTGTGTGTGAGAGAGAGAGAGAGACATTGGCTGGGAGAATGAAGTTCCCATTCCACAATTCATGCCACCATCCAGTCTGACGCGATGCTGGCAGGGATTGAGGTGTGGGAGCTCCACCCTCCCAGCCACAGGGGCCCTCAGCTTGCTGCAGGTCCCATGGCCAGTGCCCAACCTCAATGCCTGCTGGTGCTGGGCCTAGTGGGAACTTCTACATTTACTCTGAAATGCCACTTGAAACAAACTTTTGAGTCAGCTCAACTCACAACGTCTTTGGATATAGCCCTTTTTATGTAACTTTTGTCAGGACATGTGGTTTGGGGACTGAACTCTTATGAACTCACATTTCAGGTTATGATATTTTTTTAATAGATATACTGAGGCAGCCTACAACACTCTGTCCATTTTATTCTCAGCTATGTGTTCAGTTGCAGTATACATATGTAGTTATATGGCAGTGCATGTGTTATCTGTGAGATATAAGTGTATTTTAAGAACATTCTTCAGCTCCCTCATCTTTTCCCAGGTGATGACTTTTGCTTTTTATCACCAAAAAAAAAAAAGGGTGAGGGGGGAGAGAGGACTGCTGTCTGACTACAGCACAGCATAGCTCTGTGAGTGTGTTCACTCTCTCTCTCTCTCTCACACACACACATACACACTCCTTGGGGTCTATACTTCTCCAATCACATCTGTGCAGATTTTAAAGCATTCAGATTGGCAGTGCTAAATATAGTATATTCAAGTCAGCTCCAGGATGGATGCATCACAAACGAAGAATGCTTATTATGGGCACAGTGATATATGCTATCACCAGTTTTCAATTTATACAAACATTTACCTTTAGGTCACTTCTCTAAATGGGAATGACCAAGAGTCATTGGCATGAGACTGCTTTTCCCATGATAAGTATGAAAAGAGATAATAGCTTTGCCTATTGTGTGTGGGGGTGTGTGGGGGTGTGGGTGTGGGGTGCATCAGTAAAGCACCGGACAAATTTTATTTGGAGGAGTGAACTTATCCCCAGCTGCCTTATGCTCCTCCTAGTGGCCATTGCCATGCCTCCCATAATGCCCCCCAAATTACACAATGTGATGTAGCGTCACCCAGAAGAACATGATGGGTAGGGAAAAACAGTGGCTGTCATGTGACAGTGACTGGGAAGAGTGCTACTTCTGTTTCTGTGAAGCAGGCGGCAACCAACAGAATAATGGTAAATGAGACAGGACAATTTTGTCATCCTTTTGCCCTAACATTTGCCCAGAATTGATCATAGGATGACTTTCACCTTGCTATTACATCAGTCGCCCATGTGATCACATCAACATTTGCCTTTTTTAGCAGGATGTCATCATTGCACATGTATGTACACTGGTAATGCCAAAGAAGGGAGGAAAGATGCAAATGATCTGAAATGGGAAGTTGCATGAAATCCTGCATGTTCCAGTCCCAGAATTAATTTGTTGCCAGGAAAGCACATTCCTCTGCACATTCCTCTCACTAGCAGCTAGCAAATTTTTGGCTGGAAGCAGAGGGCTGAAGGGAGTGGCGGAGCCACCACTGCATCTAAAGCCCTGCTGCTCCCCCTGGGCAGAACAGCAGGTGGGGGCCAGTAACTGTGCTAGCTCTACTCAACCCCACTGGTGCATCATTGGTAGTTGGGCTAGCTTAGGATCCAGCAGATCATTGGCTGGCACACTTCCACCTCTTCCCTGTTAGCAGTAATTTCTGGGGGATATTGCTAATGGTAGCCTTCACCCATCTGTGATTTCAGTGGGCACAGTTGGGTCCTTGTCAAGCCTGCAGACCCCTCCCACTAGGAGAGGAAGAGGAAGAGGCACCTCTGCCATATCCAAACCTCCTCCAGTGTAGCAGACCAGCAGTAGGGATTGCTTTGTAAACTGAGACTTAGACACCCAAGAACACAGCACATGTATCATAGATCACAGTGATGTATCATAGATCATAGAGTGACTGTTTTACCTATGCAGGAGGCATAAAACTTCAAGAATATGCAGATACCTTCCTTCTTGCTCAATTCCTAGTGCAGTGAAGCCCCGGACAAACCCACGGTATGGGAAAATGACTGTTAGACACCTCAATGTACAAGGAGGTGTAGGATGACATGCTCAATTCCCCTGTCCCATGCTCCTGTCTCATGCCCCTGCATGCCAGTCAGATGGGCCGTTTTGCATGCTTTCTCACCCTGCCTATGTAGTATACAGAAGTACAAAAGGTGGAGAGGCTTTGTTTATATAACATGGATGAGGTAAGGAGAGTTCTTTAATTGGCCAGAATGGGCTATGAATGCCAAGGGTTCGTTAATGAAGAAGTTTTCTCACATGGTTAAGGGCTAGGAACCTGGCCTTTAGGACAAGTGCAATGAATCATGCTGCTACAAAGCTCAAGGACACTGACCAACAGAATTGATAAACAAAGGCAGAAGCATGAGACCCAAATTAAAACAACATCCCCATAGATATAGCTAGTTAAAGTCACAGGTGCAAACCTGCACCCATGTCCAGGGGCTCTTCTGAATATAAATAAGGCTTCCTAACTCCTGCTCAGGGAGCTTCAGCACAGACCCAGCCCAATGGGGTGCTGTGTACATATTGGCCAGTTGGGGTCTCTCCATTGTAACTTATCTGGGGCTTCTGATAACTGAAAGGAGGCTGTAAGTTTATTTGCATCCAGTAGTTTCTTCTATCTACTTTATTGCCTTGCCTGCTGTAAAAGCATCAACTGTTCTCAATTAAAAGATTGTAATTTTTTTTCCCCTGGTCTGATCATTATCTTTGAAATCAATCCCTGAACCACTTGCTTTTGGCAAAACACCCATTAATTGGTCGCCAAGTTTTCTGGAGAAGGATAGCATCATGCATGAGACACTATTCCATGTTGCTGGTGACTTTTAAGTAGGCAGGAAAAACATTTTTATTCCTCCTGACTTGGTTTTTTTTTTTAAAAAAAATTATACTGAAGTTTACACTTCAATTTTAATGATTTGTTTTAATTCTGTTACTATTTCACAGAGCAATCCAAATGATGGAGAGCTGGTGGAAGGGGGGCTGGCAAAAGAGGAGCCAGTGGAAAGCTCCACGGGACCCTCCTCCTGCTTGGGAGCCACCAGCCTGGCTGAACACTCATTCCATTAGGAGCTACATGCATGAGCTGGCCAGGAAGTGCTGGGTCCCATAAATCAGCCTCCCAGGGAGTAAGTGCTCACCATAGAGGCCCATTACCATTTTTTACTCTGCTGGCCAAGTCTGGGGGAGTTTCCAGATGGAGCAGGACCCAGGGGAGGACTTTGAATGTCAGAATGATCTTGCATAAGTCCCCCCACAACCCCTCCCCCATAATGCCCCCAGAATGCACCATTTTGGGGCTTCCATTGCCTTCCACTGACCCTCTGTCCGCTGGTCTGGCTTTCCCCAGTGGACTCCCAGCGGCACCAGCAAGCCCATGGCAGTGCCCTGGCTTAGCCATAGCAGAGGGCTGCTGTTGGTGGAGGTTGTCAGAGGCTGGCACAGGCAGGAGCATACTGGCACCACCAGGGATCCACAGTATCCAACTCACCCCAGCCCGGTAGAAAGGGAAGTTGGATTGTGCCCTAAATTGATTTTTGAATTTTCCCTTCTGGTAAACTACTTTGAAGGCCTTTGTTAGTGCTTTAAAGCAGTAGATGTTTGAAGAAAAATGTAAAAATTGCAGCAGGTAAAAATATAAAGGGTCAGCAGTAGAATCAATAAAAGCTTGGTAAAATATAAGAGTTTTAGGATCCATTTGAAGGCCACAAAAGTGGAGCTTAAATGAAGTTCTCTAGGGAGGGAGTTCCAAAATTCTAGGGAGAGGATCAAAAGATGAAATGGCAGTGGTGGCTGATGTCCATTAGGGCTGCTATAGGCGGAGCCAGAGCCAATGACAGGTGGAATCAACTTCTTCTAGTTGATTTCTAGATCAGGACTACCTGACCCAGCTCTGGGCACTTCCTTAGGAGGGCTCTGACTGGCATTTGGATCAGGGATAAAAGGAGACACTGCTACAAACCCTTTCCCGGCTGCAACCACATCAACAGCAACTAGCAGACACTGTAACATGTGAACTGGGGTGACAATTTTCTTCTATTTTTGTATTGCAATGTTTATTATATTTGATTAATTGATTGGCAGTTCATGTGATCAAATGGAGTGCTTTGTTGAATTGTTTTGAAATAATTAGTATTTGATTGTTATTGAAGTAGTGACTTGCATTTTTGTTCTGTTGTGAGCTGCTTTGACCATACTTATATGAAAAAGCAGCATACAAAATTATTATTATTAATATAATAACAATAACAACAACAACAACAATAAATTATGTCCCTATCGTCCTTCTCCCTGCTGAGTTCTACAAAGGCAACACTGATCCTACAGTGGAAGAAGCAGGCAGGCAGCAGCATCCCCCTGGGGTGGTTATAAGTAAAACGGGAGATTGGCTTGGAGGAATCAAGGTTGAGGTCAGTGGGGCTATGCCCAATTTGCCCTAATGGACCAGCCTCCACTGTGAAATGGACTTGATCCTGTAGCTTATATGAATATTAAATGGGATTTGTCTGTCATGTATTGGAATCATTGTCAGATTTGATAGCTGGGTCAAGTTAATTGTGTCCAGGGTCCACTGACACATGCCATTTTCTTATTTGTTTATTTTCTTGTTTGTGTTTTACACATAGGGTTGCTGGGTCAGAAGCATCTGAAACCCTGAGATTTCAGGGGCAGACCCTAGTGATGTCATTAAAGCCACCCAACCCCCCATGCCACCCCAGGCACTTTCCAATCCCCCCTCACCACCCACATACTTGCCAACCCCCCACTCACTCCCCAAGCACTTGCCAACCCCCCCACTCACCATCTCAAGCACTTGCCAACACCACATACTCACCACCCCAGGAATTTGTCAACCACCCACACTTCCCCCCCCCAGGCAATTTCCAATCCCCACTCCTGCTAAACATTCACAAGGGCAGAGGGAAAAGAGAATCAATAGTATGGATCTTTATTTTTATATGCCCCTGCTTTCCCCCACCCAGGCCTGGCAAACCAGAAGCCACAACTGCAGCTATGTAGAGCGCCTGCGATGCTCTGGACCACAAAAGTCCTGCAGGCAGTAAGCTGCTGGATACTGGAGTCAGCTTCATGGCCAACTGTCCATGATGTCTGGCAGGCCATTGTCTGCCACTGAAGATTCCCACCGCAGAGGAGCTGAAGATGCCCTACTTAGCCAGAGCTGCAGAGGAGTGTCATGCGTCATTGTGTCATTCACGCATGCCACGATGCTGGCTCATGAGTGGAGGAGAATGGGACCCTGCTCCTGGAAGCAGGGGTAGCAGCAGGGCAGCAGCAGCAGCTTGTAGGGGAGATTTACTCCCTTGTGTGGAGGGGACCCACCAATGCCAGAGACTGGCTCACAAGGGCATGAGTCACCTGGAGACTTGGGGAGGACCCAAAAAATCTGAGTCTCTGGGTGAAAACCGGAGACCTGGCAATGCTATTTATACATGTAGAACTGCAATTTTCTACCACACCATTTTTGATAGAGTTTTCAGGTTTCTGCGAAGTATGTAGAGAGCAATGTGCAAGGATGAATGGAAGATGAACAAGGCTTCTTTCCTCTTTATCATATGCTTGGTTACATAACTCTTTTAAAGGCAGTTGGTAACCATTGAGGAAGAGGAAAGGGTTGCTGTCAGAGGAACAAAAGCCAAATGGTCCTCAGGGTGGACGAAAAACAAAACTGTTCTTCATCTATTTTCCTGGGAACCATATGGTCTATGCCAGTGTTCTTCAACCTTGGGCCCCCAGTGTACTTGGACTACAACGTCCGTCATCCACTGCCAACTTAGCCAATGGTCAGGAATGATGGGAGTTGTAGTCCAACCATATCTGGGGACCCAAGGTTGAAGAACACTGGCTGTTTTACCAAAACAACAACAGCACCCCTCTGCTTTAGAATAATCTTGACTCTTAAAAATCTGAGCAGCAAAAGAATTCCTGGCTCCTCTGCTAGCCCTTCTAGAAGCCCACAACCACTCTCTCTTCTTCAATAGTGGCTGGTGGAGTGACATAGGTGGGACTCCATTGCTCTCCCAACTTCCCAACAGCATGGATCACCGCTACTGACTGAGATGAGGAGGGGTGGGCGGTAGGGAGCATGCAGCAGTGTGTGGAAGCAGGACTATTGGATTGGCTGTGCTGCACTGTGCCAAGCTCCCTGCCCCTTGCCCCTACCCTCTCAGTCAACAGCAGTGATCCATGCTGTTGGGAAGCCAAGGGAGCAATGGACCGCTACCTGTGCCACCCCACTGGCCTCTACTGGTCTTCTTTTTAAAAGGTTTATAGAGCATCACAGCATGCAGAGAATAGAAAACAACCCCTTCCTTGAACGGAAGATTGGACCAGTGATTTCCACAGCCCTTTATTATTTATTTATTATTTATCATGCCCTTCCTCCCAGTAGGAGCCCAGGGCAGCAAACAGAAACTCCCACAAGAAGTCCCGTCTTTCCAGTTCTATAGTTCTATGGTTCAAATCTCCTGTGTTGTGAATTTGATAGGCAATCTGCTATTCCGTCTTAGTTCAACTGTCAAGTTTTGTTATAAGGATTTTTGAAACAATGTATGTGAAACCCTTATGTTATGCTGCCCTGGGCTCCTGCTGGGAGGAAGGGTGGGATATAGATCAAATAATAAATAAATAAACAAATAAAATATATGCTATTATTAGCTCCTGATTCTATAGTATGCATGGTGTATTGATTTTTTCTCACACACACTTTTTTGGAAGTATCTCTTGTATGCCCTATGTTCAGAACACACACACATACAGAAAAGTTAAGTGGAACTGATGAACTTACACTGTTTTTGGCACATGCACAACATAATCACCTTTGTTATTTACAGTTCAATCTTAAAAAAGAAAACAGCCAGTGAAAGAGCTTTTGCCTTTTGCGCTCAAAGAAATCAAACCTTGTTCATCCCAGCAGCGCAGAGACCTTAAAGGTCACAGGGTAAGTTTTGCCTGCTGAGCCTTCACAGCTTACAAGTTGAAGCAATATTCTCAGGCCTTGAATGAATGCTCACCCCCTTGCTGTGTCTCCATGGTACTTGAAAGGAAGAGTAATCTTGTACTGCTTGTCTTTGAGGGCTGCACACTTGATGGATCTGAGCTTTTCAATTAAAACACAACAAAACTAGGATAGTCCAGTCAAATATCTCCTTGACATAGGCAGAGCCGGTGTCAGGGGGCAGCCAGGTTGGGGCCTGGCCAAGGGCCCCTGTGGCCCAGAGGAGGCCCTCCTTAGGGTGGTAGGGTAGCACTCCTGTTCTGTGATCTGCAGCAACACCAGCTCTAGACTGTGCCATGGATTGCAGAGAGGGAGCTCCCAAGCACCTCCCTCCCAATACAGTCAGTGAGACCTTCAATAAGCCTGCACTCATGCCCCACCTACCTCTCCAACTCCTGTGAATTCTGCACGTGCATGCCTACCATCAACCAAGATGGTGGCAAAGGCTTCCCTAAGGGGCTGAAGCCCCCATCACCATCTTGGTTGATGGTAGGCATGCATGCATACTGTGTCCGTCATTTACAGGGATGTTAGAGGTAGGTAGCATCCACATGTATTGAGGGGTTGGGCTATAGTGCTGCAGGCCCAGGGCAGGCTGGTGTCTAAGACATAGGTTTCATTGTCCTCATTGGCTCGGATTGTGGCCCTGCTGTAGTCCTCAACTTACATCATGCCTTCACCTCCCCACTCCGTCAGGATACCAATTGGGATATTTGTAAGGGGGGAAGAACACAGTGTGCCCACAAACGTCATAGTAATATTATTACACTGCTCTCATATTGCTGGGTGTTTCCATAGCAAATAGGAATGGTGGAGGTGGTGGGGACCTTGTTAGATAGGGAAACACCACTGAGAAATGTTGCTGCAGTGTTGGAAAATATGTGGAAGAATATTGTGATTTTGAGGAGGTAGGTGTGTCCAGTAATTGCCCCTTTGATGCCATATCTGAGGTATTTGTGGAGGCCTGAATCTTCTTAATAGTATGTATATGCTTTTGCAATATTAAAACCCTTTTAGTCTGAGTCCTTTAAAGAGAATTCTGTGTAGGAATGTATTATGTCACAGGATGTCATAAGAGGGTGTGTTTAAAGGATGTCTATGTTGGCTGCTTGCCAACATTTTCAAAGCCACTGGATGTGATTAACATGGGAATATCTACTATCTTTATTGGCTGTTTGTCACTTCTTTGACATTAACTCGAATGAAATGTGAGGGGCTGGGGACTTCAGGTCATAAGGTCACTGGAATTAAGCTTTGGCAGTTCCATGGTGATAGTGGATGATGACAGCCTGTCTCTCCTTGGGCCCTTCTACTTTTGGGTGGATAAAGTGAGCAAGCCTGAAGGGTGTCTTTCTGCCCCTGTGCCCTCTGGTCTCCTAACCTTAAGGTGTAGATCTAATATGAAGTCCCCTCAGCCTCTATTGATGTCTTGGATTGCTCACCAAGATATTTCTCTTTCTCCCCATTAACTACACTGCCTTGCCAGTTGTGGCACATCATGCTATTTAACACACACACATCCTTAGCAAGTGGTATAGAGCTAGAAGCAGATGTGGGGGGGGATCCCCATATTTCTATAGCAAGTCAAGAAAACAGGAGCAGAAAAAATCTTACTTGGCTCCTACAGGTAGCTCCTATAGTGGAATTGCTCACAGATACCAAATGAGGTGGGCATTAGGGATGGGGGGGAGATTCTTCAACCAAGTAATGTTTACAAAATGCATATATTAGGGGAAAGTGTGCACAAAATGAATATACTGGTGGAAATAACATACACAATGCATTAGGATAAGTTGCTTGCAAAAATGTGCACATTACTTAAAACTGCGTATGAAAATGTATTGCAGCAATTTGTGAATTTTTTTTAATCCTCATGAAGATTCTTCACCATTTAATGCAAGTTTCTCCTAATATTGCATTAAATACTGAAGAACCTTCATGAGGATTTTTTTTAAAAAAAATCACAAATTACTGCAGAAATGTGGAGAACCAAATTTAAGGCTAGAAAAATGAGAAATTGAGAGAACTGAAACTGACAGATCCTCCCATCCCTAGTAGGCATGTGGGCAGTGAATGCTGGAAACTGGTGATAGGTGTGTTTCACCTCTTGATATGCATGGTCAACTCAAATCCCTGCTCTTTACAATAGAGAGGGGAGCAGGGAGCTACCTTCAAAGTTCCCCAGATATTTTGCCTAGGCAGAAATCTCCAAAATGCCCTCAAGTTTCATTGAGGAGAAATTAGTGTACCACCTTAAAAGTTGATTTTCACAGGCACCACAGGTGGGAAATCTTTTATGTGTAAAGTTTAGAGTTGGGATGAAACTAAATGCACAAGGCCTTATTTTCAGCTGTACAGAGTACAACCTAATGCATGAGGCAGATTCTTAAGTGCATTGTACAAACTAATATCAGCCATGTTAGTCATGCACACAAAAAGATGCAGGTTGTTATGTTTTCCTATTCTTCTCCTGTCAAGCCCTACACTATGCCTTGTGAGATTCAGTAAATCCAAAATTCTGGCAAGTAAAAATGAAGTTTTTTTCAAGCCCAATTTTTTGGAATAGACATGGCACCATTTTAGTTTTTTGAATATAGAAAACCCTCACTTCCTCCCCCACCCCACCAAACCCTCACCAAATTCCACTAAGCAAAGTGGAACAACAACAACATCTATTAAGACTAGATGGTGTTGAATGGTCAACCCTGGGACTCTGGACCATCTTCCATTCCTCTATACTGTGTCCTCTAGTTCGAAGAAGCCCTAGTGAATGATCTGTTTTCTTCATTAACCTTTCTAAAGCTCTGTCTTCTCTCTGTTCATTGACTTCTCTAGACATTGGACTGCCAATATATATTTCTCGGTCATCCAGCTTGCATCTGAAAAACAACTCAGCTCTGTATTTGTGACTCTTGCTTCTTGTTCCTGGATCTTTCCTTTTTGCTGCCCTTCTTGTATATCTACCAGATAGGGTTGCCAGGTGTCCGGGTTTCACTCAGAGACTCCAGCTTTTTGGGGTCCCCTCCGAGTCTCCAGGTGAGTCACCTTAATCTCTGAGCTCTTAGTTTTCTTTAAAAAAAAAGTTTCAAGGTAGCCTGGTTCAAAAGACAGAAACCAAAATGTCAGCTGCCGCCCCAACTTCTGTTAGTACTGGCTGCTCTAATCCCTGTCCTTTCAGGTTCTTAGCAAGTGGTCAGGGTTGTGATTGACAAGATTTGTTGAACCCCAGGCAATAGCTAAACCACATTTCAAATTCTGAAAACAGTTTCCTTTTCCTGCTTGTCTCACATCAGCAATTCAGTAAATATATAGCTTTCAGAAGCATAAAGAGGGCTTTGTGCAGGATTGGGACTTGCTTCTGAGTAAGCATGCATAGGCTTGCACTACAACAGAAGATCACAGCAGGATCTTGGTAGGCATACACAGTAAACAATTTTGTCATATTCATAACCTGTTTTCTAATATGAAGCTTTTCTGGGAGTAAAGCTGCAATGCTAATTCCATATACCTGGGAGTTAATCCTACTGAATTCAGTAGGACTTACTTTTGAGTAGGCATGGTTAGGATTGTGCTGAAAATCAGTGGGACTTTTGAGTGAACATAGGAAAGGATCGTGTTGTAAATCTCCCCCTCCAGTCTTTTTTTTTTAAAGCAGCTAGTCAGGGCTTACTTAGGAGTCACTGCTTTTGTTTGGCAGGAAACTAATACTTATTTTTTTAAAAAAAATGTTCTGCAATGGCTAACTAGTTTTGACAATAAACTATTATATGGGGTGTGTGTATTTTTACATCTTCAGTGTATGTGTATATGGAATAATATAAGATAATAGTTGCCAGCATTATTCTTGTTCTTGGCTTGTGGACATGTACATACAAGTATTTAAAGCAACACTTGCTCAATAGTTTGCTTTTAATAATGTTGTTTGTTATTTAATTTTGAGAATTATTTAATTTTGGGAATTATATTATTTTATTGATGTATTATGTTCTATTGATGTATTGTTATGTTCGTGTTTTTTGTTAGCCACCTTGAGGGCCTTTTGGCCATAAGGTGGGATATAAATTTAATAAATAAATAAATAAATAAATATTTCCAACAACCCTGTGAGGTCGAGTTGAAAACCAAGGCAGCCCACAACAAGAAATAAAGCCATTTAAAATCCAATAACCATAAAACAAGTATAACACAGTTACAAAACAGCTTAAAGTAGCATGATTCTGAATTTTGGGTTGGGTGAGTGAAGTTCCTATCACTTGAGGTTGCAGTGCTGTGCACACTTCCCTGTTTAAATAAGCACCATTGAATACATTGGGACTTGCTTCTGAGTAAACATGCATAGGATTGCACTACATATTTTTACAGGTTGTGTAAATAATAAACATCTTTGACATTCATGCGTATATAAATATTTCTTCATACTATGTCTTAATATGTATCTGATTTCACACTATAGTTGTAAAATATTATTTCCTCTTCATTTTAAGTGTGCCCTTCCTTGGGGTGGTCATGGTTTCCTTCTGTTGTTTTCATCCTGAGGGGCAGTTTTGGCTGAGAGATGGTGCATAGCCCATGATCACCCAGTAAACTCTGTAGCTGGTTTCCATTTTAAAATTTAATTAAAATGATTTATATGCAGGCAAAGTTTATGAAGTAATGCACATCCATGTAATGCATTTAAAGGACATCCAACTCACATTTAAAGCAACCGACAACCAGTGCAGATGTTATAGCAGAGGTATTATGCTCTGATAGGGTCTCACTCACGTCAGCAATTGTGCTGCAGCATTTTGCATTAACTGCAGCCCCCGTGTCAAGTTGTACTGTATGGGGATTTCTGTGACCTTGGCTGACTGGCTGCCAGGATTTTTTTTAGTTTTGGTTTTTGGTTATGAATCCTGACTAGTCATGGGATGCTGAGTTTTCTGCCTTACTCATAGGTTGTTGTGTTTGGTATGGTATAGAATTTAGGAAATCATCACTGACTTTTATTTTTCTTTTCTATTTGCATTTCCTTTATCTTTAACCTCACTCCCTTACATTCATAAAAGCAACAACAGTGATTCCATGCACTCAGCTCAACCCCCTTAAACCCACTGATGATGCACCTTGTTGGTTGCATGATGGTTTGTTTCTTGCCCAATAGTGGTAAAAGAGAATTCACACGCTGGGAAGCATGCCTGCAATTGTTGTTCCCAAGCTGCTGCCTATGAAGGTAGACCAAAACCATGTGTGTCTTCTCTCTGTCAATTATTATTCATTGGAATTGGGTTGGCTTCCAAAGTGAGTTTAAAGCAGCCCACAGGGTAGGCAGAAAAGGGTAGATAATCTTCTTAACTCTTACTTATTTCTCAAACCTCTCCCTACATGAATGGTCAAGTCTGTAAAGAAGTTTGGAGCAGCCATTTTAAAAGGGAGACAGGACATTCCATGCAGGGGATTGCCAACCCTGCTTTGATATCGATATCTTTGCAGAGGGTCCCTAATCAAGCCTTACCAACACCACAATCCTAACCATATCTACTCAGAAGTAAGTCTTGTTGAGTTCTATGGTGCTTAGTCCCTTAGTAAGTGTGTTTAGAACTGCAGCCTTCAGGGGCATCCATCTTTACTCCTGAGTGCTCCCATCTAACATCTCCACAACACTAGGTTCCCTTTTTCCTACAATGTCCTTCTGGTGTCTGACCTAGCCTGAGGTCACTTAAACCCTTCTTGCCATAAGGAAGTAGACTAGATTAAATGTTCCTTATCCAGGCTCTCTAAGCAGGTGAGAAGGAATGATCTTGTCACTTTAGCTAGACCTGGAAACACCCTCATTTAGCAAAGATTTCTATCTTATTTATTTATTTGATTTATATCCTGCCCTTCCTCCCAGCAGGAGCCCAGGGCTTAATTTCCAATCTTAATTTCTGAATTCCAATCAGTTTTTTTCCACCTGGTCTTGTTCCTTTTAGTCTTTTCCAGTCCTCTAGTGCCTCCAGCATAATTGCTACACTTTGTCTCCTCTTTCCCAGGCCTACACATCCTCTCAATATTAACACTTCTTCCCTAATTTTGGAAACATGTTGGATCATTTTATTGTGACTGTGTCTCTTCCTACAGCTCTAAGTAAAGTAGCCATTAGCACCAGAGCTTGGAAAAGTTACTTTTTTGAACTACAACTCCCATCAGCCCCAGCCAGCACAGACACTGGATTGAGCTGATGGGAGTTGTAGTTCAAAAAAGTAACTTTTCCAAGCTCTGATTAGCACTCATGCATAATCGCAAAGAGTATCCAGGCAGGACCACATTCTAGATGCAGCATTTTCCATGGTAAAGTGCATCTAATAGCAATGACCTTATATTAAATAATGTGAGTTTCAGAACAGGATCATAATAACTTGCATATGGAATGAGCCACAAGGCAAAGAACTTTATCCAAGAAATGTGTAGATCATCTGTCAGCAGAGAAGGGAGTGGGGGAAATAGAACAATCAAATAACACACTTTTTATCTCTAAAACACTATGCTGATAGAAGCTGGATACAGTGCCACCAACTATATGATCACATCAGAACTGCATTTGTATGTTACATTATCAGTAATGCAAAAATACAAACCTTGCACTGGTAAAGCACAACCCCAAAACAATCTGGCTCTTTATGAACTCACAATTCACTTCAGAATGATTCTACATGATGAGGAAGCATTGTTCTAGGAACACTGTGTGAAAGGAGATGGTGGCTGCTCACTGGGATGCGCCAAGAGAATGCAGTTTTGTCCCCACTTGCCAAAAACCCCATATACACACCCCCAAACTTTTCAGTTTGGGCAGGTTTTTTTGACCCAGCCCTGGTACAATCTTATGCTGATGATTAATAATAATGATTTTCCCACTGTTTTATGAATTCATTTGGGGGAAATGATGCAAATGAACTGAGAGAATGGGAAACTGTGGCACACTTAGGATGCACATCATTCTGTACAAGGTTTGGGAATAAAACAATGAGGACTTCTAATGCATTGTTTCCATTTCTGAAACAGTGCCAAAACCCAGGGAGAGATTTAGATAAGAATCTCAAAAGCATCCTTGAGGATAAAGTGATATACCTCACAGGAAGAGCCAGATGCAAATGTGGTAAATAATATCAATAGTGATATTGCAACTGATCAGTTTGGCTGAGAAACACTGAGTTTAAATTAAAGCATGTTATGGTACATTTGCATGGATATTGCATTGGGAATTTGATTTTTTGTCATATGCTGGTATAGTCCTCAAAGTCATGGTGTCTTTCCTCAATTGGTCCTCTATCTGAACATTTTATTTGTACAGGGGACAGAAATAAAAGGAAGAAAGTATCTAAGATGCAGCTGCAATTTTGGCCAGGATTGCTGAACACTCTTCTTGATTTCTCTTCTTCCTTTCATTTGCTGAAACCACTTTCTTCTACAGTACATCCTAGTGCCAGCATATCAGTGCTGCTGATCACAGCCTGAACAATTTGTTCTGAGATTATGCACAATGATACACTTGACAAGTGAACCTGGTTGGAAGTGCAGGGAAAAGATTTCAAGATATTTTAGTGCTCTGATTTCCCACTATTACTACTTACATGAATATGGGGGTTGCAGTCATGATCCATTGAAGTCAGATGATGTTTAATGATAGTGTTTTTGTGGTGTAAGGATTATGCTCACAACCGCAGCTGATGGAAAAATCATTGGTTTTCCATGGCTTTCTAAACATTTCCAAAATACAATAAATACCTGCTCCCCCTCTAGGATGCACCCCCCCTCTAGGATTCACACCTTAATGTGGTGAGGGGTTTGAGAGTGTTGAAGAAGCTAAGAGCAATGCCATCAGGAGTCTAGACCAAGAGGCTAGACTTCTAGCAGGGGCACCCAAGGCGGAATGGTCAAAGCTGAAAACCAGACTAAGAAGCATCCAAACTCAGAGGAAGGCAATGGTAAACCACCTCTGAATATCTCTTACCATGAAAACCCTATGAACAGAGTATCTAAAATGCAATACGAGATAGTGCTGGAAGATAAGACCCCCAGGTCAGAAGGCACTCGCTGAGCTACTGGGGAAGAACAAAGGACAAAGTACGAGTAGCGCTGTGGCTAATGATGCAGCTGGGTCAAAGCTGAAAGGAAGCCCAGAGGCTGATGCGCACAGATGCAAAAGGAGAGTCCAGAGTTGTACGACGCACATAATAGGAAATGGAATGTGAGAAGGATGAACCAGGGAAAGTTAGAAATTGTCAAGAAAGAAATGGAACAAATCAACATTACAATACTTGGTGTGAGTGAATTAAAATGGACGGGAATGGGACATTTTCAATCAGGCAATTACAAAATATTTTATGCAGGAAATGAGAAATCAAGAAGAAATGGGGTTGCTTTAATAGTGAGAAGTGATGTAGCAGCAATTAGGAGCTGCAGCGCAAGGTCTGAGCGAGTGATATCAATGAGATTAAACGGGAAACCTATCAACACAACCATCATCCAAGTCTATGCTCCAACGGCAAATGCAGAAGAATAGGAATTGGAGAGATTTTACGCAGAAGTACAGGAAGAAATTGATCACACACTGAAACAAGATGTGCAGATAATCATGGGGGACTGGAATGCAAAAGTAGGGAACAGAGAAGAACTAGGAATTGTGGGGAAATGGGGCCTAGGAGACAGAAATGAAGCAGGAGAAAGACTTATTGAATTCTGCAAAGCCAATAATTTGTTTCTTGCAAACACATTTTTGAGCAACCGAAAAGACGACTGTAGAGATGGACATCACCAAATGGTCAATATAGGAATCAAATTGATTATATAATTGGTAGTAGAAGATGGAGAAGATCCATACTTTCTGCAAAAACAAGACCAGGAGCAGACTGCGGTACAGATCATGAACTGATCGTATCGAAAATCAGAGTAAAGCTAAAGAAGACCAACAAAGCAATCATAATGCCAAAATACAATTTAAATAACATCCCAGAAGCATATAAAGATCAAATAAGGAACAGGTTTGAGGCTTTAAACTTAGTTGACAGAGAACCAGAAGAACTATGGAATGAAATCAGAGATGTTATCAGGGAAGAATGCAAAAAGACAATATCTCTAATTAAAAAGAGAGAAAGACCTCAATGGATGACTGAAGAAACTCTTCAAATGGTTAAAGAGAGAAGGAAAGCAAAACCAAAAGGAAATAGAAACATGGTTAGAACCCTAAATGCAACAATACAGTGACTAGTATGTAGGGACAAAGAGAACTATTACAATAGTTACTGTACAGAAATAGAAGAGGACAACAAAAAGGGTAGAACAAGAGCCCTGTTCCAAAAGATTAGAGAAATGAAAGGAAAATTTAAACCAAGAGTAGGGATGTTGAATAATCAACAGGGGAACACACTGACTGACCGAGATGAAATAAAAGGAAGATGGAAGCAATACACTGAAGAATTCTATAAAAGAGATGACAGGATGACAGATTCATTCACGGAGGAACCGTATGATGAAGAACCACAAATTTTAGAATGTGAGGTGAAAGCTGCTCTTAAAATACTTGGACGAAACAAATCACCAGGAACAGATGGCATACCAATAGAGTTGTTACAAGCTACTGAAACTGAATCTGTCCAAATTTGACAAAAATTTGTCAAGAAATATGGAAAACTAAACAATGGCCCACAGACTGGAAGAGTTCAATATACATCCCAATTCCAAAGAAAGGAGATCCCAGGGAATGCAGTAATTATCGAACTATTGCCTTAATATCCCATGCAGGTAAAGTAATGCTCAAGATTCTACAACAAAGGCTCTTACCATATATGGACTGAGAAATGCCTGATGTCCAAGCTGGATTTAGAAAGGGAAGAGGCACCAGAGATCACATCGCAAACATATGTTGGATAATGGAACGGAGCAAGAAATTTCAGAAGAAAATCACCCTGTGCTTTATAGATTACAGCAAAGCCTTTGACTGTGTAGATCATGAAGAACTATGGAAATAGGGGTGCCACAGCATCTGATTATCCTGATGTGCAACCTATACTCTGGACAAGAGGCTACTGTAAGGACAGAATATGGAGAAACCAATTGTTTCTCCATTGGAAAGGATGTGAGACAGGGATGTATTTAAGCCTTCTCTATTGCGGCTCCCTTACTATGGAATACCTTGCCAGTTTCTATTCGTCTAGCTCCATCACTTTCGTGTTTTCGGAAGAAGTTGAAGACCTGGCTTTTTGATTAGACGGGAGGAGAAAATTGTCAGAGCTGTGTAGTTAAAGGTGTGGATTGGTCTTTTGTTTTCTTTGATTTTTAATTTGATTTAATTGACTGTTTTGTATTTTGTGTTTTGACATGTATTTGTATTATATTTTTACTGTACGTCGCCTAGAGTGACAGGATTTTACCTGCCAGATAGGCGTCTAATAAATTTTAGATAATAATAACAATAATAATAATAATCACCCTATTTATTTAATCTATATGCAGAACATATCATAAGGAAAGCAGGATTGGACCAAGATGAAGGAGGTGTGAAAACTGGAGGGAGAAACATCAATAATTTAAGATATGCAGACGATACCATACTACCAGCAGAAACCAGTAATGATTTGAAATGAATGCTGATGAAAGTTAAAGAGGAAAGCACAAAAGCAGGACTACAGCTGAATGTCAAAAAGACTAAAGTAATGACAACAGAAGATTTATGTAACTTTATAGTTGACAATGAGGACATTGAACTTGTCAAGGATTATCAATACCTTGGCACAGTCATTAACCAAAATGTAGACAATAGTCAAGAAATCAGAAGAAAGCTAGGACTGGGGAGGGTAGCTGTGAGAGAACTAGAAAAGGTGCTCAAAAGCAAAGATGTATCACTGAACACTAAAGTCAAGATCATTCAGACCATGGTATTTCCAATCTCTATGTATGGATGTGAAAGTTGGACAGTGAAAAAAGCGGATAAGAGAAAAATCAACTCATTTGAAATGTGGTGTTGAAGGAGAGCTTTGGGGATACCTTGGACTGTGAAAAAGACCAATAATTGGGTGTTAGAACAAATTAAACCAGAACTGTCACTAGAAGCTAAAATGATGAAACTGAGGTTATCATACTTTGGACACATAATGAGAAGACATGACTCACTAGAAAAGACAGTAATGCTGGGAAAAACAGAAGGGAGTAGAAAAAGAAGAAGGCCAAACAAGAGATGGATTGATTCCATAAAGGAAGCCACAGACCTGAACTTACAAAATCTGAACAGGGTGGTTCATGACAGATGCTCTTGGAGGTCGCTGGTTCATAGGGTCGCCATAAGTCGTAGTCGACTTGGAGGCACATAACAACAACAACCGCAATGGTAATAACCACAGTACAGGTATACAGTGGTATTGCCTACACTGTACAGCTAGATAATCAGGGGTGAGTTGATGGTTGCTTTAGGTCTGCTTGATGCATCATTGGATCATATCTGGTACAGACAGTGTGAGAAGGCAGGATGAGTATTGTAAACTATACCGGGCATCCTGAGGCATCATAGTAGTGAAGGGAGGTGTACCTAATCTCTCACTGATTTATGATGAACTGACCAGTAAGAAACCTACCCCTAGTCACTGACTGCTTTCAACAAGGAACCCCATCCTTGGGCTTTGGTGGCCTATTCTGTTGGCTTACTAGGCCTTACTACCAATGTGTTTTTTTCATCAAGTCTGAAAATGTCTCATGAAGTATGGGAGAAGGAGAAGCAGCCTTATCTGCTGTGCCTGGCCTGAGAGAGAGCAGACATTCAAGGCCAGACAGTAGTTGTCATGGTAACGGGAGATAACAGCTGGGAAAGTTGTAACAGCCTGCTGTTAGCTCTTCCTTCTTCTGTGTGTCTTTGAAGCAAGCAGTTCTATCCTTGAAGGGGGGAAGAATTCTACTTGTATCTATCCTCTTAAGCCTTTGGCCATAATGTCTTAGTAAAGACTCTTAAACCTTTCTCAAGCCTCTGTGAAGTTTCTTGCTCAACTTAACTCCAACGTAACATATGCTGTTCACGCAACAACGCTCACACATCAACAGGGTTATGGGCCCAGATCCACAGCACATTACACAGGAGTAAGTGGCTGGTCTGAATGGCAGACGGAGTTCCAGAGAGGGCAGCTTGATTGATTTTGCCAGACAGAGGTGAGCAGGATGGCTGCTGTAAACATGTCTGGAGGCTTGCCGATGGAACAACTTAATGAAAAGAATTATGGAAGCTGGAGGCCAAGGATGCGGGCTTTGCTGGTAAAAGAGGATTTATGGGAAGCTATTGATGGAACACCCCCTGCACCCCTTACAGCGGCCTGGACTCGGAACGATGAGAGGGCGCAGGCTTTTATTACTCTGGCTCTATCCGACTCTCAATTGCTACACGTGAGAGATGTTACAAACGCCAAACAGATGTGGGACCGGTTGGAAGGCATTCATGTACAACAGACCGCGGGATCTAAATTGTGTTTGGCAAGGAAGCTGTACCAGATGCGCTTCGCAGGTGAGTGCGAAATGAGTGAGCATCTCACGGAATTCAGACACCTATTTCCTGAGTTGCAGGATCGAGGCATGGAACACTCTGTCCTTCAGAAGACCTATCTGATCCTGGCTTCACTCGATGGGACTTGGAATAATTTTGTCATGGGAATTGAAGCCATGCCCGATGGGGGGCTGAATGTAGCCTTTATTGAAGAAAAGCTGACCTAGGAATGGCAGCGGAGGCAGGAGGCGAAAAGTGCCGTGCCGAAGGAGGCAGCAGGAAGCAAGCAGGAGCAGCAGTGGCTAAAGGCTTGTTATGTTTGCGGAGCTCGTGGGCATCTTCAGCGGGACTGTGCAGTCAAGTGCAACTCCAGGGACGGAGGCTGGAAACAGAGCGGCAGTGTGAACTTTGTTTGTAAACAGAAGTCTCAAGATTTAGGATCTGTTAACTGGATTCTTGACAGTGGGGCGAGCCATATATTAATCAAAGACAGGAGTTTGTTTTACATGTCTACAAATGAGCAGGACTTTGTGCAACTGGCGGATGGATCACGGAAAAATGTGGAAGCCCGAGGACTGGTGAGATTTGATAAACTTGGAATACTGTCAGATTGTTTGTTTGTACCAGAACTGTCTCATAACATATTGTCTGTGAGAAAACTGACTAGTTGTGAATTTTCAGTGTTGTTTGACAGAGACAAATGTTATGTAATGAGGGGAGATCAAGTGCGCATGCAGGGAAGCCTGAATGATTCTCAGTTTGTAATAAAGAGCAGTCAAGCAGGGTGTGCTGTGTTAAACGCTGAGGCACAGACACATCAAGGCTGCGTCCATGAATGGCATCAGAGGCTGGGGCATGCAAACTTTGACACGATTAAGAAAACCCCAATGCATAGTGAAAACATGCATTTGAAAGATTGTGGACAGTTAATGGATTGTGATGCATGTCATAAAGCGAAAATGACAATTGCACCAATAAACCAGGAGACTGAGAGAACCACAACAGCTCCCTATCAGCTAGTTCATGTTGATTTATCAGGGCCAATAAACACTTCACGAGGAGGTGCGAGATTCTTTATGGTACTGGTAGATGATTTCTCTAGATACATTAATCTTTATTTGCTCAAGCATAAAAGTGAAGCTGAACAGAAGCTGAAACTGTTCATTAAGAGAATCGAAACTCAACATGGCATCACGGTGAAAGCTATACACTCAGACCAGGGAGAAGAATTCATGAGTAAAGCATTGCATGAAGTGCTGGCAAGTAAGAAAATAGCACTTAAACCTTCCACCGGAGTTGCAGAGAACAAGAACAGGGTGCTTCAGGAAGCAATGAGAGCCATGTTAATGGATTCCAGTTTAGGGAATTCTTTCTGGGGAGAGGCAATTTTGTATGCGAATTACATTCACAACAGGATGTTACATAGTGCCATTGGAATGTCACCTTATGAGAAACTCACTGGGAGAAAACTGAAAGTACAACACATTCAAAAATTTGGAGCTAGATGCTGGATCCACATTCCACAGGGAAAAAGAAGAGGCAAGCTTGCACCCAGAGCACAACAAGGGTTTGTTTTGGGATTTCAGAATGCATATTTCAGAGTTTGGTTTCCAGAAACACAGCAATTAATTCTGAGCAGAAGTATTAAAGTTGCAGAAAAGCCTTGGGATCAAAGGCAAACAGTCATTCTTACAGGATCAGCTGACACACAAGCACAAACACAAGCACAAACATTCAAACCAAACCTTGACATAAAAGTGGAAGGCACACAAATTCCTCTCAGGGATGCGTTAAATGAACTTATTTGTGGGAAACGCAGAAATAAGAAACGCAAGGCTGAAGAAATGGAGTTTCATGATCAAGCTGTGCCAAGTACCAGCTCAAATGGGGGGGCTGAGAGAGCAGAAGCTCTAGATCCTTTGAGACGCTCTACAAGAGCGAACATTGGCAAACCGCCTGAAAGATTTACTGTGGGGGTAATTACCAGCCCAGGTATGCATAAACAGGTTGAGATGGATCCAGAGACACTATATTTGACCTGTGTTCAGCCAAAATTTGATTGAATAAAGTTATAAAATGTACTGAGATGTTCTGAAATGTACTGAAATGTAAACTGAATCTGCATGATGCAATGTATTGTGGAAATGTATTATTGTTATTGTTATTGGTGTAATGAATTTACAGACATGATGAAAGGGGGAAATGTTGGCTTACTAGGCCTTACTACCAATGTGTTTTTTTCATCAAGTCTGAAAATGTCTCATGAAGTATGGGAAAAGGAGAAGCAGCCTTATCTGCTGTGCCTGGCCTGAGAGAGAGCAGACATTCAAGGCCAGACAGTAGTTGTCATGGTAACGGGAGATAACAGCTGGGAAAGTTGTAACAGCCTGCTGTTAGCTCTTCCTTCTTCTGTGTGTCTTTGAAGCAAGCAGTTCTATCCTTAAAGGGGGGGAAGAATTCTACTTGTATCTATCCTCTTAAGCCTTTGGCCATAATGTCTTAGTAAAGACTCTTAAACCTTTCTCAAGCCTCTGTGAAGTTTCTTGCTCAACTTAACTCCAACGTAACGTATGCTGTTCACGCAACAACACTCACACATCAACATATTTAACTTAAAGTCTTGCCAGCTTCTGAATTAATGACACTGCTAAAACCCATCTGCGTAAGGCGAGTTAAGCAGTAGAGCGAGTTCGGCAGCAGGGCGAGGAGGCCAGGGCCCCCCACTCTGCCCGTCTGTTCCCTGACCTCAACTAAACCGCAGTCTCCAACCCATTAACGAAATAAACCTTAAACAAAACTATGCAGGTAAGAAGCCAGCAGGGGTGTGGGGGCTTTCCAGTGTTTTGCACCGCCTGCAGCATGTACGACTATCTGCCTGTTGCACAGAAGTCGTGGGTGTGCTCTCCATGCAATGAGCTCCTGGCTCTCCGGGAAAGACTTCATTTCCTTGAGGCCAAGGTGGCGGACCTGGAAAAGCTGAGAGAGGCAGAGAGGTATGTGGAGGAGACCTTCAGGGACGATATAGCTGTGTCCCACTCCAACGATGATAGCTCTTCTGCTATCATGGAGAACGATGGTCTCGGGGAAGGAGAGCATCCAGCTGAGGAAGAGGGAAACGATCCCTTAGAAGGGACCCATTCCTTGGGGGATGAGCAGCTATCCTCTCGTGCTGAGGATATATCTCCAGGGGGTGGAGGGATCCTTGTAGTGGGTGATTCGATCATTAGGAACATAGACAGTGGGGTGTGTGATGGGCGTGTAGACCGCAAGGTGTTTTGCCTGCCTGGTGCGAAGGTTGCGGATATCGCCCATCATTTAGATAGTTTGGTAGACAGTGCTGGGAAGGAGTCAGTGGTCGTGGTGCACGTTGGCACCAACGACATGGGGAAATGCAGCCATGAGTTCCTGGAAGAAAAAATTAGGTTGCTAGGTAGGATGCTGAAAGCCAGGACCTCCAAGGTGGCTTTCTCTGAAATGCTACCGGTTCCACGCGCAGGACCAGCCAGACAGGCCCAACTTTGCAGTCTCAATGCGTGGATGAGACGATGGTGTCGGGTGGAAGGGTTTGGATTTGTTAGGCACTGGGAAAAATTTGGGACAAGCCGGGCCTGTACAAAAGGGACGGGCTCCACTTCAACCAGAATGGAACCAGACTGCTGGCACTTAAAATTAAAAAGGTAGCAGAGCAGCTTTTAAACTGACTGAGGGGGGAAACCCGACAGGAGCTGAGAAAGGTCCGGTTTGGAATAAACCTCCCCCCTGGGATAAAAACCAAAGAAATGATGAAATTTTAAAAGGGGTAGGCCTAGAAGTAGGCATTGTGAGAGCAGGGGCACAGGATATAAATTCAGAAGAGCAAAATTACCACAGGCCTAACCACAAGTGCCAAAGACACTTGAAGAGAGACACTGCTTACAAGTGCCTGTATGCTAATGCTAGGAGCCTCCGAACCAAGATGGGAGAACTGGAGTGCTTGGTCTTAGAGAAGAGCATTGATATAGTGAGCATAACCGAGACCTGGTGGAATGGAGAAAACCAGTGGGATACGGTTATCCCTGGATATAAACTATATCGGAAGGACAGGGAAGGATGTATTGGTGGCGGAGTCGCTCTATACGTGAAAGAAGGCATTGAATCCAGCAAGCTCGAAACCCCAAAAGAGGCAGACTCCTCCACAGAATCGTTGTGGGTGGTGATACCATGCCTCAGGAGGGACTTAATACTGGGAACAATCTATTGTCCCCCTGATCAAAATGCTCAGGGAGACCTTGAGATGAGATATGAAATTGAGGAAGCATCATGTCTCCTCTGACATGAAATGTGGTAGTAATGGGTGACTTCAACTACCCGGACATAGACTGGCCGCATATGTGTTCCAGTCATGACAAAGAAGCAAAGTTTCTAGATATTCTAAATGACTATTCCCTAGACAAGTTGGTCATGGAACCGACCAGAGGGACGGCAACCCTGGACTTAATCCTCAGTGGGGACCGGGACCTGGTGCGAGATGTAAGTGTTGTTGAACAGATTGGGAGCAGTGACCACAGTGCTATTAAATTAAACATACATGTAACTGGCCAATTGCCAAGAAAATCCAACACGGTCACATTTGACTTCAAAAGAGGAAACTTCACAAAAATGAGGGGATTGGTAAAAAGAAAGCTGAAAAACAAAGTCCAGAGGGTTACATCACTCGAAAATGCTTGGAAGTTGTTTAAAAACACTATATTAGAAGCTCAACTGGAGTGCATACCGCAGATCAGAAAAGGTACCGCCAGGGCCAAGAAGATGCCAGCATGGTTAACGAGCAAAGTCAAGGAAGCTCTTAGAGGCAAAAAGTCTTCCTTCAGAAAATGGAAGTCTTGTCCGAATGAAGAAAATCAAAAAGAACACAAACTCTGGCAAAAGAAATGCAAGAAGACAATAAGGGATGCTAAAAAAGAATTTGAGGAGCACATTGCTAAGAACATAAAAACCAACCACAAAAAATTCTATAAATACATTCAAAGCAGGAGACCATCTAGGGAGGCGATTGGACCCTTGGATGATAAGGGAGTCAAAGGTGTACTAAAGAACGATAAGGAGATTGCAGAGAAGCTAAATGAATTCTTTGCATCTGTCTTCACAGTGGAAGATATAGGGCAGATCCCTGAACCTGAACTAACATTTGCAGGAAGGGATTCTGAGGAACTGAGACAAATAGTGGTAACGAGAGAGGAAGTTCTAGGCTTAATGGACAATATAAAAACTGACAAATCACCGGGCCCGGATGGCATCCACCCGAGAGTTCTCAAAGAACTCAAAGGTGAAATTGCTGATCTGCTAACTAAAATATGTAACTTGTCCTTCAGGTCCTCCTCCGTGCCTGAGGACTGGAAAGTGGCAAATGTAATGCCAATCTTCAAAAAGGGATCCAGAGGGGATCCCGGAAATTACAGGCCAGTTAGCTTAACTTCTGTCCCTGGAAAACTGGTAGAAAGTATTATTAAAGCTAGATTAACTAAGCACATAGAAGAACAAGCCTTGCTGAAGCAGAGGCAGCATGGCTTCTGCAAGGGAAAGTCCTGTCTCAGTAACCTATTAGAATTCTTTGAGAGTGTCAACAAGCATATAGATAGAGGTGATCCAGTGGACATAGTGTACTTAGACTTTCAAAAAGCATTTGACAAGGTACCTCACCAAAGACTTCTGAGGAAGCTTAGCAGTCATGGAATAAGAGGAGAGGTCCTCTTGTGGATAAGGAATTGGTTAAGAAGCAGAAAGCAGAGAGTAGGAATAAACGGACAGTTCTCCCAATGGAGGGCTGTAGAAAGTGGAGTCCCTCAAGGATCGGTATTGGGACCTGTACTTTTCAACTTGTTCATTAATGACCTAGAATTAGGAGTGAGCAGTGAAGTGGCCAAGTTTGCTGACGACACTAAATTGTTCAGGGTTGTTAAAACAAAAAGGGATTGCGAAGAGCTCCAAAAAGACCTCTCCAAACTGAGTGAATGGGTGGAAAAATGGCAAATGCAATTCAATATAAACAAGTGTAAAATTATGCATATTGGAGCAAAAAATCTTAATTTCACATATACAATCATGGGGTCTGAACTGGCGGTGACCGACCAGGAGAGAGACCTCGGGGTTGTAGTGGACAGCACGATGAAAATGTCGACCCAGTGTGCGGCAGCTGTGAAAAAGGCAAATTCCATGCTAGGGATAATTAGGAAAGGTATTGAAAATAAAACAGCTGATATCATAATGCTGTTGTATAAATCTATGGTGTGGCCGCATTTGGAATACTGTGTACAGTTCTGGTCGCCTCATCTCAAAAAGGATATTATAGAGTTGGAAAAGGTTCAGAAGAGGGCAACCAGAATGATCAAGGGGATGGAGCGACTCCCTTACGAGGAAAGGTTGCAGCATTTGGGGCTTTTTAGTTTAGAGAAAAGGTGGGTCAGAGGAGACATGATAGAAGTGTATAAAATTATGCATGGCATTGAGAAAGTGGATAGAGAAAAGTTCTTCTCCCTCTCTCATAATACAAGAACTCGTGGACATTCAAAGAAGCTGAATGTTGGAAGATTCAGGACAGACAAAAGGAAGTGCTTCTTTACTCAGCGCATAGTTAAACTATGGAATTTGCTCCCACAAGATGCAGTAATGGCCACCAGCTTGGATGGCTTTAAAAGAAGATTAGACAAATTCATGGAGGACAGGGCTATCAATGGCTACTAGCCGTGATGGCTGTGCTGTGCCACCCTAGTCAGAGGCAGCATGCTTCTGAAAACCAGTTGCCGGAAGCCTCAGGAGGGGAGAGTGTTCTTGCACTGGGGTCCTGCTTGCGGGCTTCCCCCAGGCACCTGGTTGGCCACTGTGAGAACAGGATGCTGGACTAGATGGGCCACTGGCCTGATCCAGCAGGCTCTTCTTATGTTCTTATGTTCTTATCTTAGTGCATCTCTAAGGGAGCTGGTAGTGAAGAGCAAGGATTAGTTCAGGAATAATAGAAACTCTGCACGATGATAGAATTGTCTACACAAGGTAGGCAAAAGTAGACATCATTTTCTAGTACTCACCTTAGAAAAACTGGCAGCCATTCTGAGGGACTGGGGAAAGAGTTGTGTTAGAAATTTTTCAAAACAGATCTTATAATTATTAAAGTTGTGACATTTGGTATGTATTACAAGGCATTGTATCATACTGTCATTCTTATTCTTTAAAAACTGAATAAAAAGTTGTGGAATTTATTAAACCCATAGCTTTGGTTTCATGTTTTCATTCAAAATGTGGGACAACTCTGTTTCTTCAGCATGTTCAAAGAAATCACCATTTCTGCCATTCTCTTATCCCTCCCTTGATCTATCTTGTCTATCAGTATCAAATTTCCCTTCACCTTCAAATTTCTGGAAGTGTCATTTATTTCTGCTGTTCCATCTTCCTCTTTTGATCTGCTGCTACATGGCTTCTACATGGCAATTGAAGAGTTGTGAATGAAAGAATGTGAATTTGCCATTCTTTGGACCCTCACCAAACCAAACCTCTGGTAGCCCAGAAACAGGTGTGTGTAGTGCAACTGGTTGAGTGATGAATGGGACCCAGCAGTGGACAGCTTAAGGAGCCATCTCCCTTCATGCCTGCCCATAAAACCCAGCCTAATGAGAGAGACTTGGGTGATGTCAGCTATTTCCAGGAACCCTCTTTGTTGTGTTTATTTCTGGGGGGAGGATTGTGACTTTGGATCCTGGATGAGATCTAGGGTGAATGGACAGAGTCCTGGGGGTGAGCCAGGAGGCTGAGAGGTGTTCAGTGGGGAGGGATGACAGAAGGAATTTATATCAGTATTTATTTATTTGTATTAATGTTTTCATTGTGTATTTTTGTAACTGTTACAGTTTACTGAATGCTGCTTACAGATTTTATATATGAAGTGGTATAGAAATAGTAGTAGTAATAATGATAATTCACTCCAAAACTGCTCTTACTATAAAATTCTCCTCAGTACCAAATCCAAACTTCTGCCCTAGGCTTCCTTGATGTTTCTGCTGCCTTAGTTGCGGTCGACCATCCTCTCTTCCTTCACTCTCATACACTTTAGGTGAGGGATGGGGAAGCTACGGCCCTCCAAATGTTGCTGGACTAGTTTCCCATTATCCCTCACTATTGGCCATGATGGGTAGGGCAGACTGGAGCTGTAGTTCAACAATATCTTCAGGGCCACAGGTTCCTCACCCCCACTTCAAGCCTTTATAGATCTCTTGTCAGCTAATTATATTTGTACTTGTTAAATAATTCAGGAAGCACTTCCTCAGCATAACACTCCCGCACTGCTTTGCCCCCACACAAAGAAGACTCGTGACACCAAACTGGAATAATGTTATATTTATTAAAATATAACATCCTAAATCCAATGCAATACAGCCAATTATTCAAATCTATATCTTTTTGGGCAGGTGAGGCTAAACCTAACTACGAGGGATTACACCCTCACCTTCTAAAGGCTTCACTTCTCATCATCACGTAACTCCATAGTCAAGGATGTGGGTGACTTCCTCCCTCCTTGCTCTTGGAGCCAGCTGTGTGGTTCCAACCTCCACACCATGGCCCCGCCGTACAGGCGTTCACCATGATGCGCAAGCAGGTCCCACAAGGACACAACCCAGATCCCCACCAGACACAAAGCCCTGATGGTTCCCTAGGGAGTGCCCCTTTTTCATGATGCCTTAATTATGTAATTTTTAACCCCCATATACCTCACCTGCCCGAATTCTATGCCAGCCAATGCAGACACATCCCACCCAACCGATGAGCCAATTGAATTAAACCCAAGCAGTATGGAGTAGGCAAAACCAAAGGGATTCTGAAATCAGGATTCCCCCCCAAAAATTCCTACTCGGCCCCATTCAGGCAACCAGCAAAGCCCATACTGACAAGGGAGGGAGGGTGGGTGCCGCGAGGCAAAAAAGGCAAGAGCGGGAAGGACGGAGCAGCCTTATATCTGCTGCTCTGCGCCTTCCTTGATTGGATGATTGATCCCACGTGGCTCCTAGCATATGATTCGAGAATGTTCCCGAGTCTTCCCTGTAATTATGGTGGAGGCAAATATGCCCCTAATTAAGAACAACATTGCCCCCACACAAAGAAGACTCGTGACACCAAACTGGAATAATGTTATATTTATTAAAATATAACATCCTAAATCCAATGCAATACAGCCAATTGTTCAAATCTATATCTTTTCGGGCAGGTGAGGCTAAACCTAACTATGAGGGATTACACCCTCACCTTCTAAAGGCATCACTTCTCATCATCACGTAACTCCATAGTCAAGGATGTGGGTGAATTGCTCCCTCCTTGCTCTTGGAGCCAGCTGTGTGGTTCCAACCTCCACACCATGGCCCCGCCGTACAGGCGTTCACCATGATGCGCAAGCAGGTCCCACAAGGACACAACCCAGATCCCCACCAGACACAAAGCCCTGATGGTTCCCTAGGGAGTGCCCCTTTTTCATGATGCCTTAACTATGTAATTTTCAACCCCCATATACCTCACCTGCCCAAATTCTATGCCACAAGAGGGGATCAGCTTAAGCTTGGTCCCCTCCACCCAATGAGAATAACAATCCCCTTAATCCCCCCATAAGAGCCTCCAAAACAGGTCACACCCTTCTTCAGAAAGATGAACACCGTCATCCCGAAATAGATGCGGGGCATGGAATCTAATCCTATCGTGAGGAATAATTGCCCCGCCAAGGGACAAAACTAAATCCCTAACCTTCCTATTAACCCATTTCCTAGCTCTATCTATCTTGTTGGGGTGAACAGCACCCCTCCAAACCCTTCTAACAAGCATTTCAGACCATACAAGTATAAGATTGGGATATGATCTGATAAGCCACGTGAGATCACGGGTAACTTTTAGCAGCAAATCCAACCCTGGACGCTGCACCAAATCATTTTCCCCCAAATGAATAAATAATATGTGCGGCTTGTCAGTCAATGACATGATCCGGCACATAGCAGGCAACAACGCATCCCATAACATGCCCCTCCGGGCTTCCCACTGAACCGTAGCTGTGGCAGAAAGCTGCAACTGTGTTCCATGAACAGACGAGGACGCCCTCCGGTGAGCCCAAAACACAATTGAGTGGCCACACAAGACCATCCTGATGGGAATTGGGATGTTTTTCAAACCTACAGGAAACAGAAACAAAGTAATCTGTTAAAACCTGACATAAGACTTAAATGCATCGGAACGCCACCTGCCAATCACCTGTATCTCGCTGATACTCATGCCCACAAGGGCCGCGGCAGTAGCCGCACCAATCCGGAAAGAATGCAGCCCATAGACTCCAGCATCGCGACCACTGGCCAACAAGGCCCGTCGAACAATGGCCCAAAATTGAAATTGAGTCAGGGCAGAACCATCTGCATGTATGAACAAATAACGCTGGCCCGCATGCCGAATGGATAAGAATTGTCGCATTGCAGACACAGGGCACAATACCTGGACCTGGCTACTTCGTAAAAGCACGATACTGCCATGGCCCTTTTGATCGGTCTTAGAGACCCTCAGTGAAAACCTCACTATATCTGCACCTAATGTGCAATCGCCAAAGCAGAAGGCTCGATGAGTCACATCACACTTAGAAGGGGCCAATACTTCGCTAGCGCAAAAAGCACCATAAAACATCATCAGAGTTACTGCGGCGAACAGGTGCAACTCATACTGAGATGAGCATAAAGGATTAAATAGTGCCAGGATCTGGACAAGTACATCGGGCGTGATTGGCCTCCTCCGGTCAGCGGCCCTGGGAGCGGAACGCAACCAACCTTCAAGGACCTTTTTGACCCTAAAATCTACAGAATGATCCGGCAGCCCCCTTGCCTAGGAAATAAAGGCTAGCGCCGAGAGGTGACCGGCAATAGTAGAAACAGAATTATTGTGCCCTTTTAAATGTATCATAAATTGCAATAGATGCTCCACAGGAATAGGCAACTCCAACGGCAGCTCCGTGCCCATGCGAAAAGCCTGGAACTTAGCAAATGAACGCTCATACGCATTTTGAGTACTGGGAGCAAGAGCCGCAGCAATCGCAACCCCAACTTCTAGTTGCCAAGGTTCCACAGGAAAGGTGGGATTGGTACTGGATCCAGAGCCGCTCCAGGTGCAAGCTCCTGAAAGCGCACCATCTGTAAGTGGGAAAGTGCATCAGCAACGGTATTCATCAAACCTGGAACATGTCTGGCCATGAATAAAATATTAAAGCGCAAGCATTGTAATACAAACGCACGCACCAAGCGCATAACACGAGGAGACTTAGAAGTTTGGGCATTAATAACGCTAACTGCGGAAATATTATCGCACCAGAAGCGCACTGTGCGATTTTGAAATGCCTTTGGCCAGATATGAACAGCTACCACTATTGCAAAAAATTCCAAAAATGTCAAATCAGAAGTAATTCCGATAGCCTGCCAACTGTCAGGGCATCGCTCAGCGCACCACTGGGATCTAAAGATTACTCCAAAGCCAATGCCACCGGCAGCATTGGAATGCACCTGTAATTCTGCTTCTAATAGCAATTCCTCCCTCCAAAAGGAAAGGCCATTGAAATCCGTCATGAATTCAAGCCACATGTGCAAATCCTCCCTCATCCCTAACGTAATCCTTATGAAATGGAAGCGGGATTGAACTCCCCGCATGGCGTCGCATAGACGCCTGAGGAATGCACGACCAGGTGAAATAACTTTAGAAGCAAAAACTAAATGGCCCACAATTTCCTGTAACTGGGCCAAGGTGATCTTCTTCCACTCTACAGCTGAATGAAGCAGTTGACGCAGTGCAACCAACTTCTCAAGCGGCAAACGTGAAGTCTGAGCCACAGTATCTAACTGGATCCCTAAGAAAATAAGGGAAGTAGTAGGGCCCTCAGACTTTTCAGGAGCTAAAGGGACTCCCAATTCGTCAGTTAAAGTGGCAAAGGAATGCATCAGATGGGAGCAGTGAGAAGACCCAGCAGGCCCCACAAATAAAAATTATCAAGATAATGAGCAGAGAAGGAGGACGATGCTTTCATCCTCAATGCCCATTCAAGAAATGTGCTAAATGCTTCAAAAGCAGCACAAGAAACAGAACAACCCATTGGCATAGCTCTGTCTACGTAAAACTGACCTTGAAATTTAAAACCAAGCAAATCCACATCAGCAGGGTGTACAGGCAAAAGGCGAAAAGCGGATTTTATATCACACTTTGCCAGCAAAGCCCCCTTTCCAGCTTTCCTAACTACTCTCACTGCCTCATCAAAAGAAGTATATCTGACTGAGGCATATAATGGGGAAATGCCATCATTGACAGAGGCTCCTTTTGGGAAAGACAAATTATGAATAAGGCGATATTCCCCAGGCTGCTTCTTAGGGATAATACCTAAAGGGGAAATCCTCAAATTTTCAAACGGAGGACAACTGAAGGGGCCTGAGATACGATCAGCAAGTATCTCTTTATTAAGCTTGGCCAGAACCACGGGCGCTAACGTACTAAGAGAGGGCTGATTGACAAATGATGTAGCAATCCTAGGACCCTCAAAAGAGATACGAAATCCATCCTTAAAACCCTGAAGTATAAAACTAGCAGCCTGCTTATTGGGATAAAGCTCTAACAGCTTTGCTAACGGAGCCAGCTTGATCGGGCTACTGGCCTTGCGACGTACCGCCGCTATTGCCAGACCCACGTTTTTGCTGTTGATGCTCCCCTGTACCCTGTCAAGCAGTACATGCCCTCTGGCAAGAGGAACTGGAGTGGTTGCCTCCACACAGTGCACAGGCGTGTCTAAATTTACAGGGACGTCTAGAACATCGGCCACTGCTATTGAATAACCAGCAGACTTGCTGGGATTGAACCCAATGCCCGCCTTGGCTGTACCCCGAGGCGGAAGTCTGCGCGCGTGCCAATAAATACCCACTATCGGCTCTATCTCCTGTAGTGGGCCTGGTGGAAGTCATAGATCGCAACCACAGTCCTGCATGTTCAATATCCCAACGAAGGGTGGGATCCAATGCTGCTCTTTGCCTGAAATTCTGATCATACCGCAACCAAGCGGTTCCAGAGAATTCACGGAAGGCACGATGCACAATATCCTGATATTTTATCATGGACAAAGCCCTAGACGGATAAGCCTGTGTCATAACACCCATATAAATCGTATAGGCGTTCAACCAATTAGGCCATACCCGATCCACTTTTCTTTTTATTGCCGCCTCACGCTCTTTAACTTCTTGACCATCTTTAAGCTTAACCTCAGTTTCACGAAACAGGAGAGTAAAGAGATCGATATACTCTCCCCTCCAAATTTTTTATTTCATTCCTAACAATAAAAGATCACCTAACGGAAGGGAGGTATCGCCTTGAGGATAAACCCCATGTGGCAGGGGTAAATAAGCAGGTGATGAAGAAGAGGAAGTCAAAGGCGGCTGCCAAGGACTCACGGCAGCCGCCGGCCAAGGAAGCTGTGGGTGCTGGGGTACCAACACACCTCCCATAAACACTACTGGGTGCATAGCATCTCCCAACAAAGGAGAACCAGCCGTTGGTGTATCCCTGTTAAGGGCATTGGAATCCTGTGCTTGTGTATTGTAAGCTTGTGAGTGCATAATTGGCTCACCTGTATACGCAGCAGGAGAGGCAACCACAGGCTGTGCTGCAAACCCAGACACCTTATGAGTAAATGCGGCAGCATCATGTGAGACTGGAAGCTGAACTTGCATAGGCCCAGCAACCGGTGGGACTGAAGGCGTGACCGAAGAACTGGAGGCAGGAACAGTTGGCAAACAAGCTGGAGGCGTAGGAATTGCTGGCTCCTCGCTAGGTGCTGCAGCTTCCAAAACCCCGATCCTAGAAACTAAATCGGCAAGAAGACGATTTTTAGGCATTCTGGAAGCCAACCGCACAGATTTCTTACCTGCAGGAGCGGAACTCGTGCCAGCATCAGCATCCAGTGGCTGCATGTGTTCCTTTTCCAGCGCCTCCACCCTAGCCACCAAGGCACGGATGGTCCCCAAATCCTCCTCTTCATCAGAAGACAGGTTCTGCTGGGGTGGAGGGCGCTTTGTAGTTTGTTTCACAACTCGCACTCCTTTTTTCTGTTGAGCCTTCCTGGGTGGCATGGTTGTAAAAAACCAATCAACAACAATTATGCAACGTACCAAATTGCAATCACAACCAGATTGTAAATTTGACAATTTTTAATAAGAAGTAGCACACCTAAAGTGCTAATTACACTAACCAATAAATTGAACTTATTATTATTATTATTATTATTAACCTATTAACTAAATATGTATTTATATATATTTATCTATATGAATGGGGTGAGGGGGGATGTAAACTAAAGGGAATTGGGGGATTGGGGGGTTATATATTTAAATGTAATAAACTGAACAAATAACAACTATAAATCGAATATTAAAACTAATGCAATACCTAAATAATTAAATTAACATACGCAATAATAATAAATTTATTTTAAATTTTTGGTCAAATTGAGGTGAGATAACTGCCGGACCAACACCCAGTATCAACAAACAAATTGAAATTACGCCACAGGAAATCGATGGGGGGGGAGGGAATGTATTATAACGTTAACGAAAGCAAGGCACAATCAAATAATACACGCAAACTATAGCAGGAACATCGAATCAACCAACTCAAACCCCCTTTTTACTAAAACTTAAAAGGCAATAAACCATAAAGGGAACACAACCAGGAAGTAAATCAACCGGCGTGCCGGCCGCCGCCGGGGCACGTGGGCGGACGCCCACCACCCAGCTGATTCGTCGGAGATCAGATAAGGACAACCAAGGGGCTTAAGGAGTAAAACAATTGACAAACAAATCACTATCAAGTAAAATACTCAGAACGAACGTCCAAACCGCAAACGGAGCAATGTGGAACGAGGACAAACGCAGCTGCCGCGAGACAAAAAAGGCAAGAGCGGGAAGGACGGAGCAGCCTTATATCTGCTGCTCTGCGGCTTCCTTGATTGGATGATTGATCCCACGTGGCTCCTAGCATATGATTCGAGAATGTTCCCGAGTCTTCCCTGTAATTATGGTGGAGGCAAATACGCCCCTAATTAGGAACGACATTCTCCCTTTCAATCTTCTGCTGTTATCTCCATATATAATCTCCCTTGGTAACTGCTTCAACTCTGTTGCTATCAGTACACCTCCTGTGCTGATAACACCCTGCTCTACCTCTCTACTCCAGACGTTTTGCCTTCCATCCATTCTTTGACTTCCTGATATTTCTACTTAGACGCCTCATCGCCATGTCACTAAGACATGTTGCCTTTCCCAGTACAGCACTGCACAAATTCCAGACCTTCATAAATCCAGACCTTCATCCCCATCCTTTTAGCTGAAGTTCCTGTTCATGCTCTAGTAAACTCCTTCTTTGACTGAAGTCTTCTCTCTGGTTTTCCTTTGTCATACCTAAGAGCTCTGATCTCTCTTTGTTGCCACAATCATTCATCTCTTTCTTTCAACAAGCCTTTTAAGTAGAGACCTTATCCCAGTCTGTGCCTGTGTTGGAATTGCTTTTTAATATGTTTTTAAATCTTTTTTTTTTAAATAGATGTTTCTAAAGCTTTAAAAAATCTTTTTAAAGATGTTTTGTTTTAATATGTTTTTAATGGTTGTTTTGTTTTAATATATTTTAAAGTCTGTTTTATAATGTGCTACAGTGTTTTTCGTGCTTTTGTTTGCCGCCTTGGGCTCCTTCTGGGAGAAAGGGGGGGATATAAATCTAATAAATAAAATAATGAATAATAAATTGTAATACTTGCCCTTGGATCCCTACATTGGCTTCCTATTTCCTGCCAATGAAGCACAATCTCCTTCTCCTCATCCATCAAAATCCATGGTGTCATCCCCTTTACTATGCAGATCTCATATCCTGATATAGGCTAGATCATGATCTTTTTACTTCACTCTGAGCCAAATGTCTCTACCCTTGCTTTCCCTTACCCTCCGAAAAACCCTCCCAGAACACTTCTGTGGTGTTAGTTCTTTTTTGCACCTCTTGCATGAATCATATGTCTTTAATCCCCAACCAAAATGCAGCCCAAGTACATGGAATTGCATTTGCACATTCATGTTTAACCCTTGCTACCTTACTCCTTCTCTTTTGATCTGCTTTCTCCACCTCAATCTAAATTTAGATTCTAAGCTCCTTGGGGGTGCCTACTCTTATTTTTGCTGATGTTGCATTGTAAAGTTCTAGGTCCACAGATAACAGTGGTCATCAACCATGATGATGATCCTCGTAACTATTGGTGCAACCTAATAAAGCATACTCTGGCACTGGTGTGTATAATTGTATTGGAGTTGTGAGCCATTTCACTGCTGCCCAGATGTGGCTTTTCATAAAGCTGTTGCCTGGTTTATGAAGATAGCAGGATTAGGATTGGCTCAGTGAAGGCTGGCCACAGCATGAGGTAGAGTGATGTGGCTATTTCAGATGGCAGATTTGGTGCAGTGCATTGGCATCATATTACTCTTACTAGAGGTCGCCAAAACGTCTTTGGCTAGTTCTAGACTTACTTGTGCTGAAAGTGTATGGACTTTTCAATACAATCTGTCTCAGTCTTACTTTCATATTTGTAGTAACCTTCTAGCTGGCAGTCCAAATAAGGGCTCCCTCAGGCAACCTGTTTATTGAGCGTTCATCTTAATTTGTTTGTATGCAGACTATACTGCTATTGTTAACCACACTTTCTAGAGCATTTTCTCATTAGTTTCCTTACCACTAAAAGTGATTTTAAAAAGTGGGTTTGTTTTTCAAGAGCACCAGAGCACTTAAATTGCATAAAACCTAAATTTGTATGTATATGATAGAATCTCTCCTGCAGAATGGTGACAATCTGGAGGGAACCTAATGGGGAAACCTAGACCACTTTGCACACTTAAACTGCTGCTGCAGCTAGATCAGGAAAAGCTACTCTTTGTTCTTTTTTAGCTACAGCCATTTATACCATTAAGCTGCCCCTGATTTTATGGCTGTTCCCATTACATTCAACCCTGATCTGGTCCTCAATTTTAATTGCATTATTGTTACTAATATATTTGTAGAATATTGAAGTTATGCTGTTCCTATTAGAATCTCAGTGATTTACGCATTGTGTGAAAATAAGACCCTCTGAGATCAATGACACTTACCTTCTTATAAAGTAAGTAGTGTTTTCCATCTACAGAGATTTCATGCTTTGGCTTGTTACTTTAAGAATTTAGTTATTTATTTATTTTATATCCCCCTCTTCCTCCTAGAAGGAGACCAATATATTTATTGAGGTGCATGCAAAATGTCAGAAAGCTGATGTAATTAGGTGGCTAAGCATTTGATTTCTGAACCAGATGGTCTCTGGTTCAAATCTCATTGCAGCCACAAAATTATCTCCCTGGCTTTAAGCAGTCCATTATCCCCAGAGTCCTCTTCCCAGGTTTTAGTGAAGAATGACCAAGAGTGCTTTAGGTTTCTTTCTATCAGAAAATCAGTTGCAATCATTGATCTAGACTGGTGTTGTTTTAATTTGTGCTTTTTCTCCCAGGCTTGCTTCCTTCCATGGCTGTCGAAGAAGCTGTCATGCTTCTTGACAAGGCAATGCCAAGACATTTGCCACTCATCATTTCTGCAGTACTTGACTGATAGATCTCAAAATCAAAGTGTAGACTCTGAAGTGCAGTCTTAAATTGGCAGGCTTCCTCTTTGGTAGGAAACTCAGCAGTGGGCCAATGTGATTTTCTTGCTGTTGTACGAGATAGTTTACTAACACACATCACCAATTACAGACACAAAAGCAGAACTTCAAGCAGTTCTTTTTCTATTTCACTTAATTAAAGTTTGTATAAATATGTTACTGTGCTCTTTCCTAGACCAGTGGGAGATACAAAGCTCGGAGGGGGGCATGTGTCTGCATGGCAACACTCCTGATTAATGTTGTAGAATGCAGCTGGAAGTCAGGAAGTGTCCCTGATATTACAATGCATACACATACACACCCCTTCCTGCCAAAGGCTGGCACTGGTTCTATAGGCATTGCTGCCAGACCCAATGCCTACCTCCTGTGCTAGTGCAAATATCTGATTTTTCTGCTTCTGAAAAAAATTCCAGATGAGCTTGTGTTGCAGATAGATGTCTTGAATTGGCAGCAAGTTTAAGATACAACCTGGGGTATTATGGGATGTGCTGGCTCCAGCCCAATTAAGCCATTGCTGCTGAAAATAAATGGGAATGGGAAGCTCAGCTACTGTTGGCCTTCATCTATATAGCCTTGTCAGGGATTCCTCTGGTCCCTCTGCCTCATTTCCTGGAAAAGCAGGCTTAACTTTTTACTGCCACCAATTCATAAAGAATACTTTTTAACTCTCCAAGTAGTGTGTATGGATTTAGGTGGGAGACGACCCCACCCACTGAGAGATGGGGTAAATCTTAAATCTATGTTTGTAGGTTTGTTATAGGGATATTATTTACAAATGGGAATCATGTTACTTATTTTGGGACTTTAAAAGGTTTGCCGATGGGTTTTAAATATTTCAGAGACACCATTGCTCACTCCAGCCTTTAAGTTACTCTCCATTTAGGCCAATTTCCCTAAACCTGCAACCCAGCCAATTATTTCCACTACAGGGTCCCATCTGCCTCTGCACCCCAAAGCTCCTCTGGTTGTGATTCCTGCTGCTTGGACAGTTTATCCAGCATTATAACTGCCCATGGGTCACTTCCCTCTGGCAAGACCTTTCTTCACGGCAGCCTCTCAGACCACCTCACTCACCAGCTCCCTTCTGATTTTCTCTAGACCACTAGTAATGACACCTTGGGTATTAATATCTGGGCTTCTGTCCTTCCCTCAGCTATTCTCACCAACCAACTCCCAGAACTTGGAAGAAATTTGTTAGGAAAAAGAAATTACTTGTAATTTATTATGTTTTTGAGGAATGAGTGGGTAATTTCTTTACATTTTGATTGTAACAGGAGTAATTTCATTATTTTTGAGCTGTAAGTGTAATGTTTCCAGCATTACTTTTGGGCGTTACTTGGGGGATGGGAGCAGGGGAAACATTCTGTTCCTCTGATTTATGGATAAAAATCACATGCTTCTGTGCAGCATCACTCTTCCCTCGTGCTCTACAGGTGTTTAGGTGGTGACAAGGGAGGAGGAGGAGATCAAGATGGGGGTGCAGTGGAGAAAAAATGGTTAAAAAAATTGAGGGTGGTGGAGAAGAATGAAGTGGAGGAAGAAAGGAGCTGGAGGGCAAGGAGGCAGCAGCAGAATAGACATGAAGAACTGTGGAGATGAGAGATGACGATATGTGTGTGTGTGTGTTTGGAGCGCAAAGCTCTGAGTGGTGGCCTCTGCCTCCCTCCCCACCTCCCCTCTCTTATCAAAGAGCCAAAAGCCTCCTCAAAGCCATGGCTTCAGGTTGACTGAGGGGCAGGCAGAAGTTGCAGCAGCAAGCAGCCAAGGTCCTAAAGAGCTGCTGCTTCCAGTTTTATTTCCTGCCCTTCCTTTCTTCCTAACAACTAGGATGCATCTTCATCTTCTGAGAAAACCTTTCCCTGGAAATTCTTTTGCGCAGATTACTGTCTCATAACTTCTTTTTGCCTGAGAATGTTGCATTTCATACTGTTGCTGATGTTCTTTTTTAAAAAATTGCCCAAATTCTGTGGTTGTTATTTTTAAAAAAAAAAACTTAATTTCTTTGTATGGTTTAGGGTTGGCACTGCCGGAGATCAGGATCTTGTGCATTTAACAGCTGTGGGGCAAGTAGAAATTAAATGGAGTAAGCCTTTTCTACTATGGAAATACAATTACGGGGAAAGCTTCACCTGTTAACATTCTGTCTGGCAGACATCTTATTACTTGTGCGTGCCCCCCTTCCCAGATTTAATTTTGATTTGTGAATGCCATGACTATTGCCATTCCATTCCCCATTTATCTTTGCAACAACCCTGTGAGGTAGCTTAGGCCGAGACAATATATGTACTAGAGTTGCCAGTTCTCCGGCATCCCACCAGAGATTCCGGCTTCGCTCTTGCTTTCCTGACTTCCGGTACCGGTACTGTTTAAAGTGGTATAATACTATAGTAAATGTATGGTGCTGTTGCCATCAGCAATAGCCTTCTGAAGACTGTGACTGATCTGGGATTAAGTTTGTTTCTAACCTGGTCCTATTGGTTTTATTTCTCTCTCCTCACTTTTTTACCTTTACCTTAATACTAGAGGTAATTGTGTAATTGTGATTGTTCGATTTCTTTGAATAGAGACTTATAGAACAGTAGCCAACACATAAAGTTGCAGTGGTGGATAACTTTGTGGAAGTTACCCAGTCAAGTCTTAGCAACAGCACAATGCTAACAGGCAGTTGCCAACTGCTTGCCCAGAATGCCCTCCCTTGTCCTTAATGTCCCTATGGCTGCAACCATATCTACTCAGAAGTAGGTCCTATTGAGTTCTATGAGGCTTAGTTCCTTAATAAGCATGTTTAGAATTGCTGCCTTCAGGGGCGTCCATCTGTGCTCCCATTTAACATCTCCGCAACATTAGACTCCTTTCTTTCTACAGTGGCCTTCTGGTAATTGGCCTGGCCTGAGGGCACATAAACCCTTCTTGCCAGAAGCAAGTAGGCTGGATTAAATGTTCCCTAAAGGTGTTGGACTACGACCTGGGAGACCAGGATTCGAATCCCCACACAGCCATGAAGCTTACTGGGTGACCTTGGGCCAGTCACTGCCTCTCAGCCTCAGAGGAAGGCAATGGTAAAACCACCTCTGAATACCATTTACCATGAAAACCCTATTCATAGGGTCGCCATAAGTCGGGATTGACTTGAAGGCAGTACATTTCCATTTTCCATCCATGCTCCCTAAGCCGGAGGGAATGAATGACCTTGTCACTTCAGCTAGACCTGGGAATACCCTCTTTTAGGTAAGATTTCTATCTTAATTTCCAATCAGAGAATTTTTTTTTGAATGGTATGCTCCAAACACCTCTGGTTGATACTTAATGTATCATGCTTAATGACATCACTAGGGCCCACCCCATGATGTCACTAGGGTCCACCCCATGATATCACTAGGGTCTGCCTCATGACATCATTAGGGCCCGCCTCCATTTTCTCAGGTTTTTGCATGGTTCTGACCTGGCAACCCTAATATGTACATAAGCAGCAGTTGGTAGTTGTAGTTAGTACAGCATTAATAAAGTATAGCCCCTGAAATGCTGAAATCTATTCTGGTGGAGTCCAGTCCTAAAAACGTCTAATCCGAATTAAGCCTCATTGAGTTAAATGAATAAGTATATAGGATTGCAGATTAATTTTTACCTCTGAAAGGAACACACTGTCAGACATAGAATTTAAGAGATGTGTTTGAAACAAGTGGGTAGGTGGGAAGGGAGTTGTGTTAATCTAACTGAGTCTTCAACATAGTGCCCTCCAAGATGTTGTTGGACTACAACTCCCATCAATCTCAGACAACATAACCAATTATCAGGAATGATGGAAATTGTAGTCCTACAATATCTGGAGGGCAGCACGCTGGCTATCCTTGGTCTTTAAGGCCCCACAAGTAACTTTTGTTGTTTGTTGCAATACATACAAGAACATAAGAAGAGCCTACTGGATCCAACCAGTAGCCCAACTAGTCCAGGATCCTGTTCTCTCAGCGGTCAATCAGATGCCCTAAACAGAAGCGCACAAGCAGGACCTGAGTGCATAAGCAACACTCTCCTCACTTGTATTCCCAGCAACTGATATTCAGAAGCATACTGTCTCTGCCAGTGGAAGTAGAACATAGCCATCATTGCTAGGAGCTGCTGATAGCTTTAAACTCCATGAATTTATCTAATCCTCTTTTAAAGCCATCCAAGTTGGTGCCCATCACTGTTTCTTCTGGTAGCAAATTCCGTAGTTTCACTATATGATGTGCAAGACTCCATTTTTAATTGCAGGAGAAGGGATACCATTTATTCTGGTGGATTACTTTTGATACGTGCATTTTTTGTTTACCTACATTGTGTCTCTTCTACTTCTGACAGTTCATTTGTGCATGCATGTCTACCCAACGAGTTCAATGAGACTTACTCTCAGGTAAATATGTACAGGATTAAGTTACCTCTAAGTTATACTGTTGACAAAAAAAATCACAAAGGCAACTAGTAAAGTACTAAAGTTTGCATTTTTCTTTGATGATAGGGGATTGCCATATTGATAAAAACGTGTTTTAGTTGAAAGGGGTGCTGTGGTGCTGTTTGCAGCACAACACAGGCATGCCTTCAAGCGCTGCAATAGAACACCTGTTCAGTACTGGTGGCAACATAAAGACTGTAAAAAGACATTCCTTGTCTGACGTGCTCTTTGAGCAAAGATGAGACATAACAGAAATGTATTGTAAAAGCAGCATTTCAAGTGTAAGATTTGATTTCGAATGACAAAGTATGCATGTATTGGAGTATCACCATTGTGGGGGTGGGGGTGGATGTGAGGTTCTGTTATGCCAATCTGTTAATCTTATGGATAAAAGAAATTATTCTGCTACCCTCTGTGTGTATGTGTGTGTTTATTGTTAATCTTGTTTTAGGCTAGTTAGATGTGCAGCAGCCAAGGCCAGCACCTTGCAGGCACTCCCATTTTTAAAAAAGATAACAAGTGTAATTGTAGTGATTACTTGTGAGTAACAGTAAAGTAATCAGTTACTTTCAGAGCAATTGTAATTGTAATGGTAATTTATTACTTTTTGGGGCCATGTAACAGTAATTGTAATTTATTACTTTTTAAAAGTAATCTTCCAAGCAGGGCCAGCCTCAGGCATGCGGAGCTTTGGGCATCAGCTTTCCTCAGGCCCTGGTGTGTGTGTGTGTGTGTGCATGTGCACACATGCACGGATATGTGCACGGACCCCCCACACTCTCCCACCTACCTGTCACCTGTCTTTTAGCATTTCCATTAACCAAGATGGCGGCCATGGTTACCCTAAAGGGATGAAGCCTCCACCGCCATCTTGGTTGATGGCACGCATGCGTGCCACATGCTTGCATCTCTGCCATCAACCAAGATGGCAGCAGGGGCTTCAGCATCTTAGGGAAACCTCAGCTGCCATCTTCATTAAAGGCAATGCTAAAAGGCAGGAGACCGGTAGGTGGGGCGAGGGAATGGCGGGCAGGTGGAAGCTCCTGCCCTGTGATCTGTGGATGCTGCCACGGATCATGGAAGGTGAGCAGAGGGGCCCTTGGGCCAGTGCCCCACCGGGCTGCCCTTTAAAACCAGTCCTGCTTCCAAGCTCTGCCAACTCTTCACTTGTCCTCCCATCAACACCACCTGCTCTCTCTAACTCCTAACTGCTAACCCTGACTCACAGTTAACCCCCTAACAGATAGTTAACCCCTACTGCCTGGAACCTTCAGCCAATAAGAAAGGTCCCATCAAACAGGATCTTAAAGCGGTCATGTCTCACACCTCTCAGAACCCGTCACCAAGCAACCACTGCCAAGCAGTCCTACAACAATGTAATAACACAAGGCCTCAGGGCAGTCACAAATGTCATGTAACATTTCTTCAAACACAAACACATATATAGCATTTCTCTGCAAGCCCTAAACAGGATGTGTGAAGGATGGTGTCCTGCCACATAAACTTGTTCATTCAGATATTCATAGGAGGCCGTTCTTTAAATGTCTTCAGTTCTGGGGCAAGGTGAGCTGGGCATTGCCACCACACCCAAGAAGACTCATGACACAAATATGGTATAATGTTATATTTATTAAAATATAACAATCTAAATCCAATTACGTTCAGCCAATTATTCAAATCAGATTACTTTGGGCAGGTGAGGCTAAGCCTATCTATGAGAGAATCCTCCCTCCCCTTCCAAATGTAAATAATTCTCCTCAGACTGTAACTCCATAGTCAAGGATGTGGGAGAAATTCTCCCTCCTTGCTATTGGAGGCAGGTGTGTGGTTCCAACCCCCACACCATGGCCCCGCTGTACAGGCATTCACCATGATGTGCAAGCTGGTCCCCATGAGGACACTCCCCAGATCCCCACCAGACATTAAGCCCTGATGGTTCCCTAAGGAGTGCCCTTTACCAGAATGCCTTACCGCCTCAGTTTAACCCCACTATACCTCACCTGCCCGAATTCCATGCCACAAGAGGGGATCAGCTGAAGCTTGGTCCCCTCTACCCAAAGAGAAAAACAAACCCCAAAGATCCTCCAAAAACAAATCACAACCCTGGTCCGAAAGATGAACTCCATCATCTCTAAACAGGTGCGGAAAATTAAACTTAGTCCTATCATGAGGAATAAAAGCTCCACCCAGGGATAAAATCAAATCCCTGATTTTTCTGTTGACCCATTTCCTGGACCTATCAATCCGATTGGGGTGAATAGCACCCCTCCATACCCGTCTCACAAGCATGTCAGACCACACTAATATGAGATTGGGGTAAGAACGAATAAGCCACGTAAGATTGCGAGTGACCTTGAGCAGCAAATCCATACCAGGCCGCTGCACCAAATCATTTTCCCCTAAATGGATCAACAGAACATGAGGTCGCTTAGCCAAAGACATAATTCGGCATATAGAAGGCATAAACGCATCCCACAACATGCCCCTCCGTGCCTCCCAGCTGACTGTAGCCCAGGTGGAAAGCTGCAGCTGTGTGCCAGAAACCGTCGAAGAGGCCCTCCGGTGCGCCCAAAACAGGATAGAATGGCCACACAGGACGATCCTTGCAGGAACTGGAAGACTTAACACACTTAAAGAAAACAAAATAAACAATTACTTAAATTCAATACCTAACATACAACTTGAAAGCCGGAGAACGCCACCTACCAATTGCCTGTATATCGCTAACGCTCATGCCCATGAGGGCTGCAGCCGTGGCCGCCCCAATCTGAAAAGAATGCAGCCCATAGACTCCTGCATCGCGACCACTGGCCAACAAGGCCTGCCGAACAATGGCCCAAAATTGAAATTGAGTCAGGGCAGAGCCATCCGCATGTATGAAGAGATAACGCTGGCCTAATGGCCGTATAGACATTAATTGACGCATCGCTGACACAGGGCATAATTCGGAAACCGGACAAATGCGTAATGAAATAACGGCACCACAGCCTCTCTGATCAGTCTTAGAGACTCTTAAGGAAAGCCTAACAAAATCAGCACCCAACGTGCAATCGCCAAAGCATAAGGCCCAATAGGACACATTGCGCTTAGAAGGAACTAATACTTCACTAGGGCGGAAAGCACCATAGAACATTGTCAGAGTTACTGCAGCGAAAAGGTGCAACTCATACTGAGATGAGCATAAAGAGCGAAATAATGCCAGGATCTGGAGGAGGACATCGGGCGTGATTGGCCTCCTCCGGTCAGTGGGCCTGGGAGTGGAACGTGACCAACCCTCAAGGACCTTTCTGACCCTAAAATCTACAGAATGATCCGGCAGTCCCTGTGCCTTAGAAATAAAGGCCAGCGCAGAGAGGTGTCCGGCGATAGTAGAAACAGAATTATTTTGCCCTTGTAAGTACAGCATAAACTGCAATAAATGGGATGAAGGAACAGGCCACACCAAAGGCAGAACAGTACTGATACGGAAAGCTTGGAACTTTGCAAAAGAACGCTGATATGCTTTTTGAGTACTGGGAGCAAGGGCAGAAGCAATAGCAGCCCCAACTTCTAATTGCCAAGGCCCCACAGGAAAGGTGGGACAGGAACCGGGTGCCGGGCTGCTCCAGGTGCAAGCTCCCGAAAACGCGCCATCTGTAAGCGGGAAAGAGCATCAGCAACACAGTTCTGTAAACCTGGAACATGTCAAGCAATAAATAGGACATTAAAACGCAAGCATTGTAAGATGAAAGCACGTACCAGGTGCATAACGCGAGGAGATTTAGACATCTGAGCATTAACAACACACACCGTGACTTCCGGGAAGGGTGACTTAGCCTGTGCCTGCTTTTGAGACGGGCTCCTGCCTCAAAAGAAGCTTATTCAGATATATCAGTCAGTTTTTTCTTTTTTTTTTTTGACTGATTAAACTTCTCCCGGGTAGGGAGAAACGAAGAGATTAACCTCAAAGCCTATTTTTGTTGGGACGACCAGATCTCATTAATTTATGGGACGAGGTCCAGCCGACGAAGGTGGGACGGATTTTTAACAGCAAGCTCTATCTGATAAAGCGAACGTTCACCTTATCTTCTAAGAGAGAACGCACTAACAGGCAAGCACCCTTCTTTCTATATTTTTCTTTTACTTGACTTAAATTGTTGCTGTTTAAAAGAGATTTGCCAGATTGATCAGTTTTTGACATCTCACTGGGGAGCCATAACTTCTCTCTGCTACGCACTAATTAATAGCTTATCTCTGTTTTTGTTGCAAAAAGCTGTCCTGGATTTGCATTCTAAAGATATACACAGAAGAGGGATTTCTATTCCAGATTTTTATTTTGAAAAATATTATACTGTTTTGAGACTACTCTCTTTTTGGTCTATTTTATTTTGACGAATCTGTTTCTTGACGATTGCCATTAATTGTTTCGATCCTGGGAACTGCATTTTGTTTACTTAACTATTGGAGAGATAAGGCTGTCTGCTCTGTTTATACTGTGATGTCACCAAGTTTGGAGTATTAACCCAATTGTTGCTGAAATAAGAAGTGGTTTTCCTATATTTTTCTTTTAAAATGGCAATTAAGAAAGTGGCTGAAAATCTGGAAATAACTATGTTTCAGAAAATAATGGATGAGATTGAGATAATGAAAATTGAATTGAGTAAAATGAAGCAGGAGATTAAAGATATAAGGGTCCCTGTGAGAGAGGTGACCCTGGAAGGGGTCCCTGTGAGAGAGGAGACCCCGGAGATTGGAACAGGGGTCCCTGTGAGAGAGGTGACCCTGGAGACTGGAATAGGGGTCCCTGTGAGAGAGGAGATCCCGGAGATTGGAACCAACGTGGAACAGGAACAAGATTTGGAGTCTATGGACTTTAGAAATAAAATCTATTGTTTGGAACTCAATGTTATCTCTGAAGAAATGAATGAAGATTCTAGAGATAAAGTTATCAATGGCATGGATAATCTTCTGGACTGGAATGATGTGATGGAGCCCAATATAGAGAAAATCTATGGAATTAACTGCAGCCATGTGACAATGGAAAAACTTTTAAGAGATGACCCAGTGTATTTTGAAAAAAAGAACAGAGATATGATTTTACAGCAGTATTTCAGCAACCTATTCAGAATGGATGGCAAGAAAATATTTGGGATAGAGGTAATCCCCATCAGACTCTTACTATATGACTATGGCTTTGACAGCAAGATTATTATGGAATACTGATAATGGAAGATTGGATATTGAAATTACTGGACTTAACAAGACTACTGAAGATGGAAGATGGAAAATGGAACTAATAGAGATAATAGAACAATGGCTACTGAAATTATTGAACCTAACAGATTCTGATGTGATGGATTAATTGAAATGTTTATTTTGACTATGGTTATGACAATAAGATTATCATAATTAGTAATGAGATGGATTAATCGATATGCTTATCTGGAAAAAAAAATTGATAGATATATTTCTTAAAGAATTGAAACCTCTCTTTGACTTTTTGTGGAAAGAATAAAGCAATGTTTATGAGATTTGATGATTAAGTAAGATAACTACTGGAGGAAAGTGATTTTATAATATGACTTAAGAGACAGGATTGTTATATATTATAGACTTATAACTGATTTGATCTTTGACAAATGGGAAGTCAATATTTTACTCTTTATTTTTTATTTTTGTTTTTTTTTTTCTTTTTTTCTTTTTGTTTAACTATTTTTGATTTTGTTTTTTGTCTTTGAATGTTTTATGATTTTGTTTTGTATGTTTTATGAAAATCTGAATAAAAATTATTGAAAAAAAAAAAAAAACAACACACACCGTGGACAAATTGTCACACCAAAAATGAACGGTGCGATTTTGAAAAGCCAACGGCCATATATGAACGGCTACCACAATCGGAAAAAATTCTAAGAATGTCATATCGGACGTAATGCCCGAGGCCTGCCACTGGGCGGGTCACCTCTCGGCACACCATTGGGATCTAAAAATAACGCCGAAGCCTAAGCAGCCAGCAGCGTCAGAATGTACCTGTAATTCAGCTTCTAAGAGCAATTCCTCGCACCAAAAGGAGAGACCATTAAAATCCTCCAAGAAAACAAGCCACATGCGCAAATCCGCTCTCATCCCAGACGAAATCCTAATGAAATGGAAACGAGAGCGAACTCCCTTCATCGCGTCACAGAGACGCCTGAGGAACGCACGGCCAGGGGAAATAACTTTAGAAGCGAAAACTAAATGGCCTACGAGCTCCTGTAATTGTGCCAATGTAACCTTCTTCAATGCGAGTGCTGTACAAAGTCATTGCTGCAGGGCAAGCAACTTGTCCTGAGGCAAACTGGAAGACTGAGCAACGGTATCCAAATGAATCCCTAAAAAAGTAAGGGAAGTGGACGGGCCCTCCGACTTTTCAGGAGCTAAAGGGACGCCCAACTCAGTGGTTAAAGCTGCAAAGGATTGGATCAAATAATGGCAATGCGAAGAACCTGCTGGCCCTACAAATAAAAAATCATCCAGATAGTGGGCGGAGAAGGAAGAAGATGCCCTCCTTCGCAATGCCCACTCGAGGAAAGTGCTAAAAGTTTCAAAAGCAGCACAAGACACAGAACAGCCCATAGGCATTGCCCTGTCGACATAAAATTGGCCCTGAAATTTGAAACCTAGCAAATCAACATCAGCAGGATGTACTGGTAGGAGGCAAAAAGCAGATTTGATATCACACTTCACCATTAAAGCACCCCTACCAGCCCTGTGGACTACCCTGACAGCCTCATCAAAAGATGTATACCTGACCGATGCATACAGTCGAGAAATGCCATCATTCACAGATGCACCTTTCGGGAATGACAAATTATGGATGAGGTGATATTCCCCAGGCTGCTTCTTAGGGACAATACCCAAAGGAGAAATTCTCAAATTTCCCAATGGAGGAAAGGCAAAGGGGCCTGAAATGCAGTCGGCAGCAATCTCCTTATTGAGTTTGGCCAAAACCACCGGGGCCATAGAGCTAAGGGAGAGCTGATTGGCAGAAGAAGAAGCAACCCTGGGACCCTCAAAAGGGATGCGAAAAGCTTCTGAAAAACCCTGCAACAAGAAATTAGCAGCTCGCCTGTCAGGGTAACCAACCAACAAACCGGCAAGTGGTATCAACTTAATAGGGCTACTGGCCTTATGACGTACCGCCGCTGTTGCCAGAGCCTCGCTTCGGATGTTGTTGCTCCCCTGCACCCTGTCGAGCCTGACATGCATGCTGGCAAGAGGAACTGGGGTGGGTGCCACCACACAGCCCACAGACATGGCGGAACTGACAGGGGCACCTGAAGCATCTACCGGCGCTGTTGAATGCCCAACAGACTTGCTGGGGTTGAACCCAGTGCCCGCCTTGGCCGGGGCCAGAGGCGGAAGTCTGCACGCGTGCCAAAATGTGCCCACTATCAGCCCTATCGCCCAGAGTGGGCCTGGCAGGGGTCATAGAACGCAGCCACAGGCTCGCATGCTCTATGTCCCAACGAAGGGTAGGGTCCAAAGCGGCCCTTTGTCTGAAATTCTCATTGTACCGCAACCAAGCAGTCCCAAAGAATTCACGAAAGGCACGATGAATAATATCCTGGTATTTTATCATAGACAAGGCTCTAGACGGATAAGCTTGAGACATAACGCCCATATAAATGGTATAGGCGTTTAGCCAATTAGGCCATATGCGGTCAGCCCTCTTTTTTGTGGCTGCCTCACGTTCCCTAATCTCTTGACCTTCCTTAGGTTTCACCTCATTTTCACGAAAGAGGAGAGTAAACAAATCAATATACTCTCCACGCCAAATTTTTTCCTTCGTTGCCAGCAATAAATGATCACCCAAAGGAAGGGAGGTATCGTCTTGCGGATATATGCCCTGAGGAAGGGGCAACAAATTAGGGGATTGGCTTGAAGAAGAAGCAGATGGCTGCCATGGTGTCACAGCTGCAGCAGGCCATGGAAGCTGAGGCTGCTGCGGGACTAACACTCCACCCATAAAAATGAAAGGTTGTGTAATACCACCTTCCAGCTGTGCTCCAGCCATGGAAGGGGCTTGAGTTAAAACACCTTGAGCATGCGCCTACGTGTTGTGAGGATGGTGTGGTGCAATGTGCTCACCCATATAAACAGCAGGAGAGGCAACAACCGGTGGGACGATAAACCTGGAAGCTTCAGCAGGAATAGGCGGGATGCCAGTCGAAGGGAAGGAAGGTTGCCCTTGAAGTGTCCCCGCCACTGGAACTGGAAGCATGGACGAGGACACGGAAGATGGACCCGCCGATGATCCAGCTGAAGGCAGTAGAACAGTGGGCTCCTCAACAGGTGTAGCAGCCTCAAGGACACCGATCCCAGAAACCAAATCAGTGAGAATATGCGACTTAGGCTTCTTGGCTGCCAAACGAGATGATTTCTTACCTGAAGGGGCAGAACTTGGACCCGCCTCCACATCCACTGGCTGCCTGCGCTCCCTCTCTAGAGCTTCCACCCTAGCCACCAACGCTCGAACGGTGCCCATGTCCTCATCCTCGTCGGAAGACTGGTGCTGCTGTGGTGGAGGGCGCTTGGAAGCCTGCTTCACCACCCGAACACCTTTCTTCTGCTGAACCTTCCTGGGTGGCATAGTGATACTCTACTTAACCAGGAACAGAATAACGAAGAACAACAATTGTGAAAGTAGCACAATAACAAATCACAACAAGCAGAAATATACAAAACAGTAGGATAAAACTTCAAACAACAATATAAAAGCACAAAATAATAAATATCGAATAGGAAACCACAATAACCACACTGAGAATAAGGAATAAACAATCAATAACAAAATATATCTACCCCTATTTTTATTTATTTATTTATATATATATATAATTTAAAAAAAGGGGGGGTTTAAAGGAAAAATTGAAAGGTTTAGGAGAGGGGAGGGTTAATAAGGGGTGAATAACAGGAATCAATTTACAAAACCTATATATACACAAAAATTAAATTAATGACTCCTTAATCAATTAATGCAACTACTATCCACACTTAAGAAACCCAAACAAACAATTCAGGAATTAAACCAGGAAAGCACTCAAACAACAAATAACGCTAACAACACAAATACTAGGCAAATAAAAAAGGGGGGGACGTATCGAACAGAATCGAAACTAACTATAACAATCCCAAGAGGTAGGAGCAATTGCCAGGAACTCAGCCTCCCACAGCCCCCCTGTAGCAAACCACACAATGCAGAAGGATCGCAATAAGCATTTAAAGCCCCAATGAACTCAACGAAAAATTACGCAACAGGCGAGCCAGTGAGTAGCCGCCACGCGTGCGGGCGGACGCCCGCAGCCCAGCTGATCGGCGGGAAGGGGAACTAACAGAAAACAATTGCATGGAGAACCACAGGGACGAGAACAAACAATGAAGAACAGTGAATGAGGCAAGAAAATGTAAACGATCACCAAACGGACGCTGAAGGAGCACCAGCAAGCGACGCTATCTTTAAGTGCCACAAGGCAAAAAAGGCAAACACTTGGGGGAAGGAGCAGCCTTATAACTGCTGCTCAAGCCCCTACCTGATTGGAAGATCCAGCCCACGTGACACGGCTCTAGATTTCGAGAACCTTCCTGAGTCTTCTCTTAATATTAGGTTGTGGCAAACACGCCCCTGAACAGGAACACCATTCTCTAGAGATATGGGGAATGTATCCAATGAAATTATCCCATATATGCAAGGACCTCTGCTTTGAAAATGGAACTTCTCCTGCATCTCCTCTCCCTGTGTGTCCCCCAAATCTGTACTGGGTTTTCCCAATCTTCTGGAGTTAATTTGGGGGGCACAGAGGTACATGGAGGTACAACCCAGGGCCTTTTTAGTTGTGGCACTGTGCCTCTCTAACTCCCTCTCCTGGCACCTTCACTGCTGGCACTTAGGCACAAGGCATAGACTTGTTTCATTTTACCATGCTTTTGCTTGATTCTTCACTTTGTTTGGTTTTCACTTTCATTTCATTAGTTGTTACACTTTCACTTATAGCTATTTTGCTGCTTTTTATCATGTTGGTAAAGTTATAATTATTTTCTTTTGTACTGGAACTATTATTAACTTTATTATGGATTATCTTATTTATTAAAATAGTACAACAAAATGGAAATTTAGATATAATTGTGACAGTATTACAACTGTATATCAACAACTAATTCTGAATTCACCAAATGCAAAGTAAGTCAAATGAATTAATACATGGTTACTCTTAATAAGGAATTATTATTCAGTTTAGATTGCTTGACACTATTTTAACATTGTAATTATTTTAATTATGAAATACAGAGAAACATGTCCCGATATGGCAACATTGCCCTAAAATGCCATAAGGCTGATGGAAATATATGTTGCTCTATATCTAGATAGAGACTATTAATCAATTCAAGCAATGAAAGTAGCAAGCCCATCATCATATGTGAGTAACAATTCATATGAAATGTATTGTTAGCCATGGGGAGTTTTTCATTTTATGTGAAATATTTCTCAACAACAATAAACAGAATCACTTCCCCACAAGTTATTATGAACTTACTATGGATAGATATCTCTAAATATGAAAGTATATAAACAGGTGGCAACCATACTTTCTGTGTAACTTTTGTGTACATATGCCTGACACAGTCATTCTGGGGAGCTGGAATAGAAGAATTGGCTATGATCAAGTATTTTGACATCATGGGCCAGATCTAACCCCCAAAACAATTTCCTTGGGCTCCAGTTGCCCATTCCAAATTTTAATCAAGGTGTGGTGTAAAATGTTCCCACAGGCAAGGGGAGGGGGGAATCAAGAAAGCGATAATACACACTTTTCTCAATGTATGTTATGTCTCAGCTGTGCTGAACTATATGCTCCATCACTGTGGTCCTTATTGCTAGTTGGTGCCAATTGTTCAGCAGGGCTGATCATCCCTGTAGGGATGAAGGTTTTTTTGTAGGAAAATATGTTTGTGGCCCCAAGACAGGTAGAGAGTCACTGTTATGGGTGCTGCATGGTACAGCTCCACTCCAGCTCTTCCACTGGAAGGGAACACAGTGCGGGCAGGGCTGGGTGTATGGATAACAGAATGAAGCTGCTCTGACATAGAACAGACCTTAAAAAGGAATCCAGGCCAGGCTGGAATGAGTGGTGGAAGAAGGAGGGGAAGGGCTGTAACTCAGTGGTGGAGCATCTGTTTTGCAAGCTGAAGGTCCTAGGTTCATTCCCTGGCATCTCCAGAAGGGCTGGGGATGTCCTCTGCCTGAAACTCTGGAGAGTTGCCACCAATCAGTATAGACAATACTCAGCTGGATGGTCTTATTCAGTATAAGGCAGCTTGCTAAGTTTCTGTGAAGAACACTGAGCAACCTGGAAGAACTGCTTTTTAGCTGCCTCCAAAAAACAATATTTATTTATTTAATTTATTGGTCGCCCATCTGGCTGGTTATCCAGCCACTCTGGGTGACGTACAACATAAAAACACAATTTACATTAGAGCACTAACAAAATGTCAAACAATGATAATAAAACCTAACCCACTCCAACAGAGGTTGCCTGCCCATATCTTCCAGTTTAAAGAGCCAGTTTAGTTTGGACAGAACCTCAAGGCTACCTGAATCCAAGAAGACCCAGGAACAAGGAGAATTGGTATCTCTGAACAAGAAGAAGCCCTCACTCTGATGACCTGATGCTGCTGGTGGTCTGCACAGTTCCAAACTCAGGGAAGAAACTCCCACAACTGATTGACGGGTGGGAAACACTGAAGCCTCTTTTGATCCCACAAACAGACAGTAATGTTTGGTTCTGGCCAGTGATGATGGATCCCAGCTGATGCACTGGGATCTTTGACATTTACTACTGGCCTAAGTCATCTCCTATTTGAGATCTCTAATCCCATGAGAAAGGGTTTAAAATGGGACTTCCCAGGAGGATCGCTCCGCCTGTGCTGCCTCTGGGACGGGCTCCCGTCTTGGTGGAAACTTTTTCAGTTTTAAAACCAGTCAGAAGGGCTTTTTGACTGGGGAAAATTTCTTCCGGATAAGGAAGAAACATAGAGATTTTCCACAGAGCTTTGTTGTGTTTGTTGGAGGCTGGAATTCTGTGAAAGAAGGTCTTCCAGCAGCTCGGACGGAGCTAGGATTTCCAACCAGCTCAACTGATTAAGTGAGCCGTTTTTTTTTCTTCAAAGAAAAACGGATTAACAGGCAAGCATTCTCCTGTCTTTTCTCATTATTTTCTTATCAACACAGCTAAAGAGATTTGTCAAAGAACCAGCAATTAAGAAACCCTGGGTGAGTCATAGCTTTCTCTTTTATTCACAGAGCTAAGGGGAAGAAAATAGAAATAATTTATCTTTATTTTTATTGCAAAAAGCTGGCATGGAATTCAGCATTATAAAGATTACAAACGGCTGAGGGGTTTCTAATTTAAAGAGAAAATTTTTTTTTGATTTATAAGATTTTTGAGTAATATATGTCTGGGACTATTTTTCCGGTTTACTTTTTTTTTTTTTGACGAATCTGCTCATTCTTCCTGCTACTAATTATTTGGATGCTGTGAATTAAAATTGTTTTGGCACTTTTGGACATACAAGAGATAAGGCAGTTCGTCTTTTCTAGAGGGTGACGTCAGCTGGCTTGAAAGATTAACTCCTTTGTAACTGGATAAAGAAATAAACTGTTCTTTGCTTGGGACATTGGAAATTGAAGGGATTGTGGTTTTTTTGGTTTTAAGAATGACAATCAAGAAGGTGGTTGAGATCATGGATGTACAAGAAGGGACTTTCTCTTTAGATATGTTTCAGAAAATAATGAATGAGATTAAGCTAACAAAACAAGAACTCAGACATAACAGACAAGTGATGATAAGTGAATTTGGCGAAATGAGACAGGAGCTGAAAGAAATTCAGGATTCTATGAGAAAGGAGAACAAAGATAAATTTGGAAAATTAAAAAAGGATGAAAGAAAATTAAAGGGAAGGTTCAAGCCCTGGAGATTGGATTAAATATGGTCTTGGAAAAAGATTTGGGTTTCCTGGCTGTGATGGATCCTGGAGACAAATATTACTGTTTGGAATTCAGCGCTGTCCCTGAAGGAATTGGTGAAGAGATTGGAGATAAAGATATCATCGGTTCGAAAAAAAATCATGGACTGGAAGGATTTGATGGAACTTGAAATGGAGAAAGTCTACAGAATTAATTCCTGTTTTGTGACAATGAAAAACCCTTCAAGAGATGTCCTAGTGCATTCTGTAAAAAAGAGGAACAGAGATGCGGTTCTGCAACAATACTTCAGTGAGACGTTTGGAAATGATGGCAAGAAAATATTTGTGATGAAGGAAATCCCTATCAGACTCTTATTATATGACTATGACAGCAAGATTATTGGGTGCGTAAAGATGGAAGATGGAAGATGGAATCAACACAGATAAAGGAAGAAGAGCGATTTGAAATTACTGGATTTAATAGACTTGAAGAGTTGGATTAATTGACATGTCTATCTAGAAAAAAATTGATGGACATATATCTCAAGGATTGGAAACTTCTCTTTGACTTTTTGTAGAAGAATAAAATGATATGATGTTAATGAGATTTGATACCAACTAAGATAACTGCTGGAGGAAGGTGATTTTATAATTTATCAAGAGACAGGTTTGTTATATATTATAGACCTATAGCTGAACTACGACAAATCGGAAGTCAATAGTTTTTTTCTTTTTTTCCCTTTTTATTGTATTAGTTTTAATTTGTGTTTTTCTTTTTGTATTGTCTTGATTTTGAAAATTTGAATAAAAATTAATTGAAAAAAAAAAGAAAGGGTTTAAAATGGGCAGATTCTCAGGTTCCTGCACGTAGTTGCCACCCAAATTTCAGGTCTAGCTTTATGACTTTTTTTGTGCCACCATGTTTCTGTCTGAGTCCATGTCTAGTTGGGACTTGTACTTTGATCTCTGAAGTCTAAGATAAGTAAAATAATCACATATTTCTTGTCACAACCGTTTATTGTTCTTCAACGAATATTAACAGTCCATGTATTAAAAAAAAGCGTATGTACTTATTTCAGGAGGTGGGTGTGAAACATATTTAATGCAATATTGTCAGATCTATAGAAAACATTAATGTAAATCAGATCTATACATGGAATGTATTAAACATGAGTCCTTTTTAAACTGAAAATATTTTCATGTAGGTTTTTGTAAGAAGCTTTTTACACTTCATACAATTCTCTGTGTGTCTGTCTTTTGTTACAGTAGCAGGTAGAGACTGAACAGGGTCAGAAGATATGACAGTTGGATATCAAATGGGAAAATATGTAGGAAACTGAGAAAGAAAAAGAAGAAATATGGTTTTTTTCTCCTCACCCTGTGAGTAATACCGCAGGGAATCTTAATTAAATCCATGTCTAAATTCATTCATACAATTTGGCTAATAATGGGTAGCTCCAGACTATCACTATTTTGCAGGAAGGATTCAAGTGCACACTAGAAATTCAGGTTTGTGCAATTAAAGTGGATTAGAGTTACCCTAGCACAGATTCACTTTTAAAAAAACCACAGATTTGGGGGGTTAGAAAAACGATGGGGAAATGCACTGAGAAGTGTGAGATGAATGAATGATTTAGTGGGAAGATGTATAAACACCCCACAAGCAAATTAAAATGAATGTTCATTGTCCTATAACCTCCTGGCAAACAAATCAGAATGAATACCCAGTAAAGACTGGACATAATCTAAACTCCATGTAATCTTTGTGCAAGCAAATCAGGATGAATGCTTAATAAACAGTCATCTGAAAGAATCTACTGTTACTCCTCAATTCTAAAATCAGAATCAGGAACCCATTGGGCTTTGGATTTATTCTTCACAGCTCCTCTAGTAGTGATGTGCTTAGCTAGATTCTGTCTCCTGGCAGGAATGCTTTAATTCACTCACTGGGAGCATCTGAGGGTTATGATATCACCATCCATGTGGTCAACCGGCTGAGAGATCATGCGGTGGAATTCTGGACTGTGCCACTTGATTTGAGGCACCTTCTTAAGAAATACTGTAATCCCCCACTTGCACTTTGAAGTGGTAGAATCCAAAATTCTAGCACTTCATCCTGTCACCTAGCTGTCTGCAATTGGCTCTAATCAGCTTTTGCATAATGTCTCCGAGCTGTGGGTGAAATATGGAGTACATCCTATTTTCCATAGAAAGTCCTCATCAATGCCAGAACTGAGGTGGCCGGCACTAATTTTGCACTGAGCATTACACCCATACCATGTAAACATTACCCCATGGAATGTTTTTCAGCTGGCCTTAACAATCTGCCTTTCTGTCAACTGTGAAATGTTACTCTAAATTACAGGAATGACTTTCTTTTTGGTTGGTGGGGGGATGGAGTTGTAAACAGTAAAGAAGGAAATTGCATTCAGAAAGTACAGATGATAACTCTCTTTTTTTTGTGGGAGGGGGTGAGTGGCCATTATCAATAATGAAATTACCACCATCTGTACTTTCTGCATTTCATTTCTCTCTGACCTCACTGTTTAAAATACCCTCCCCACAATCACGTGCATATATTCCTTTAACTGAGGATAACACTTCATGCATCTGATGAAGTGGACTGAAAGCTTATGCCACAATAAATGTGTTAGCCTGCAATCTAATCCCCCTTTATACCAGGCAGGGAGCGGTGGATTCAGAGGAGGCACCCTTCCTCTCACTTCGTTGGCCTCCTGCAGCCACTGACACTGGAATGACTCTTACCTCACTCCAGTGGCACAGACTTCCCCCTTCCACCACGAGTGATATTTTGCAATAGCCTCAGAATAGGGCATTCCATTTTGCTGGATCTCAAGGTGTTCTCGAAGCTGGCACTAGCCAGCATTGTGCCTGATCCAGGCCTGATTGCTGCATCATCCTGAATCTGGACTCCCTCCCCATCCACCCACCGTCTGTCATCACCGTGAGTGGCTGTACTGCAAATGCAGTGGTACCTCTGCCGCTCCACAGACCCTCAGCAATGGCAGCAGCAGTAGGTTTGGATTGCGGTCTTTGTTTTTAAGGTGCCACAAGATGTATTTTATTTTTGCTACAATAGACTAACGCAGCTACCCATCTCAAAACTTTTCAGGATTCCTTTCTAAGATCTTGTAGTGCCACCTGCAAGACAATGAATCCCTCCAGAAAGATGTTTTATCTGCCAGAGCTAATCTTGTTTTATTAGACTTCCAGTTAGTCAATTGTGATGTCTTAGTCACTCTGAGAGTGCCATAGCCTGGAAACCAGCCTGGAACTGCATAACCTGGGTGTGCTTTCCAATGTTTGGCTACCTCCATGCTAGCAACACCAGCATCATTAATACCAAACTTTTTATACCAAAGTCTTGTGAAGGATTATGCACACATTTTTTTATACAGTGAAGGTAAGTTTACAGATGTGCTCACATCATCTCTGTATTAAATCAATAGCTTCAAACAGCTAGTGGCAATTTTGGAATCAGACAATAGATCCTGCATATACAGGGGAAAATAACTCTTAAATAAGTAAATATTTGTGTGGGAAAACATAAAATAAATGGAGGCATAAAGAAACAATAAAAAGTAGTGTTCTCTTCGTTACACTGATCTGAATTGCAATGTAGCTGCCATATGCCAGGGCAAAGTCCTAAAGTTAAAAAGGATCATGCTAACAAGTAAATCAACTTCTTTTGTAGTTGAACAGAAAGACAGGCATCCATGCAAACCATGTCTGTGTAAAAGGTGGCTCAATAAATACATGAGTTGAATCAACACCTACACTGCTCTGGTTGCTCTCTTTATGTAAAACAAGGTGATTTGGGGTAACTGAGTGTCCTGTTCTGAGTGGGATCCACGAGACGGAGATGTGGGTGCAATTAAATCATGTTTTATTAAAGTAATGGATACATCAAAAGCAGTGCACTTCATGGAAACCCCTAAGCTATCTCACTAGAATTCCCTAACTGCGCTCTAGGCATGCTCTGCAATGCTGAAAGAAAGTTGACTCAGCAGCTCCCACCCAGAAGCGGCATGCTTAAATAGGCAGGGTCTTGGAGCATACTCTCTGGCTCCTGTGCAATTCTTGTCTTTGGCCTGTCTGTTTCTCCCTGCGTCGAGAGTGTGGTGAAGGGGGGCATGCTTCCAACACCTCGTCCGAAGGAACCTGCTCCTTAGCCAGACATTCGAGGTCAGGTGGCAGCGAAGTACTGATCCCGCAAGCCACTGGGTAAAGGGGGAGTTAACGCCCACTCCGGCTCATCGTCCAGCTGCTCCTCTGACATGTCTGGGGGTGGCGCACTCTCCCCAGGTGGGACAGCACCGTCTGTGGGAACTGGCCTGAAATCCTCCTTACTCCCTCGCTCAAGGTCTTGCGGAGTCTCAACAACTCCTGGGCCATCCTCGCCTTCTGACAGCTGAGAAGCCTGAAACTCATATCCCCCTCTCCAGGCCCTCACAAGAAGGTTGGGGCTCGACATCATCCCCCCCTACATGCCTTAACCCCTCCCACCCCTGGGGTCTGGGCTTCTCTGGATATGCCTCATGAAAGTCTCTCACCAACTCTGGGGCGTGCACATCCTCCACAGTTTCCCATGAGCGTTCAGACGGATCATACCCCTTCCAATGGATCAGATACTGAAGGTGCCCCTGGCCAGGGCTTGGAAAAGTTACTTTTTTGAACTACAACTCCCATCAGCCCCAGCCAGCATGGCCACTGGATTGGGCTGATGGGAGTTGTAGTTCAAAAAAGTAACTTTTCCAAGCTCTGCCCCTGGCGCTTTCGTGAGTCCAATATCTGTTCCACCTTGTATTCCTCCTCTCCATCCACCAGGAGGAGGGGAGGGCTACGCCTGTGGACGGTGAGGGTCGGGATGACAGTCCTTTGTCAGCAATGCCCGGTGGACCACCGGGTGTATTTTGAAGGTGGGAGGCAGCTTAAGCCTGTAAGCTACTGGGTTGATCTGTGCTTCCACCTCGAAAGGACCCACTCTGCGGTCCTGTGGTTTACGACACCGGCCTGGCATGGGTAAATAATGCATGGAGACCCACACCTTGTCCCCCACTTGTATGAGGGGCCCCTCTTGACGATACTGGTCCGCTACTCATTTGTAATCCGCCTTGGCGTGGTCCAACTGTTCCTTGAGCAACTGTTGCATAGCTTGAAGTTCTTGCATAAAGTCCTTGGCTGCAGGGACTGAAGGATTGCTCCGGGGAAGCGGGAACACTCGGGGGTGGTATCCTAAGTTGGCAAAGAAAGGAGTTTGTTGTGTGTGAAAATGCACAGCATTGTTGTAAGCGAACTCTGCTAAAGGCAAGTAAGCCATCCAATTGTCTTGTTGGTAATTGATGTAACAACATAGGTACTGTTCTAAAACCACATTCACCCTTTCCGTCTGCCCATCTCTGTGGGGATGATGTGCAGAAGACAGTCTTAGTTCACTCTGTAATAGCCTCCACAATGCTTGCCAAAAACGTGCTGTAAACTGGGTTCCTCTATCTGAGACCAGGCTGTCTGGCAGTCCGTGTAGCGGGTATACATGTTGCACATACAAACTGGCGGTTTCTTGAGCGTTTGGGAGCCCAGCGCATGGAATGAAGTGAGCCATTTTTGAGAAGGCATCTACCACTACCAAGACTGTGGTTTTCCCTTGAGAAGAAGGGAGATCTGTAATAAAGTCCATAGTGACCATCTACCATGGTCCTTGTGGAGTAGGAAGGGGTTCCAATAGCCCCGCTGGTCTCCCGGTGGCATGTTTGGCTCTCATACAAACAGGGCAAGAATGGACATAGTGCTCCATGTCCTTCTTCACTCTGGGCCACCAGAATTCCCTGGTTACTGCTTGTATAGTCTTAAATACTCTGAAGTGTCCTGCTGTGGAGGTGTCATGACATTGCCATAGGACCCTGGCCCTTAACTCCCCAGGGGGTATATAGACTGCATCCTTATGATACAGTAAGTCCCCTTTCCACATAAAATCCTCTTGTGCTACCTCGGACTGCGCAGCTAAGTCCGGCCAATGCACCTTGACAAACGGGTCCTGTTTTTGTGCCTCACTCAATTCCGACTCCCAGGAGTCTTGACATGCCACCACTACTCCCTTCTCAGGAGGAATAATGAACTGCAGTGGTTTAGGGGTGAGGTTATCAAAATAGTTTTTCTGGATAAGGTGCCTGCCCTCTTGTTCTGAGCTCTGGAAACATAATGGATTTTGAAGTGGAAGCATGCAAAAAACTGGGCCCAGCGCACTTGCCTCTGATTGAGTTTGTGAGCGGTGTGTAAGCTCTCTAGATTGCGATGATCCATGCGGACCTCGATTTCATGCTGCGTCCCCTCCAGATGGTGCCTCCAGGCTTCAAAAGCATCTTTGATGGATAACAGTTCCTTTTCCCACACGGTGTAGTTTCATTCAGAGTCGGTTAATTTCCTTGAGAAGTAAGCGCAAGGCTTCAGCCCTCCTCCTCTCACCGCTGGTTGCAAAAGGACACCTCCGATCATGACATCCGATGCATCGGTCTCCACCATGAAAAGGCTCGTAGGATCTACGTGCCGGAGAATGGGCTCTGTCGCAAACATCTGCTTCAGCTGTTTGAAGGCTTCCTGAGCGGCTTCCATCCAACAGAAGGGTCCGGAGCCCTTCAGGCAGTCAGTGAGAGGTGCAGTCTGCCTTGAGTAGTTAGCTATGAAGTGATGGTAGTAATTAGCAAATCCCGAAGAGTGCTGCAAGTCCTTTTTTGTCTTGGGGGGCTGCCAAGTGAGTACGCAATGGACCTTCCCGGGATCCATCTCTACCCCTGCTGGTGAAATGTGATACCCCAAAAAATCTATAGTGGTCAGATCAAATCCACACTTCTCTAGCTTCGCATAAAGACGGTGATCTCGCAGCCTCTGCAACATAGCTTGCATGTGTACTTCATGCTCCTTGGGGGAGGCTGAATATATCAAGATATCATCCAGATACACAATAATAAAGCGGTCGACAAAGTCCCTAAAGATGTCATTCATAAAATTTTGGAAGACTCCAGGTGCTCCCAACAATCCGTAAGGCATGAATAGGTACTCATACTGCCCATAGCGGGTCTTAAAGGCAGTCTTCCACTCATCCCCCTCCTTGATCCGCACCAAATTGTAAGCCCCTCTCAAGTTCAGTTTTGTGTAGATCTTGGCAGATCGCAACCTCTCCAGCATCTCTCTGATGAGTGGCAGGGGGTAACTGTTGGGGATTGTGATCTGATTGAGGGCTCGGTAATCATTACATGGGCATAGCTCACCTCCCTTTTTCTTGACAAACAACAGCAGCGCCCCAGCAGGGGACTGTGAGGGGCGGATGAAGCCCTTCCTCAAGTTGGTGTCCAGGAACTCCCTAAGCGCAGCTAACTCCAGTTCTGACAGAGAGTAAATCTGGCCAGCGTGGATGTGCACCCCTGGCATCAAGTCTATGGCACAATCATAGGGCCGGTGGGGGGGGGTAGCTGCTCTGCTTCCTTTTTGTCAAAGACATCCTGAAACTCCCCATATATAGCGGGTAAAATTATTTCCCCTGGTGTAAGTGCTCCTGCCACCACCTCCGGTTTGTCCATGGGCTGGCAGTGTTGATGACAGTATTTGGAGATAAAGGCCACCACTGCTTCCTCCCAGAAGATGGTGGGGTTGTGTTGTACCAGCCATGGCATTCCCAGCACCACTGGGAAGCACAGTAAGAATGCCACATGGAATGACAGGCTTTCCCAATGCCCCGGGACTGCCACTTCCAGCCCCTCCATCACCCGGGTCACTCCCCCTGCCTCCAGGGGCTGTCCATCGATCGTTTCCACAGCCAAGAGCTGGTCCAGTTTGTGGGTGGGGATGGCATACTGTCTCGCCAGATCTCTGTCCATGAAACAAGAGGATGCTCCACTGTCAATCATAGCTTTGGCCAGAAAGCTCTGGCCTGAGGGCAGGGTGATTTGGATGGGTAGCAGTAGAGTGCCTTTGGATGGAAGGGGTCGTGGTGGAGGCCTGGCATCTGTAGTGCCCCTCAGCTCTCTGGCCTCTATGAGCACTGGGATGTGAAGTTTTCCAGCGGCTGGGTCTTCCCTGTCTTGGCCAAACAGGTTCGGGCTAGGTGGCCTGGCTTCCCACAATACAGACACAACCCCTCTCGTCTGTGCCTCTCCCTCTCCTCTTCCATTAAATGAGGTCTGGCCCCCCAATCTGCATGGGCTCTTCCCCCGATGAAGCCGAAACTCCCGTGCTGGGCAAGGGGCACACGCAGGGAAGAGGGGCAGGTGCCGAAGCACGGGAGGGTTCCATCCTCCATTCCAGCTTCCTCCCTTCCAGGTGGCTATCGATTTGCAGGCTCAGTTGGATCAGGGCCCTCAGAGTGCCTGGCAGCATGGAGCACACCAGTTCATCCAAAACTTCCAAACTAAGTCAATTTCTGTAGAAATACATCAAGGCTGGGTCATTGTAATCTGTTTCTTGGGACAAGATGTGAAAGTCATTAGTGTACACCCCCACTGATTCTCTCCCCTGTCGTAGGGTTCCCAGTCGGCGGGCTACCGTCTCCTTCCTCTGTGGATCTCGGAACATCTCAGCCATGGCGTTCTTAAAGGCCACAAACTGTCGCAGTACAGGATCATTGTGAATCAAATAAAGGGTGGCCCATCTGGCTGCTTCTCCTTCCAGGAGGCTAATGATAAATGTGACCTTCACATCATTGGTTGGGAACTCTGCTTGGCGCACTTGAATGTACAACTCACATTGGGCTAGAAATGTAGCAAACTGTTCGCTCTGGCCCCCATAGCGAACAGGGAGCCCCACCAGAGACTTGACTGGGGCTGGCGCAGCCCCTAGCGGTGCCACTTGAACTTAGGCAATCAGGGCCTGGAGGTTCTGATTATCAGCTTGCAGGGCTTGCGTGGCGGTTCTGAGATTCTGGTTCTCGGTTTGCAAGGCTTGAGTGGTCACTTGGAGGTTCTGGATCTCGGTGTACAAGGTTTCCATGGTTATTTGTCTTCCCCCTGCTGCTCCGTAATGGTCCATGTCATCCGCCATGGGAACAGAGTCAAGGAGAGTTGCGGGCTGAGTCAAACTGTCCTGTTCTGAGCGGGATCCACGAGACAGAGACGCAGGTGCAATTAAGTCGTGTTTGATTAAAGTAATGGATACATCAAAAGCAGTGCACTTCATAGAAACCCCTAAGCTACCTCACTAGAATTCCCCAACTGCGCTCTAGGCATGCTCTGCAATGTTGAAAGAAAATTGACTCTCGACTTCCGGGAAGGGTGACTTAGCCTGTGCCTGCTTTTGGGACGGGCTCCCGCCGCAAAAGAAGCTTATTCAGATATAAATCAGTCAAAACATTTTTTTTTTGACTGATGAAACTTCTCCCGGGCAGGGAGAAACGAAGAGATTAACCTCAAAGCCTATTTTTGTTGGGAGGACTAGATTTCATTGATTTATGAGACGAGGTCCAGCCAACAAGGAAGGACGGATTTTCAACAAGCTCTATCTGATAAAGCGACACGTTCATCTTTTCTTTAGAGAGAGAACGGACTAACAGGCAAGCACCCTTCTTTCTATATTTTTTTACTTGACTTAAACTGTTGCAGTAAAAGGAGATTTGCCAGATGGATCGGCTTTGGACATCTTTTCGGTGAGCTATAACTCTTCTCTGCTATGCACTAATTAACAGCTTATCTCTGTTTTTGTTGCAAAAAGCTGTCCTGGATTTGCATTCTAAAGATATACACAGAAGAGAGATTTCTATTCCTGATTTCTATTCTGAAGAATATTATATTGTCTGAGATTACTCTCTTTTTGGTTTATTTTATTTTGACGAATCTGTTTCCTGACGACGCCATTAATTGTTTCGATCCTGGGAACTACATTTTGTTTTCCTAAGCATAGTGAGATAAGGCTGGCTGTTCTGTTTATACTGTGATGTCATCAAGTTTGGAGTATTAACCCAATTGTTGCTGAAATAAGAAGTGGTTCTCTTATATTTTTCTTTTAAAATGGCAATCAAGAAAGTGGCTGAGAATCTGGAAGTAACTAGGTTTCAGAAAATAATGGATGAGATTGAGATAACGAAACGAACCCTGCGACAGGGTTGTAAGGAGCTGAAAATTGAATTGTGCAAAATGATCCAGGAGTTTAAAGAAATAGGGGTCCCTGTGAGAGAGGAGACCCTGGAGCCTGGAACAAACGTGGAACAGGAAAAAGATTTGGAATTTATGGATTTTAGAAATAAAATCTACTGTTTGGAATTCAATGTTATCTCTGAAGAAATTAATGAAGATATTGGAGATAAGGTTGTCAATGGCATGGATAATCTTCTGGACTGGAATGATGTGATGGAGCCTAATATGGAGAAGACCTATGGAATTAACTGCAGCCATGTGACAAGGGAAAAACTTTCAAGAGATGAGCCAGTACATTTTGTAAAAAAGAACAGAGATATGTTTTTACTGCAGTATTCCAGCAACCTATTCAGAATGGATGGCAAGAAAATATTTGGGATAGAGGAAATTCCCATTAGACTCTTACTATATGACTATGGTTATGACAGCAAGATTATTACGGAATACTGATAATGGAAGATTGGACACTGAAATTACTGGAGTTAACAAGACTATTGAAGATGGAAGATGGAAGATGGAACTAATAGGGATAATAGAATAATGGCTATTGAAATTATTGAACCTAATAGACTCTGATGAGATGGATTAATCGAAATGTTTATTTTGACTATGGTTATGACAATAAGATTATTATAATTATTAATGAGATGGATTAATCGACATGCTTATCTGGAGAAAAATTGATAGATATATTTCTTAAAGAATTGAAACCTCTCTTTGACTTTTTGTGGAAAGAATAAAGTAATGTTTATGAGATTTGATGATTAAGTAAGATAACTACTGGAGGAAAGTGATTTTATAATATGATTTAAGAGACAGGATTGTTATACATTGTAGACCTATAACTGATTTGATCTGTGACAAATGGGAAGTTAATATTTCTATGGTTATGACAGCAAGATTATTACGGAATACTGATAATGGAAGATTGGACACTGAAATTACTGGACTTAACAAGACTATTGAAGATGGAAGATGGAAGATGGAACTAATAGGGATAATAGAATAATGGCTATTGAAATTATTGAACCTAACAGATTCTGATGAGATGGATTAATCGAAATGTTTATTTTGACTATGGTTATGACAATAAGATTATTATAATTATTAATGAGATGGATTAATCGACATGCTTTTCTGGAGAAAAATTGATAGATATATTTCTTAAAGAATTGAAACCTCTCTTTGACTTTTTGTGGAAAGAATAAAGTAATGTTTATGAGATTTGATGATTAAGTAAGATAACTACTGGAGGAAAGTGATTTTATAATATGATTTAAGAGACAGGATTGTTATACATTGTAGACCTATAACTGATTTGATCTGTGACAAATGGGAAGTCAATATTTTACTTTTTATTTTTTTTTGTCTAACTATTTTTGATTTTGTTTTTTGTCTTTGAATGTTTTATGGTTTTGTTTTGTATGTTTTATGAAAATCTGAATAAAAATTATTGTAAAAAAAAAAAAGAAAGAAAATTGACTCAGCAGCTCCCACCCAGAATCGGCAGGCTTAAATAGGCAGGGTCTTGGAGTGTACTCTCTGGCTCCTGTGCAATTCTTGTCGTTGGCCTGTCTGTTTCTCCCCGCGTCGAGAGTGTGGTGAAGGGGGGCTTGCTTCCAACACCTCATCCAAAGGAACCTGCTCCTTAGCCAGAGATTTGAGGTCAGGTGGCAGTGAAGTACTGGACTCATCCTGCAAGCCACTTTGTAAAGGGGGAGTTAACGCCCACTCCGGCTCATCATCCAGCTGCTCCTCTGACATGTCTGGGGGCGGCACACTCTCCCCGGCTGGGACAGCGCTGTCCATGGGAACTGGCCTGAAATCCTCCTTACTCCCTCGCTCAAGGTCTTGCGGAGTCTCAGCAACTCCTGGGCCATTCTCACCTTCTGACAGCTGAGAAGCCTGAAACTCATATCCCCCTCCTCCAGCCCCTCGCAAGAGGGTTGGGGCTCGACACTGAGTTACATGAATCTTAGGGCTTATCCACATGGGAGCATTACTTTATACTAAAGATGCTGTTTTTACTTCCATTTTCTATTTGCACTATCCACAGTAAGGGCTAAGTGCCAGCTGCAAACACGGTATTTTTTTCATACTGAGGGGAAAAATCAACCATGCAATTTCCTAATGACCACACCCTCTAATTTAACATTTCCACTGCCTCTGGTTACCTGGCAACCAAGCAACCTCAGAGTGTTTAGTTTCATTAAAAATACATGGAAGTGTGATTTTTTGTATTTTCACCGGTACACTACAGCTGATATATAAATTTTTGTTTGAGCAGTGTTATGCTTTTGTGCACAAGTTAGGGGGGAAAGAAAAATAAGGCACCATTTGCAGCAGCATAAAAATGCTAGCAGAATTGGGAGAGCGGCTGGAAGTTGTTTGTAAGCCCACAAGAAATGAAATGAATGAAGGGAGGAGGATGGGTTTGGAGAGGGGAATGATTGACACACCCACCTAAAAGCATCAGAGCAAAGAGTCTGCAAGCCCTAGAGAAATGGAGTGAAGACATTTTTTTCCTTCCCTTTTTGTATTATGAGAGGATTGGGTTAGTCCAGATTTACCGGGGGGAAATTGTGTGGTACCTTCTGTTTGCCAGTAAAGTCATGTGAACCATGTGAATTAAAAGGGGATGTGAGTAGCACCAAACACACACTAAACCACCGTGTAGATGAGCCCTTATTGGTATAGCACAGTGGGGAGGAGAGCCTGGCTGGGAGTCCAGAATCTGTGAGTTCAAATCCCCGCTCATGTCTCCTGGGTGTCAAGGGCCAGCTAAAAATCATCCCCAAAGTGAGCGGCTCAGGGGTTATGTGCCCTGCCACCTATGCAGCCGTGGGCAAGCTGCATAGTCCCAAGGAGCCCAGTTGCCCCCCAGCTGGTAGTTGCAGACAAGGAAGGGGCTGGCTTGTGCAGCTATGGCAAGCTGAGCAGGCCCTAACCAGCTGGGGAGGACTAGCCTCAGAGGGAGGCAATGGTAAACCCCCTCTGAATACCGCTTACCATGAAATCCCTGTTCATAGGGGAGCCATAAGTGGGGATCGACTTGAAGGCAGTACACATTGTTAGGTCTTATTGTGTACATGTAGTATATTGGGCACACTTTTATTTAGTGCCCTATCTTTAGAGAGTGCCCTATCTTTAAAGAGTCCAATGTAATGTAGCAAAAGAAAACTAAATGTTTCTAGGCCTGTTTTATTACTACTATTAATATTATTATTATTGATTTTAGCAATGGCTGCTCAATCAGATCCAATTTCCTGTTCAAATTTCTTCAAGCCCTTATAAATCAAAATGATCAGAAAACAGCAAAGGTTTCCCCACTGTTTGCAGCACAGATGCGAACATAAACAGCAGGAGACTGGAAAATTGCTACATACGAAATGCTCCTGCTCCTGCAATGTGCTGCTTTGAAACTAAATCACTATCTGATGAGAACATCTCAGCATCCAGATCTGCTAACAACAAACAGCAAAGTTCCAGGTTGCTGAGGGGGTACCTATATTGTGCCAAAAAGGGAGGAAAATTGGTAGCCTGTTATGTAACCTTTGCACTTTTGAGGGATCATGTGCATTCCAAGTTTCTTGAAACACCAAAGAAGAAAAAAGCAAAGGCACTAATTGCATGCAGCAGAGATCCACTAGCAAATGTGTGGATGTCAAGAGGCCCAGAAGGGATAGCAAACTAGGCCCTTTCATTCTACATGACAAAAATTCACTATCCAAGGTTTTTCTAAAAGCCATCTAGAAAGAAGCACCTTGCTGGAATATCCAATGGGAAAAAAAATTAAGTATGCTTAGAGCGCCAGTGTGGTGTAGTGGTTAAGGTGTTGGAATACGACCTGGGAGACCAGGATTCGAATCCCCACACAGCCATGAAGCTCACTGGGTGACCTTGGGCCAATCACTGCCTCTCAGAGGAAGGCAATGGTAAACCTCTTCTGAGTACCGCTTACCATGAAAACCCTATTCATAGGGTCACCCATAAGTTGGAATCGACTTGAAGGCAGGCCATTTCATTTTTCAGAACTTTGATGCTTAATTATGTCCTTTCAAGCTTCCTCTACCTTCAGCGATTACAGTTTCCATCAGGATCATTTTTCATCAGGATCATGGGCTTTTCCCTCAGAACAATTTCCATAGGGACTATGGGAAGAGAGAGGAAAGTTTAAAATTCTTCAGTTCCTGCAACTCTCCCTGTGCCACTCAGCTGTCTAGGGAACAGCTGAGAGTGGGGAAAAGGAAGCTGGATTGCAGGAAAAAAATTAATCTTTATCTGGAGCCCCACCCCTTCTTCCCACTGATCAGTGGGAGGGTGTTTTGCCGAAGAAGCAGAGCTTGGAAAAGTTACTTTTTTAAACTACAACTCCCATCAGCCCCAGCCAGCATGGCCACTGGATTGGGCTGATGGGAGTTGTAGTTCAAAAAAGTAACTTTTCCAAGCTCTGTGAAGAAGCAAAGGTCCTTTTTAGGATTCAGTGGCAATAAGCAGACTAATGGGATGAAAGTAAAAAGAGTTTATTCAACAATAGGGAAAAAACCCTGCAGACATAAATCACAATGCTTATGTCCCTTCAGTTTTCTGGGTTACTCATCTGGGAAAAACCCTTATAGGAGATGACAATGGACCAACCCCTTTTGGTAACTGCATCTGGCCAGTGTGCAGCACCATCTCAAGCTGGTCTACATGGAGCCCTCTCCTCATCAAAGGCTCTCCTCCCACAGTGTTGTGATCTCTCTATATATGTTCTGTTTAGCTATGTTGACAAAAGCTGATTGGTGCATTAATCACACCTACTTATACACCACCAGCCTTAACAGTGTCTGCGTAGTCATGCCAGGTTAAAGGATTACTTTGTCTAGCAAGCAGCCAAATAAGATAATTATGATGTCATTCAGCTACTATCACACCATTCCCAGATACTTCATCAGGCTGCCATTCCCAGATACTCCAGGGGTTGCCAGGCTGCCATCATCCACTCTCATGGTGGAAGACTGCCAAAATTTAGTTCCCATAACTTTATGATCTGAAGCCCCCCAACCCCTCACATTCCATTCAAGTTAATTTTAAGAGAGTAGTGAACAGCCAATAAAGATAGCTGGGTGTTTCCATGCTGATCACATGCACTTCTGGTGGCCTTGATCAGGTTTGCAATCAATCAACATACACTTCCTTTAAACACTCCCTCTTATGATATCATACATTCATCTACAGAGTTAATGCCTTAAAGGACACAGCCTACAAGGATTTTAATACTACTATGACATAGCTACATATAAAAGCATTTACATACTATTAAGCAGATTCAGACTCCTACACAGGCCTCAGATAGGGCATTTAAAGGACAATTGTTGAACGCCACCTACCTCCTTGAAATTACAATATTTTTCTACATATTTTCCAATACAGAGGGTATGTTATTGGCCATGTAAGATTAAGCAGTAGGCCAGAAGCAGCCCTGGGGGTTTCAGATAGAGGGGAAAGAGGCACATTTCTTGGAGACCATGAATATTGATTAAACCAATGTGGTGTAGTGGTTAAGGGGCTGGAATATGACCTGGGAGACCAGGGTTTGAATCCCCACACAGCCATGAAGCTCACTGGGTGGCCAGTCACTGCCTCTCAGCCTCAGAGGAAGGCAATGGTAAACCCCCTCTGAATACCATTTACCATGAAAACCCTATTCATAGGGTTGCCATAAGTCAGAATCAACAGTCCATTTATATTTAATGTGCCCAGAAAAATGTTCAAAATGTAGTTGAGATATGCACATTCCCCAAACCCTGTTGCTGATTATGTATACTGGCCAGAGAAAGTTCAAAATTCAGTTCAGATATGTACATCACCCAAATCCTGTTGTGAATTATGCATAATTTATGGACTTATTTAACAAAATTTATATACCACTTCATTGTAAAAACTATCTAAGTGGTTTACAGGAAACATTAGAACTATCAATAAAAACAGTTAACAAGTAATTAAAACATTTTTAAAATGATTAAAACAGCAGTAAACTAAAATGAGATTAAAACACATCAGCATCTCTGTGTCTGCATAGGCTTGCCTGGATAATGGCTGGAGAACTTACAAAATGCAGTTATGCACATTCCCCTAGGCCTGTCAGGTATCATGCATTTTGGCTAGAGAATGTACAGAATTCATGCATGTTCCCCCAGGCTTGTTGAAAATTTTGTATATTGTATATATAAAATGTTGTATATTTTGACTGAGAAATGTGCATAATTACCTCTCCATGTGCATAATTACCTCTCCATGTGCATAATTACCTCTCAGGTTAGTCTGAGAGACAGTGACTGGCCCAATGAGCTTCATGGCTGAGTGGGAATTTGAACCCTGGTTTCCCAGGTCCTAGTCCAACACTCTAAGTGCTCCACCCCACTGACTAATCCCCCACTCTTGCATTTAACCTTTGACAACCTAACCAGTTATAAATGAGATAACTCTGGGTCACAGCTTTTAGGCCAACACCGTAAAAGAAGTAGTTTGCAGACTATGAACCAGCTACCCTGCACTGTGCCAGAAGATGCCTGCATTGAGAAATGTAATAACCAAAGGCTCCTGTAAGCCCAAAATAGCCACCCACAAAGGAGGTTGCCCAATAAGACTTGTCACAGTTCATTGCCATGGTCTTGACTTTTGGGAAGGTTATTCTTTCATGTCTCCATATCAGATGTGACTGGATCATTCAGAGTGCAATCCTAAACTCAGTTTTCTGGGAGTAAGTCCCATTTAATTCAGTAGGACTTTCTTTCAAGTTGACATGTATAGTGCTATCACTCACTGCCAAATAGAAATACTTCCTCTTCCCAATTGGGAAGATTATGTGCATGAATCTCCAAGCTGGGTTTACCTCCTGTCAATCCAGATGCGTACCTAAAGACAGTGACTCATTCAGAAACAGTTGCCGGGGGAGATGGCTCCTCTGAGGAATAGTAATTAAGTTGTAAGAGTGAAGGGGGCCTCCAAATTCCACTGAGTTCTTGTTAGGTATTGTCCCCTTCTTGTGGCATTGAGATGTTTAGATCCACATGAAGGCAACCTTCAGAATTTGAGAACACGACTCAATCTCGCATTGCAGCTTAACTAAACACAATTTATGTATGGGTTTTCTCATATACTCTGAAGTCTCTTTTTAACAAACATTTTTCATTAAATGCAAATGAATCAATGTAGTTGTCACCATCTCAGTGTCTGCGCTAGTCCTTGGAGGCCTTCTGTTGCTTCTTCTACTTCAGTTCCTTTCAAATCAAGATAATAACCTTACTAAATATGCCCTAAAAACATATTAGTTAAATATGCATATGATCAGCTTCACATTCAATTAAACATTTCAGTATTCCCCAGGCTTTAAAGTAACTCAACATTGCCTTACGTAACACAGTTAAAACATGCTAGAAACAGTTGCCATCTGTAAAGTAAAACACTACTTACCATAATACTGTAATTTGAGATGAAGTTCTCTCATGAGACAGATTCCTACGGGATGCTGAAAGATCTGTAGTCTAATTTTACTTATCCAATTGTGCTGAGAGGCATCCCCAAATCATTCATTTCAGTCAGTGGGATATTGCCAGCCTAAATCTAAGCTGAATGATGCTGTATAGAAACATAGAAATTTGCCTTCTACCAAGTCAGTCCATTGGTCTATCTAGCTCCATATTGTCTACACTGACTGGTAGCAGTTCTCTTGGATTTCAGACGGAGTTCTCTTGCAGCCCTATCTGGAGATGCTGGAGATTGAACCTGAGACTTTCTGCACGCCAAGCAGATGCTCTACCACTGAGCTATGACCTTTCCCTGAAAATACTATTCCTTGCTTTGATTTAGCTCCGGTTTGGGGTGTGTCTTTTCCATTTTTAATCTTCCCAATGGCTAGACTGAAAGGCATCCCAGTGTGAGTGGAAGGTCTTTCTGCTTACTACAGGGTGCGAGGAGGGTTCCACCAACTAGGGATGGGCAAATCAATCCATTTCAGTCTCTCTCCATTTCTGATTTTTCAGCTCTCCACATTTCCACATCAGTTTGCAGTTTTTTAAAACATGAAAATTCATCAGCGTTTTAGTGTGAATTTCTCCTAATATACACATTTGTATGCAATTTTGCTTAATGTCCCCATTTTTGGAAAGCAATTTCCTTTTATATAATGCATTTATGCCTGCTGTTTTCATTCATATAGCAAAACAACAACAGCAACTAGCAGAGGCTGTATAACATCTGAGCTGGGGTGTCAAATGGTTTTCTTGCATTCCCCCACACCATCCCACTCCTGGAACATCTGCCTTGTTGAGGACTAGTGAGACTTGAAGTGCGATGGAACTTTTCAAGAGTGCAGGTGAAGGGAGATGATGCTAACCCTGATTTCCAGTCCAGCCACACTTGAGCGAGCTTTGGACACTTCCTTGGGAGGGCTCTGGCTGGTATTTGGGACAGGGATAAAAGGAAGTACCACTCTGAACCTTTACCTGGCAGCAACAAAGACAGCAACTAGCAGAGGATGTAACTTCTGAGCTAGGGTGGCAGACTGCTTCCTTGTATTGTTGTATTGGGATTCTTATTATGTTGGTCATTAATTGATATGTTTTAATTGATTGATAGCTTGTTATATGTTGACTTACAGGGCCGGTGCCAAGCATGACTGTGTCCTTGGGCACCAGCCTGCCTCCAGTCTGTGGCACTGTAGCTCAAGACACACCCCCATATGGTATGGAGCTAATAAGACCATCCACGTGCCTCACCTATCTCTTGTGTGGTGTGGATGATGTGTAGCGTGCATGCCTGCCATCAACTAAGATGGCGGTGAGGGTGTCAGCCCCTTAGGGAAGCCCCTGACACCATCTTGGATGATGGCAGGCATGCACACACAGTGCACACAACATTCACACTGATGAGAGAGGTAGGTGGGGCGTGCGGGAGGCTTCTTGAAGCCCGTGTCTGTATTGGGGGGGTGCCTGGGAGGTTCCTCTCCACGATCTGCGGCAGGGTCAGGTTGCAGGACCCGATACAGCCATGGATCACGTAATGGGAGTGCCACCCTCCCACCCCAAGGAGGGACTCTTGATGACTTATAATGTTCATGTATTTAAATTGAGTTGTTTGTTGGATAGTTATGTTTTGAAATGAATTAGTATTTGTTATTGATGTAGTGATGTGTGTTTTTGTTCTGTTGTGAGCTGCTTTGAGCATATTTATATGGACAAGTGGCACACAAATTTAAATAATAAGAAGAATTAGCATTTTTATGTACACTTTACCCTAGTACAGGGGTTCCCAAAGTGTGGTCTGTACACCACCAGTGCTCCATGAGCTTCATTCAGGTGGTGCGTGGCATGTCTGTGGATTTGTGGTTGAAGATGGGAGACAGCACACCCATCATATATATTGTATTTTATTGTATCACAGTTTAAATTCTACTGGATTACAGTTGCCAAACAGGCAGAAAAATCATTAAGTGGTGCACCAATACCCTCAGAAATTTTCAAGAGGTCCATGGGAAAAAACGTTGAGGAACCACTGCCCTAGCGTGTGCATTTTTGCACTGCAAAACTCTGAGAAATGCAAATTTCAAAGGATGGTTATATTTCAGTACACATATTGTTTTGGAAAGTGTGAATTAGATCGGTTTACAGCACTGAATTAAATTCCTCCCCCATCCCTACTGCCAACTTCCAGCTCCCACCCCACCTCCCATGCCACGTCACTGTTTTGGAGGTCCTCTATCATTCTGAAGTAGCTTTTCAGTATTCACAAAGGATTGCATCAGAAAAAAAGATGCAAAAGCTCCAACCACCATTCTGGAGATATAAGCCTATGCTATGTTTAGAATGAATGTTTTACTATGAAATGGGTTGTTTTATATTTAATCGTTCTCGAGCTTCTTTCTGCTGAATGGCAGCAAGACAGTCAAGCAACTCTATACATAATAATAAATAAATGAATCTGGGGCAACGATCAGACCTTTGGATAGATAGATTTTCTGTAAAATGCATCGGTGTGGTGCTACCTGGAGAGCCATGTGTCATGGGGCAAGGTGGCACATGAATGTACTTCACACTTGGTTTCTCATTGGTTATTTTAGAACATTTGAGAACTGGCCACTGAATGTTTGAAGTGATTGTACTGAAACACATTGTACTTCAAGGGAAGTACAGTGATATGAATGTTCTGTCTGTGGTATTTAATCTGTCATGGCCCATTCTCACATGCAGGTCTCTGTTGTTAAGTGATGACATACTGTATATGTGTGGCCCACTCCACATAAGTGATTTTGGTTCTTCAAGATTCAGTCTGGCATTTTCTACACTAGGGATGGTTGAGGAAAGGTCAAGAGCTATAGACCTCTTCATCATGCCCCCGTTTTGAATGCAGAGCAAGGATGGATGGATCAGTCTATTTCTAGTCTATGCCACTTTTGCATGTATTCGCCCAAAGTCTGTTCTATCCTGTTTCCTCATTAATCTCATTAATCTCATTAATCTGCAATTCATGACATTAATGAGGAAATGTGATAGAACAGACTAATTAAAATGGATTTTAATGTGTATTTTAGTATGTATTTCTGAATGTATTTTTCTCAGAATACAAATTTCTATTTTTCTCTCTCAAAGTATGCCTTTGTCTTGCCTCACTGGATTGTGTTCCTTGGAGAACAAGCAAATACATCTTGACATGACTGCAACAATTGCCATGATTTCAATGGCCACAACAAGTGCTATCAAGATTGTGAGAATTGCTGTAATCCTGTTTACACAGAACTGGAGTCCCTGTATATTTGTTTCACACGGAAGAGGGGCTATCTCCATGCAGTCATAGACACATGCAAACCCAAGGATGAAATGTAGTCATGCCCCGGAATTTGTAAACAGAGGCAGACAGAGATATTTAGAAGTCAGAGGCAGAAAAAAAATTAGTGTCCAGTGCTATTAAAAATATGATTATACTAGGGACTTTGCCCCTGCGCTTTGCGTGCCAATCCCCAGACTCCCAAACACACACATACACACAAAGGGACTCCCAACCACCCAGACTCCCAAACACACACACACACACACACACACACACAGAGAGAGAGAGAGAGAGAGAGAGAGAGAGAGAGAGAGAGAGAGAGAGGCATACCCCAAACATCCCCCCACCCACAGAATATACACGACTCTCAAACGTCCCCCTACCCACAGCTCCCATGCAGGCAACTCCTAAAACATCCACCCACAGTTAACAAACACCCTCACCAAATTGTTCCCCCACCCTCAGCTCCCAAAACTTCCCCCCAGTCTCTGGCAACTCGCAGTATACCCCCTACCCACAGGCAACTCCTAAAATGTCCTCCCTTCCTGATAAAGCTCCCAAAATGTCCCCCCACAGCAGGGCCGCATTAAGCTGAGGAGGGCCCCTAGGCTGATTGGTGTTTGGGGCCCCCATCCCCACGCTTCACCTACCTTTCCATTGTTTTTTGCGGCACGCGCAGGTTTGCCATCAATCAAGATGGCGGCCAAGGTTTCCCTAAGGAGCTAAAGCCTCTGCCGCCATCTTTGTTGATGGCAGCAACGCACACATGTAGCACGCATGCGTGCCATCAGTCAAGATGGCAGCAGGGGCTTCAGCCCCTTAAGGAAACCTCGGCCACCATCTTTATTGATGGCAAATCTGCACGCTGCAAAAAACAACGGAAACGTAGGTAAAGCAGGGGGATAGTGGGGGGATGGCAGTCCGTGGATGCTTCCACAGATTGTGGAAGGAGAGTGGAGGGCCCCCTATAGCTCCAGGGGTCTTTGGGCCAGTGCCCCATGGGCCCCCAAGAGCTCCGGGCCCCTAGGCTTCAGCCTACTAAGCCTAATGGATAATCCAGCCCTGCCCCACAGGCAACTCCCCAAATGGCTCCACAGGCACTTGCCCAGTTTAGAGTGCTTACCGGCCTTCTGCCTCACCAGGCTGCCACCACTGCCCTACCTCAACTGCTGAGTCTGCTTCCCATGTCGCCAAGGCTGCTGTCACCTCACTACTACCAGTCTGCCTCCCTCCCACCCACGAGGCCGCAGCCACTGCGAAGCCTGCTGGCTCGTTTACTTGCCCGCTTCACCACCACACCCCAACCCTGACATCACACTGTGTGATGGCATGATGGCTTGCCTTTTTATATATAGAAATGAAACAACTGCTTGTTTCCTGTTTGTTTAATAGAATTCCCAAAACCTGCCACTAAAAGGTGAACTGTATCGTGCCCTAAAGCAGAGAAGGCCATAGGGTGAAAATATAGCATCTTTATTGGCTCTTCCAAACAATGGCTACTAGCCACAACTGTTATGTTCCAACTCCACTGTCAGAGGCAGTTTCTTTCTGAATACCAGCTGCTGTCAATCACAACTGGGGAAAGTAGAGTTGCTCTCAGGTCCTGCTTGCAGGATTCACATAGGAATTTGGATTACCACCATGAGAATAAAACATAGATGGGCCATTGCCCTCATTCAGGAAGGCTCTTATGTTATTAAGTTTAAAGTATTCATTTAAAACTATATCTGTCCTCTGAAGATAATGAAAATAGTAGGACATTTATTAGGGTAGTACACTAAAACTTCTATCCTAATTATATTGATGTAGCTCCATCTAGCCTCTTCTAATTTTCTGATTCTATAGCCTTTGTCCAATACACATATAGGTACAGCTATACCACATCTGGGAAAGTTTCCTGCACTCGGTTTTCCTTCTGACAGCTATCTCATTTAGTTCAACGGTTCTCTACCTACCAACTTCTCTGGAAAGAAATGTGTCAGTTCTAAATTTAATTTCCTTTCCTGCTAATAGAAAAAGAGATTAAGAGCCCAAAGCCAACTTTATCCCTGATGTTACCCATTACAACAGCATCTGGTAAACTTTCCTCCTTGTTTCTTCCCTTCCAACAGCTTTCTCAAATGGGAATGAAGAATAAAAACAAAAAAATGTTCCCTTTTCTCAGGTTTAGATTTAAGCTATAACCAGATCCAGTTGGTGTACAAAGCCCTATGCAGCCTGGGATCAGAATACTTGAAAGATCGTATTACCCTTTACATACCCAGTTGATAGCTATGCTTTGCAAGTGAGGGCCTCCCACAGATACTATCCTATCAGAACATTCAACACAACATAGGAAGTGGACCGTGAGGCATAAGACTTTGGAATTCCCTCCCTTTAAATATTAGACGGGTGCCACCTCTGTTATGTTTTTGGTGCCTATTGAAAACCTTCCTTTTTCTACAAGTGTTTTAAGTAGAGACCTTATCCCAGTCTGCATCTGTGCTGGAATAGCTTTTTAAGATGTTTTGTTTTAATATGTTTTAAAGTCTTTTGTTTTTAAGATGTTTTAAAGTGCTTTTAGTGTTTTTGTTTGCTGCCGTGGGCTCTTTTTGGGAAGCAGGGCGGGATATTAAATAAACAAACATGAATATTTGTCCAGGGGGGTGGGGGTGGGATGTTTAAAATGTTATCACTGAAGCCAAAGGATATTGTAATACACATTATTTCCAATGAGCTCCAAGCTTCTCTTACCTATCATCATGCAGGCTAGGTGAGTTTTATTCCATTTTTATGAAATATTTCTCACTTGCCCCCCCTCCAAAGTGTTTTTTCTCTAAGCCATGGCTGTTGTCAGACTCCTTGTAGCAGTGTTCAAATAACCCATCATCAAATGACTTAGCAGACATTCCAAGGCTGTCGTTTTGTGTTATGACCCCAGGTTTACTAGAATTCAACAAAGAAATGTATCTTTACAATATCAATGAGGTCATGTAGGGAGTTAGTGATGCTTTTACAGTGCACTCTACCTTTGGTGTTTTGCTTTTTATGGAAACAGTACATACCTTTCTATTCTAAATTAGGAGTATTTCATTTAAAAACTTCCATACTTTTTTAAACAAAGGAATATTTGCTAGGCTATAACACTACACACCCAGTAGAGGAATGCCATTTATTCAGTACCAATGTAGTGATTTAGAGGAACAGCCATAGCTCAGTGACAGAGCATCTGCTTTGCATGCAGAAGGTACCAGGCTCAATCCCCAGCATCAGGACTGGAACCAAAGGGCAGCCAGATTGGGCCCTGGCTGAGGACCCCTGCAGCCCAGAGAAGCCCCTGAAGGGCCCTTCCTTAGGGTGCAGGGGTAGCGCTCCACAATCCTCAGCAGGGTCAACTCCTGATCCTGCTGCAGATCACAGAGACGGAGCTCCCAAACCTCCGCACAGAGCATGCGGGCCTGCAGCACCCTCCTGCTCCACCTACCTCTCCTCCTTTTTTGTGAATGTCCTGTGTGTGCAGGTGCCATCAGCCAAGATGGCAGCAGAGGCTTCTATAAGGGGCTGATGCCCATACCACCATCTTGATTAATGCCAGGCATGTGAGTGCACACAGTGTGACATGCATGTGTGCCATCAATGAAGATGGCGGTGGGGATATCAGCCCCTTAGAGAAGCCTCCACCGCCATCTTGGTTGATGGCAGTGACCTGCATGCCTAGCACTGAGATTATCTTGTGTGTGCTCTCTTTCTCTCTGAGCAGCAACAAAAGGAGCATGGAGACCAAGCAGGTATCTAGCAGGTGAAACAGCACTGCGAAGCTGCACTCCAGAACACAAGAATTCAATCGAATATTTGCAAGAACAGTGGTGCTTGGTGCCAATTGAGCCTGGCAGGGCAGAAGACAGGGAGCCCAACAATGGGAGGCAGAGAAAAAAACAATGGTCAGGCAGAGCCAACTAATTCTAGTTTTGTCACCACCCTCCTTCCTGAGTTCTTTCATTGCAGTACTGAGGCTAAGGAGGAGGATGCTGATAGGCAAGTGCCCAACCACTGGATGTGTTGAAAGTAGGAAGTTCGGCAGATGAGGAGCTGGCAGAGGGCAGATTAAATTTGGTTGGGCAGTGCCCCATTTGCCCTAATGGACCAGCCTCCACTGCACAAGAATACTAAACGCAGTCCTATTCTCCTTTAACAGGCCTTGGTACCCCTCTCGCACTGGTTCCAACTGGAAAACATTAAATATCAACCACAGCAAACAAACACCCAGTAGTACCCAGTAGCCCAGTCCATACCCCAGACAACCTTAATGGATCGTTGTTGGACAGACAACTGCCCAACACAACATATTGCCTGTACAGCACACTAGTAAAAAACGAGCCACAGTACCTACTCCATCCTACTAGAACTGACATAAAAAAGAAAGTAGTAAGAAGCAGCATGTGAGTGGGAAGCACACAGGAGCAGAAGGCCTAGAAAGCACACGGCAAGTTTCTCTGAAACAGTTTGTAATGTGGGTCAGCTCTTGCTAGTTCCATATTTCTTACAGGACTTGACCACCCCTTTGGTATTCAGGCGTCATCTTCAGGGTGGGCACTAGCAGGCACAAGATGCTAAAATACCAGCTGCCCTGGTAAGTGGCGGTAACGCAGCCGAAGCTCTGCTCACGGCCAGAGTTCGATTCCAACAGAAGGAGGAAGTCGAATCTCCGGTAAAAGGGGTTGAGGTCCACTCAGCCCTCCATCCATCCGTGGTCGGTAAAATGAGTACCCAGCATACGCTGGGGGGTAAAGAAAGGCCGGGGAAGGAACTGGCAATCCCACCCCATATATACGGTCTGCCTAGTAAACGTCGCAAGACGTCACCCTAAGAGTCGGAAACGACTCACACTACAAGTGCGGGGACACCTTTGCCTTTTAACTCCTATTTCACAAACGTTGGCGCAACATGGAAGAAAAGAGACCATTAACGTTTTTGCATTGGAGCTGTCTACAAATGAGTACTTTAATTAAAAGTCTGGCCTCGATAAGTAGGTACTTGAAAAGTGAGTCAAGTGATGTAATTATTTGAACATGAAAAGCATATCCTTCTTAAAATAATTGTCAACATATTTGTGATAAGGGTTTCATCCCCCAGCTCGTTATAAATATTCTAAAGGAAATAGGAAATTAAGCCACTGAGGTAGATGTGTGTGTGTGTGTCAGAGAGAGAGAGAGAAGGAGGGAGAGGGAGAGAGAGAGAGGGAATCTAATCTATCATAACCTTTTATGACTCCCCAGGCAAATGATTTGAAAAGTATTTTATATAACAAAATGGCGAACAAACTGAGCATAAAAAGTAAGTAAAGACATTTCACACTGGGTATGTGCTTTCAGCCATTATGGAAGATCTTTTTGGAATATATGGTAAGGGTCAATGGTTCAGTAAAGCAGAGAATAATACCATCACCCACTAGAAGGTGTTGGACTGCAGTTCCAAGCATTCCTGGCCATTGGCCATGCTGGCTATGGATGATGAGAGTTGGAGTCCAATATGAAGTTCCTTGTTCCTCATTCCTGCAAGAGGGATTTAAAAGTGCACAAATAAAACAAGAATATTTTTTCATGATGTACATCATTATACATAGAAATAAACAGAATGACATAAAGACTTTTTTAAAAAGAAAAGATTCAAATTCAAATTTTATTTGCGGTCATAGACCCAAAAAAAAAGAAAAGAAAAGAAACCTCCTCCCTCTCTTGTAAACCAGGCAGGGTAAAAGCATTTGTCTTTAAAATAATAACATTAAGCTAAAGATCAACAGTAAAACATAGAAGACACTATTGTTTACCGTATATCTGAGAATGGCATTTGCTTTAACCTCAGCAATGTCAAGTAAGTTGATAGCTCATTTACCCATTGCCATTTAGAATTTGTAACACAATTTGTAAACAACAGTTTTCTGTCTCTCTTATTTGTCTGTATTGTAAAATCTTACATCACTGAAAACTGCTGTAGAATAGGATATTAACTTTTTCTTTTATTTCTCTTTGTCCTTAATACCTGCCTTTTTGCTTGTCTTTACAACAGTCACTGGTGACTTCCATTTTGAACTTGAGCACTAAGGACCTAGCTACAGATACTGAGATCTGATTTTTAAAAGTGGGCTTTCTAACAATGTGAAATTGAAAAGACCTTTCACATAACCACACTCCATCTCAGTGGTTATTTACAGTTTCTCGTCCTCGTTCACAGCCCTATTATGCTATTGTTGAGGCACTATTTTTAGGAATTCTTTTGCATTCTTGGCATGATTCTAGCTAATCAGGGATTCTGCAAGGGGGGGATTCAGATGACACTCCCCCCATGCATTTTAAGGAAAACATAAGGAGAGACACATAGGCTGTCCTCATGTGAGATGGTGCAGGGTACCATCTCATGGGGAGACCCTATAATGTTTGGCAGGCTGCTGCAGATATGCCCCCAATGTATGAACAGAATGGGGTCAGAGCTGGCAAGGGACACAATGAGGAATGCTTTCATTTACAAACTTATTTCATGCTGCTACCATGGTTTTTATTTCTTATAATTCCACATGAAATCTCTGGCAAGCTCCATATAGTGTGTTTTTAATTGGCATTTTATTCTTGTTTATTTATGTTGCATGATCAGTATATTATTTAAACTGCCGTTATTTCTCGAATACTGTGCATGACCAAAAATGTTGCTTGCATTGAGCTGTATCCATGTGTAAAGATGCAAACAGGTGCCAGCTATAGATGGAATCATAGGAAGAGCAGCAAAACATCGAACAGAAGAAGAGCCTGCAGGATCAGACCAATGCCCCATCTAGTCCAGCATCCTATTCTCACAATGCCCAACCTGATGCCTATGGGAAGCCTGGAAGCAGGACTTAAGCATAAGAACACTCTGCCCTCCTGCAGCTTTTGGCAACTGGTTTTCAGAAATATACTGCCTCTGACTATGGAGGCAGAGCACAGCCATCATGGCTAGTAACCACTGATAGCCTTATCTTCCATGAATTTGTCTTATCTTCTTTTAAAGCCATTCAAGTTGGTGACCATCACTGCCTCTCGTGGGAATGAGTTCCATAGTTTATGAACTGTATGAAGATGTACTTTCTATTGTCTGTTCTGAATCTTCCAGCATTCAGCTTCATTGAGTGTCCATGAGTCCTAGTGTTATGAAACAGGGAGAAAACCTTTCCTCTATCCACTTTTTCCATGACATGCAGAATTTCATACAACTCTGTCATGTTTTGCGAGGCTCCTTGTAAACTGTTCAATGGACAAACTTGCTTTATCTAAACCAGCACCATTTGGGACACACAGAACAATCCAAACCCCCTTTGCACTGAGCTGTGTAGGGCTGGATTGGGCAGAGGTGTGTCCCACCACCCAGTCCTACTGGTTCTGTCAGCTTCCTGTTGCTTGCCACCTGTGGAATGACACCAGTATCACTTCAGTGGTGTGGAGCTCCCCCCTGTTGAGTGTATAGGCAGGTAGAAGTGTCATCAGTGAGGTCCCTGCTGGCAGGAGTCAGCGCAAAGAGGCAGGGCTGAGTCAGCCGAGGATCCATTGACTCCTAAGCCAGCCTCACTGCTCTTGCGGGACAGCACTGAGCCCAATTGCTGTGCCAGCTCCAGGCTGATGCAGTGATCTGTCTGCCCGCCCACCCTCACTTTCTGCCCTAGCTACTATATGTGGCACGACTGATGTGGTGGCGGACCTGCCACTTTGTAAAGCTCCCACCAGGCTAAGGGGTCAGTTAGGATTGCTCCCTTAGTGGCACTGTAAAGTTACCTAGAATCATCTGATGATAAGGTTAAATATATTTGTTTCTTGGAGTTTGTGCCCCATAGTGAGGTAGTACAGTCCTTATGCAGACACTTATCACCTAGAGATGGACAAACTGGTCTATTTCCAGAATATATCATTTTCACATGAACTCATTCAAAAGTTCACTACATGCCATTCCTGCATTCATTTGATTTTTAAAAAAATCTGCGTTCAAATTTATATTTAAATACATCTTTTATCCCAAAGTATACATTTCTCATTGTATTTTTCCTAAAAATAAGCATTTTAAACACATTTGAATATGCTTTTTGAGAGCTGCAAAATTTGGAGCAGTGCAAAACCTGAAGGATAATTACATTCTGATCTGCACATTAATCTGGGAGGCATGGGTCAAGTCTGTTTGTATTAGAATTCACAGAAAATTAATTCTTCAACCACCCCTATTACCACTTCAGTTATTCCCTGTTTCATGACATCCCTACTGTGCAATTAGTTCCATAGAGTCAGAGCTGGCCCTAACATTAGGCAAGGTGAAGCAACTGTCTCAGGCAGCAGATGCTGGGAACAGAAGCAATGACCCCAACCAGCTGTTCCTCCTGAGCCTCCAGCCATTCTCCTCTGTCCTGGGCCCTAATCTGGCCTTCTGCCTCAGGAGGATGCTATGCTATCATAGGTGTTGAACTAAGATTCAACCATCAGTCCTGTGCATGGGATACGGAGGTGGAACCATTTTGTCTGCCTTGTTGTTATGTGCCTTCAAGTCGATTACGACTTATGGAGACCCTATGAATCAGTGACCTCCAGTAGCATCTGTCATGAACTACCCTGTTCAGATCTTGTAAGTTCAGGTCTGTGGCTTCCTTTATGGAATCAATCCATCTCTTGTTTGGCCTTCCTCTTTTTCTACTCCCTTCTGTTTTTCCCAGCATTATTGTCTTTTCTAATGATTGTCTGCCTCAGGCAGCAAAATGTCTTGGGCCTGCCCTGAATATTGTCAAAGAGGCTTTAGAAATGCATTTTTTAAAAAAAACCTTGACCAAGGGGTTTTTTTTTACTTGTACTTCTTGTGATGTTATCATTCTTTGTTTTACCAATTTATATACTGCTTAAAACCATAGTCTCTAGGCAGTGTACAATAAGGGTAGAAAAAAGATTTAAAAAAAGAGATTAAAATCAGTTAAAATAAACTATATAAACAGGAGAAAAAAACCTTACTTAAAATGCCTTCAGAAATTTTTAAAGAAGTCTTCACCAAGTGCTGGAAGTTCAACAGGGAGGGGGTCTGTTGGATCTCACCAGGGAGGGAGTTCTACAATACTGAATGCATAGCTTCTGGTGGATACGAGCTATGTATCTGAGCCATGGGCGACCCCAAAGAGTGATTGCCACCAAGACCTCAGTGATCGGGCAGTGATTTAAGGAAGCAGGCAGTCCTTAAGGTTCATTTGTTTTGGAAGTAACTTTGTTTTTCAGTCTAGCTGGGCCCACCCAAAATGGTGCTTTCAGTCCTAGATTCTGTTTTTAACACTAGCCTGTTTATTGCTCACTCTCTTATTTCTAGAAGACTCTGAAAGAGTGTATGATTGCATTTAGACTAACTCCAAGTGGGAAGCCAACAACCGAATGGGAAAGAAGAAATCTCAAAAGGGCTGTTTTCCAGCCCCCTCAGCATTTGCTTCTTTCTTAATGATTCCTAGAGGCTAGCGGTAGTGGAGATTCATAGCACTGATTAGATTTTATCAGACGGATGAAAGATGCTTCCAGAGAGCTCTGGATAGAAAAGAGGAGTAAAATGAAATAAGAGGAAAATATCTACAAATCTGAGCCCACCAGAAAGGGGAAATGTTTCCCCCCCCCAAAAAAAAACAGAGGGGGAAAGGAGGAAAAACATTATCTCCAACATGTGTGCCCCCTGAAGGTATCTCATAAAAAAGGCATATAGACTATCATGCAATGACGAGGTGGGGGGAATATATGCTATCGAAATACATGATATGTATATTTATTTATCAGAATGGTTTTCTTACATATAAGCTGCTCTGTGGGAGTCTATTTTCCATTTACAATGCTTCTAAGGTTATATTTGTTCCAAACATGGGGATTTATCTAGTGTTTAAGGAAGTGCTTTCCTTGCGTTCAGCGTACCGTGAGTCAGGAATTCATGAAACTAAAAGAATTTTTTTTTAAAAAAAAAAAGGAAAGGAGAAAGCAGCAAGCTGTAGAGGCCAAGGAAGAGCATTTTATTTATTTATTTTGATACGATTGATCCCCTGCCTTTCTGAGCCTTGCACTACACTCGAGGCAGCTCACTTGCATCAATATCACATTCACAATAAGAACATGAGAAGAGCCCTGCTGGATCAAGCCAAGGGTCCATTTAGTCTTAGTATCTTCTTCCCCCAGTGGCCAACCAGACGCCTATGAGAAGCCCACAAGCAGCACCTGAGCGCAAGAGCCACCAGTCACTTGTGATTCCCAGCAACTGGTATTTAAGGACGTACTGCCTCCACCCATGGAAGGTAGCACATAGCTATAGGAGCTCGTGGCCACTGATAGCCTTATCCTCTGTGATGAAATTTATCAATAAAATGTGGCCAAAAAAGGGCAGGTATGACAGATAAAAGGAGTTCTCAAAGCAGGCCCTTACCAAGGACGAGCTTATCAGTATAGAAAGGCCTTTACTGATCGATGGAAAAAGGCAAGAGAGGGGGGCATGTCAATATCAAAGCAGGGTTGGCAATCCCCTGCATGGAATGCCCTGCCTGCCTTTTAAAATGGCTGCTCCAAACTTCTTTACAGACTTGACCCTTCACACACAGAGAAATTTGAGAAAAAGTAAGAGTTAAGAAGATTCTCTACCCTTTTCTGCCTACCCTGTGAGCTGCTATAAACTCACTTTGACAGCCAACCCAATTCCAGTGAGTAATAATTGACAGAGAGAAAACACACATGGTAGTGGTCTATCTTCATAGGCAGCAGCTTGGGAACAAAAATTGCAGGCACATTTCCGAATATATGAATTCTCTTTTACCACTATTGGACAAGAAACAAACCAATATGGTGCATCATCAGTGGGTTTCAGGGGGTTGAGCTGATCACATGGAATCACTGTTGTTACTTCTACGGATGTAAGGGAGTGAAGTCAGAAGTAAATGAAATGCAAATAGAAAAACAAGACAGTGATGATTTCCTAAATGCAATATCATACCAACCACAACAAGATTCCTATAAGTAAGGCAGAAACCTCAGCATCCCACAACTAGTCAGGCAACACCTGCAATCAGCCCAAATAATAGAAACAAGATGTGTGCTGTGCTGATTTTGTTTTAGCCGGGAGGAAGCAACAATATTAAGATATAGTTGATACAGTTCAGTTAGTCACTTTAAATATGTTTGATTTACTTTTCAATTTTAGTGAAGTTTCCTATAGTAAATCATTTTCTTGTGTTTCTGTTCCTGTGACTATGTGAAGCACAGCAACACTTCGCAAAATATAGACTAAAAAACTCCAAAAACAATTGTGGAATAATAGCACTCACTATTCTGCAGAACAGTCTCCAGTGGACATCAGGAGTGTCTTAAGGCTGGTTCACATGGGAGCTTAACTTCATAGTAAATACACACCTTTTGCCATTGCAATAGCTTTGGAAGGTTTACACTCCCCAGCTTCCAATACATTTATTTTTACTTTCAATTCACATGGTGTTCCTCTGGAAAGGGTAGTATCGCTGTTTCCTTTTGGCCCCACCCCCAAATCTGCATGTTTACTCCCTCTGGAGTATTGCTAATGGAGAAGGGGAGGGGGTTTTTTCATTGTCAATTGCACATTGAAGAGGGAAGAGCATGGGGGGAACCACCCCTTTTCAAAGTATTTATGAAATGCAATTTTTAGTGGAAGTGTGTGTGTGCACACGCATGCATGTGCGCCTTCTGCAGCCTCAAGTGACTACCTGGTCCTTATTTACTCAGAAGTAAACCTCAACAGTGCTTACCCTCTGCTCAGGGCTCATCTCTGATAACCACAGAGAGGTTCCTCCTAACTGATACACAGTCAAAGTTGTTAGTTGTTATGCACTCTGGGCTCCCCCGAAGTCATTACTACCCTTCTCACTCTCTCCCACACATTGCTACTTCTACAGAGAGAGATCTCTTACATGTTTACTCCCTCCCCAGTATCGATTTTGCTATTGAAGAGGGGAAGGGTTTTTTTGTCAGTGTCATTGTTTCTTGTCAATTACATGCCTCTCTGAAGAGGGGAATTGACATGAAAGGTGTGGGGAGTGAGTGAAAGCAAAGCAGGGCAGCTTTGTAGGCGGCAGAGAGACAGGGAGCCTTCTTTCATTCCTGCTTCTGATAGTGAAATCCTCTCACATTTCTTTTAATCTATTTTGCGATCAAACATAAAATAAAATGTTAAATGAATAATATTTCCACAATGGAAATTTTGCGATATTATACAAAGTTTAGAGGAGGTTTTTAACTGAGCTTCCTTGGGCTGAAAAGCCTCTCTTTTCCTGCCCAACAGATGATGAAGATGGGAGGGGGAGCTAAAAATCAGGGAACATAAGGAAGGGGAAATCAGGTTCTCTCCCCCCAGGCAGACAGATCTCTGTGTGTGTGTGCGTGCATGCATGCGTGCGTGCGTGCGTGCATGGGCGCACACACTATAAGTTGTGTTCTTTTCCTCCCAGCCTGAAACAACCCAGAATTAATCTTGCTTGCACTTGGGGGGCATTAACGTTGCCCTTTGCACACCCACAAACCTGTGTTAACGTTATGGGGGGAGTGAAGGGGCGGAAAGAAAGGCTAGAGCAGTGGAAGTGGCCGGAAATGAAATGGAGTTGATGGGGAGTTTAGTAGGTGGAGAAAGGGGAGTATGTGCAAGTTATGATCCACCCCCCCCAAGCAGGAAACATCAGAATAAGGTGACTACATGAGAAGGATGCAGCGAAGCAGAGGCGGTTTCTTCCTTACTATTCAGATTTTCAGCGGATTGGTTTGATTCACATTTAAAGGGAAATGCAGTGCCTTCCCTTTCCAAAAAAGTCATGTGATCGCTGCAAATTAAAAGGGAATGCAGCCAGCCTCGATCTGACATTAAATTGCCATGTGAACGAGCCCTCAGTTTGCACAAGATAAAACAGTGGGAGGTGAAATATATTCTAGCAAATTTCTAGGTGTGCTCTATGTTTTTAATTAACCATGGTCACCTTTCTTAACCATAAAAACTTCATATTGGCAAGGTTTTCAAAACACTGCCCTCTTCAACAGCCCAGGAAAATTTAAACTTCCTTGACTTATAATAATTAGAAAAGCATAACACGTTGTAATGGCACTTGGATCTCCTACACACACAGAGAAAGAAATGTTTGCTACTGCTGAAGGCTATAAACTTACTCAGTTTATAAGATTTTCAGGAAAGCAGGAAAAAACAAGTTTTCTGGCCTTGCAATGGGGTCTAGCTATTGCCTGGATATCAACAAATCCCTTGTCATCAACAACACTGACTTCATTTATTGGCTACAAACCTGAAAGGGCAGGGTTAAAGCAGCCAGCTACGAGCTGATTCAACAGAAGTGGGGTGGGGGCGGCGACTGACATTTTGGTGTATATCTCTTGAACCAGAAACTTAATTTTTTAAAAAATGAAAGCTGAGAGTGCAGAGATTGGAGACCCAGAGAGGACCCCAAAAATCTGGAGTCTCCGAGTGAAAACTGGAAACCTGGCAACCCTAATCAGGGCCAGAAGTAAATGTGGATGGAGCAACAAAAATTTATTTTACCTCTGTATAGTGGGCTGGTTTCTACACGCACTCACACACACTCTCTATCCACCATCCAGACAAGCAAGAGGCAATATCAGAGTTCAAGGTCAATTCCAGCCAGGTAAAAATATTTGGAGTGTGAAGCAGGGGAAGTGAGAGATGTGGCCTGGGCAGAGTTCTGAGGGCTGGGTAGACAGCCTTGGAGGACTGTGTTAGGTATTTGGGACTGAGTTTCCCCATCCCAGCCCTAAACAGACCAGCAGATAGTGTAGATGATTAAGAACTGGTGTGATATGTCCCATAGTCACATCGCAGTTGTGTTTTGTACTAATTGGTTAGATGGCATCAACTCTTTAAATAATGGTCAGGAATTGTAGGCCTCTGGGCGAAATCTGGCTCTAATCTGACCAAATCAAATTACCAGCCTAGATACAAAAGAGGTGTGGAGAAAGCAGTGTTGATGGCAAGTTGCATAATTGAAATAAGATGTCAGCTCAACACTGCCCATTTTACTTCTCAAAAGGTTGCTCTTTTTTCCCACATGATTGCCATTGCATGGAGAGAGACAGCAAGGTCACACTCCCCACCCCACATGCTGTGGGGATTGGAGGAAAATCGGAAGGCTGGAAGCCTCCAGAATACATGTAGCTTGCCCCATGAGTCAGAACCCTGTGCACTAGGGTTTGAACTCATGGGGGCAGCCTATGCACATTTGGCAGGTGTTTCCCTTTTAGACCTTCTGCCCAAGATATGAGCAGCACTGAGGAGGATCTATCATGGGGCATAACATTAGGGGTTAGGTGAACATGCATGGCCCCACTGTCTCTCTCCATGCAATCTAAATTGCATAGAGAGAAATGCTTGAACAGGACTAAAGCGTCCCTCCAAACCAGTTTGTGACCAAGGATTAAAGGTTTCCAGCTTAATGAAGAATAGCACAAATATGTCTGCTACAAAAAGTGTATGATAGAACCAGCTGCACCACCAGTTGACACAAAGATACCTGGTTGTACTGTTGTGAAACCCTCCCTTCCCTGAAACTTGCTTCCCTGTTTGCAGCTGTTAATTGATGGAGAATGGTGGTGATTTTTTTTTTCAGGTGGGAGGGAAGCAATATTTCCTAAAAGGTTCAGAGGCTTTCTGATGTCAGGAGGCAGTGATTGCAGAGCATGTTTTTTTTTAAAAAAAAGGCGGTGATGGCCTTTCTTTTTGGTGGCTGCCAACCATCAATTTCTCTTCCCCAAAATGTAACACAATCTGGAGCACAGTGGTGAAAACAACTGTGGTTGTCAAAGGCCATGGTGGGATCATAACCCATAACATATCTATAGTGACAATATTAGCATGATAAACGTCAGCTTTGTCCGTGTTGCTTTCTGTATATTTTTCAGCTCCTTAGCAACATTTCGAGGGAAAGGATAATACTATGAGTTTTGGTTCAGCTGCTGTTTTTAATAATCAGATTGCTTCTGGACAGAGGTCAAAAATTATATATATTATCCTTACAGTATTTTGAATGTAGTTATTCAGAGAGAAAAATAGGTCTTTTCCAGAAATATAATTTCATTTCTGTACAAAAATAAGACCTTTAAAACATTTGGGAAAGAAATTATCTCTCCGCCCGGTCATTTTCTGTGTTTTATAATTTTGTTGTTACAGTTATTCCTATTTCTTTTTTATTATAATCCAAGCCAGATCTAGGTCCCGAACTGATTCAGGGGTCAGCCCAAATGTTTAATTAGGATTCTAGCCTTAATTAAACAGGCAGTGACCACAGGGAGAAGGAAGAAGGGGGCTTTGCATCTCTCCTCCCTCCCAACGGCATGCTTAACCAGAGTTTTAAAGCCCTAATTGAATGTAAGGTTGGGAGGGGATGGGGGAAGGTGATGTCACATCTCCTTCACTTCTCCCCCCAACTGCACTGAAGCCAGCTGGACTGGAATCCTCCATTTGCCAGCTCAGTTTGCTCAAGTGGGTGCAGTTCTGCTTGGGACTGTTTCCCCAGGGTGAACATGCTGGTGAAGCAGACCCGTGCAGCCAGAAGGACTAAACCCCCCACGAACCTGCTCAGTCCTGCTCAATTTGGCTGTGTGTGCATGTTCTCCTGCTAGGAGCAGGTATATATATCCAAAGTGCGGTTTGGGCCTGTTTGAAAGCCGTTATATAAGCAGCCACATTGCTCTTCGCCAGAGGCTGCCTGCCTCTCTATCTCCCCCCTTCTCCATTTCCAGCCATGAGTTAGAGAATCATCGAATAGTAGAGTTGGAAGGGGCCTATAAGGCCATCGAGTCCAACCCCCTGCTCAATGCAGGAATCCATCTTAAAGCATACACAAAAGGTGGCTGTCTAGTTGCCTCTTGAATGCCTCCAGTGTCGGAGAGCCCACCACCTCCCTAGGTATTCCACTGTCGTACTGCTCTAACAGTTAGGAAGATTTTCCTGATGTTCAGCTGAAATCTGGCTTCTTGTAACTTGAACCCATTATTCTGTGTCCTGCACACTGGGATGATCGAGAAGAGATCCTGGCCTTCTTCAGTGTGACAATCTTTCAAGTACTTGAAGAGTGTTATCATATCTCCCCTCAGTCTCCTCTTCTCAAGGCTAAACATGCCCAGTTCTTTCAGTCTCTCTTCATAGGGCATTGTTTCTAGACCCCTGATCATCCTTGTTGCCCTCCTCTGAACCCGTTCCAGTTTGTCTGCATCCTTCTTAAAGTGTGGTGTCCAGAACTGGACAGTACTGAAGATGAGGCCTAACCAGTGCTGAATAGAGGGGAACCAATACTTTACATGATTTACAAACTATACTTCTGTTAATGCAGCCTAAAATAGCATTTGCCTTTTTTGCAGCCACATCACACTGTTCGCTAATATTCAGCTTACATTCAACAACAATCCTAAGATCCTTCTCGCATGTAGCATTGCTGAGCCACGTATCCCCCATCAACAACATGCTCTTCCAGAACCTTCACTGGACACTCCAGTGGATCCAGCAGAGGCTCTCCAACAAGACCAGGAATATACTGTATATATTGCTTCAACAGAACAATCGCCTTATTCTGGCATTCAGGAACATGTGGCTATAAAAACTGGGGAGCAGGGCCTTGAACATGTGCCCTGTACACACTCCTGTGTCATGTGCTCAGCAGACCGAGCCACTACGGAATTCCTAGAAAGATAGTCAACAGCTCACATTAACCTCAAACAAGCAGAGATTAAAGTGCTATTAAGCAGATCTCTGTTTTTTCTTTTAAAAAATGACTTCATCCCAATCATACTTGTAAGACTAATCAGGTTTTACCCTTCACAGGAATAAGCTGATTCTTTCCTAACTTGGAGAAAGCAAGAGAATGTATCATGTGTACAGTCTAACTTCTGCAGATATATCCTATGTTATTTCACTACTAGATGAATAATTAATTTCTAGGGACTGAGAGATGTAGTGTGAGGCAAAAAATTCTGCATGTGCCAAAGAACAAGGATAGAATTTTCAGGCTTTCTTTCCTGGATTCAAATAAGTTAATATATCTACTTCACTGAAAAGTGTTCCAATCCATGTAGTTCCTGCAAAATAAACATTCATATGTAAAATTGTACGCACTTTTCCTACATAGAGATTCTCTGCCTGATCCTTTGATCATCACAGGTTTAAAATTTTGGTATTTACTCTTTACTAGGGCTAAGTGAAAAATACCCTTCCATTGCCCCCACACCTTCAAAGAAGACTCAAAGACATAGCTTGGATGAATGTTACATTTATTAAAAATAGAACAAGATTTTGGAGGTCCTGCAGCCCAAATAACCCAAATTAACCACATTTGACCAAATCCAAATGTGTGGGCAGGTAAGGCTTGAACTATCTGGTAGGGCATCAACCTTCCAGACCCCTGGGTATATAGCCAGCCACCGGCTGTGGCTCCCCAGCCAAGGATGGGGAAGAATTTCATCCTTCCTTGCTCAGTAGGTATGTACCCAACTTGTGCATCCAGGACCTGCTGTATCTGTATTCACCCAAATGTGTGAGTCAAGTCACAAGGGGCACCCCCCCAGGTTCCTCCCAGGCATAAAGTGCTGAGAGATCCTCAAAGGGTGTCCTTACCCCCAGAATGCCTCAGTATACCTCAAGTTATTGCTCCAACCTCCTCACCTGTCCAAACTCCACTGCACTGGTTAGGCCTCATCTTGAATACTGCATCCAGTTCTGGTCTCTGCACTTCAAGAAGGATGCAGACAAACTGGAACAGGTTCAGAGGAGGGCAACAAGGATGATCAGGGGACTGGAAACAACTCCCTATGAGGAGAGACTGAAGGAACTGGGCATGTTTAGCCTGGAGAAGAGAAGACTGAGGGGAGATATGATAGCACTCTTCAAGTACATGAAAGGTTGTCACACAGAGGAGGGCCGGGATCTCTTCTCAATCGTCCCAGAGTGCAGGACATGGAATAATGGGCTCAAGTTGCAGGAAGCCAGATTTCAACTGGACAGCAGGAAAAACTTCCTAACTGTTAGACCCATATGACAAAGGAATCAATTACCTAGAGAGGTAGTGGGCTCTCTAACACTGGAGGCATTCAAGAGGCAGCTGGACAGCCATCTGTCGGGAATGCTTTGATTTGGATTCCTGCATTGAGCAGGGGGTTGGACTTGATGGCCTTGTAGGCCCCTTCCAACTCTACTATTCTATGATTCTATGAAAAGGCAAGCAGCCACCCCACCCCATAAGCCAAACAAATTAAACCAATAGTGTAGACAAAATGGAAGAGATTCCAAAAAGTGGAATCCCCCTCAAAAATGCCTACTCAGCTCCTAAGCAGCAACTAGCAAAGATCACACTGCACAAAAGGTGGGAGGGTGGGTTCCAGAAAATGCCAAGAGGGTGAGTTGGTAGGCACAGCTGGTTTATAAACCATGTACCTCCATCCTCTCTGAATGGTTGTGTAGAGGCCACATGACCCCACAACCAATCAGATGAAATCACCCGAGTCCCCTTTGAAGATAAGGGGGCTGGAGGCAAACACGCCCCTCCTGAAAGCAGGAAATACATTTTCACAGACCCAGCTGCAGCAATGGGAGGACATTCTAGACAAACTGTTCAGGCTGGTCAGAGATGGGGAAAAAAATGAAGGTGCTGGGAACTGTGCTTCAGAATCAGAAACCGGTTAGTATTTACATGTAGGGATCCATTATTTTGTTTGCACCCATAACATGGATTGGGGCAGAGCAGGAGAATAAGACTAACTCTCAGAGGAAATGGTTTAAAAATGCCCACAGTTTTATTGGTTATATCAGGGCTTGGGCCAGATCCTGACCTCTGCACCCCCGGGCCATTTTGACAGGAGAATGGGACTTCCCACTTGTCAGTAATCTGTAATCATAAAGGTATCATGTGACCCAAATTAAAAAAATTCCTTTGAGGATATGGCTTGAGTTGCACCTGCAGAGGAAGATCCTTTACATTTCTGGCTGCAAGCACATGCAGAGGAAGATCCTTTGCTTTGCCAGCTTGAATTCAAGCTGGCAATGCAAATGAATATTTGCTCTTACAGCAAGTCAAAGCAGTGTGCTGTACATTAAAGAGAAGATAGGGGAACACATTCATCTCTCTCCTTTTCTTCTCTGCCAGAGCTGCCAAAGGAGGAGAAGGAGCAAGTGGGGACATAGACAGTTGGGAAAGAGAAAAGGTGGGAGTCAAGCACTCAGGGAGGGCTACAATTCTTCTCTGGCTTGGATTTTTATATAAGCCAGAGAAGAAGTTTCAAGATTTGTAATACCTGCTTCATGTGAGGCAAGCCGCAAAAGGTGACTCTGTATGACCTATGCTCAGATAATCTTCAGATCCATCACAAGATTTTGCCATATGGAGAAACCAGCGGAGTTGAATTACCAGGGACACTGTGTGTCAATGACCACATCATGAAACTTTCAGAATTGAACCTCCCCTGTGATGGGAGTCACCAAGATCTACACATTTTCTTCTCATTGATTCTTGTTGGAAGACTGATTAATACCCAGATAGGTTGCCTGGATTCTCTGTTTAGATCTGTCCAAAGAAGCCACCAACCCCCCCAAAAAATTTGGACTCTCACTCCATTTCTAAGTGTCTCATGGTCAGCAGTACAAAGCCTCCTAATGAGTTTTGTCTCCAGAATCAAACAACGGTGCCTGACAATGAGCTGTCAACATCCAGTACTGAGCAAGATGCCTCAATCTTAATGTCTACTTTTATTGCAAAGGCAAAGAAGTGCCTAACTGCAGCTTCTCTAGTATTCTTCCCATGTATTGCAGTGGACTGTATCAATTATCCAAGCAGATCCTATTATCCTTTCTATAAGCCAAAACAACAACAACAACAACTTTCTAGAGGTTTTCATTTGGAGATGAATCAGAGTTCTTTTAAAAATACTACCCCCCTACCCCCTGCAGCACCAGATCATCCACATAGCATAGTTGCTACGGCAAATCTAGTTAGAATGATATGAGAATATCAATTTTGTTAGGGCACCAATTCCAGCTTCCTGTCCTCAAGTTTTCCAGGAGGGATTTTGTGGCTCCCTGTGAAGTAAGAGAAAGGGAGTCCCCGACTGCTCAAACCTCTACTGCGTTATTTAGATGGGGTGGGGTGGATGAGGAAGTGGCTGTATCATGACATAGTACATTCACACTGACATTTAATAAAAATTCACAGACTTCCAGAGAAGTAATTTTCATGATGAAATTTACTCATCTCAGTTGCCAATTTGGCACCCGCGTGCAGTGCTTAACGTCATATCAGTTTAACAGGCCAGGAGATAACATTATTGCCTAGCACATTTGTTTACACATGGAACATCACATGTGCAAATGGAAAATGAATGTGTTACCAAAAGTGTAACATTGCTTTAGGTTTAGGAAAATGTGAACTTCCTGGATTAATAGATCAAGGACTTCATCCCTGCCTCTTAAGATGACAACAGTAGATAATGTACAAATATCTGTAATACGTAATGGCTGGTTCTCCATTTTGTGATGTAGAGCAATGGTGGATTTAAATCAGACATTAAGTATATTTTTATGCATATGTATTTAAAAGTTAAGATTCATAGGTCTAGAGAGCAATATGAAGCATATCTAATGTGGAAGCAAGGGCTATTAAGTCCAAAGAAACTTATTCCTTAGTAAATGTGCTTAGGTTTGCACTGATGATAATGTTTAGCAGGGCACCTCCTTAGGGTGGGAGGGTGGCACTCTTGTTCCGTGATCTATGGCAGTGTCGGGTTCTGCAACCAAACCTTGCCACGGATCGTGGAGAGGGAGCTCTTAGGTACCCACCCCAATACGGACTGTGCAGGCTTCAATAGGCCTGCCCTCCCCATCTGTGCCAGTGCCAAAGGGCAGCCAGGTCAGACCCTGGCTGAGGGCCCCTGCAGCCCAGAGGGGCCCAAGGGCCCCTCATTAGAGTGGGAGAGTAGCACTCTCCTTCCATGATCCATGGCAGGGATGGAGGTTCCAGGCCACCTGCCATTCGCTTGCTCCACCTACCTCTCTCCCGTGTTCTGCTGTGTGCACAGGGCTGCCATCAACCAAGATGGCAGCAGAAGCTTCTTTAAGGTGCTGATGCCCTTACCATCATCTTGGTTGATGGTAGGCATGTGCGCACATGTAACATATTGCACATACATGCCATCAACCAAGATGGCAATGGGGGCATCAGCCCCTTAGAGAAGTCTCCTCTGCCATCTTGATTGATGGCAGCCCTGTGTGTGCAGCACGTGCAGCAGCAGAACACAGGAGAGAGGTAGGTGGAACAGGCAGGAGCCATGTGGCCGGGGCAGGCTGGTGCCCAAGGGCCAAATCATGCCTGGTGCCAGCTCTGCATCCCACCAGCTATCCTGTCAGTGTGAATGTCATGTGCACTGTGTGGGCATGTCTGCCATCACCCAAGATGGTGGCCGGGGCTTCCCTAAGGGGCTGATGCCCCTGCTTCCATCTTGGTTGATGGTAGGGATGGCACTGGGCACACACATCATTCACACAACATGAGAAGTAGGTGGGGCATGTGGGTGGGCTTATTAGCCCTGCATTGCCTGTATTAGAGGGGCGTCGAGCTACAGTGGCGCAAGCCTGGGGCAGGCTGGTGCCCAAGGGACCAGTCATTCCTGGCACCAGCCTTGATGTTAAGTGATGGTTTTGCTTTAACGTTAAAGGGAGCTTTTTATCGATCTGGGGCAGCATTTTTGAAAGCCCCCTGAAATAGGAGTCCAGTTATTGTTGAATTTCAGACCACCATTTCATCCTCTGTCAGTTTTCTTCTGAAACATGTTAAAGATCTAGTAACCAAAACAACTGTTGTCTTGAATCCATCAGTTACTGCTATGATATTCTGTACATTATATTAAAAACTGCAATTAATAAAAAGGAGTGGTTGTTAAAATGTGAGATATAATAAGAATAATGAAATTGAAACCCAGTCTATAATTGAACATTGGGCACCCATAGTAAATTATTTATTGCAGAAGAATTTAAATCAAAGTGGGTTTAAATTTTATTTAAGCACAATTTCAACAACAACAAAAATTATAAGCTTTTGAAATTGTTTTGATTTGTTTATTGTATAAGATAATATTTGAGATGAATAATAATAATCATTTTTAAAAATAATACACAGACCAATAATTACTCTTCTCAGGTTTGGGAATCGCATTGGGATCCCTAACTACATTAATTTATTTTCTCCAATAATTGGTATGATTCATTTCTAGGGGGTGGCGAGCAAAACACTCCATTGAGAACAGTATTTTGATGGGACAAAACCTTCTTACTATCACTGACTATCAGACCGGATTCTGTAACTACTTTCTTATTTTACCCCATAATTTCTGTGATTTACTCCTACGTGGGAAAACAAAACACTCCACTGGGGACGGTATTATGATGGGACAAAACCTTTTAGAGGTAGGGGAGAAATTTGGTTCAGTTCACATTTAAAACAAATTTGCCTAATTTACACTTCCTGAAAAACAACACAAACCAAAATGCAGTTGCCCTTCAAAATTCACACTTCTCCAAATTTTGAAATGCAGCTCTACAACCAAGCAATGTATACAAACATGCATATATTAAGGGAAAGTGTGCATAGAAATGCACATATTAGTGAAAATAACATACAAAATGCACTTTATTGAGAAAGATTGCTTGCAAACATGTGTATATTAGGAGAAATTTGTACTAAAATGCTGATGCATTTTTATTTGTATTTTTAAACAATTGAAAACTGATGTGGAAATCTGGAGAGCTGAATTTAGGATTGGAAAAATAAGAAGTGGAGAGAAACCAAAATTGACAGATTCACCCCTTTCTACTACCAGTGATTGGGTGGACCAGCTTTCACTGAGGAGAGCCACATGGGGAGCCTACAATGTGTCTTTGTATGCAGTAATCATAGATATGCACTGTACTACCCATGCACATGCCCTGTCAGACATTTCACTAATAGTGTAGTAATCCTTTCCCATTTTCATTTTATTTGTTGCACACTCCCATGTCATAACATGCAATCTAAGATGTGACCTTCAGGCAGCGTCTGATGAATATAACCATATTTTCTTGCCAACACATGATGCTGACTTGCAGCAGTATACTGCATGCACAGAACAATGACATTTCATTACTAAAGTATAATGAAAAGTTGTTTAATACAATCTGGTCTCTTTACCGAGAATATATACAAATCTGACTAAAATCTGATTACTTTTTCATAAGGTTCTTCTATGGAGTTTGTTTCCAAGAAGCCAGTGTACTGCTAGATGTTCCATATGCCCACAATTTCATGCAGAGGATGGTGTGGCTGGAGGTATTTAAAGCATACGTCAGAACCTAGGAACACAATCCTACACAAATGCCACATTCACGTACAGATCTGGTTGGCACATTTGAATTAATCTTATGATGGTACAACAGCTTCGGAGAAATTCAGGCTGGTAAATATGTATTAAGCTGCAAATCATAATGGGATCACTAACAGGTTTATGTTCAGCCTTTGCAGTAAGTTTGGGTAACGGAGGCAAGGTCTGTTATATAGGTTGCAGGGAGTTTTAAAATCATCTTCATTATAAATTGGGAAGTTTTGGGCAATTTTCCACTGGAAAAGAAGTTGGACTTGAAAATGGAGTCGGCATTTTTCATTTTTTAGAGAGCTGAAAGTGGTGTGAGAAAAGCATGATGTATACACACATTTTGTCTGTCCCTCTGTCACTTCTAGTCAAGCTTTTTATTATTTTATTTGGAGGGGGGAGGCAAAAACGAAATAAATATGCCCACCACAGATAGCAACAATCCCCTTTTCAAACCACCTCCACCTTTTCTCTAGTCCAACAGTATGCTATTGAGGGAGAGCAAAGCACAGGGTCTGGCATTACACTCTAAGCATGAACACAACAGGGGCATTTCAGTTCCTTGCTTTCGGCCACTGGCCTGCTCCTTGTTTGGTTTTAAGAAGAAAATACAAAACCTGCTAGGTCAAACCAAAAGGCCCATCTAGTCCAGCATCCTGGTCTCACAATGCCCAGCCAGATGCCTAAGGGATGACAGTTCATGGTTCAGAAGGAATAATAAGCATGTAGAAACCCATGCTAGCTGCAAGGAGGGTCAGAAACATGCCAACTTTATTCATTTTTTTTTATTTGCTGCCAAACCACTGAGTGGTTTTTGAGGCAGCTAGCTGTAGAAAAAGTGAAATACAAAATAACAATAAAAACAACATGAAAACAGAAAAGATAGTAGATATCTATAAAATGAATAAGATATGAAGGATGAAAATGGTGACGGAGTCAGATTTTGTGTCCCGCAGCTCTTCCGAATCCTTTTGTTAAATTGGTAATATCAGCGCAAGTTTCTACTTTTAGTTTTGCTGTGTTCTTTCACCTTCTGGTATCTAAACAGTATTTGGAATTTTTAAGTAAACTACTCCTTTTGGTTGGAAATTATATTCTCTGGAAGGAACGCTGTGTTTCAGGGTCGCTGAAGCCTCTTTAATTAAGGGTTTGTTTTACCAGCTCTAAGCCTTATCATCGTGAAGTTATCTTGGATATTATTCTGCTCCTACTCCCCACTTTTGTTTTTTGGAGTTAGTTACTAGAGGAAAATAACAACATTTGCGGTTAAGTACAGTAATTTGATATGGTACTTACCAGGAATGCCTGCAAGAAGCTGGGCATCTCTCTTTCATCTCAAATGCTTTCACCAGAAGCTAGGAAAGAGCAACGCAGATTCAGACAGTCGGAAATTACTCAATTTTATAAGGTAGGGAACAGAGGCAGTAATGGAAAGGAATCTAATGTCCCTTCTCTGCGTTCCTCCCCAAAGCCTGAATTTGGGAAATCTGAACTCAATTTTACTCTGTTCAGCTCAGTATCAACTAGCCAATGGTGGGAGGACTCTCAAGGCTTAAGTTTTGATAAGAAGCCAAGACATCTTGCACAGCCTCCTTTTAAAGCTTCGGAGAGAACTAGGAACGATAAATCTGACTCACTTTCTATAGTGGATGGGGAAAACAAGGTTAACCCTTCTTTGGATAAATCTTGTGAGCTTTTAAAATTGGAATCGTACATTGATGACTCACTAAATTCTTCTATAATTCAAAATGACACTATGTCTATACTTAATCTTTCTAACGAAAGTCACTTGCATAATCTGTTCAATTCAGTAAGGGGCAGTGTTGGGCTGTTACAGGAGGCTCCACCCCCCAATGTAATGGCCGGTCCCCACGATGCCTCGATCCTGAAAGACTGTTTACCCTCCTCAGCAGAAATTAGTCCAGCTCTCTTAGGATGGCTGTTTATGTTGGCGTCTGATCTTGTTTCTATTAAGTCATCTGTATTGAAATCAAAGAACTCATTAAACAAACTTGTCAACATATTCAAGCATAAAGCTTTGGATCCCCTACCTGATAAGCAGCATATTTCTCTGCAACCTCCTCTTTCAACAAAACTCGTCTCGCAAAGGATCCTCAAATCATGCAAGAATGTAAACAAGAAAAAAACCCCAAAAATAGTAAATCGTAAACGCAAACTTATGCTCCGTTGTAAAGGGAAGAGAGTGAGCACTCAGAAATCTATTAAACGCATCCCCAGGAGGAAAATGATCACCAAGAAACTTACAGCGCATGTGGTTCAAACTGGAAATTTACCTGAACCCTCAAACTCAAAAATCCCTTTGGTTGTTCCTGTCAGCGAAAACAATGACGCTCGGCAGTTTCTACAATATCAGGGGGAAAAAGTTAGGAAAAATTTCCAATCTGACCAACAAACTTTTCTAGTGCCTGAATCTCAACTCCCTTTATCTATACCTGTACAAGTGCCTCTTATTGGCTCTCTCAACGAAGCTGTGTGTAAGGATCACCTACAAGATCCTTGGTCTGATGTCATTCAAAGACCTTTAATAATCCCCTCCCAGGGGCCCAATCAATGGAATCTTGTTTTGGACCCCTTCCAATTGATTTTTGCAAATTTTCCAAAACCTCCAGGCCTTTTATCTCAACCAGAACGTATTCATCATTTTTGTAATCTTTTTGCTCCTGACCTGACATTTGTTTTTTCTGAAATTTCCCAAGTACAATATTTTTACTTTAATAGACAAACAGCATGGACATTGGTCCGGTTTCACTCACTATCTACAGTCCGTAAAATCTTATTTGCAAGATCAACTATAGCATCCCATGGAATGTCTATTCACAGATTTTTTGTTAATAGAGCACCGCCTAAACCGCTTCTCACCATTCCTTTGTATACTAAAAGTATGGTTCATACTCATTTGATTTTGTTTCCTTCTGATGATCTCTTAATTGATTTGTCACCTGACCCTCCCAGCCAGGGGTCGCCTATCATCTCAGAATCGCTGTCTGACCCTTCTCCACCATCACACGCAATGCCAAACTCCCTTTCTCCATAAGAGCGTCAACTTGTTGGCGATTTCATCTCTCTACCGGAGCCGAACCAACTTGAGATTATAGATAGACTTGAATCTCTGAAAACTTTTCTTATCTCTATTAAAACTGGTCCCTTAAGCCACTCTGCAAAAGAAAGTTCCAGTTCTTCCCAACTGCCGGAGTCAACATCTCAATTGCTAAGTCCAGGAGTGTCTTCCTCTCGGGAAAGTAATGTTGCTGTATATATGGACGCAAGGAAGAGTCCTTCTGAACTTAAGACCGATCATCGGATGATCGATAAGAACTCAGAAGTTAAAGTCTTCTCTTCCTCAACGTTGTATGTTAATAACGCTGTTAATATATTTAACATTGAGTCTGTTAAATCTACTCCTAATTCTTGTCCACAATCAAATTCCTTAGAACCACAGTCTGTAGTAACAAATTCAGTAGATCCCCCGAAAATTTTTTTAAAACCTTCAGCCCTAAATGGTTGTATTGTTCCCTCATGTTTCTTTGATGAAATCAGTTCCTCCTGATCGTTTCCCCTCCTTTCTTGGAATATTAACGGTTGGGAGAACAAACGCCATGATAGTGACCTTATTGATTACTTAAGTTCCTTTTCGATTATTTGTTTGCAGGAAACGTGGGCTTTATCATTAACAACTATGTACCTGACAGATTATTTTTCCTATTCTATTTTAGTGGTAAAACCTTTGGGAAAGGGCCGCCCTAGTGGGGGCCTCACAACTTTTGTATCTAAAGCTCGAAATTTAAGAATTGATTTAATCCCTACAATCCTCCCACTCAATGTGTTGACGTTGAGGATAAAAGGTCCATGGCCTGATCATATGATCTGCATTAATGTTTACTTTCCCCCTATCACTAGTTCTGTAGATGATGCTTCTAATCTTTGGGCCAGACTGGATGAGGTTCTATCCCTTTTGGAGACTAAATTTCCTAATGATAAAATAATTCTTTGTGGAGATTTGAACGCCAGAATTGGTAACTCCTGGCCTTATAACTCTATATCCCATTTTGATAATTTAATAATCCATGACTATCATTTTTCTGTTGGTATTCAAGATCAAAAGTCAAATCTCCAAGGCCCTTTGTTAATTGATTTTGCCTCAATTCATTCGTTGATAATTTTAAATGGTACTCACTTCGATTCTTCTAAAGGTTCTTTCACCTATTGGACACAGCATGGCGCCAGCTTGATAGATTACTTTTTGGTGTCTTATAAATTCTGTGAGGATGTCATTGAATTGTCAGTGGATCACCGTGTTGAGAGTAATCATTTTCCTCTACTCCTAAGATTGAAGATCTCTAACAATAATACCACATCTACTCCCTCATTACAAGCTCATCAAAAAACAGTGAAAAGTATTCCTTGGTTGGAAAACCTTAACATTATCTGTAATTCCCTTTTCCATAGTAGCTCTTTCCAACCATTATGTAATTCAATTATTGACGACTCTCAAGATCCCATCCTGGTCTTCCAAATTATTCTTTCTAATCTTAGACCTCATTTAACTTGTTATAATAATGGTCCGCCCCATATATTTAAGGCATCTTCCTGGTTTGATCAGGACTGCAGAGTCGCGAAACAAAATCTCAAGTCATCCCTTTCTCTTTTTTTGAAATTCAAGACACAGTATACCTATCTGGCCTTTTTATAAAAGCCTATTAAAAGAAAAAAAAGCTAAGTTCGCTGAATTAAGTTGGCAGCGCTTATCCTTAGCAGTTTCTGATCATCAGGATCGTAAATTCTGGCAAATAGTCAAATCTGGATCCTTTTCTGCCAATAATTCTAATGCTGCGCAGATCCCGCTGGCAATATGGCATTCTTACTTTACTAATCTTTATTATGCAAATATAGTCACTAATACCTACCCTAGTATGTTAAATAATGGCTCTATGACTTCTTGGCCCCCTGTAACAACTAACGAAATAAAAGCCTTAATAGACTCCTTAAAAAATGGGGAAGCCCCTGGAGAAGATTTCCTCCCTCCTGAGATTTTTAGACAATTCCCGGAGTGGTTGGCTCCCCTCCTGGCCCGCCTATTTACTAGAATGAATGACTCTGGCTTGATTCCTGAAGGATGGAAAAATAGCATAATCGTTCCCATTTATAAGAAAGGCGATCCCTTGGCCCCCTCTAACTACAGACCCATTAGCTTATTGAATGTAGTTGCTAAATTATATAGCAAATATTTGCTTAATAAGCTGAATGACTGGGTAGATTTCCACCAGTTAATTCACCCACAACAAATAGGTTTTCGTAAAGGGTCTTCACCTATAGATCACTGCCTGACCCTTCATTTTCTAGTGAATCAAAGCATCGCAGGTCCAACAAAACATCTGTATGTGGCTTTTGTGGACCTCGCCACAGCCTTTAATTCGATAGATAGGAATCTATTGTGGTGCAAGTTGCATGATTTAAACATCGACCCTCGCCTGCTCTTTCTCATCAGAGCACTCTATACCAACACCTTTGCCCTGGTGAGAGACAGCAAAACAGGAGCTTTATCTGACCCAATAACGGTGGAAAAGGGAGTTAAACAGGGTTGCCTGTTGGCTCCCCTTCTTTTTAATTTATTTTTGAATAATGTTACCTCTGCATTATCAGGCCCGCAAAATTTCCACCATCTGTTGGCTGCAGGAAAATTTCTGTGTTACTTTATGCTGACGATATGGTTCTTCTTTCCTTAACTCCTCTTGGTCTTCGGAGGTTATTAAGTAGTTTACAAATTTACTGTACTAATGAAAACCTAAAAGTAAACTATGATAAAACAAATATTCTAGTTTTTGGAAAGAGATACAAGAGCCACCGTTGGCGGATGGCAGATACTCAGCTCACACAGTCCCGAACATACAAATACTTGGGAATTTTATTTTCAGATACTCTATCCTGGAAACCACATATATATCATATTAAAACTATGGTGGCAAAAACAATAGGAGCTATACTAAAATTCTACCGTACGTCAGGAGGCAATTTGATCTCACCAATTTTGAAAATTTATAAAGCTAAAGTGATTCCTCAATTACTTTATGGCGTAACGGTCTGGGGATGGGATAGGAATATTATAAAGATCTTAGAATCTTCTCAAAATGACTTCCTTAGACGCATTCTGGTACTTCCAAAAGGTACTTCAGCAGCAATGTTGCGTTCAGAGACTGGTTTTCCCCCATTGCCACCACACAAGGAAGACTCGTGACACAAGATTGGAATAATGTTATATTTATTAAATATAACATACTAAATCCAAAACAAGACAGCCAATCATTCAAATATAAGTACTTCGGGCAGGTGAGGCTAAACCTAACTACGTGGGACTACACTCCCACCTTCTAAAGGCATCGATTCACATCATTGAATAACTCCATAGTCAAGGACGTGGGTGAAATCCCCCCCTTGCTTCTGGAGCCAGGTGCGTGGTTCCAACCTCCACACCATGGCCCCGCCGTACAGGCGTTCACCATGATGCACAAGCCAGTCCCACAAGGACACTATCCAGATCCCCACCAGACATGAAGCCCTGAAGGTTCCCTGGGGAGTGCCCGTTTTTCAGGATGCCTTAACCGCCTAAATATAATCCCCATATACCTCACCTGCCCGAATTCTATGCCAAAAGAGGGGATCAGCTAAAGCTTGTTCCCCTCAACCCAATAAAGATAACAAAACCCTTCCTAAGATCCTCCAAAAACAAATCGCACCCTTACTCAGAAAGATGAACCCCATCCCCATGGAACAAATGTGGGGCATGGAACCTAATCCCATTATGGGAAATGCATGCCCCACCAAGCGACAGGACCAGAGCCCTAATCTTCCTAGTCACCCATCTCCTGGATCTGTCGATCTTATTGGGATGAACAGCACCCCACCACACTCTTCTGACTAGCATATCTGACCACACAATTATAAGTTGGGGATATAAACTAATAAGCCACTTGAGATCGCACGTAACCTTGAGCAGCAGGTCCACTCGGGGACGCTGCACCAAATCATTTCCACCCAAATTAATCAACAATATATGTGGCTGATCAACCTAAGACATAATACGGCACACAGAAGGTAAAAACGCATCCCATAAAATATGCCCCTCCGGGCTACCCAATGAACTGTAGCTGTGGCAGAAAGCTGCAGTTGAGTCCCAGGAGCAGACGAAGATGCCCACCGATAAGCCCAAAACAAAATTGAGTGGCCACACAAGACGATCCTCACCGGAATTGGGAGGCTTAGCAAACCTAGGGAAACAAAAAGAAAATCCTGTTATTAAAACTTGACATAAGATTTAAATGCAGCGGAACGCCATCTTCCAATCGCCTGTATATCGCAAAAGCTCATGCCCACGAGGGCTGCGGCAATAGCCGCACCAATCCGGAAGGAATGCAGCCCATAGACTCCAGCATCGCAACCACTGGCCACCAAAGGCCCACCGAACAACGGCCCAAATTGAAATTGAGTCAGGGCAGAACCATCAGCATGTATGAACAGATAACACTGGCCCGCTGGCCGGATAGACAGGAATTGCTGCATTGCAGCCACAGGGCACAATTCTGAGACCTGGCAACTGCATAAAAACACATTACAGCCACGGCCTTTTGGATCGGTCTTAGAGACACGTAGGGAAAACCTCACTATATCTGCACCTAATGTGCAATCGCCGAAGCATAAGGCTCGATAGGACACATCGCGCTAAGAGGGGGCCAATACTTCACTAGGGCGAAAAGCACCGTAAAACATCATCAGAGTTACTGCGGCGAACAGGTGCGACTCATACAGATATGAGCATAATGAATTAGACAATGCCAGGATCTGGAGGAGAACATCGGGCGTGATTGGCCTCCTCCGGTCAGCGGACCTGGGAGCGGAACGCGACCAACCCTCAAGGACCTTTCTGACTCTAAAATCTACAGAATGATCCGGCAGCCCCCGTGCCTTAGATATAAAGGCCAGCGCCGAGAGGTGACCGGCAATAGTGGAAACAGAATTGTTTAGCCCTTTTGGAAATATCATAAACTGCGATAGAATGATCCACTGGAATAGGCCACGCCAAAGGCAACTCCGTGCTAATGTGAAAAGTCTGGAACTTAGCGAATGAATGCTCATACGCATTTTGAGTACTGGGAGCAAGAGCAGCGGCAATCGCACCCCCAACTTCCAGCTGCCAAGTTTCCACAGGAAAGGTGGGATTGGTACAGGATCCAGTACTGCTCCAGGTGCAAGCTCCCGAAAACGCGCTATCTGTAAGCGGGAAAGGGCATCAGCAACAGAATTTAGTAAACCTGGAACATGCCTGGCCAGGAATAAAATATTAAAGTGCAAACATTGCAAGACAAAGGCGCACACTAAGCGCATAACACGAGGAGACCTGAAAGTTTGGGCATTAATAACGCAGACAGTGGACCAATTATCACACCAGAAGCGCACTGTGCGATTCTGAAATTCCAAGGGCCAAATATGAACTGCAACTACTATTGGAAGAAATTCCAAAAATGTCAAATCGGAAGTAATTCCGTTAACTCGCCAACTGGCAGGCCACTGCTCAGCGCACCACTGGGATCTAAATTTTACTCCAAAACCAATGCCGCCAGCAGTGTCAGAATGCACCTGCAATTCTGCTTCCAAGAACAATTCCTCCCGCCAAAAGGAAAGGCCATTGAATTCCATCAAGAAGTCAAGCCACATGTGCATATCCGCTCTCATTCCTGCTGTGATCCTAATGAAATGAAAACGAGAGTGAACACCCTTCATGGCGTCACGTAAATGTCTGAGGAATGCACGACCGGAGGAAATGACTTTAGAAGCAAAAACTAAATGACCAACAAGCTCCAGTAGCCTAGCCAATGTTATTTTCCTAAACCCAAGAATGGATCGAGGCAGTTGGCGCAGTGCGACCAACTTATCAAGCGGTAAACATGAAGACTGAGCTACGGTATCCAACTGGATACCTAAAATAATAAGGGAAGTAGCAGGGCCCTCTGACTTTTCAGGAGCTAACGGGACACCCAATTCCTCAGTTAAAGAGGTAAAGGATTGCATCAGATGTAAGCAGTGAGAAGACTCAGCCGGCCCAACAAATAAAAATTCATCGAGATAATGAGCAGAGAAGGAGGAGGAGGCTCTCCTCTGCAGTGCCCATTCAAGAAACGTGCTGAATGCTTCAAAAGGGACACAAGACACGGAACAACCCATTGGCATGGCCCTATCTACATAAAACTGGCCTTGAAATGTAAAACCCAGTAAATCGACATCATCAGGGCACACAAGCAGGAGGCGAAAAGCGGATTTTATATCACACTTAGCCATTAAAGCACCCCTGCCAGCCCTCCTAACTACTCTCACTGCCTCATCAAAAGAAGTATATTTAACTGATGCATGTAACGGCGAAATGCCATCAGTAACAGATGCACCTTTCGGGTATGATAAATTATGAATAAGCCGGTATCCACCAACTTGCTTCTTAGGCACAATACCTAACGGAGAAATCCGCAAATTTTCCACAGGAGGACAGGGAAAGGGACCTGATATGCGGTCGGCAATTATCTCCTTATTAAGCTTAGCCAACACAACAGGCGCCAAATTACGAAGAGAGGGCTGATTAACTGATGTAGCGATCCTAGGACCCTCAAAGGGGATACGGAAACCAACAGTAAAACCCTGAAGTATAAAACTATCAGCCTGCCTGTTGGGATAAGACTCTAACAGCTTAGCCAAAGGAGCCAGCTTGACCGGGCTACTGGCCTTGCGACGTACCGCCGCTGTTGCCTGAACCCCGTTTGGGCTGTTGATGCTCCCCTGTGCCCTGACGAGCCGTGCGTGCCCACTGGCATGAGGAACTGGAGTGGGTGCCGCCGCACAGTGCACAGACGTGTCTGAACCTACAGGGGCATCTAAGACATCTGCCTGTGGTATTGAATGTCCAGCAGACTTGCTGGGATTGAACCCAATGCCCGCCTTGGCTGGAGCCAGAGGCGGAAGTCTGCGCTCGTGCTAGCAAATGCCCACCATCGGCCCCATCGGCCAGAGTGGGCCGAGCGGGGGTCATGGATCGCAGCCAAAGACCAGCATGCTCAATATCCCAACAAAGGGTGGGATCTAATGCCACCCTCTGACTGAAAGTCGCATCATACCAGAGCCAAGCGGTGCCAGAGAATTCCCGGAAGGCACAATGAACAATGACCTGATATTTTATCATGGACAAAGCCCTAGTCGGTTAGGCCTGAGTCATAACGCCCATATAAATAGTACAGGCGTTCAACCAATTAGGCCACACCCGATCAGCCTTCCGTTTAATAGCAGCCTCACGCTCCTTACCCTCTTGACCGTCCTTAGGCTTTGCTTCATTTTCACGAAACAGGAGAGAAAACAAATCAATGTACTCTCCGCGCCAAATTTTCTTTCCTTAGTTCCTAACAATAAATGGTCCCCCAAAGGAAGCGATGTATCGCCCTGTGGATAAACTCTTTGGGGAAGGGGCAAATAAGTAGGCGCCAGAGAAGAATAATCAGAGGATGGCTGCCAAGGAGACACTGCAGCAGCCGGCCAAGGGAGCTGTGGGTGCTGAGGCCCCAACATCTCCCCCATGAACACTGCTGGGTGCAGAGGATCGCCCAGCATGTAAGGACTTGTCCCTGAGGGATCACGAGTAAAGGCACTAGAAGCATGTACTTGTGTAGTATGAGGGTGTAATTGTTGCTCACCTGTATAAGCTGCAGGAGAAGCAACAACCTGCGGCATAGTGAACCCTGTAGCCCCCAAACTGGGACCCGCTTCAACATCCATAGGCTGCCTGTGTTGCTTTTCAAACGCCTCAACTCTAGCCACCAAGGCACGGATGTTCCCCAAATCCTCCTCTTCATCAGAAGATTGAGTCTGCAGTGATGGAGGGCGCTTTGTGGCCTGCTTCATCACCCTAATCCCTTTCTTCTGTTGCACATTCTTGGGCGACATTGTGAGAAACCAGAAAAAACAAGTACACAATCAACAAAATTTATAAACACCAACAATATTTTGATACACTAAACTTCTGAATTAACTGGCACACACAAAATGCCAAATACAAAATTAAAACAGAAGATTGGAAATATTTAATTTATTATATTTTATATTATTTTTATTTATTGATAATTTTTATTTATTTATTCATTTTTAATATATTATTTATTATTCTAAATTAATTGTTAAAATTAATACTATTATTATATAAACTATGGGGGGGAAAGGGGAGGGGGAGGTGTGACGAATTCTAAACAATTAAATTTAATTGAAACAAGCAGATAAATGGATTCAACAATAACTCAACACAACAATTAATTTAATAAGAAAAACAATTGCTTTTTATAGGGAATGCTCAAAATTTAATTAAAGAACAACCAACCAACAAACAACGAAGCTACCTTTAAGCAGAAGGAAAACAAAAATAAGGAAAGGAAAAAAAAGAAATTTAAAAAGGGGGGGGTCGAACAAAAACGAAACTAGGGCACGTAGAAAGGAATTAATGCACAATTAACACAAGAACAAATAATCCACCAACAAAAAATCACAAGACAAAACCTAAAAAGCAAATAAGAAACCAAGGCTTTAAACGCAATAGAGGAACAAACGGGAATCAAGCCGCTGGCTGGAAGCTGCGGGGCGCGTGGGCAAAGCCCGCCACCCAGCTGATCAGAGGAGAACGCTAAAACACAATGGAAGGTTAAGGCAATAAAAAGTAGGAAACCAATGTATAAACTTAGAATGAGAGGAAACGAAAACAGCGCTACGCCAACGGAGCCGCAGGAAGCCAGATGAAAGCGTGCGTGCCGCGAGGCGAAAAAGGCAAGAGCGGGAAGGAAGGAGCAGCCTTTTATATGCTGCTCCAACACCCTTCCCAATTGGATAAACGATCTCACGTGGCTCCTAACTTGATTAACGCAATCATACACGAGTCCTCCCTATATTAATGGCGGCGGCAAATACGTCCCTTAATAGGAACGACATTATCTGCCCGCATTCATTATGCTCTTTTGAAGTTTTTGAGATCGTTCGATTCTCTCCCTGATGGAAAACTTTTAAATGCATCTTTTGCACAACCTTTGGCCTCTAAATTGTGGCGTAGTAATCTAGAGGATTTGTTACATATCTATCATATTTTTCCTCGAGAATTTAACTTGATCTCAAATTTCACTCACCTCCAAGAAGTCATTTTTCATCACTCTCACAATGTAGATAGACTATCACTCATGAACTCAAAGGCTGCCCCATGGATTTGGAGATTTAAGTCAGGCTCTGAATGCTCTCTTTATCTTTTATCATCCCTCCCGTTAGCCTTAAGACATGCCTTTACAGCTCTACGTTTTTTCTCGCTGCCCAATGCAGCTAGAGAAGGCTGGCTCTCTGATACTTCCAATGTTCAAAAGTTTTGCATCTGTGGCACATCTGAGCCAGAAGATCTTCCTCACATTCTATTTTCCTGCCCCATCTATAAGGGTCCCCCAGCCAGATTTCTTAGGTCTGTGCAGTACAATGATAGGTCGATCTCAATCGAGGGAAATATAATTATCTTAATGTCCGATCTTGATCCTGAGATCACATATAATGTCTCGCTGTTTACTATAGCTGCCAGAAATTTAAGGGCTAATTTTAAAAGTACGCTTTCATTGGATATTGCTCATAATGGAGCAAATTCATAATTGAATTTTAACTTTTCTATTTTAAGTTTTGTGTCTTGTTATTAAATTTATTCTGATTGTATCTTATCCCATTCTTTGCTCAGTTTTGCAAGTTTTTACAAATGTTGTACTGATTTTACTGTTATGTGACTTTTTTGTTTTCGTTATCTGTTGGCCTTTGGCCCTGGAAATAAACTTATACTATACTATACTATAAAATGAATAAAAAGAGCAGCCAGCTGAATAATTGGCAACTTTTTACAGTGGCCATTGTTCCACTTTAGTTACTTCCAAAGTAGCTGAGACAAGTTTATGAGTGCCCTTTCTTTCATTCCACAAATCATCACTGTGGTGGTCTTTATCCTGCAGCTTTTCCTAATGACCACACTTCATGAAAACCCCAGGATATTCTCAGCTGGGCATTCCTGTAAGCATAGGCAGCCGGGGGGTGGGTGGGTGCCAACTGTGCCTGACAGATGTTTATTGTTATTTTTTAAAGCAACTTCTTTTTACTTTTAAATAAATTAGTGCACATTTTTTAAAAGAAGAATTTTCCTTTTAAAACAAATCAGCAAGTGCTCCAATATTATTTGGTAGCCAGCCTCCCGGGCTTCCCATACATCAACTGAAGCCTAGGGGAACACTTCATGAAGTAACTTTGCCCTCATGGTACTTGTACAGATCAGGAAGGGCAGGCACCCAGGGGGGCTGCAGAGCACAGGAGAAACGTTTAATGGAAAGACAAACATACATACCAGCCTTGGCCACCTTGTGATGATACAGTAAGATCAACCTTTCAACGGCTGAAATTCTAAAGCTCCCTGTGAATGAGGTAGAAAAAAGAAGCCTCTTTTATGAAGAAAATTGTTGAGATATTAGAAGACAGGCTTGGACAACACACACATACATGCACACACACAGACACACACAGGTCAAACTCTGTAGGTGGCTTCCAGTGTAAAGTTCAGTATAAATCAATACCAGTTGAAACAATAAAATTAGAAAATATAGTTGTTAAGAAAGAACAAAGAATAATAAAGAACTGAATCCAGTAAGAAATGTAGTAAAGATACATATAAATATCTCGCTATATTTAGAACCTGCTTGAGCACCTGCAATGTTTGGGAATTGCATGTCCCAGCTGGAACTGAGTTCCACGGGTGTAGGGCCACAGCTGAAAAGTTGTTATCCCTCATGCCCACCAGCCTATTTGCTCTAATAGACAGATACACAAGCAGGATATCTGAGGCTGATGTCAAAGTGTGGGAAAACTGGTATGGGGGAAGATGATCCTTCAGGTTAACCTGATCCCAAATCATTTAGGATGTTAAAGCTAGCACTTTAAACTGGGCTGAGAAACACATTAGCGGCCTGTACAGCTTGTATGATATAGGTGTCACATGTTCCAGTTGCCTAACCCCCACTTATATTTGGGCAACTGCATTTTGCACCAGTTGATATTTCTTAGCCACCTGTAAAGGCAACCCATATATAGTGCACTACAACAGTCCAACCTGGATGTCACTAGTATATGGGTAACTGAAGTAAAATCCTTTGCCTCCTGGAAGAGTTGCAGTCAGGGTTGCCCAGTCTCCGGTTTCTGCCTGGAGACTCTGGTGTTCGAGGGTCCTCTCTGAGTCTCCAAGTGAGTTGCCTTAATCTCCAGACTCTTAGCTTTCATTAAAAAAAGTTTCTAGGTGGTATGGTTCAAAAGATATAAAGCAAAATGTTAGCTGCCTCTCCGTCCACCCACCAAGTTCTGTTAGCATTGGCTGCTCTAATCCCTGCCCTTTCAGGTTTTTAGCCAATAAGTGAAGTCAGGGTTATGATTGACAAGATTGGTTGACCCCAGGCAATACCTAAATCCCATTTCAAGATCTAAGAAGAGTTTCCTTTTCCTGCTTGTCTCACATCAGGAATTCAGAAAATATATAGCTTTCAGAAGCATAAAGAGTACTTTCTCTGTACAGGATTGGCACTTGCTTCTGAGTAAACATGCATAGGATTGCATTACAACAGAAGATCACAACAGGATCTTGGTAGGCATACAAAGTAAACAATTTTAGTTATAATTATAATAAAAGTGTACATGCAGTTTTTTAAATTACTGGCAAAAATGGCATATTATGCATTTTATCTTTCAAATATTTTTTGAACAGAAGTTTTAAAAAGTGCACATACTATAGTGTTCTACTTTTCTAATTAAGGAATCAAGCAAGTTTAAATTTTACTGGACTCTTCACGAGGGCAGTTTATTTGTCTTATTCATAACCTGTTTTGAAAACCTTCCAAATATGAAGCTTTTCTGGGAGTAAAGCTGCAATGCTAATTCCAGATACCTGGGAGTTAAATCCATTAAATTCAGTGACTAATGTTTGAGTAGACATGGTTAGGATTGTGCTGAAAATCAGTGGGACCTTTGAGTGAACATAGAAAAGGACTGAGTTGTAAATTTTTCTCTCTCCCTCCAATCCTTTTTTTAAACAGCACTTAGGAAAGGCTTACTTAGGTATCACTGCTTTTATTTGGCAGGAAACTAATACTGATTTTTAAAAAATGTTTTGCAATGGCCAACTGGTTTTAACAATAAACTATTATATGTGGTGTGTGTAATTTTACATCTCCAGTGTGTGTGTGTATGGAATATTTACAACAACGCATGAAGTAGGTTTGGAAACCAAGTCAGCTCACAAGAAATAACACCATTTAAAATCCAGTAATCATAAAACAAATATAAAAAAGTTGCAAAACAGTGGCATGTTTCTAAATTTTGGATTGGGTGAGTGAAGTTCCTTATCACTGAATTGTAGTCCTGTGCGTGCTTCCCTATCTGAGTAAGCCCTATTGAATACATTGGCTCTTGCTTGTGCATAAACATGGTTGTGAAAATAATAAACATATTTGACATTCATGCTTATATAAATACTTCGTACTATGTCTTGATATGTATCTGATTTCACACTATGGTTGTAAATTATTATTTCCTCTAAATTTTAACTGTGCCCTCCCTCCTTGGGGTGATCATGGTCTTCTCTGTTGTTTTCACACTGAGAGATGGTGTGTAGCCCATGGTCACCCAGTAAATGTTATAGCTTATTTCCATTTTAAAATTTAATTAAAATGATTTATACGCAGACAAAGTTGATAAGTAATGCAGATCCACATAATACATTTAAAGCATATCCAACTTGCATTTAAAGTGCATGATGTCCCCCAAAGAATCCTGGGAAGTGTATTTTCCCCCTCACAGTTATAGTTCCCATCACCCTTAACAAACTACAGTTCCCATGATTCTGTGGGATTCATGTGCTTCAAATGTATGCTGAATGTGCTTTGAATGCATGATGTGGATCTGTCCTAGTATGCTGTGCATTCATTAGTGAATTGAAAAGAAAAATGTTAAAAGAAAACTTTTTTAAACAGGGCTATAGCTCAGTGGTAGGCCACATGCTTTACAAGGAAAGGCCCAAAATTCATTCTCTGGAAGAGACTATTACCTGGAAGTCTGGAGAGCAAATGCTAGTCCATGTCATCAGTACTGAGCAAGATGGTATCAAATGCCCTAAGTCAGTATAAGGCAGATTCCTTTTGTGCGTAAAACAGGATAGAGACCCAAGGGCCACAGTGATTCCGAAATTTATTTACGTATTTTATTTACAACATTTATATACAGCTTTATTGTAAAAAAACAAACCCTCAAAGCGGTTTATAAAAGGAATTAAAACAACAAAATTATTGGCAAAAAAGGTAAAGACTGCTATTTAAAAACATTCAAAATAATAAAACCAATAATGAATTAAAAACAGATAAAAAATATAATAGCTTCTACATGCCTGGGTAGGCTTGCCTAAACAAAAATGTTTTTAGCAGGTGCCAAAATGAGTACAATGAAGCACCTGCCCAATGTAAATAGGCAGGGAGTTCCAAAGCGTAGGTACTGCCATACTAAAGGATTGATTTCTTACAAGAGCAGAACAAGTACTATGTGGGACCCGTAAAATGGAAAGCACACCTTGAACTTGGTCTGGTAGCAAATTGGCAACCAGTGCAGATTTCAGAGCAGAGGTATTATGTGCTGATAGGGTCTCACTTGTGCCAGCAATCGTGCCGCAGCATTCTGCAATAACTGCAGCCCCTAGGTCAGGTTGTGCTGCATGGAGTTTCTGTGACCTTGACCTGCCAGGATTTTTTTTAGTTTTGGTTAGGAACACTGAAAGGCTGTGGGATGCTGATTTTTCTGTCATACTCATAGGAGTCTTGTTGTGGTTGGTATGGTATTGCATTTAGGAAATCATCACTATATTTTGTTTTTGTTTTTCTATTTTCATTTCATTTACCTCTGACTTTACTCCATTACATCCATAGAAGCAACAGCAATGATTTCATGAGCTCAGCTCAACCCCTTAAACCCACTGATGATGCACCATGTTGGTTGCATGATGATTTATTTCATGCCCAATAGTGGTAAAAGAGAATTCACATGCTGGGAAGTGTGGCTTCAATTGCTGCTCTTCCCAAACTACTGCCTGTGAAGATAGACCAAACCACGTGTGTTCTCTTTCTGTCAACTATTACGCAGGAATTGGGTTGGCTGTCAAAGTGAGTTTATAGCAGCCCACAGAGTAGGCAGGAAAGAGTAGAGAATCTCTGCAGTGAAGGGTCAACCCTGTAAAGAAGTTTGGAACAGCCATGTTAAAAGGCAGGCAAGGTATTCCAGACAGGGAGTTGCCAACCCTGGTTTGATATGGATATCTTTGCAGAAGAGCCCTAGTCAAGCATTACCAACAGCACAATCCTAACAATATCTACTCAGAAGTAAGTCCTGTTGAGTTCTATGGGGCTTAGTCCCTTAGTAAGTGTGTTTAAAAATGCAGCCTCCAGGGACTTCCATCATTACTCCTGAATGCTCCCATCTAACATCTCCACAACATTAGGCTTGTTTTTTCTTACAATTGCTTGCTGGTGACTGGCCTTGCTGAGACCACTTAAAACCTTCTTGCCAGAAGCAAGTAGGCTAGATTAAATGTTCCTTACCAAGGCTCTCTAAGCAGGTGAGAAGGAATTTTCCCATCACTTCAGCTGGACCTGGAAACACCCTCATTTAGCTAAGATTTTTGTCTTAATTTCCAATCAGAGGATTTTTTTTAGTGGTATGCTCCAAGTAACATTGGTTGATGCTTAATTTATCAAGCTTAATGACATATCCAGGGCCTGTCCCCTATGACATCACTAGGGCATGCCCCCATGACATCACTAAGCCCCACCCCTGAAATCTCAGGGTTTGGGATGCTTCTGACCTGGCAACCCTAGTTGCAGTTGGTGTACTAACCTAACTTGATAAAGAGCACTCCTGACAACCACTGCCACCTGAAGTTCCCCCAGATAGCACTGAGTCCAGGAAAATTCCCAAGCTGTTTGCTTTTTGGGTTTCTTATAATAATAATAATAATAATAAATTTAATTTTTGTGTCGCCTATCTGGCCGAAACCACTCTAGGCGACGTACAACATTAAATTCAACAATACATAATAATACAATACATAATAAAATACAATGCAGTCAACAATAACCATTTTAAAAAGCGGCAGTACAGGGCCATCAATAGACAATTTTAAATCAATATAAAGAAATTAGCCCACCCCGGGGACTCCAAAGGCCTGTCCAAAGAGCCATGTTTTTAAGGCTCGGCAAAATGTATCTAGGGAAGGGGCATGGCGAAGATCAAACGGGAGGGAGTTCCAGAGAGTGGGGGCCGCCACTGAGAATGCCCTCTCTCTAGTCCCCACCAACCTAGCTGTTTTCGTTGGTGGGACGGAGAGAAGGCCCTGTGTGGCTGATCTGGTCGGGCGGCTTAGTTGGTGGTACTGGAGGTGCTCCTTCAGGTAAACTGGGCCGAGACCGTATAGGGATTTAAAGGTTAAGACCAACACCTTGAATTGGGCCCGGAAAACAACTGGAAGCCAATGTAGATGAAATAACACCGGCGTGATGTGATCACGGCGGCAGCTGTTTGTAAGCAGGCGTGCTGCCGCATTCTGCACCAGTTGTAGTTTCCGGACCGTTTTCAAGGGTAACCCCACGTAGAGCGCATTGCAGTAGTCTAATCGAGAGGTGACCAGGGCATGTACCACCAGTGGGAGCTGATGAATAGGAAGGTAGGGTTGCAACCTCCGTATGAGGTGTAGTTGATACCAAGCTGCCCGGCTCACTGCCGAAATCTGAGTCTCCATGGACAGCTTGGAATCAAGAACAACCCCGAGGCTGCGGACCTGATCCTTCAGGGGCAATTTTACCCCATTAAGATTCAGGTCAGCAACACCCAACCTTCCCCTGTCACCCACAAGTAGCACCTCGGTCTTATCAGGATTGAGCTTCAGCCTGTTTCTTCCCATCCACCCACTCACGGATTCCAGGCACTTGGACAAGGTCTCTACAGCCAACTCCGGTGAAGATTTAAAGGAGAGATAGAGCTGTGTGTCATCAGCATATTGGTGACACCGCAGCCCAAAACCCCTGATGATAGCTCCCAGCTTATCTTATAGAATGTGATATTCCATTGTTTGAAATCATCAGACAGATACAATGCCTTAAATGTGAATAGTGTTTCTTGTGTATTGTTTTTGTGTGGGCTAATAACAATAGCACAAATTAGTATTTTCTTAAAATAGACTAGCAGTGCAATCCTATATGTTTCTACTCAGAAGTTAAGTCCCCTTGAGGTCAATAGGACTTACTCCCAGTTGAGTATAATAAGTATAGGAATGCAGCCTAAATCACCAGTAGCTCTATCAAACACCCTTCAAAATATTGTGACAGATGTTCCCAGGTGAATCTTTTTCCTGGTGTTATAGACTTAAGCCTTGTAATTAAGTTCAAAGAGATAAAGGCTAGAAGGTTATGGAATCTAAAGCTGTTTGATAACTCATAAGCTAGTCTTCCTCTTGGGCATGTGAAGTTTCTTGAACAAGTAGCTAAAATTGCTATCATCCATCCCGGTGGGAATTTTTCACTCTGTCTAATTCTCTGTGGCTTTGTGCTCCAAGTAGCATCAATTCAAGGAACATGTGAGTGGCTTCTTGGATGGTGTAGAAGAAAGTGAGATATGGTACATGGAAGTCTACCAAAACTTTAGGCAAAACTGAAAAATGAAGTTATCAGGAAATCCAGGATGATTGCATTGCTACATGTCAAGGTTTGCTTTTGGGACTTTTATATGGCAGAAATTAACCACAGATTGGTCAGAAATGGATTGCTACAGAGTAAAACAGTGCACGCCAACCAGTTTAAAGTAAACAGGGTAAATATTATAAAGGGGTCACTCTCACTCACTCACCCCCCCATACTTTTTAATAGAAATTATATCTCCAATTTTCAAAGTCGTCAACTTAAAAAGATACTGGAAGAGGTACAGAAACAATGGAGAGAAGTGGAAAGGGAATGGAAAAAAAAATCCATTGTGTTAGGAGCAGTCAAAAAGACTGGTTCAGAAATGGAAATGCATTGTTTAATTTATCATTTCTTGATTACTTCATATGTGATGACTAGTAGTTAAATGTGCACACAGATGCCACTGAAAAGCTTTGGCCCAGTCCAGTCACTTGAGGAGCTCCATCTGATCATTCTCTGTTTGGAGTTATCAGCTAGGGAAGTTTGAGGAATTCACTCTTTGTGAAATCAGGTGTGTGAACTGACTTGCACTACACCTCCCAAGAATAATGTGTGGATCATAATGTAGCTATTAGATTTTACATTTCTCTGCAGCACAGTTCTTGTTTTTTTTTTAAAAGTATCAGCATGCATTTAAAAATGCAGATTTTGAGATACAATGCATTTAGGAATGTGTACTTTGAGATAAAATCTATTTAGAAATGCATATGTTATGAGAAAATACATTCAAATATATATAATTTGTGTATGTTAAGTTTTGCACAACCCTTTTAAAAATTAAAAATGTGACAATGGGATGAAACAGACTTAGGAGTAAACACATGTGAAAGTGACACCAACTGGAAACAGTTCCAGAAATAGATTTGTCCATCTATACTACTAGCGGCCCAGCTGTGCAGCCTTTCTGAACCAGCATTGTGTATTTGGTACAAACTGAAAAATTTTGTCTAAACAGATATGTGGTAATGTATAGTGCAGTGGCTAACATGTGGCATATCAAAGTGTTCATGGACTCATAAGTGGCCTTTTCTTCACTGTCCTTGATGTCATTTGCCCACATTACCGTTTAATCTGAATGGCTATGGCAATCCATGTGCTTACAAGAATCCATGGTGCACATCTTGATGTTACTGTAAACAAAACAAAACCTTCCAGCTGGAGTAATGTTTAAGGCCTGGAAAATGGGCGCTTACCATCGTTGTCCCCTAAGATCCTCCATCAGATCCCCTGATATCAGGGAGAGCCAAGAGTTGCAGACTGTCCAGCTGCACACAGTATCTCATCCTCCCAAGAGCCAAACCATACGGTACTAGCTGGCCCTGGGTTTCTAGGTAATGCATATGGAAAGGTGAACTATTCTTCCCTATGGTCTCCATGGAATCTTGAAAGAGCAGCAACTGAAACAGCCACAGCACCAGCACCAGCAACATCTAAGGTTTGGAGACAGGACATTTCCCGTCATTGTTCCCCCAGATCATCCATCAGTCACCATTGCCTTACAAAATAATATTATTGTCATGTTATTATCTACTATGTCAGCCCTGTTGTGAGACAGAAAGCCCTGTTGTGAGACAGAAAGGCAAGACATAATATTGTAATAAAATAACACAACATATCCTACCTAGGCAGTAGAATTATATGAGGGTGTGGGCAAATGAATCTGAGGAAAACAAAGAAATTGTCATTGGTGCCCCCCTCCCCCTGAGGAATATAATCCATGATGGGCAGAGCTTGGAAAAGTTACTTTTTTGAACTACAACTCCCATCAGCCCAATCCAGTGGCCATACTGGCTGGGGCTGATGGGAGTTGTAGTTCAAAAAAGTAACTTTTCCAAGCTCTGGGGTAGCTGGGCCACTAGCTTCCTGGCAGGAAGGATGGAGGGATCCGTCAATAAAGATACTGAGGAAAACAGTATTCAGTCGCAAGACAAGGGTGCAGAATGCTGGTGAAAACAGGAGATGCTTTTTGAAAGAAAGTCAGTGCTTTTGGTTTGATCTGAGGGCTTAACCACACGGGAGCCTAACTTTGTACTAAAGATGCTGCTTTTACCACCGTAATAGATGTTCAAGGTCCACACTTCTTGCTCAATGGTAGCTTCCAATCCACTGTTTTCCATTCACTCAAGCAGGCGGCAGCCTCTCCAGTTGAACAAGGGGAGAGAAAAGTCTAAAAAAGGGTTGGGGGCGACAGGAGGGAAACTGTGATGGAAACTATTCCTGTTCCAATGGGGAGCCTCTCACAAGGGTGGGATCAGGGCAGAAAGGTTGGAGACCTGAGTTGCTGTTCCTTAATCTGCAAGTCTACAGCAAGGACTTGGGTGCTCTGCTTGGAATACACCCTTTGGCAGTGGCGGCGGTGCTCCTTCACAGGGACACTTTGCAGAACAATGGGGAGAGAGAGCCTTCGACACTGGGCAGCTCCCGAGTCCGAGGAAGGGACCGGAGAAGAGAGAGGGAGCAGGCGATGGCATAAGAGAGTGTACGTATCTTCGAGGAAGGAGGGGAACTCATGGGAGAGTGAGTGGATGGAGAAAGGGGAACTGCTGAAAGTGAGGATTTACCCATCCACTAAAACAAATCAAAACAAAGTGCCTTACAAGGAGGAGCACAGCACAGCTGAGACAGTTTTTCCTTTCCTTTTCGCATTATCAGCAGATTGGGTTAATACTGATTTAAAGAGGAACACTGCATGATAGCTTCTGCTTGCCTGCAACAGCATGTGAACCATGCAAATTAAAAGGGGATGCAAATAGCACCAGACACACAGTAAATTCCCGTGTGGATAAACCCTGAGCTGAAAGGGAACCTCTGACTTGAGGACCATATTCCCCTTTCAATTGATTTTGTCCATTGTTCTAGGAGCAGTGAGAAGGAAGTATATCCCTTAATTGCTTAGGCAGCAAGGGAATGCATTTCTCGTCATGTTCTGTGCTGCAACTTTGCGTGGGTTTTTTCTGTTCTGTGCTAAAAGCACCCAGAATAGAGGGGGTGTCTCCCAGTTGTGTTGGCAATGTGGAGAGACTTTCCTGTCTTCCAGCACTATGCAGTAGCTCACAGTGCAGCCCAGGAAGATAAGGAAGGTTGCCCAACTGCTAGGCAATTGGGTGACCCTTGTGGTCTAACAGGGCTGTGCTGCCCACTGTTGCCTAGTGACATAAGAACATAAGAACATAAGAAGAGCCTGCTGGATCAGGCCAGTGGCCCATCTAGCCCAGCATCCTGTTCTCACAGTGGCCAACCAGGTGCCTGGGGGAAGCCCGCAAGCAGGACCCGAGTGCAAGAACACTCTCCCCTCCTGAGGCTTCCGGCAACTGGTTTTCAGAAGCATGCTGCCTCTGAACACATGGCGACACTTTGCTACCTTCCAGTGCTACACTGTGAACCACTGCATCACTGTATCTGAAGATAGGGGAAGTCAAGATAGGAGTGAGGCAGCTCTCCCAGTCTTCTGGAATTGTGCTTCTTTTCTGGTTATGAAGTTTGCAAACAGCCACAGAAGCAGCGAACTAAAGGTACAATTGGGAGGACACTGGGAGGCATTTCAGTTCACTAATTTGTTCTCAAATGTCTGCTCACTTACACTTTAGCTCAGCTCTTTCCTAGGCCCTAATAAATGTAGACAAGGGAATCAGAATGACTTTGTGTCAAGTATTATAATACACATGGGTATATTCAGTAGATTCTGAATTTATGACATTAACTAGATAATGAAATATAAAGCACATTAGGAAGAAAAGAGCATATAACTGAAGGAGCCAGGAAGAAACAGGAGCATAACTGGTTAGTACAACCAAATCCACATCCAATGCATCCTCAAATAGAGTACTTGTACAAATTGCAATTCTGGTAATGAAAATTAAATATGTAATTCCAAAAAGCATAAAGTGACAAGTAATTTGCAGCTTTTAACATAAATGCCTTCATTTTTGTTTTGCAACAAGGTCTTCTTGCTCTCATCTGGGTTTGGTTATCTAGTGCGTAAAGTGACTTGTACTTTTACGTTTGGCTTAAAAGCTCTGAATTACTCCAAAAACCATTGCCAGTCATCCTGATTTCAAAAGTTAGTATTTTACATGTTTACAAAGTATAAACAGAAGATTTTAAAAACTCACAGCATCGTTGGTACTATAAGCAAGTTACAGATTCTTCCTGGCAGTGCTATTTCTGGAATAGAACTAAACTGTAAACAAGGAACTGGCACTGTGTGTGTGTTTATGCATGCTTGACCATGCGTCTGTGCATTTTTGCTACAGAGAGGTTTGTTGTGAAGGGCTCCCTAGAACATTGTCAAGGAACTTTTATCAATGGGAGAGTATCTCATAGATCATGGCACCATGAATTTGCAAGCAGAGAAAAGGACTGCTTGGGTTGTGACTTCCTATGATGGAATCACTCTTTTGGGGTTGCTGCTAATTACTATTTTCTTGTTGGAAGTGGGGCAAGAGCAACTCCTGTTTTGTTCTTTTGTTTATGTTCCAGAAGGGAGATAGAGCCAGGGTCCTCCAGATGGATAGGGTTGTTTACCTTTACCTGTGATGCTCTGACTGACTCCCTTCTGTCACTAGACTGTTATGTCTTTAGGGAAGCTTACCTGCCCCTCCTCCTTCCGCCCTTTCCACTTCTTTCCTTCTCCGACTGTCTGGAAGAGAGGAGACATCCCTTTGTCTCTGCTCTCTCATAGCATGAGGCTAACTCCCGCACCTGGGCATCACGCCTCCAACTTAGCTAGTTAGTTAGAACTAGGTTTGCTTTTCTATCTACAATGTATTTCTATAAATAAAGTAGCTTTTCTTATTTTACTAAGTCTCCAGTCTCAGTGATCCTGATGCAGGGTAAAAGCCGGCTTTCTTAGGTAAATGCACACATACGCTGGCACACTCACATTTCAACATCTGCTGTTACTCTGCTTGCTGTGGTGCTGCTTTAAACGAAATTAATCAACACAAATACACACAGCCGATATTTCTAAGGGCAACATGGCAGGTTTTGTGTATGGGGCTACCTGTGCTAAGAAAGCAGAGTTGCTAAAGTCACTGTTAGACTCCACCTCTTGTTTGTATTCTTGGGGTTGCAAAAGTAGTTTCCAATAGTGGCTAAAATATAGTCTTCAAATGTCAGATCTGGACGCCACCTGGAATCAAGGGAGAGGAAAAGACAGAAAAAGATTGGAAGCAGCAGCACCACCTTTGATCAGGCTAGCTGTGGCTGATAATGCACCAATAGATGGACACCAAAGTGTTGAAACAGGAATGGGCAAAAAAATTTTCTGTCAAAGGTCACATTCCCTCAGGAGTGATCTGTCAAGGGTGACATGCGCTGCTGGTGGGGTCAAAGTCTGTGGTAGGTGAGCCAAAGGCAAAGGTGGGCAGGTCATCTGTTCTCTCTGTGTGTGTTTGTTTGTTTCTGCTGCTGCCACCATCACCCTCTATCTCTCCCTCACCCCCCTCCATAATTTTCTTGTTCTTCCTCCATGCCCAGCAGGATGCCAGAAGAGGGAGAGATCCCTCTTGCCAAAGGTTGGTCCTGATAACTTACAGAGGACTTTTGAAATTAGGCCAAAAGCCAATGGCTGCCAACCCGAGTCAAAATATGTATGAGATATGGAAGAGAGAACATTCCCTCCCCCTCATATTAGTAGAACTTGGGCTCAACCAATTAATTTGATTGACTTGACAATAAATTCAAGAGGGAAAAAAAGACAAAGGAAAGGCCTTCTTTTCTTTTGGTAAATAACTTTCTATTTGATAAATATATGTTGGGGCTATATATCAGTGGTGGCAACTGGTTTTTAAAAGGGCATTTGACTAATTCATGGAGAATGAGTTTATCAAGGCTACTAGTCATGATGGATACATGGAGTCTCCATGTTTAGAGGCAGTATGCCACCAAAATCCAGCTACTGAGAAGCGGCAGCAAGAAAGGGCTTGTTGCCTTCATGACTTGTGAACTTCCTGGAGGCATCTGTTTGGCCACTATGGGAAGAAAGATGATAGACTAGGACTTTTGACCAGATCCAGCATGGCTCTTCTTTTGTTGTTATATACATTAAGCCTGAGCAGCATTGATTTCCTTTGCCACCCCACAAGGAAGACTCGTGACACAAGATTGGAATAATGTTATATTTATTAAATATAACATGCTAAATCCAAAACCAGACAGCCAATCATTCAAATATAAGTACTTCGGGCAGGTGAGACTAAACCTAACTACGTGGGACTACACGCCCACCTTCTTAAGGCATCAATTCACCTCATTGCATAACTCCACAGTCAAGGATGCGGGTGAAATCCCCCCTCCTTGCTTTTGGAGCCAGGTGCATGGTTCCAACCTCCACACCATGGCCCCGCCATACAGGCATTCACCATGATGCGCAAGCCAGTCCCACAAGGACACCATCCAGATCCCCACCAGGCATGAAGCCCTGATGGTTCCCTGGGGAGTGCCCCTTTCTCAGGATGCCTTAACCGCCTAAATATAATCCCCATATACCTCACCTGCCCGAATTCTATGCCCGCCAAAGCTGACGCAACCCAACCCATCCAAAGAGCCAATTGAATTAAACTCAAGCAGCATGGAGTAGGCAAAACCAAAGGGATTCTGAAATCAGGATCCCCCCCGAAAAAAATTCCTACTCAGCCCCATTCTGGCGACCAGCAAAAGCCCATACTGACAAGGGAGGGAGGGTGGGTGCCGCGAGGCAAAAAAGGCAAGCGTGGGAAGGAAAGGAGCAGCCTTATATAAGGTGCTCAAATGCCCTTCCCTATTGGGTAAGCGATCTCACGTGGCTCCAAACTTACATAATTTAAACCTTCATGACTCCTCCCTATAATAATGGCAGCAGCAAATACGTCCCCAATAGGAACGACATTGCCACCCCACAAGGAAGACTCGTGACACAAGATTGGAATAATGTTATATTTATTAAATATAACATACTAAATCCAAAACCAGACAGCCAATCATTCAAATATAAGTACTTCGGGCAGGTGAGGCTAAACCTAACTACGTGGGACTACACGCCCACCTTCGTAAGGCATCAATTCACCTCATTGCATAACTCCACAGTCAAGGATGCGGGTGAAATCCCCCCTCCTTGCTTTTGGAGCCAGGTGCGTGGTTCCAACCTCCACACCATGGCCCCGCCGTACAGGCATTCACCATGATGCGCAAGCCAGTCCCACAAGGACACCATCCAGATCCCCACCAGGCATGAAGCCCTGATGATTCCCTGGGGAGTGCCCCTTTCTCAGGATGCCTTAACCGCCTAAATATAATCCCCATATACCTCACCTGCCCGAATTCTATGCCACAAGAGGGGATCAGCTTAAGCTTGTTCCCCTCAACCCAATGAAGATAACAAATCCCGTAAACCCTTCATAAGATCATCCAAAAACAAATCACACCCCTACTCAGAAAGATGAACCCCATCACTCCGGAACAAATATGGGGCATGGAACTTAATCCCATTATGGGGAATGAATGCCCCACCAAGAGACAGGACCAATGCCTTGATCTTACTATTAACCCATTTCCTAGATCTATCAATCCTATTGGGATGAACAGCACCCCTCCACACCCTTCTGACTAGCATGTCTGACCAAACAATTATAAGTTGGGGGTACGAACTAATAAGCCACTTGAGATCGCGCGTTACCTTGAGCAGCAAGTCCAATCCTGGACGCTGCACCAAATCATTTTCCCCCAAATGAATCAACAAGATATGTGGCCGATCAGCCGAAGACATAATCTGACACACAGAAGGTAAAAACGCATCCCATAGCATGCCCCTACGGGCTACCCAATGAACTGTAGCTGTGGCAGAAAGCTGCAGTTGAGTTCTGGGAGCAGACGAAGATGCCCGCCGATGAGCCCAGAACAAAATTGAGTGGCCACACAAGACGATCCTCACAGGAATAGGGAGGCTTAGCAAACCTAAGGAAACAAAAACAAAATTCCTATTATTAAAATCTGACATAGGATTTAAATGCATCGGAACGCCATTGTCCAATCGCCTGTATATCACTGACGCACATGCCCACGAGGGATGGGGCCGTCGCCACGCCAATCCAGAAGGAATGCAGCCCATAGACTCCAGCTTCGCGACCACTGGCCAACAAGGCCCGCCGAACAACGGCCCAAAATTGAAATTGAGTCAGGGCAGAACCATCAGCATGTATGAACAGATAACGCTGGCCCGCTGGCCGAAGAGACAGAAATTGACGTATTGCAGCCACAGGGCATAATTCTGAGACCTGGCAGCTGCATAAAAACACAAGACAGCCACAGCCTTTTTGATCGGTCTTAGAGACACGCAGGGAAAACCTCACTTTATCTGCACCTAATGTGCAATCGCCGAAGCATAAGGCTCTATAGGTCACATCGCGCTTGGAGGGGGCCAATACTTCGCTAGGGCGAAAAGCACTGTAAAACATCATCAGAGTTACTGCGGCGAACAGGTGCGACTCATACACAGATGAGCATAATGAATGAAACAATGCCAGGATCTGGAGGAGTACATCGGGCGTGATTGGCCTCCTCCGGTCAGCGGGCCTGGGAGCGGAACGCGACCAACCCTCAAGGACCTTTCTGACCCTAAAGTCTACAGAATGATCCGGCAGCCCCCGAGCCTTAGATATAAAGGCAAGCGCCAAGAGGTGACCGGCAATAGTGGAAACAGCATTATTTTGCCCTTTTAGAAATATCATAAACTGCAATAGATGATCCACAGGTATAGGCCACGCCAAAGGCAACTCCTTGCTGATGCAAAAAGTCTGGAACTTAGCAAATGAACGCTCATACGCATGTCGAGTACTGGGAGCAAGAGCGGCGGCAATGGCAACCCCAACTTCTAGTTGCCAAGGTTCCACAGGAAAGGTGGGATTGGTATAGGATCCAGTATTGCTCCAGGTGCAAGTTGCCGAAAACGCGCCATCTGAAAGCGGGAAAGGGCATCAACAACGGAGTTAAGTAAACCTGGAACATGCTTGGCTAGAAATAAAATATTAAATTGCAGACATTGCAAGACAAAAGCCCGCACTAAGCGCATAACACGAGGAGACCTGGAAGTTTGGGCATTAATAACGCAAACTGTGGACCAATTATCACACCAGAAGCGCACAGTGCGATTCTGAAATGCCAATGGCCAGATATGCACCGCAACAACTATTGGAAAGAATTCCAAGAATGTCAAATCGGAAATAATTCCGTTAGCACGCCAACTGGAAGGCCATTGCTCAGCGCACCACTGGGATCTAAATATTACTCCGAAACCAATGCTGCCGGCAGCATCAGAATGCACCTGCAATTCCGCTTCCAGCAGTAATTCATCCCGCCAGAAGGACAGGCCATTGAAATCCTGAAGGAATTCAAGCCACATGTGCAAATCCGCTCTCATACCTGCTGTAATCCTAATGAAATGAAAACGAGAGCGAACTCCCTTCATGGCGTCACATAAATGCCTAAGGAATGTCCGACCGGGGGAAATGACTTTAGAAGCAAAAACCAAATGACCCATGAGCTCCTGTAGCCGAGCCAGTGATAGTTTTTAAAGTCCAATAATGTTGTTAAGCAGTTGTCGCAGTACAACCAACTTATCCAGTGGCAAACGGGAAGATTGAGCTACCGTATCCAACTGGATCCCTAAGAAAATTAGAGAAGTAGCAGGGCCCTCTGACTTTTCAGGAGCTAACGGGACACCCAATTCCTCAGTTAAAGAGGTAAAGGATTGCATCAGATGAAGGCAGTGAGAAGACTCAGCTGGCCCAACAAATAAAAAATCATCAAGATAATGAGCAGAGAAGGAGGAGGAGGCTCTCCTGCGCAGTGCCCATTCTAGAAATGTGCTGAATGCTTCAAAAGCAGCACAAGAAACAGAACAACCCATTGGTATGGCCCTATCTACGTAAAATTGACCCTGAAATTTAAAACCCAGTAAATCTACATCATCCGGATGCACAGGCAGGAGGCGAAAAGCGGATTTTATATCACACTTTGCCATTAAGGCGCCCCTGCCAGCCCTCCTAACTACTCTCACTGCCTCATCAAAAGAAGTATACTTAACTGATGCATGTAAGGGCGAAATGCCATCATTAACAGAGGCACCTTTCGGGTATGATAAATTATGAATAAGTCGGTATTCACCAGCTTGTTTCTTAGGCACAATACCTAATGGAGAAATCCGCAAATTTTCCACAGGAGGACAGGGAAAGGGACCTGATATACGCTCGGCAATTATCTCCTTATGAAGCTTAGCTAACACGACATGCGCCAAGTTACGAAGAGGGGGCTGATGAACTGATGTAGCGATCCTAGGACCGTGAAAAGGAATATGAAAACCAAACGTAAAACCCTGAAGTATGAAACTAGCAGCCTGCCTATTGGGGTAACATTCTAACAGCTCAGCCAAAGGAGCCAGCTTGATTGGGCTACTGGCTTTGCGACGTACTGCCGCTGTTGCCAGAACCCCGTTTTTGCTGTTGGCGCTCCCCTGTGCTCTGACGAGACGTACGTGCCCGCTGGCATGAGGAACTGGGGTGGTTGCCGCCGCACAGTGCACAGGCATGTCTAAACCTACAGGGGCGTCTAAGGCATCTGCCAGTACTATTGAATGTCCAGCAGACTTGCTGGGATTGAACCCAGTGCCCGCCTTGGCTAGAACCAGAGGCGGAAATCTGCGCTCGCGCTAGCAAATGCCCGCTATCAGCCCTATCGCCCAGAGTGGGCCTGGCTGGGGTCACGGATCGCAGCCAAAGACCGGCATGCTCGATATCCCAACGAAGGGTGGGATCCAATGCCGCCCTCTGTCTGAAATTCTCATCGTACTGGAGCCAAGCAGTACCTGAGAATTCGTGGAAGGCACGATGAACAATGTCCTGATATTTTATCATGGACAAAGCCCTGGACGGGTAAGCCTGAGTCATTACGCCCATATAAATGGTAGAGGCGTTCAACCAATTAGGCCACACCCCATCCACTTTCCGTTTAATAGCAGCCTCCCGCTCCTTGCCCTCATGTCCTTCCTTAGGTTTTGTTTCATTTTCGTGAAAAAGGAGAGAAAACAGGTCTATGTACTCTCCTCGCCAAATTTTCTCTTTGGTTCCTAACAATAAATGGTCCCTAAGAGGAAGCGAGGTATCGCCCTGTGGGTAAATACCCTGAGGTAGGGGCAAATGAACAGGCGCTAGAGAAGAGGAATCAGAAGTCAGCTGCCAAGGGGACACTGCAGCAGCAGGCCAAGGGAGCTGTGGGTGCTGAGGCACCAACACCCCCCCATGAACACCACTGGGTGCCCAGGATTGCCCAGCACGTGAGGACTCGTCACTGAGGGATCACGATGAAAGGCACTAGAGACAGGTCCTTGTATAGTATGAGGGTGTAATTGTTGCTCACCTGTATAAGCTGCAGGAGAAGCTACGACCTGCGGCGTGGTGAACCCTGGAGCCCCAGGAGTGAACGTGGTAGAGGCTGAATGAAAAGGGAGCTGAACTTGCTGACGCTCAGCTGCAGACAAATCAAGAGCCGTGGGAGGCACTGCAGGCAGACCAACCTGAGGCGTATGCCCTGCAGGCTCTTCAATGGGCGTAACAGCTTCCAGCACACCAACCCTAGAAACTAAATCAGCAAGAATACGAGATTTAGTCATCTTGGAAGCCAACCTAGCAGATTTTTTACCTACAGGTCTGGAACTGGGACCCGCTTCGCCATCCATAGGCTGCCTGCGTTCTTTTTCCAGCGCCTCAATTCTAGCCACCAAGGCACGGATGGTCCCCAAATCCTCCTCTTCATCAGAAGATTGAATCTGCAGTGGTGGATTGCGTTTTTCAGCCTGCTTCACAACCTTAACCCCTTTCTTCTGTTGCACCTTCCTGGGCGGCATGGTGAAAACCAGAAAAACAATTACACAATTAACAAATTTAAAAACACCACCAATTTTCTAATACAATAAATTTGCAGTAACTGACACACCCAAAATGCCAGATAGAATTAAACCAAATCAAAAATATTCAATTTATTGTATTTTATTTATGTATTTTTTTAATTTATTAATTATTATTTTAAATTAATTATTAAATTAATACTATTAATTTATAGACTATTGGGGGGGTAGGGAAAAGGTAAGGTGGAAGTGGGTCAGAATCCAAACAATTAAATTAAGTGCAACAAGCTGATAAATATATTCTAAACCAATCCAACACAGAACAATCAATATAATAAGAAAAACTACTACTTATGAAAGTATAAACTGTTTGGGGGGGGGTTATGCTATAAATTGAATCAAAGAGTAACCAACAAACAAACAACGAAACTGCCTTTATGCAGAGTAAAACGGAAGTAAAGAGAAAATTTAGGAAAAAATAGAATTATGAGGGGGGAGGGGGATCAAACAAACGAACGCTGGGGCAGGTGGAAGAAACAAAATCACAACTAACACGGGAACATATACACCACTAAATGAAAATCCTAACACAAAACTCAAAAGGCAAAAGTGAATAAAACAAGGCTTATACTCAAAGTAAAAACAAACGGGAATAAAGCGCCAGCTAAAAAGCCACCCGGGGGCGGGGGCGAACGCCTGCCGACCAGCTGATTGGCGGGGAACACAACAAGGCAATTAAAAGGCTAAAACAATACAGAGAAGGTAACTAATCAATAAAAACTTAGAATAATTCAAACTGTAACAGCGATATGCCAACGGAGCCGCAGGAAGGGAGATCCAACCACATGTGCCACGAGGCGAAAAAGGCAAGTGCAGGAAGGAAAGGAGCAGCCTTATATAAGGTGCTCAAATGCCCTTCCCTATTGGGTAAGCGATCTCACGTGGCTCCAAACTTACATAATTCAAACCTTCACGAGTCCTCCCTATAATAATGGCGGCGGCAAATACGTCCCCAATAGGAACGACATTCTGACATCTCTGACTCTTTTATTACACAGAGGTACTACAGAACAGGAACAGAAATTTCAGAAGGAATCTAATGTTAGGGTGTATGCTAAGCACATGAACATATAATTGCACACGGATTAATATTTGAATGATAGGGCCAAGAAGTAATTTGTACAAAACTACATTTTTGATTTATCATAAGCATTAGTTTCAACATTTGTGTTTTGCCCTAAATGTTCTCCTGTAGCACTTTGACAGGATGAACAGTGGCTGTCAAGGAGGTGAGCAACCCACTGAATCATCAACATAGCTCAGATGTTCCTTGGGGAGTTTTACAACCAGCATCTATCCTCCAGTCCTACTTAGCATGTGAGATGGAACTGAATCAACATTGTATGACTGCTGTTCCACATCCACTGACCATCCCCCAGCAGCCTAAATTATTCATTATTTCTGTGTGACCTAGAGGACAGCCTTTTCCCCCTAAAGTAATTGCCACAAGCTGCTTTAAGTTCATGAATATTAATCATTCACACATTTTTTTCTGACTTTCTTCAAGGCTTCAGGAGAAGCAACTTCATTGTAACCTAAAGCAAAGATGCCAGCCAACTCAGAATGATGGAAACTGACTTTCCCGGCATATTTTGGAAAAATGCTAGCTATAGTGTATATTAGTCATCAGTGCCTTCCAGTCTAATAGTTGATACGTTGATTTTCACAAAGTTGAATAAAAATGTGCTATGCTGGTAATAATTCTTCTGATTGAGTTTTTCTAATATTGTTGTCTTTTGCAAACCATTCTATTGTTTTCTTTGTACTATGCAAATCAAGGCATATACTAGCTTAACAAATTATATATACAATTTATTTATTTTATGACATTTACAAATAGCTTCCTATGAAACACCTCAAAGCAATTTAACAATAAAAATATGCATAAAACAATTTCACACGTAAAAACAATTTTAAATCCAGGAGTGGGATAACAATCTCCACTTAAAAGGCTTGTTGATACAGGAAGCTTTTTAATGCCAAAAAGACAATAGAGAGAGTGATATATAATGGGAAGAATTTCCTAAGGATAAGAGGCTGTCATGCTAAAGGCCTGGTTCCTATATTGTACAGAATGGACCTCTTGTTAAAATGGTATCTGCAAGAGACTCTCTCCTGCAGATCTTATAGGATTTAAAAAATATTTTTTATTTAATTCACGACTAGATCATAGTGAATGATTAGGTATATAAGGGATGAGATGAACTTTTAGGTATCCTGATTCCACGTTGTATAGGGCTTTCTACAACAGTACCACCATCGTGAACTTAGCCTGGTAGGTAAGTGGGAGTCAGTGCAATTATTTCAGCAGTGGTGTAATATTTTGGTTATAGTATAAACACACACACATATATAATTGTTTTGTTTTCCCTTAGAACAACAAACATTTCTGTAATGGAGCCATCACTTCTATTAAAAACAATAAAGTACCTCCTGCCATATTTTTCTTTCTTTCTTTCTTTACAACTCCCTTTCACTTTAGCTTTCTGAAAGAAAGCCTCTGAAACATGAAGAGGGAGTGTGCCAAAGCTTATGGAGTATGAAGGCATTTGCAGTGTCATGCCAGGCCACCACTGTACTAGACCACCAACAATGTCACATGCCTTGCTCTTTCTACTCTGTGGGTTATCTAGCCATCCAGATTTATGAAACTACTGTATTCCTCTCAAAGCAATAGCACTTTATTATGCAGAGATTGTGAAACAGTGACTTGACCTGATGCAGGATCCAAAGCTGTTGTTCACAGGTCCATAGTCAAAATATTCTCTAGCCACAGCTTGGAAAAGTTACTTTTTTGAACTACAATTCCCATCAGCCCAATCCAGTGGCCATGCTGGCTGGGGCTGATGGGAGTTGTAGTCCAAAAAAGTAACTTTTCCAAGCTCTGTTCTCTACCAGATCATTCTGGTTTACTAATGTATTCCATATGCCAAGTCAGGGAGGAGGCTGACTTGCAAAACAGTAGTCCAACAGTGTTTACAACTGTTTTGCAATTCGCTGTCAACGCAATGCTGTTGGAAAGCGTAAAGAAAAAACTGAAAAAAAAACAGGTTTCAGATGCAGAGAGGTTTGGGAAATGAGTAAGAGTTAAGAAGATTCCCTACCCTTTCCTCCTACCCTGTGGGCTGCTATCAACTCACTTTGACAGCCAACCCAATTTCAGTGAGTAATAATTGACAGAGAAAAAACACACATGGTTCGGTCTACCTTCACAGGCAGTAGTGTGGGAACAACAGCAATTGCAGCCACACTTCTCAGTATGTGAATTCTCTTTTACCACTACTGGGCAAGAAATGAACCATCATGAAAGCAAGGTGCATCATCAGTGGGTTTGAGGGACTTGAGCTGACCACATAGAAGCTCTGTTATTGCATTTATGGATGTAAGGAAGTGAGGTCAGAGGTAAATGAAATGCAAACAGAAAAAGAAATGACAGTGATGATTTCCTAAATGCAATACCATACCAACCACAACATGATTCCAATGAGTAAGGCAGAAAACTCAGCAGCCCACAACAAGTGAGGGTTCCTAACCAAAAACCAAAACTAAAAACAAACAAACAACTGTCAGCCTGTCAGCCACCATCACACAAATCCCATGCAGCACAACCTGACCCGGGGGCTCCAGTTAGTGCAGAATGCTGTAGCATGATTGCTGACATGAGTGAGACCCTGTCAGCACATAACCTCTGCTCTGAAATTTGCACTGGCTGTCGATTAGCTACCAGGTCAAGTTCAAGATGTGATTTCCATGTTATGGGTCACACATAGTACTTGTTCTGCTCTTGTAAGAAATCAATCCTTTAGTGTGACAGCACCTACACTTTGGAACACACTGACTATTGATTAATAACATGTTTATTAAGGCAAGCCTATCCAGGCATGTAGAAGCTATTATGCTTTTTATCTGCTTTTAACTTATTGTTGGTTTTATTATTTTGTATGTTTTTGAATACCTGTTTTTAACTGTTGTTGCCAATCATTTTATTGTTTTAATTCCTTCTGTAAACCACTTTGAGGGTCTTTTTTACAATAAAGTGGTATATACAGTTGGGTGCAGACTATCTCTCTCCTGAAAGTTATATGCTGACTGAAGAAATGTTGAGTTAGCACTTTAAAAGATGTGGTCAGCAAATCAGATAACAAAAAAAATACTATTTGAGGATCCCAGTTTTTATTTGCCCCCCACATTATACAAACCATTTTCTTAAACAGATTGTCTAGAATATGTGGCCTAACGAGTAGATCAAATGTGCCTTGGTGGGTACCTGACAGCTACTTATCTTAAGCAGCACACACTCAGGTCCTTTTGCTTTCTAGTCCTGTAGTCACTGGTACAGATCCCTGTAGAACTGCTGCTGGGGATGAAAGAGACTGTCCTATATTCCTAATGCTGGGTACCTTTGGGGAGGAGTTATAGCTCAGTGGTAGGTGACCTATTTGCATGTAATAGGTCATGCAAAGTGCCAAGCCCTGGCAAACACTTATTTGGAAGAATAACTTGATTCATATGAGTTGTCTTATTACTGAATTGGCAAGAAAGGTTATATTGCGTTAGTGGCTGTACCTTGCTCCTCGTTGTAAGTTGCATCTAAATGTAATATAGAAACTGAAATTGCTTTCCTGGGGTAGCAGCAACTATGGCTGGAAGTATCTGTCAATTCTGGTTCTCTCAGTTTCTCATTTTTCATATCTTAAATTCAGTTCACCACATTTCTACAGGAATTTGGAAACTTTTTTTTAAAAAAAACTGATTAAAATTCTTCAGCATTTTAGTGCAAAATTTTCCTAATAAACACATTTTATGTAGTTTTGACTAATATACATATTTTGCAAGCAATTTCTCCTAATATATTTCATTTTCTATATTGTCTTCACTAATATATTCATTTTATTCATATTTTCCCCAATATATGCATTTTTGGAAACATTGATTGGAGAACTGTACTGCAAAATTCAGATACATGCAAATTTTGATGGATGGCTGTGCTTCAGATCTCATATCGTTTCAGAAAGTGCAGATTTGATAGATTCAGCTTTAAATGCAAACAGAATTGAATTTCTGCCCCATCCCTAGCAGCACTGCCTCCTTTGATATGAAAAATGTTCAAAATATTATGCAAGAGTTTGCATTAAAACATTGCCAGCTCCTCCAGGCCCTGACTGGCCTGCAAGGGACCATGCTATGAGAGCAGCAAGTTGCTATCACATAGCAGGCATAGCAGGCTGTGAATTCATGGCCAGACTCATTGCTGCTGCCCTGTCAATGGGAGTACAGAAGACAAAGCAATTAGGGTGGTGGTGCTAAGGATTGCAGCTCTGTCACCATGGGGGTGATTTTCAACTTGTCAGGACCTAGATATCTCACAAGAGTGGAGCAGAGGGGAAGATAATCCTCAAGCCTGCCAGCAGGAGTTTAAGGCCAGGCGAACAATGGTTTCATTATATTGACATTTATTTTATTTGTTCAATATATTAGTCTCCCTTCATTAGTCAAGATCCCAGGGTGGTATACAACAGCTAAAATAATGAACCCAATAAAACTGCATAGACATGAATCAAAACACTAAAACCTAATTTTGCATCTGCTGAACCAAAGCAGTGCATCTGACCTTGAGCTGCATCAAGCACTCTCAAAGGCAGCCCAAACCTTTGAGGGGGAAATCCCCACACCCCATATAGCTGTTCTTCCTTGAAGAAAGGGATGGAGGAAAAGGAAGCAGGATTACCTCTGGAGCTTTCATGAACAGTTCTCACCATGGAAAACCTCCCCCTTGTGGGTCACTGTGAAATGAACTGAAGTATTCATCTATTCAGGAAATATTACTATGAATAGGCTCAGTTTGTCTTCATCTACCTGATTGGCTAGGATCATCATGCGACCCATCTAGGCAGCTTTACTCACACTTTAAATCAACTTTGCTTGTCAGCATGTAGCCAATCTGATTGGTTAAGTAGCATCATTACACCCTCATGTTCACAATATGATCCCTGACTGGGTGGAATCACTCTACCAAGGACTAAGAAACCCTGACAAATGTGGAGGAGGGATGTCACAGCAACAACAGATTTGAGGAACTGGTATAAAAATGGCAAACATTAAACAAAGGAAAGAGGTAGGGCCTTTTCAGAAATCATTTCCCAAAGCGCTACTTTTACCCTGAAAATAGAAACAAGTGAACATTCAACGCAACCCTATTTCCCCCCCCCCATAGCTGCTTTGATACAATCCTGCTGTATAACTTGTACGCCTGTCTTGGATTCTTTGCCCCCGCTTCCTGGTTTTAAAGAATGACAGCAAAAGCACCTTTATCTGACATTTAGGATGATTAAATTTTGAAAAATCACTTGGCATATTCAGAATGACTCCACAGGGTGCTCTTGCTTTATAAGGCAATGGATCATGTTAGCTTAACTTATATTTAAGATTTGCAGGTCTGATATTATTGTGTTAGGCAGTATGGCTGGAATGGAAACATAAAAATTTGCTGCTACAAGATCAAGTCAGTGCCTCCCCAGTGCTATAAATTAGGCCCATAAAATTTAAAAAAGCAGTATTTGTTTGAGTCTAACTAGTATTGTGACCCAGCGAGCTCTGCCTAAAGATATGAAATAACACTTTGACTTGGTGAAACCCCCGTGCCGTTTTTATAGGCCCACAGTGCTGAATAGCCCTCAGTCATCGTACACTGGCAAGTATAATGGGCAAATATAATGAAGTTCACAGATAGACTAGCTTCACAAAAATCAATAAAGTAGAAAGAGAGAAAATCTACATTGACTCGCGCACAGTTCTTGTCTCACTTGGGTGATAAAGCAATAGAGATCCAAAGAATATTACTTCTCTGCCATGAGTAATGCTGCCGCCTCCATATAGTACTGTGCAATCGGATAGACCAAAAGGTAACAGGCTGTTTGTAAACAGGACCCTTAGAAGATGTTCAAGATTTTATTTTGTAAATGGCTATTTTGAACCAAGAAGTCCTTGGTTCAAAGCTCAGCTTGGCCACAAAGAGACCTCTCTGATTTTGGGCTGCAGTGAGGATAAAAGATTAGATTACTGCAAGATGCAGTATATGGGGCTTCCCTTGGGCTTAACCTGGAAGCTGCAGCTGGTGCAGAATGCAGCAGATAGGTTGCTGACTGGGGCACCCTGTTGAAGCCATATAACACCTTTCCTGAGGGAGCTACACTGGCTGCCAATATGCTACCGAGCACAATTCGAGATTTTGCTTTTAGCATTTAAAGTCCTTAACTCGGGACCAGGATAATTAAGGGGCCACCTTGCCCATATATCCTAGCCCAGCAACTGCATTCCTCAGGTGGGTCACTCCTGAGCAGGGCTGGTGCCAAACATGATTGGGCCCTTGAGCACCAGCCTGCCCCAGGCCTGTGTTCCCATAGCCCAACACCCCCTCCCAATACAGAGAGCACAGGGCTAATAAGCTCACCCACATTCCCACCTTCTTCTTGCATTGTGTGAATGCTGTGCGCACATAGACATCCACACAGTGCACAAGGTATTCACCCTGATGGGAGAGGTAGGTGGGGCATGCAGGTGGGCTTATTGAAGCCCACGCTGCATGTTGGGGGGGTGCCTGGGACCTTCCTCTCCGTGATCCACTGCAGCATTGGGCCCAACGCTATGGAACGGAAGTGCCACCCTCCAACCCTAAGGATGGGCCCTTCAGGGGGCCCTCTGGGCTGAAGGGGTCCTTGGCCAGGGCCCAACCTGGCTGCCCTTTGGTGCTGGGCTTGCTGATGAGAGAACTGCATGCCCCAGGGGTGCACTTAGCCTGTACCGGAAGCTGGGCTTTTAGTGTTGCAGCTCCAGCTGCCTGAAATCGATTACGAGCCAAAATCAGACAGGTGCCTAGTATGAGGATGTTTAGGTACCTACTGAAGACATTTCTGTTTTGGATGGATTTTCTTGAGGAAATTTTAAGAACTGAATTTATTAGTCTCCCTTCATTAGTCAAGATCCCAGGGTGGTATACAACAGCTAAAATAATGAACCCAATAAAACTGTATAGACATGAATCAAAACACTAAAACCTAATTTTGCATCTGGTGAACCAAAGCAATGCATCTGACCTTGAGCTGCATCAAGCACTCTCAAAGGCAGCCCAAACCTTTGAGGGGGAAATCCCCATGCCCCCTATAGCTGTTCTTCCTTAAGAACATAAGAACATAAGAAGAGCCTGCTGGATCAGGCCAGTGGCCCATCTAGTCCAGCATCCTGTTCTCACAGTGGCCAACGAGGTGCCTGGGGGAAGCCCGCAAGCAGGACCCCAGTGCAAGAACACTCTCCCCTCCTGAGGCTTCCGGCAACTGGTTTTCAGAAGCATGCTGCCTCTGACTAGGGTGGCAGAGCACAGCCATCATGGCTAGTAGCCATTGATAGCCCTGTCCTCCATGAATTTGTCTAATCTTCTTTTAAAGCCATCCAAGCTGGTGGCCATTACTGCATCTTGTGGGAGCAAATTCCATAGTTTAACTATGCGCTGAGTAAAGAAGTACTTCCTTTTGTCTGTCCTGAATCTTCCAACATTCAGCTTCTTTGAATGTCCCCGAGTTCTTGTATTATGAGAGAGGGAGAAGAACTTTTCTCTATCAACTTTCTCAATGCCATGCATAATTTTATAAACTTCTATCATGTCTCCTCTGACCCGCCTTTTCTCTAAACTAAAAAGCCCCAAATGCTGCAACCTTTCCTCGTAAGGGAGTCGCTCCATCTCCTTGATCATTCTGGTTGCCCTCTTCTGAACCTTTTCCAACTCTAGAATATCCTTTCTGAGATGAGGCGACCAGAACTGTACACAGTATTCCAAATGCGGCCGCACCATAGATTTATACAACGGCATTATGATATCGGCTGTTTTATTTTCAATACCTTTCCTAATTATCGCTAGCATGGAATTTGCCTTTTTCACAGCTGCCGCACACTGGGTCGACATTTTCATCGTGCTGTCCACCACAACCCCGAGGTCTCTCTCCTGGTCGGTCACCGCCAGTTCAGACCCCATGAGCGTATATGTGAAATTAAGATTTTTTGCTCCAATATGCATAATTTTACACTTGTTTATATTGAATTGCATTTGCCATTTTTCCTCCCATTCACTCAGTTTGGAGAGGTCTTTTTGGAGCTCTTCGCAATCCCTTTTTGTTTTAACAACCCTGAACAATTTAGTGTCGTCAGCAAACTTGGCCACTTCACTGCTCACTCCTAATTCTAGGTCATTAATGAACAAGTTGAAGAAAGGGGGTGGAGGATATTGAAATGAAATTGTTTTGTTTTTGGGATGTGCATGGATGGTTTATTGTTTTTAGAGTTTGTCGGATTGATGTTGTTGTTAGAGCATGTGTTTGTGTTTTATTCTGTTTTTATCTTGTACGCTGCTTTGTTGGCTATGTGCTATGAAGCAGTCTATACATCATCATTATAAATAAGCCACAGCCCTATTCAGGCATTCTAAATATTTCACAGGGAAAATGGGGAGAAGCTTGCTCTGTTGGGCCATAACTGCTGAACTGGGAAGCCACTGCTATTCATGTAGACTTACTGCATGATTTCGTACACTGGAAGATTAGGGTTCTAACCCGTGTGGAACAGAAATGGCTAGGAATGGAGGAAGGTTTCATTTAGTCTTCTTTCCACAGTGTGCTAACCTGATTTGAAATTTGCAAACTTGCTTGCAGTTCAGAAGGCAACTTCTAGCCAGCTTGTTTTGCAGTGCATTTTAGGTGCACAAGGTGCACACAGAAATAAGTATTTTTCATAAAAAGATGCATACAGCCTGTGCATTTTCCTGGTGAATATATTGAAAATCACTGAAAATTGTGTTTTTGTGTAAAACACAATTATACATGCAGAGTAGACACAAAATGCATAAAATGGGGCAAAACAGGATGGAATGGCATGCAGTGGGATATAAGGGGACTCAGTGGGGTATGGGACAGAATGGGCCTATGATTGAATGCCAGTAAGACCCAGATTAGCTGCTCAGCTCATCCATAGAAATGGCTTCTCATTTCAAAAAATATTCATCTAACTCATGATAGGTGAGGAGGGTGGCTAATGGGAGGTGAGTGGGTGGCACTAGCATGATCATACTTGTTTTTTCTCATTGTCTTACCAGGGCCTCCACTATCATCATTCCAAAAGAAGGTAAAGATTTTGCTTTTCTGTTGCGCTTTCCAAAATTAAGTCGACTGGCATAGGGTTGACTCCAATGTAGTGCTAAGTCACCATCCCACCAGTGCAAGGATTTATTCTTGTGCAATGGGACTTCCCCCTTCTCCTTCTGTGGGTACCCTAAAGCTGTTCTGGGTTTTTCCTAAACCCTCCAGAGCAGACTTTGGTAAGGCACAGGGCATGAATGAATGAATGAATGAGTAGATTTTATTACGGTACATAGACCAGCATAAAAATACAAGGTATAAAATTTCATACAAATAAAATGTACAAAATTAGGCAAATAAATGGGAATAAAACTAACTGTGAGTTCAAGTTAAAAACAATACTATGTTATGGGCCTTTAGTCAAATTTGCTCTGCAGCGTATGGCAGCAGCACAGAAGCTTGCTACCTTTGCGGTTACTTGTGGGGTAGCATCCGACAGAAGAAATTCGACATAAAAAGCCTCATCCCGGCCGGGAATACTTTGGAGGATAGACGTAATTAAAATGGATCAGAGATTGCGGTAAAAGGTACAATATAATAGGACATGGTCTACAGTCTCGACTGCCCCTTCGCCACAGGGGCAGAGCCGCTCCTTGTATGGAAATTTTTTGAACTTACCATTGAGGTAAGCCGAAGGTAAGATGTTAAATTTGGCCTGGGTGAAAGCTTTCCTGAATTTTGGAATTGTCAGGGTGGTTAAATAAAATGCAGCGCCAAAAGGCTTTGAGTTAAACCTAAGATGGGGATAAGGTGCGGCTAGCGTTACATGATTTTGGAAATCTGTATCCAAAATTTGTTGGAGTAAAAGTGCTTTTGCTTTGGAATATTCTAAGGTAGAAATCAACCTGGTGGAGAAACCCAGACTGACCAATTTCACATCTAATAACCATTTCCAGTTAGACTGGAAGGGATCAGACTACGTGAGTGGGGCCAGGCCAGCTGGAACAAAAAACATTTTTACCCAGAGTTTTATCTTACTCATCCAGATGCGGGTTTCTATCTTGGGAAGCCCAGCTTCTATGCATAAAATGGTGTTAGGTACACGAGAAGGGATACCGAAAAGGGAGCGTAGGAATCGAGTTTGAACAGATTCTAAGGGGGCATAGTTGACATAAGTGCAAGTTTGTGATCCATAGAACATCTGGAGAATGACTTTGGCAGCAAAGATGCAAATTGCTAGAGGTACACGTTGGCCCCCTTTGGAGTAAAAAAAGGAAAGAAGGGCCCTCATGCTTTTTTGGGTGTTTAAGATGACTCTCCTTGCTTGATGTCGCCACGTAGCTGACGAGTGAAACATTACTCCAAGGTAGCAAAAGGCAGAGACCTGTTCTATTGGGTGGCCATTTATCTGCCAATGATTGGTGGCCCTTTTTTTTTTTTGAAAAGACTAGAGTCTTAGATTTGGCATAATTAATTGTCAGAAGTTCCTCTTTGCAGTATAAAGCGAGTGCACTTAATAGGCGCCTTAGGCCAATGCAGGTTTGCGATAGAAGGACCACGTCGGCATACATGAGGATGGAAGGAGGCCTCTGAGACAGTTTTGGATGATGGGAGCAGTGGGGAGTAAGGTTATCGATCAGGGAGTTGATGTACAAATTAAACAGGGTAGGTGTTAAGATACAACCCTGTTTAACTCCCTTAGAAGTAGAAATAGAGTTGGATAGCTGACCAGCAATGTTGCATCTTATTCGCACATAGGTGTTATCGTGTAGACGGCGTATGAGTAGCAGAAGACGCCTGTCGATATTCAGAGACTCCAATTTCATCCAAAGCCTGTCTCTGGGAACCAGATCAAATGCAGATTTAAAATCAATAAACGCCGTGTAAAGAGCACCCCCAGGCTTGGCCATATACTTTCCTGCTAAGTGTTGGAGGACTAAGCAGTGATCCATAGTGGAGCAAGCTGGTCTAAAGCCGGCCCTGTTCTTCAGCTAGAATATGATTTTGGTCTAGCCAGTCTTGCAGTTTCTCGAGAAGGTGACATGTGTATAACTTGCTAGCAATAATAAGGAGACTAATTGGTCGATAGTTGGAGGGGTCATGGTGGGAACCTTTTTTATAAATTGGTATTATTATAGCAAGGCCCCAGTCCTCCGGAATACAGGCCGATTGATCAATAGCAGTAAATAGGGCAGCTAGTGTTGGAGCCCACCACTCCGGGAAGGACTAAAACACCTCAGAGGGGATATTATCCGGGCCAGGGGCTTTGCCTAATTTCAGATTGTGTATGAGATTGAGAACTTCCCTGGGGGTAACTGGAAGTCATTCCGGATACTCGTGTAACTCAGACATAGGCAATTGGAGACAGAATTGTCCGCAGACATATATCTCGGTAAAGTGAGCTTCCCAAGTACACAATGAAATATGGTAGTCCAAGTTAGTGGGGGATTTAGGCCAAGCCCTAGTAACCAGCTTCCAAAATGAGCTCGAGTCCTTTAATTTAGAGGCTTTTAAAAGAGACTGCCAGCATTCTTTTTGAGCTAAGGCCTTTTTACATAGAATTAGGCGCTTGTAGGATTTCTTCAGTTCCAAGTAGTCGGCAAGCAAGGACTGAGAATTATTGGCTCTGTATAGGGCGTAGTTAGCCAATAATCTTTTTTTCAGAGCCAAACATTCACTGTCAAACCAGGGCTTGGAATTGCCTGCAAAGTAGAAACCTTTAGTCCACGATTTGGGCATGTGTGGAGAAGGGGACATCCTGTTGCACCAGTATAAATCCTTGTAAAGGAGGAAAGCTTGGAGGATGGCAACAAGGGAGAGGGCCTGCTAAGTGGTGCCCCCCAAATTATGGAATGATCTCCCTGACGAGGTGCGCCTGGTGCCAACACTGTTATCTTTTCAGCACCAGGTCAAGACTTTCCTCTTCTCCCAGGCATTTTAGCATGTGTTTTTAAATTGATTTTAAAAAAAATTAATTGTGTTTTTAAATTGTTTTTTGTGTTTTAAAATTTGTATATTTGTTTTTAATGTTTTTAATTGCTGTAAACTGCCCAGAGAGCTTCAGCTATGGGGCGGTATATAAATGTAATAAATAAATAATAAATAAATATTGTGCTGATGGGATGATTACTTAGTGCTACTTTACATTCAAGCCACAGAATTGAATCCAGTGAACTTACTCTGCAAACAGAATGACTTCAGCTCATGCAATGGAACTTTCCCTATCTCTCTCCCCTGCACCCTATGTGCCCCATGCCTAAATCTGCTTGGGGGGGTCCCCCAACCCCATGGAACATATTTTAAAACTGTGGGGTACAGGGGGAGGAGAAGGAAGGGATGTTCCATTGTGCGAGTTGAAGTTCCACTAGTGTAATGATTTTCTACCCATATTTTTTCTCCATTGAGTAAAGGACACCATACACTTACATGTTATATTGCAAATTGTAATTTGAAATACCTGAGCAAAAATACTTAGAGAAACTTTTAGTGGTGGTTTCTACCCTCAATGATAAGGATTAGATAAAATATTTGTTGTCCAGACAGGCCTGTAATGTTCAATACAGCTAAATTTGCAGTGAAGGCTGCTCAACTTAGACAAGTATACATAGCCAGTCTTGAGATTAAGGATTATTTTTTTTCTGTATGTTTTATTTGTTGCATTGGATAGGTTTTTTATGCTTATGTATAATGTTTATTTGTGTCTTATTTGGCTGCACCCATTAATAAATTTGATATTTATTGAACTTTTGTTTTATCATATTTTAGACACTTTTAAAATTGTTTTATGACATTGTTCACTGTTTTATGATTTACTTGTTGCATTTTAATCCTGTACACTGGTTTGGAAATCAATATTGAGAGTTAGCATTAAAAGCTTATAAATAAAAATAGAAGACTACCCTGTGGCCCCTGAAAAAGCAGAACAGAGATGCAACAAGAAATCTTATTTATTTATTTAGAGGTTAACAAAGAATCCTGGCATTTCACTAGAATGCCTTCTGATAATAATGGTTTGCATGATTTCCTTCTTTCTTTTTTGAATTTAAGGACCAATACTAATCCCAGCCATAGAGCAATAGAACAGAGTGGCAAACTGACTGCAACATCCCAAACCCTGCCACCTGTGGCAGCCAGGGCAGAAGGGGGGACAGTTTTTTTCCCTAATTTCTCATTGTGTCACCTCCAGCTGTCACAGTTTCTTGGGCGCTCCACCTCACACTTCCCTATTTGGGGTTTATCACTGGTTACTATGAATGGCAGCTTTCCATCAGCTAGAGTGAGGCTGAGCTCCCTTCCCACTAGTGGCACTCCTCTCCAGCAGCAGAGGCTGGCAGAGAGCAAACTATGGAGCATCCTAATGCTCCCCCAGCCCAGCCATCAGTGTGTGGAACAGCAGAATTATGCTGTTAGAATACATATCTGGTATAAATCTATGAAACATGGCTCTTTATGAAGCACTTGTCAGCATAGGCATCCAGTACAAATAGTTCTGCAGAAAAGTCAGGGGAAATTTGCTGAAAGAAGGCATCCTTCTAGAACAGGCATGGGGTACCTTTGGCCCTCCAGATGTTGCTGCTGAACTACAATTCTCATCATTCCAAGCCATTGGCCACACTTGCTGGGGTTGATGGGAGTTGTAGTTCAGCAGCAACATCTGGAGGGCCAAAGTTCTCTCTCAGATCATGTCATATACCAGGAGTTGGTAACCTGTGGCCCTCCAGATATTGTTGGGCTCCAGCTCCCACCATCCCCAGCCACCACGACCAATGATCAGGGATGGTGGGAGTTGTATTCCTGCACATCTGAAGGGCCACAGGTTCTCCATCCCTGCTATATACCTCATTTTAGTGACATTGTCCATTCATCTGGTGATGAGAACTGGGCATGTGTTCTAGTGCTGCTTCTATTTCAAGATTAGGAAAAAAAATCTAATCCTTAGGACAGTGATTCTCAAACGGTGCGCCAGGGCACACTGGTGCGCAGCAAGAGGTGGCTAGGTGTGCCGCGAATATTATGAAAGTATATTATTATTAAGATATTTTTATTCATAGTTTAAAATATATTAATATATTTTTAATTTTGTACAGAAAGTGCGCCAGAAATTTTTTATATGTTTTACAGTGCGCCGCGAACCAAAAAAGTTTGAGAACCACTGCCTTAGGGGAATAAATTAAATAACTCACATCCATTCTTACATCTAACATAGCCACACTATTCTTTGGACCAGCTTTTCCTATACTACTCATTGGACTTCTTCCCACAGACTTGGGCTGACAGGAGGTTTCCTCTGCGACTTGTTTTATGTGAGGTGCTTTTGCTTAGTAATGATCAGCAGAATGTACTCTATTATCTATGGCATGAATAAATGACAAGAGAAATGTCTGCCACATGAATACAAACTCCAGGGAAACGTTTTTGCACAGTCATCCTTAAAAAGAACAAATAACAGACACCTACATTTGTTCCTCCCCCCCCCCGCCGCCCACATCTTTGATTTGTGGTACATGAGATCGCTGCATAATAAAGATTATAGTAGGGCAAAAGCTATTAGGAATACAGAGAGCTGCCTTGTATTTATTTTTATTCTTTTATTTAACACAATTTATATACCTCTTGATTGTAGAAAACCTCTAAACGGTTTGCCAAAACAACCATATCAGGTCAGACTGTTTGTCCATGTAATCCAGGCATGTCTACTCTGACTGGCAGTGGGTATCCAGAGGCTCAGACAGAGGTCTTTTTCTACCTGAGCCTTTTAAAATGAAGATGGCTGGAAGATATCTGGAACTGAACCTGGGACCTTTTGTATGCGTAACACGTGCTCTGCCACTGACCTATGGTTCCTTTTGGAACCTGGGTGCAGCTCTAAGAAAAGAATTCCCATAGGACTCAATAGTGGCCAATGGGCAAGCCACTATCTCTCAGCCTCATCCCACTTTTCTCCTCTTATCTGTAACATGGTGCTAAGCACAGTGCACTATTTTATAGAGTTGCAAGGCATCTTGTTGTATGTGTGAAATGCTTTAGGGCAGGTGTGTGTGTGGGGGAACCATTGACTTTCTAGATATTGCCAAACTACAGCTCCCATCATCCCTGGCCATTGGCCATGCTTGCTGGGGCTGATGGGAGTTGTAGTTCAGCAACATCTGGAAGCTCAAAGGTTCCCCCACCTCCTTTAGGGAAAGTAATGTATAAATGATAAAAGTAGTAATAGGATCAACATGTGGTACCAGAAGCTCACAACTAATTCTCAGTGTACTCAACTTCAATGGTCCAGCAGATAGTAAAGAAATACGTTATGCATTGGTTTAACAGCACTAGTCCATTAAGCCACTTTAGATAGTGTAGCCAAAACAGGCAAGTGATGTCCATTTCATCTTCACCAGAGCCAGAATCAGCAGCTATAGAAGAAAGGAAGAACTGGACTATGTGTTCTTCTTTCTACTTCTAGAAAGTTCTTTTCACTTCTCATGGTAGGGACTGACAGATTCAAAAGCGGAAGGAACACAAAAACACTCCCCTCATTGCTCTGGATTTGTGATTTGGATGTTGGAGAATTCCATCGGAAATCAGAATGGAAATTGCAACAATTCGCATGTTCATCCAAGGTAAGGAACAGAAATCATGGAAGCAAATATGAGCAATATTTGCTAGCATTGGTTTTTTGGCATGAGGAACCTTGGACCCTCCAGGAATTGTTGCTGCAAACATTACATATATAATTACATTATTTTCCGCATTGTTTTTGACATTTCCCTTTCTTTGAAATGCATTTAAATTAATTACATTCATTTCAGCCATAGCTGATAGTGAAACAAATAAATAGCTTTTAGTGGAAGCCAAACTGCAGTAGAACAGAACAGTGCTAATTGTGATAATCAAAGGATTAGGAATAGGGAAGAAATTTAATTCAGTTCAGATTTAAAGCCAATTTTTAAAAAAATCAGATTCACACTTTCTGAAACAATATGAGAACTAAAACCTTTTGAAATTCGCACTTATCCAGATTTTACAATGTAGTTCTCCAACCAACCAATGTCTACAAAAATGTATACACCAAGGGGACATGTACATAACATTCAATAGTGAAAACAACATGCAAAACACATTATATTAGGAGAAATTGTTTACAAAAATGGGTACATTAGTAAAACTGCATACAAAAATGTGTTTATTAGGAGAAATTCACATTAAAATACTGAAGAATTTTCGTAAGAACTTTTTTTAAAAAATGGCCCATTGCTACAGAATCCTTCTGTCCCTGCACAGAATGGGGTTGAAACTGCTGCCTCTTTACATCCCTAATTGTGAGAAGAACTGTAGGGGCAAAATGTTTGTCCCAATATCACCCTGAAAGTGCAGGGGGCAATGCCGTGTTATCCAACCAGCTGTAATGGTTATGGGCTTTTTATTTCCCAACTAAAACAGCAAGTGAACAACTCTCTCCTAGTAAAAATAAAACAGTTATTATTCCCTCTGTGAAACCTGCATTATCTTTGTTCTGTTCTGCATGGCCACAGTGGGAAGCCTCCCACCTGCTGTACCTGATCCTCTGTTGGCATGCTAGTGGGGAGAAATACAGAAGAAGTGCTGTGTTGCCCACAGTGAAACCCCAATATGATCAACTATTTTCAGGTTTCCTATGTATTTATTCAAAAAAATCTTTTGAGGGAATAAAAAAATGAATGCTTCAAACAATAAAGTAGGATTGTCAGAATCACTTTTAAGATCGAGGAATATTACACTCTGAAAGGGAATCAGACTGGCCAGATAACACAAATGGGTTTCTTTTCAAATTCTTTAAAAGGCAAATTTGCTAAGCACACTTTTCCCCCCACAGAAATACTGAACCCTGTTGACAGCATAATTTTTAAGGTCTGTATGTTAAAAGTCTCATTGTTTAGTTTCTATCATGTAGTCAGAAGGATTTTTAAAATTTCAATTATTTACATGTCCTCAACTCGATTAAGAGAAGGATCGTTTTATATTTTATGAACAGCTCCTCAGATATTTATTATTCAGTTTTGTTACAATATTGCTTGTTTTAATAGTGCTTTCTTAACTCAGAGAAGACAGAAAGCTGCTTGCTATGACTAAAGCCAGAGCTTGGAAAAGTTACTTTTTTGAACTACAACTCCCATCAGCGCAATCCAGTGGCCATGCTGGCTGGGGCTCATGGGAGTTGTAGTTCAAAAAAGTAACTTTTCCAAGCTCTGACTAAAGCTTGATTGAGAGAATAAATACAAGATCTATAGAGCTTGCTCAGGCTCCTCCCACCTGACCTTTATACTAGAGTTCAGCTTCCAGATCTATATGGCAGTCTCCTTGTAGTTCCCTTTGCTGGATGAAACTGCTACCTATTATAACATCCCCAATCACATATTTGTTATAAGAACATACAAACAATGTAAGTATAACTTTTCAAACTAAGCAACTTGAAAGTAGTGCTAGTCCTGAATGAAGGATAATTAAGCTGCCTATCAGTCATCTAATACAAAATCTGTTTATCATTTAAGTGGTATGATATGATTGCAGGTATGTGTGCTCTTGACAAGGTCACTGTTTGATGTTGGCGATACAGTTACGTGTGTCTCTTGATTTTGTGGTTCAGGGCCTGGAGTATAGTGTACATCTTCGTTAGTGTCGTATCCAGGTTGGGACTCAGGAACCAGACCAGTTGGTGAAAGCAAATCAGTTTTTATTAAAGTAATATCCAGACAAAGACTACGCCGTCTCATGAAGTTTCACTACAAAACATAACCTGCGACTAGGAAGAGAGTTGACAGAACAAGGAACCACTATTCCCCCTGTCCCTTAAGAAGGGGGCAATCGAGCGTGAATTCTCTCACTCTGCCTCAAAGTGCTCTCATCCACTCCCCTCCTCCCCCTTCTTTTGCTGTCTCTTTTGCTGTCTCCTTGTACGTGGTGAAGGAGGTGCCACTGCCCCCTCCCCTTCTGAGGACTCTGATTCAGGTATGGGGGAAAGCGGGGGGGGCAAGGCCTAAACCATTTGGCTGCTTCTCTTTGCTTTTCCCTGGATCAGGAGGAGGCTGGATTCCCCCTTGCCCTCCCTCCTTCTCCAACTGCTCTAAGCTCGAAGGGGGAGGAGGTGTGGGAAACTCCCGGGAAGGATATGTGTCTGTTGGACATTCAAGGTCTTTGCTGCCAGACAGTTCTATCTCTGAGATTCCCTCCCCCTCCTCTGCGTCTTCTTCACACGGCTCTGGCCAAATGACCCCCTCCCTCTCTTCATCTTCTGAAACATCAGGGCCCCAATCCTGCATCCCGACAGTGAGTGCATGGAATGATGGAATTATCCTGTATATCATCATCCACCACATCTGAGGTGTCTTTAAGTCCTTGAGGACTCATTAGGCAAATGAACTTATGATTCCGTCGATATGAGCACCCATTAATTTCAACACTATAAGTATGGGGATTTATTTGTCCCATGCATGTTCCTTTCGTCCAAGGACATGTCTTGTCTTGAGGAAATAATTGGACACTTACAGAAACTCCAGTGTGCAGAGGTGGTAGCTCTTTTGAATCCCTGTTATAATAGCTTTTCGTTTTATTGCATTTGAGTTGCAGCTGATCTGTGACTTTCATTGCAATTTTGGGTTTCAATAATACAAGAGCTGTATGTAGAAGGGATCATGTGCATCTGGACATAAGTCTTTGCACTGGGTTGCTATTCATGCCAGCAGTTGGACTATTTCTCCACTCCCAAATAGCTTGCCATATGTTTTCTTTATTTCTTGCCCTTTTCTTTAATAGAGTTTTTGCAAATTCAGCGGCTAATTTAGTTTTGACTGACTGTTGTAGGGAGATGGTGTTATGTGGTGAAATTACCAGTCTTTTGAAAATGTGGCAAATTCTTTGCAAGTGAACTGTGGTCCACCATCTGAAATCACATAGTCAGGTATGCCAAGGCTGCTGAAGTGGTTCATGATTATTTCTGTTACAGCAGCTGATGTTGTATCTGGCAGTTTTATCCATTTCCCAGAAGTCTGAATAGTAGTCTACTAGAATGAGATAATTGCTGCCATTTTCTGTGAAAAAGTCCATCCCTACCTTACTCCATGGTCTGTAAGGAATGCTGTGTATCACCAATGGTTCTTTTTGCTGACTGGCTTGGAACTCAGCACACACATCACAGTTACTTACAAGGTCTCTGATGTCATTAGTAATGTTTGGCCAATATACCACATCTCTAGCTTTCCGCAAACATCCTTCTATTCCAGAATGACTGTGATGTATTCTTGATAATATGTCTTTTCTCATGGCCTTTGGAATGAGTATTCAGTGTCCTTTGAATATGATGCCGTCTTGGACACTTAGTTCATCACAATAGTTCCAGTATTCCTGAGTAGACACTGGAGCATTGTCCTGGGTGTCTGGCCAACCTGACAACAGAGATCAATACTTGCAGCTCTTTGTCCTGTAAAGTATGTTCGTGGACTCTTTGAAGTCCTTGATGTGAGATGGGCATATAAGCAGCTTGATTAATGCTTTATAGTTCCTTTTGTCTGGCTTGCGCTTCAAGGGAATTGAGTATCTCAGTCTTGCTTGTCAATGTGCCTGTCATGTGGCAAGGGTGCTCTGAATAGGAGATTTGCTATGCACATCTCAGCTCCTTTTTTATATTGTACCTTCAAGGGATATCATTGTAGCCTAAGAAGCATGTGTTGGAGGTGTTTTGGAGCTGATAGCAATGACTTATTAAAAATAACTTCCAGAAGCTTATGATTGCTGTCAACTTTGATGCATTTCTGACCTCATACATATTGGTCAAATTCTTCACAAGCAAATACTATTGCTATGCATTCTTTTTCAATTTGGGCATAATGCCATTCAGTCTGTGATAAAGACCTTGATTCAAAAACAACAGGCTGTCCTTTTTGCAAAAAGTACAGCACCCAGGCCTGTTTCACTGGCATCACATTGGATGGTGACATCTTCATTCATGTAATACTTCAACACAGGATGTCTAGCAACCAAGTCTTTGATCTGTTGGAGGGCTGTATCATGTTGAGGTAGCCACACCCAAGTTGCACCCGTGTCCAATAGTTGTCTGAGAGGCTCACAAACATCAGAAAGGCGAGGAAGAAATTTGGTCAGATAATTAACAAATCACAGTAACTGCTGAAGAGATTTGGTGTTGGGTGGTTCAGGCATCTGCTGTATAGCTCTCACCTTTTCTAGGTCTGGTTGTAAGCCTTGCAATGTTAGGAGGTGTCCTATATAGGGTACTGTTGTCAGTCATAGCTTCATCTTATTTTTATTGAGTTTCAGATTGACTTTTCTTGCCCTTTCCAGGAGAGAGATGAGGTTGCTATAGTGGTCAGCTATGGCACTCTCCACTGAAATTCCAGCCATACACCAAAATGACATCTGCAATTACAGTGGTCAAGGATGATGGGAGTTGTAGTCCAAGAACACCTAGAAGGCACCACATTGATTACCCCTGGTGTAGAGACAATGAAGCTGCTTTCAACTGCCCTGGCTGCTGCAAACATGAGATGAACTAATGAGCTAAGAGATCAGCTCATTTTCTTCCAACATTACTCATTAAGGTCTTGGTCTTATCAAAAGCCAACTTAAAATAGGGAAGAACATTTTGTATAACTATCTTTTCCAGTGACCAATTTACTACACTAGCTTTTTCTAGCATTATTATATTTTAAGAAATACACATTTGAAAACATTCTTTTGAAAATCATCCTGTGATTTGTTTTCACATTACCACCAGGCTGTTATCTCAGAGTGTTAACATGTTCAGTAATATTGTTGACTCCAAAATACTTGAATTCATATCCCCCCCACTCTTATTTCTAGCTAAAAGATTCCTTTTATTTGTGGTGTTTCTTCTCACTTCCTTCTGTGCTGTGAAAACATGATTAGAGTTTGTTAGCTTAGAATGCATTTCACCATTGACTATGCTGACGCCCTTTTCTTTAACAAGACTATTAAATAGCATGAAGGTGTAATCCTAGAAAATACAAAGCTGTTCTCTGAAATATTTACCTTGCTTCCAAATAGAAGGAAACTTTAGAAACATAACACATTTTTCCTGCAGATTTAGCACCTAAGGGTGCAATCCAGTGGCCTGTTGGAGGGGCATCCCAGGGAGAATAGGATACATTGGGGCTTCCTCTCTGATGTCAGAGACAGAGCTTCAGTGTCAGAGAGGGAGATCCAATATTGGATCCCCCACCTCTGCACCATGCAGAAACCTCTGACACCCTAGCCCAGCTGATGTCTGAGCCTCAGCCTCTGTAGAGTGGGATAAAAAGGATATATTTGGGGTGATTTAGGATGTGTTTAGGACAAGCACCAGGAAAGAGCTTGGTTCTGAAGGATCCAAAGCCATCCCAATCTTCTGGCATGCCTCCAAACTGGGGAGAGATTTAGACCAGTCCAGAAACTGATTTAAATCTGTTCCTCTACCATGGGAGAGAAAACATTTTTTAAAAGTCCAGAATCATATAAAGGAAAACAAGTGTGCTCCTCTGCCCTCAGTTTCACCCTAACTTCCCCCATGCCATAAAATAACAGCCTAATTTTATCTACATAACAGCATGTAATATACACCTATTTGGACTATAGAATGTGCTGTCCTCTGGACTGCACCAGGGGTGATCTGAAAAGACTTCTCTCGTTCCCTGTTCCTTTTAGAAAGTTTTGAAAAATACCTCTTCTTTTTTTGGTTCTTGTGGCGAAAACCTTCATGTTGTTTCGACGATATTCATCTTACCACCAAGAAGAAAAACAGTCCTTGGCCTCATCACAGTTCTTGGCCTCATTTGGCTGCACTGCTTGTAATGATATTGGCTGTTGCAGTGCATGTGACATGTGTTGATGATATTGTGATGATAATTCCAACAAGACTACATCATGGGTGCCCATCAACAAAGTCACCACAGTCAATTGTTATGTTGTTATCGCTGATTGAATTAAATAGTAGTGTTAGTAAATGAGGCAAAGGACCATGAGGTCAAGGATAAAGAAGGAAAATGGTTCTGAGACCAAGCAGAAGACGGGACAAAAGAGTGCAGTAAAACAACACAAATCTGCAGTAGAGTGAACATTTCTTATTATTCTTTTGTAAAATGTGCCTTTGCATCAGTTATGCTACTTTTAGTTTTCCACTAGACAACAGAGCACACCCATCCCCACTGGATCGTGTTAAATAATCAAAGTGTTTTGGAAAGATTCTTAGGTAATCAATTTTACTATGTGAGAGCAATTTCTCATTTTCAGTGTCGCTCAACCAATTATATCAGCTTTTCCAACAGATTATTTGGATGGTTGAGTTAATCCAATGATTTTGCTTGTTCAGACTAACAATGTGCAAATTACAAAGAATATTGTATGTCCAAGACTCTTAGCAAGATTTACTAATGCCACAAATAGCAATGAAAAATATGAATTTTGGAATGGAATATATTTTCATTTTTTTATTTTTTATGTACCCTGCTGTAAGGGTGGGAGGGGTCTTAAAAAGAAGACACTTCTAATTAGATTGCTGGGTTTTGGACACTTCTCCAGTTCTAGGCTGAGTGAGTGAACTGTTGCTTACCAGATATTAAAGTACAGTAGAGTGATTCTGAAGGCAAGTCATTGGAATGGGTTTATCATGATATGCAGCTTTTCAAAATCCTTTGTCATCTCATTTAGTCGGCATAATGCCTCTTGTTTAGCTGCAGTGAGCTTTAGAGTAATTATAAAAGGATAAACTTTTATTGGTAATCTATACCTTTCACAGACTTGTGTTGATTTTAACTGAACAGCAATGCCAAAAAGATATTAGTTTCACTGAACCAAACATTTGCAATTAAATCAGAGGATTGAGAACAGATTAAGCACTAATGAGATGAACAGTATGGATTTCAAAAATCTACATTTTGTCTTATTATCTTCAAAATCCTTATAATTAGATAAAACAATGTTGGGAATTGCTAATGCTTATTAATTGTACACATAACATAATTTTGTCTGAATACTTCAAGGAGAGATATTTTCACTTGCCGTTGAAATACAGATTACCTTAGAAATGCTATCAGGCATGGTTTGCAATCTTCTTGTCTACAATATAATGCTCTCTCAGCCCATTTAGCATTGCAGTAGCATCTCTGATCCACAGCTGTGAAGCTGCTGGTGGGCAGTTTGGGGCGTTAAATGTGTGGCCTAATGCTGTGGCTGATGATGGAATCCTGGTGAGCTTCAGACCCACCGATGCTTGTACATATTTCAGAGGTATGCAAAAGTGAGTGAGCCTCCCAACCGAGTATTAGGCTGCAGCTGAACCCACCTTTGTATCTTCCATCTGAATTCTCAGGATAACAAAATTTTAAACTGTCCTCCATCTATTCAGATGCCGATTCACAAGATAATCAAATCAAAATACACTTATCAGAAAGTAAATCATAAGAAATTAAAAATGTCACATAAAAACCAGAATATCAATACAGCAGTGAGAGTATACAACTGTGGATTTCTAAATAATACTTAATTCTTGAAGGCCAAAGGAAAATATGTCTTCAATTGACAATGAAAAGCCACCAACAAGGGGGATCGCCACATCTGCCCAGGAAGGAAATTTCACATCCAGGGAATAACAACAGAGAAGACTCTGGCCCACATCACTGCATGACATGCCACCTTCCTTGGTAGAACTGTGAGCAAGACCTCACCTACAGCTCTCTAGGCGCAGGGCGTCAGATATTGAGATAGGTGCTCCTTTAAGTACTTGGATCCCAATCTGTTCAGTACCAACACCTTGAATAGGGGCTGGTAGCAAACAGGCAGCTAGTACTGTTTGAGGATCTGTGATATATATGATCCTATTTTGCTGCCCCACTTAAAAGCCTGGCAGCCACATTCTGCTTCATCTGCAGCTTCTGAACTATCTTCAAGGGTAGCCTTATGTAGACCTCATTGCAATAGTGAGGTTACGAGAGTATAGATAACTGAGGTTGGTATATTCCTATCCAGGAAGGGCCATAGCTGACAACCAAACCAGAGCTGGGGCTACCTGGGCCTCAAGTGACAAGGTTGGATCCAGGAGCACCCCAAGCTACGTTCCTGTTCAGGCAGAGTACAACTCCATTCAGATCAGGCTATCTTCTCATGACCCAGACCTACTGATGTACTTCAACTTGTCAGGATTCAGTCACAGTTTATTGGCCCTTATCCAGTGCATAACTGCCCCCAGGTACCACACCAGCACTTGAATAGCCTCTCATGAGTCAGATGGAATAGAGAGATTGAGCTGAGTATCATACTGTTAACACCATGCTCCAAATCCCCCAATGACACCTGCCTGCAGCCTCATATAGATGTCAAAAAGCATTGACGAAAACCTACAAACCTGACTAGACCTTATAGCACAAGTGGAGCTGAGGAGAAGTTTCCTCAAGCTATTCTCAGGTTGAGGTCCTGCAGGTAGGAATGGAACCTCTGTAATACAGTACCCCAACTCCCAACCAGCAGAGCCACTTCAGAAGAACATCACAGGAAATTGTATCAAAAGCTGCCAACAGCTCTAGGAGAACCAACAGGGTTGCACTCCCCGTCTCTCTCCAGAATCCCAATATAAGTAATCAATCAGGGCAAAGAAATATATCTCTAGTGCCAAACTCAAGCCTGAAGCCAGATTGAAATGAGGATATCAGACAGAGTCCTGATATCTTTTTCTTTTGGAGGCAGAAGCAGCTGAAGACCATCATTGGAGGAGGTGAGCTTTCCATCTAGCTCTGATCCACAGCTGCCTGAACTCTTTGCTCCATAGGAAGCTGGGCTTTTCCCATCACTGGCCAGCAGAGAGGCCTGACTCACCCCTAGACTGGCTGATTGAGAACCCCCTTGGGCTTGACTTTTGGGGGGGAGTTGGGGCTATATATATCTGTTCCCGCGCTGATGCAGGTGGTGGCCCCAAAGTGGGTGACACTAAAGAAGGGGTGCTGCTTGGGGGGGGGGAGAGCCACACCACGCCATGCCACACCATGCCTTTGTATGTGGAGACTAAAGGTATTGGTTCTGTTTGTTTCTGTTTTTCCATTCTTCTCTTAAGGGGATGATCTTGGCCTAGCTTTCTATAGTGCTGAGTTTCCAGGAGGAAGTGAAAGATGTGCCTAGGACAAGTTCAGCTGGGGAGAGAGAGAGTGTGTGGGGGGGCAACTGCAATAGTTCTGAGTATGTAGCTTGGGGGCACTTCTGGATCCATTATATCTGCTTGAGGCCCAAGTGTCCTCAGTGGCATGGAATGCTTTTCATCAGCTTTTACTGTGTAGGGAGAGTCTGTTGTCTACGCTCTGGTAACCTCTAGGTTGGATTACAACAATGCATTATACAGGGGGCTTCCTTTGATGACAGTTTGGAAACAGCAGCTGGTGCAGAATTCAGCACCCGGATGAAGCAGATTATCTAGATCCATTCCAATCGGGCTTCAGGACTGGACATGGAACTGAAACAGCCTTGGTCGCTCTGGTGGATGATATGAGGAGGGTATTGGATAGGGGAGAACATACCTTCCTCATCCTCCTGGATCTCTCAGCAGCTTTCGATACCGTTCACCACGGTATCCTTTTAGATTGCCTGGAGGGATTAGGAATAGGGGGCACTGTTTTACGGTGGCTCCGTTCCTATCTCTCAGACAGGCACCAACGGGTAGTATTGGGGGATGAGGTTTCAGACCCTTGGCCTCTCAATTGTGCAGTACCACAGGGTTCTATCCTCTCCCCCATGCTATTCAACATCTATGTAAAGCCACTGGGGGCTATCATCAGGAGGTTTGGGCTGCAGTGTCACCAATATGCGGATGATACTCAGCTCTACCTCTCGTTTAAATCTTCACCAGAGTTGGCTGTGTTATAGTCAGAATGACTTGCATTTTTTGTGATCCCCAAGGATGGCAGGTATTACAGGGGAGGCAAGGGTTAACAGAGAGATTAATCACGGCTCTGGTTGCAACAGCTACACAGCTGCAGGAATTCAACTCAATTACGAGAGGCCCATAAAAGAAGGAGGGAGACTGCAGTGTGTGGGGGGGTTTAGGAGTAGTAGGAGAGAAGGTGCTATTGTGTATATCTGTATTTCTGTCTATACCAATAACTTTATTTGTACGCTGCAAGTAAAGCTTCTTCCTAACAAAAGCTGTGGCATTTAGCTGGCATCTTATTTCATTTGTCTGGGTTACTGGCTTCCTCACAACTGCTGCCAACATAGGGTTATGTGCCCAGATTCTAAGCCTGAAAACCCAGATTCTAAGCCTGAAAACCCAGATTCTAAGCCTGAAAACCCAGATTCTCAGCCTGAAAGCAAAGATAGCAGAACAGATTTAAAGCCGAGAGTGCAGCCAGTACTGGTGAGCTGCAAGAAAAGGCAAGCACCACTACTCCTGAAGAGAGAGAGGCAAGGATGACAATGTCCTTTGCATCTGGAATGCCTCTAGAGTGTCTCAGTGAATCTAACTACATAAGTTGGAAGGTAAAGATGCAGATGCTGCTGATCCATGAGGATTTATGGCATGTCGTTGAGGATGCAACGCCATATGTCCCCACAGAGGAATGGCATCACCAAGATCAGAGGGCAAAAGCCACGATAATACTTGGAGTGCAAGATTCGCAGCTGATAAACGTAAGGCATATGGAAACAGCCAAAGAAGTTTGGGAAGCACTGCAAAATGTACATATTCAAACTACAGCAGGAAGCAAAGTGCTACTCTCAAGGAAGCTGTTCCAGACACGTCTAAAAGAAGGTGTGAGTATGCATGCTCACATACATACAATACGTAGCCTGTTTGCACAGTTACAAGACAGAGACATTATTTACTCTGAACAATTACAAGTTTATTTTTTACTATCTTCATTGGACAATTCATATGACGCCATGATTTCAGCGTTAGAAACTATGAGAGATGAAGAATTAACTATGCAGTATGTTTCCTGTAAATTGCTTCAAGAAGCAGAGAGACGAAGTGAAAGCAGAACGCACCACGCCATCGCCTGTCCATCAAAGACTAAAGACAATGCTAAAGCCTACGCAGTAAGAACATGTTACAGATGTGGTTCTACTACTCATCTTCGTAAAGACTGCAAAGTACAAAGAAAAGCAGAGAAAGAAAAAGACTGTATGTCAATACGGGTCGTAACAAACAACACGTGTGAAGAGATAAAGAAAAACAACTCTGTTTGGGTGGTCGACTCGGGAGCAACAACGTTTCTCTGCAATACAAAAGAACAGTTTAAAGTACTCTCTTCAGCTTGTGAAAATATATTTTTGGCTGATGGGACGAAAAGAGAGGTACAGGGGAGGGGCATTGTTTACGTGGAATGTTTACAAACTACTTTAACCAATGTACTATTTGTTCCCCAGATGGAAACAAACATTATGTCTGTGTCCACATTGAACAAAATGAATTATGATGTTATGTTTGTTAAAGGTATATGCACAATAAGTAAAAAAAGGGGTAGTGCAAGCTAAAGGAAGTCTAAGAAATGCACTATATGTTATAGACATGAACCCTAAAGCCAAAGTAAATGCGGTATTGAATAAGCCCATTCATGAAGGGTGTATACATGATTATCATAGAAAATTAGGACATGCAAGTTATTCTACCCTTCAAATGATGCCCAAACACAGTGCAGACATAAGTTACAAGACTTGCAAACTGTTTCAAGAATGCTCAGTGTGTAAAGAAATGAAAGCCGAGGCTGCTCCTAAAAATAAAAGCAGTGACTGCAAGGCAAGCAGAGCATTTGAACTGCTCAGTATGGATCTAGCAGGTCCATTTCCAAAATCTAAAGGAGGAGCAAGATTTTATTTTGTTATAGTGGATCATTATACAAGATACAGTTTTGTCTATCTTTTGAAAACAAAAGCCGAAGCAGAGAACAACCTACGTCATTTCATTAAGTGGGTGGAAGCTAAGCATAGAGTTAAGGTGGCGCAGCTACATTCAGATAGGGGTGGGGAATTTCTCTCCAGCTCTTTACAGCGGTTCCTTAAGGAAAGAGGCATTAAACACTCTCTCACGGCCAGTTGGTCTCCGCATCAGAATGGAACCGCAGAACGCAGAAACAAATGTTTACAAAACATGATGCGTACGATGCTACATGGTTGCAGTTTATCAAAGGGGTTTTGAGGTGAAGCTGCAATGTATGCAAACCATTTGATTAACAGGCTTTTCTCCATAGCAATAAATATGACTCCTTATAAAAAGCTATATGGGAAGAAACCCAAACACGCACACTTGAAACCTTTTGGTGCTGTATGTTGGGCACATGTACCCAAAGCGCGTAGAGTAGGAAAGTTAGTCCAAAGAGCAGAAAAAGGGTTTTTTCTTGGATATGCAGGCATACCCTCAGCCCATCGTGTATGGCTTCCTACGAGGCAACGTGTGATCATTAGTAGCAGTATAAACACTAGTAAGACATGGGATCTTGATGATTCCCTTGATTCCACAGAGAAGGGCCAGCCTGTAGTCAAACAAGACAAAGGCTCTGATATTGCACAAGCTACTCTACAAACGGAATCCATACAACCCCGGAGGTCCCAAAGAAGGAACCTCAGAATCCCACCTGTTAGGTTCCAGGTAAATGTAGCCAGGTCTGAACAGGTAGAACCCACTACATATCATGAAATACATGATTTGCCAATCACAGAAAAGAACATGTGGCTAAAAGCCATGGGGGAAGAAATGGCAGCAATGAGGAGTAACAAAACGTGGACTCTGGCAACGCTACCACCTGACAAAAGAGCAATCGGGTGCAGGTGGATTTATAAAATAAAACTAGATAGTAAAGGCAAAGTGCAAAGGTATAGGGCAAGACTGGTGGCAAAGGGGTTCCACCAACATATGGGGGAAGACTATGACACAGTATTTGCACCGGTCATATGTCATGAAACCATCCGGCTGATTCTCAAAGTGGCAGCCATGGGTAATATGAACGTGTTTCATTACGATGTTAATACAGCCTTCCTTTACGGTGAATTAAGAGAGGATATATATATGGTACTGCCACCAGGGTTTGAAGACGGCACGAAGCGTGTGTGCAAACTGCAAAGATCTATATATGGTTTAAAACAAAGTGCAAAATGCTGGTATGAAAAGCTAACTACCGTGCTAGAATCCATGGGTTTTTTAAAAAGTGCTGCAGACCCATGTCTTTACATAAATGAACAGAAAAGTAAAATAGCATATTGTCTGTTTTTTGTAGATGATATTCTACATGTATGTGAGACCATAGAAGAGGATGATTTATTCGCAGAACAGCTGGCTAACCATGTTGACATTAAACGTCTAGGACATGTGGCACACTATTTAGGTACAGAGATATGCAGGCACAAGGATGGTAGCGTATCAATGCACCAAGAACAGAAAATATTACAGCTGTTAGCAGATCACGGTATGCAGGAATGTAACCCAGTGAAGACCCCAATGGTCGTGGGTTTCCAGAGTGAACAATGTGATGATGCATATGCAAATCCCCAGCAATATCGATGTATTATTGGAAAATTGTTATATATCACCAAGGTAACTAGGCCAGATATATGTACAGCCGTACACATACTTAGCAGAACAGTGGAACACCCCACATTACGGGACTGGAATGGGTTAAAAAGAGTGTTGAGGTATTTAAAAGGTACAGCAAGTCACCGACTGTTCCTTTCAACTGCACGAGAGGGAGGTTTAGTCTGCTACGCAGAAGCAGACCATGCAGCAGATAGCACAACCCGAAAGTCGATTTCTGGCACAGCAATAATATATAACGGGGCACTAATAGACTGGCATAGTAGAAAGCAAACAATGGTTGCTATCTCAAGTACAGAGGCCGAATACATCAGCCTCTCCAGAGCTTGTATAGACTTGCTTTGGTATGAATTGCTATTTAAAGACGTAGCTGTGGCTGCATCCAAACCATATGTATTGTTTGAGGATAACCAAGCTTGTATACATTTGGCACAGGCGGAGAGTCACACGAAAAGAACAAAGCACATAAGCACTAGATTTCATCACGTGCGTGAATGTATAAAACAAGGGCTCATCACATTAACATATTGCGATACCAATGCCATGTTAGCTGATGTGCTAACAAAGCCTCTGCCAGAGGATAAGCACAAACAGCTCATTAGTGCACTAGGAGTATACTGAGGATGATGATGATAAATGGACTAAACAAGATTATGAAATGTGGTTCAAAATGTTGAAAGGGGATAGAGACTGGATGGAACAGCAGGATGCTCTAGTACTGAGCTAAGAATGTAAAAGATAGAATGAATAAAACAATGTATGTATCATACGGGATGTAAAAAAGTATGCAACTATGTATGTAAACTGTATGACCTGCATCCCTCAGAAATCAACAAGAAATACAAGGGTGGGGGAATGTTATAGTCAGAATGACTTGCATTTTTTGTGATCCCCAAGGATGGCAGGTATTACAGGGGAGGCAAGGGTTAACAGAGAGATTAATCACGGCTCTGGTTGCAACAGCTACACAGCTGCAGGAATTCAACTCAATTACGAGAGGCCCATAAAAGAAGGAGGGAGACTGCAGTGTGTGGGGGGGTTTAGGAGTAGTAGGAGAGAAGGTGCTATTGTGTATATCTGTATTTCTGTCTATACCAAGAACTTTATTTGTACGCTGCAAGTAAAGCTTCTTCCTAACAAAAGCTGTGGCATTTAGCTGGTGTCTTATTTCGTTTGTCTGGGTTACTGGCTTCCTCACAACTGCTGCCAACAGGCTGTAGATACCGTGTCCAAGTGCCTGGAGGCCATAAGTGGATGGATTTTATTTATTTATATATTTATTTATTTATTTATTTATTATTTGTTGAATTTCTATACCGCCCGACTAGCATAGCTCTCTGGGCGGTGTACAACAGAAAAAATATAAATATATACAATAAAATCCTATGATTCAGTGCGAGGAACACATTAAGTAAAAATCCACAGATCTAAAATCAATTAAAACATACTTAAAAGATTAAAATGCCTGAGAAAAGAGGAAGGTTTTAACTTGGCGCCGAAAAGATAACAACGTCGGCACCAAGCGCACCTCATCGGGAAGACTATTCCACAGTTCGGGGGCCACCACTGACGGAATAGGCTAAAGCTGAACCCTGATAAGACCGAGGTGTTACTCGTGGGAGATAAGAGAAGGCTGGGAGATATAAACCTGGTGTTTAATGGGGTAAGATTGCCCCTGAAGGACCAGGTCCGCAGCCTTGGGGTCATTCTTGACTCACAGCTGTCTATGGAAGCTCAAGTATCAGCAGTGAGCCGGGCAGCCTGGTATCAACTCCATCTGATATGGAGGCTGCAACCCTACCTTTCTGTCCATCTTCTCCCATGAGTGATACATGCCCTGGTCTCCTCTCGCTTAGACTACTGTAATGCGCTCTACGTGGGGCTGCCCTTGAAAATGGTCCGGAAATCACAGCTGGTACAGAATGCGGCGGCACGTTTGATAAAGAACAGCCGTCGCCGTGATCATATCATTCCAGTATTAATAGATCTTCACTGGTTACCAGTTGTTTACCGGGCCCAATTCAAAGTGCTGGTATTAACCTTTAAAGCCCTATACAATTTCGGCCCAGTTTATCTGAAGGAGCGCCTCCAGTATCACCAATTATGCCGCCTGACAAGATCAGCCACACAAAACCTTCTCTCGGTCCCACCAGTTAAAACAGCTAGGCTGGTGCGGACCAGAGAGAGGTCATTTTTGATTGTGGCCCCCACCCTCTGGAACTCCCTTCCTTTAGACCTCCGCCATGCCCCCTCCTTGACGGCTTTCCGCTGATCCTTGAAGACCTGGCTGTTCAGGCAGGCCTATGGGGTTTCTGGGGTGGGTTAGTTTTTAGTGCTACTGATTACATGTAAAGGTGGGTAGCTTAATTATTGAACGTTGTTGTTATGGTTTTATATTGTATTTTATCTTGTTATTGTACGTTGCCTAGAGTGGCAGTTAACTCGGCCAGATAGGTGACTCAAAAATAACATGTTATTTATTTATTTATAACATATAATGCCAATTCTGACATGACCGCATTAGCTACCAATTAGTTTCCAGGCTAAATTCAAAGTGCTAGTTTGACCTATAAAGCCTTATGAGGCTCAGGACCCCAACATCTCAAGGACCACCTCTCTCCACTTGAATTGACCCGGACCCTGCATTTTTCAGTTGAGGCCCTTTTCCACGTGCCTCCTCCGAGAGAGGTACAGAGTCTGGTAACAAGAGAATGGGCCTCCTCAGTGGTGACTCCATGCTTGAGGAATGCACTCCCCAGGGAAGCACATCGGGCACCATGATTATCTATTTTTAGGCACCAGGAAAAAACCTTCCCTTTTAGCTGGGATTTTGGCCTTTAATTTGAAGGGCTTCAGATAACAGAGTCCTCTTTCAGTGCAGCAGGTTTTGCAAGACCTATCTTTTATCCATACAGATGTTTTTAGGTTTTTTAAATTGTTTTGTTATCATTGGTTTTACCGTGTTTTACCGTGATTGTAAGTTGGTGTGGGTTGTTTTTGCAAAGAAAGCAACATCATCATCATCATAGATAATTTGCTCCTCCAGGTATGACTGCAGCTGGGCTGCCACCACTCTCTCAATCATCTTGTCCAATAATGGGTATTCATGACTGGGTAAAAGTTGTCAAACACTCCCAGGTTCAGGGAGTATGTATGCATGTGTTCATTCACTTACCACATTTATATGCTGCACTGTATCAATATTCTCTGGGCATCTAGCAATATCAATAAAATATTAAAATACAACAGTCAACCATACACCAATAAAACAATGGGTTTCCATATAATTTAAAAGTTGAAGGCTGCAATCCAATACACTGGGAAGTAAGGCCCATTGAACTTAAAAGGACTTACTTCTGAGCAGACATGTTTTTATTTATTTAACAAAATTTACATACTGCTTGATTGTAATAAAACTTCAAAGTGGATGATAAAAAAACACAACATAAAACAAAGTTATCATTAAAATACTGTTAAAATCAGGTGTCCAAAAACATTCAAAAACTAATTTAAATCAACAAGAAAAACAGACTAAAACACATTTAACCTCTACATATCTGGATAAGCTGTCTTAAACAAAAATATTTTAAGCAAACCCTGGAAACAGTACAGCGACGGCGCCTGCCTGATGTCAATAGGCAGGGAATTCCAAAGGGTAGGTGCTACCACACTAAAGACTAGTTTCTTACAACTGCAGAATAAGCATTATGTGGCACCTGCAATAGTGCCAGTTCCATCAATTGATGCAGTCAAGTGGACATATATGGGGTAAGGCAATTGCACAAATAAAGTGGCTGCAAGATGTTGAGGGCTTTATATAATATTAGTAACACCGTGCACTTAGCCCAGTAACAAATGGGCAAACAGAGCAGATCTCTGAGCAAAGGTGTAACATGTAACTGGGGTAACAAAGGTGTTACTGATGTCAGCAACTAAACTGCAACATTTTCCATTAACTGCAGTCTCTGGATCAAGCATAATGGAAGTCCCACACAGAGTGCATTGTAGTAATCCAACCTTGAAGTCATAAATGGCTGAACTACAGTGGACATAGGGTTGCCAGATCTCTGGTTTTCACCCAGAGGCTCCGGTTTTTGGAGGTCCTCTCCAGGTCTTTGGGTGAGTCACCTTAATCTCCGGACTCTTAGCTTTAATTTTTTATAAAAAAGTAAGTTTCTAGGTGGTCTGGTTCAAAAGATATATACCAACATGTACTGGCTGCTCTAATTCCTGCCCTTTCAGGTTTTTAGCCACTAAGTGAAATCAGGGTTGCAATTGACAAGATTTGTTGACCCCCAGGCAATACATAAGAGTACTTCCTTTGTAGAGGATTGGGACTTGCTTCTGAGTAAACATGCATAGGATTGCAGTACAACAGAAGACCACAGCAGCATCTTGGTGGGCATACACAGTAAACAATTTTAGTTATAATTATAATAACAGTGTGCATGCAGTTATTTATTACTTGCAAAAAATGGCATATTGTACATTTGATCTTTCAAATAATTTTTGAACAGAAGTTTTAAAAAGTGTACATGCTGCAGTGTTACACTTTTCTAATTTCTGATCCTACCTCCAGGGTCATTTTCAGAGAATAGCACTGAGTTTTCTTTCGGGGCCCTGGCAATTGTGCTGTGGAGTGCTGCAGGGTACCATCTTGTCCCGCATGCTGTTTAACATCTATATGAAGGCTTGGGAGCAGTCATCAGGTGACTTGGGTCAAGGTGCCAGCAGTACGCTGACGATACCCAGCTCTATTTCTCTGTAACATCTGAATCAGAAGAGGCTGTGCAAGCCCTGAACTGTTGCCTGGATTTAGTGGTGGGTTGGATGAGGGCCAATAAACTGAGTCTGAATCCTAGCTAGACAGAGACTCTGTGGGTTGGTGGTTCCTGAATCTGGATAATTGGCCAGTTGTCTGCTTTGGAATGGGGTTGTAGTGAACAAACTCTCCAGTCCCGGAACTTAAGAGCTCAAAGATGTGTGAAGAAATTAAGAGATCACAGATAGCCTTAAACAGCTTGTGGAAGTAAGAAATAGTCTTTGTTTGGTGTGGAAATGATCCCAGAGTAAGAGTCAGGTGAGCTTCTCTGAGGAAAACATTTAATAGCCAGGGTACTACCACCAAAAAGGTGTTCTCCTGAGTAGCCACCTCCCATACTTCACTTGACGGAGACACCCAGAGAAGGGCCTCTGTAGATGGTCTCATAGGTACATAAGGAAGGAAGCAAACCTTCATAAACTTTGTTCTAAGTTGCTAATGGCTTTAAAGAACAAAATCAGCACTTTGAATTAGTCCCAGAAATGGACTGGAAGCCAGTGCATTTGAGAATGTGAACCATCTAGCAGCCCCATTCTGGACTGGCAGTGCAATCTTAGAGATGTCTACTCAGAAGTAAGCTTCTCTGAGTTCAGTTGGATGTACAGAAAGCCTAGGATGGTGTGCGTAGGATCACAGCCTAATTGATGTTTTAGGAATGTTTTCAAAAGCAGCCACATGTATAATTTTGAATAGATTTGATTCAGCCCTGTGGCCTTGCATGTGTTCCATTATATCATCATAACTATAAAAAGCCAAGTGCAACCCACAAATATTATTGTAAAATAAGCCATATTTCATGGTAATCTGATGTAATCTAATGTAACATGAAATCTTTGAGACCACACTGTCCATCAGCAGCCTGTAATTATTCTGTGTTGCAAATTAGCATAGTGCTGGTTAGTGACGTCTAAGGAGCCTGAAATTTATGTTGCTTCAGATGTCCCTCCCCCACTCCTTGTGATTAAAATTTCATGCATAAGATTGATTATATTTATAGAAATTGACATTCTTAGATTGCAAACGTTTGCCTCAAGGAAACTGGCTTTGCTTCAGCAACACGGAGAATATAATCATGAAAATATAATGAAGAGTTAATGAATGCGGAGCACATTTTAAGCAGATCAAAGAACAGTGTGGTGAAATGAATTTTTCGGATAATGTTGGCTTTTTTCCTTGTTTTTCTCCCTCTGCTCATTATTTGTAAAGGTGCTTAACACACAAAAGATGAACCACTGCATAATTAATTTACAAATGTAACATCATGTACACTCTAAACAAGCTGCAAAATTAGAATATTAATATATTTGCTGGTGATTATGTCAAATTCTTTTTTGTCCAAACCATGTAATTATTTAATGCAATATTTAACTGTGACTAACACTGAAGAAAGGAAAACAAACATTATTGAACTACAGAACTATTTCTGTGAGCCCAAAGAGGCTTTAAACTTGTTGATATTTAAAAACAAACAAACAGGAGCCCTCCATACCAGGGCGTGCTTTGTGCACAGGTTCAAAAACTCACTTTGCACCTGTATCTGTGGATATATATATTTTTTTAAAAAAATCTGATCTGTTTCTAAGTCACTCTGTGTCTCTATGCTTCAATCTGTGCTCCAGGTCCCAAGCCTCTCTGTCTGAAGCCAAGCTTTGTACATCCCATTCACTACAATGGAAAATCTAAAAACGGCTATAATTTTTTCCCATTTTGAACAAAGTGGATGAAATTTACAGACACCAGGGACCCCGCCAGACTGCATTAAGCCTGACAAATTGTAAGCAGATATTATCCAGGGCATTTCATGCAGGGCATCTTTACAGTTTGATTTTTAAAAAGGAAGAGTCTACCTTTTTCATTTTTTGCCAGAATTGGATGCAATTTGGAAGCGTGGTCACTGCATCAGAGGAGATGAAGTCTACTAAATTTCAGAATGATAGCTGCTGTGGTTCTGGGCAGACTTTACCTTTGTTGGTGCCTCCAATAGGAATCATAGGGACAGGGGTGATCAAAAGTTCCCCACAAAAGACTAGGGTAAAGAAAATGTCATCTTCCAGCAATTGTTCCCTATGTTAGAGAGGCCCAACTGGCCTCAAGCAGAAGTCGGGCATTTAGTATGGTCAGTCCCATGCTGTGTAATACTCTTCTAGCAGAGATTTGCCAGGCATCCTTGCTTTTGACTTTCAGGCATCTCCTGAAGTCTTTTTTGCGCCACCAGACCTATGCCCTGGTCTATGGGTTACAAGTCATGACAAGACTAAATGAATCAGCTCTGAGGTATGAACCTTCAATAAGAAGCTGCTTGTCCCAGTCTGAGCAGCACCACCATCCTCTTTTCTTGGCAAAAGTCACCAGAGCCAACTTATTTTAAAGCAGGGGTAGGGAAACTTTTTCAAGGACCAAGTTCCCTTCTGAGTAACTTTTGGGGGCCACATGCCATTGGTGGGCAGGGCCAGGAATAAAAGTGGGCAGAACAATTAATGTAGATTTTACCTTTGTACAGTTGGCTACCTTCTACACAGGCTCACATGCACCTCTGTATCCTCCATCCACACAAGCAAGAGGCATTATCAGAGTTCAGGAACACTTTCTAGCCAGGCAAAAACATGCAAGGAGGGTAGGAAACAGGGCCAGCTGGGGTGTGGCCAGGGAAGGGGTTTGGCCTGGAGAGAATCTCAAGGGCCAAATAGAGAGACTTGGAGGTCCACATTCATCCATCAGGTCTGAGGTTCCCCACAACTGTCCAGGTAAGTTCACTGAAAATAATGTCAAAACTATTGTGCAAACGTAAACTTAACTAGGAGAAACAAATGAGAAGGCATCATTTTCTTTAACTGTTTTTCCTCCAAATATTTGGAATTTAAAGGATCTCATAATATCCATGAAAATATGAATATTCAGTACATAATTCAACACCTCTTGCTGACTACAAATATTTATTATATTTCTACTTGAAAACAGTAACAACAACAAAATATACCCTCTGCAATAAAGCTGACATATCTCATTAGAGACAATAAAGTTAAAGAGCATAACATCCTTCTCAAACAGGTATGGAACTAAAGGTTCCAACAAGGAATTGCAAGTGTGAGCTAATTAAAACAGCCAGTTGAAAGAAACATATTTGTAAAAATCCTTCTGTGAATTAGGTACAAATTCATAAGAAATCTTTGGGCAAATTAAGTACAATATTCAAAGAAAAGCCAATGCTTCCAATAGTAATTAAATATATGTGTGTTTTTCAGAGACTTAAAATGAAATGGAAATGGACTGCCTTCAAGTCGATTCCGACTTATAGCGACCCTATGAATAGGGTTTTCATCATAAGCGGTATTCAGAGGTGGTTTATCATTGCCCTTCTCTGAGGCTGAGACTGGCCCAAGGTCACCCAGTGCACCTCATGGCTGTGCAGGGATTCGAACCCTGGTCTCCCAGGTCATAGTCCAACACTCTAACCACTATGCCACACTGGATCTCTTCAGAGACTTAAGAAACCATAAAATTATAAGAGGGCTAAAATGTTAATTGGGAAGCCTGTTTGTCAGTATGAGAACTGAAAAAGAGCATAATTCAAAAAAGGTTAGGGTTACATCCAATATTTCTTGATTGTGGAAGCCAAGCTTTCCCTTCCCCTTCTCCCCTTGTACCCCCTGCCAAGAAGCCTCTTCAGGGGATTGCAGGATCTACCAAACATTGTGGGTTCTTATGAGGCTGCAGTGAGAGAGGGAAGTGCAATATTCCTCCAACCAATTTCAGGTGATTTTCCTTGGGGAAGGTTAATTGTGTGAGCAAGTAACTTTACTTCTCACCCCCCTCTTGTGAAGTTCATTTGTCCTGGATAGGGCTCTCTCCTCAGGCCATTGTTCCTAGAGGAAAACATCAGGTCCAGGTACTGGCTGTGTGAGCTGGGGTACTGCCACTGTGATGCGCTCCTGGCTGCAGCGGCGCTACCACTCTCCAGGACTAGGAGGGGGAGCAAAATGGCAGAGTAAGCAGGGGAGCACCGGGTTAGCGACAGCGGCCACAGATATGCACCCTTTTGCACTGGCTGCTGTGCCACCAATACGTGTTTCCCACAATGTCACCCTGCCCCACCCCAGTGGTGGTGCTGCAGCCAGGAAAACATCATGGCAGCAGTGTTCCACCTCATGCACCATGACTGGGACCAAGTGTCTGTGCCACTCATCAGCATTATTGTACTAGCCAATGGCCTTGATAACTTTCAGGTAAAATTTCAACGTCATATTTTCATTACACGATCTAACAATGAAGTAAAAAAAAAGTTCACTCCAATATAATAAAACCCCAAATTAAACTAAAGAGATCTGTTGTCTGCTTAGAAGTCTCTCATGTTCACTACCCTGATCCTTTTAGACCTTTCACTCAGTCTCCTTGTAGCTAAAGTGCAGTTTAAGTGTTCTATAGCTCACAAAGGTGGAAAAACCTCTAATCGACACAGGTTGTTAATCCAAACAAAATGTTTCCCAAGAATTTTTCACCTGGCCCATCATGTCAGGAGCATTTCAGGAGACATCTGTGCAAGAGCAAATCAATGACCCGCACCCTCTTCTTCATAGTGATGAGATAAGAATGTGCGGCTTGCCCCCACCTGCAGACATTCTACTAGTTACACAAACTCATTGATTTCTCTTCTTTGGATCTTTCAGAGTATCACTGGGTATTTATGGATTCCTGAAAAGTAGCCCTGAAGACAATGGTTCAAATTCCCAGTCAGCCAAGAAACTCGTTGGGTGACCTTGGGCTACTCACCATCTCTGAGCCTAGCCTACCTCACAGGGTTGTTGCAGGGATAAAATGGCAAGGGAACAACTGTGTACATCACCTTGAGCTCCTTGGAGAAAAGGTGGGGGATAGATGGATGGATGGATGGATGGATGGATGGATGGATGGATGGATAATATTTGTTTTGAATTTTACTTAAGACAAAATTTCAGAAGCCACATGATGCAATTTAAACTAAATTAAATGACACCAAGGATCCTAAAGCTAAGGTGTAACCATTACCCTCCCCCCAAAAAGAAGTGTTTAAAGCAGCTTTGTTTGACACTTGGTATCTGTAGCCTTCCAAAAATAAGAGGTTTACAATGCCGTTTTCTCTTTCACATAACTCAACTATTGAGTTCCAAAGATCTGCTGAGTGGCCTACAAGAAAAACGAATAAAAGATGTGATCCAATTAATTTATTGAGACAGTGAACGATCATCTTCAGCCAGCCAGCATCATGGTTCTTCACTTACCTGTTATGAAAGAGAGTGTGCGCATTTGAAATGATCCAGAATGATGATTCAACTCACTTGTGGGCTAGTTTATTGATCCCATTACATGCAGGTTAATAGGGCACATCCCAGCATTTCAGATTTGGCTGGAATTCAAACCTACTCTCATGTTTCAGGGTCATGGTGCACAAGGCAGGGCTATTCACATCCCATAGCTGTTGCTTCAATAAATTATAAGAACAAAGCATCTGACCGTTGCAGAATAATGAAACAAACAGCATGGAAAGCTGGGGATGCATTGTATTGAGTAAACTGACTTTTTAGTTGTAACCATCTATGAACAGAATGAGAGAACTGCAGGGAGAGGGGAAGAAATCACAAATAGAGACACATGTACACAAGGTCAAGGTGAAAACAAGGTCACAGGACTTAACAACATAATAGGTTTGGTGACTAGAGGGATGACAAAGGGCATTACTAAAGATGCAACATTCTTCAGCATCTTGAGATTGCTTCTTCTTTGTCTTTTCCACTGGATGATTCCCATTTATGTATGTATGTATATATGTGCATGAAGCTCCAGCCTGATGAAATTCAGCCTAAGTGCTTCTAAATCTGGAGGACGTGACACTGGTTTCAGTCTGCATGGGTTTTGCCAAGGATTTTTATGAGGTCACTGACCATCATCCAGAGACAGTACACATGGAAAGCATAGCAGAGGGCTAAGAAAAGACTCCTGAGCTATCCCAGGAGGTAAGAATTCACCAGGTAGGAAGAGAACTAAAGGATAAGGGAGTCACAATGTGGCAGGGCCAAAGGGAAGTTGAGCAAGATATTGCAACAAAAGTTGCAACAGCTTCAAGGAGAATGAAGCCTAAGTAGAGACCTTTGCATTGGCACTGATGAGGTCATTGGTGATTTTGTTGTGGACAGTTTATGTAAAGTGAAGAAGGCAAAGGTCAGAGTAGAAGGGGAATCAGAGCAGAGTCGCAGCAGGTAAGTAGCATCCTCAAGGAGTTTGGAGATGATGGGAAGAAAGGAAACTGGGCAGCAGCTGAAAGGGGAGGATGGGTCAAGGGATGATAACAGAGTAGAAGGAAACGGAGGCCTGAACCAGCCGCATTACTCTGTCAGCTTGACTGTACCACTACATCAGTGTGTATAGACTAGAACCTGGGAGACCAACTCAGCCATGATGCTTCCTTGGGCCAATCACTCACTCTCAGCCTAATCTTGTAAGTTTCCATTCTGCATAATGATGGAAAATCCTTGAACAGTCTCAAACAAGTGTACTTTAAGGCACAAGAAGAAAAGCAACAGCAAACAAAAAAGAAGAGGGGAGAGGAGGAATAACTTTTTTTAAAAGGGGGGCAATGGTGACGGGGGAAAGTAGAGAAATTTATCTGTTCCTTTCAATTCTAAATACAGATGTAAACTAGAGGATATAAAAATGAAGAGGGCAGGGAGTAAGGCTCAAGCAATATGCATGATTCCAGGGAGAAAAATTAAGCAAATGAGGCATTTTTCTCATGGGAGTCATTAAACAGGCTGTTTCATACTGGGGCTGTATAATTGAGAAGGTTGTGGCATCTTCATAAGGCAATATAAAATAATGTGCTGAACCTGCTCTCATGCTAAATGATCGCATTTTAAGGAGAATTAAAAGTGGATTGAAACTTCAGCAGTTAGTGCTTTGAAATGGTTCTTGACAGAAAGCTTTTTTCAAGGACATGAGTCTTCAGATAAAACTCACATGTGCCAAATCCAGGGTTCTATGTGGGCTCTAATGCATACATGGATCCCCTTGTATATAATCTAAAAATGGAGAATCCTGGGTTTTTTTCCAGCATTGGAATGAATGTTTACATGCAAAAGAATATGGATTTACTTTGAATCACTCTCTCTGCTGAAATGACTGAGCTGTCTGCACACTGGAGTTTCAGCATCCAGAATGGACCATTGGATCTTGTGCCTAAGAGCAGATTCACACACTTGATTATTATTTTTCTACAAATGAGGAGTCCCCACTGTTCCTTGGCACATACTCAGGAACTGAGTTATCTTGGATATAGCTGGTCACAACAATTCCCATGATTCACACATACCTGCAGAGATTTCCTCAGAAGAAAGGGAGAAATGTTTTATTGACTTCTTTGAAACTGAGAACTTATTAACCATCTACTGCTTTCCTAAAAAAGGAACCAGAAAATAGTGACAAAACACTGCAGCAATACATAGAACAGGGGTGTGGAATTGGATCTGATTGGAGGGCCAGATCCAGAAGTGACCAAATCTCTTCAGGCTACTTTGACAGTTGGGTGTGTTGCCCACCTGTCAGTCACCTGACATCTTATGGCTTAAAGTAATTGAACCTTCAACCCACAGCTGCAAAGGAAGATTCTTCCTTTGTAATTGTAGCTTGACTTTGTTGCTTTTTAAAATTCAAGCTGCATCTGCAATGAAAGAGCTGGAGTGCCTTTAGAGTGTGTTCCCAATTCTTCCTTTTGAATTTGGCTTTGCTGTGGCTTTATCTCTCCCACACCTGATGTCATATGACTTCAGGTGATGGACAAGTGGGTATGGTTTAGTCAAAAGAGCCTCTCAGGCCAAATGAGTAAGGCTGGTGGTGGACCTAACTAGCCCCACAGGCTGGAGGTTCCTGCCACTGGTACAGAGGGATAGGTCTTTTATTCTATAGCAACAGAACAAGCCAATAACTAGGGATAGAGCAGCACCATTTACAAAATACTACAAAGCACACATTAACCATGTAGCCAGCTGATCATCTGTATTCACCCAATGAATATAAAATTCAGAAACAAAAACCAGAACATTGGAGGGCTTGTAACGCATTTAATGGATTTCACTTCAGAAACAACAAGTGGTAATCTGAAACTCTGAACTCTAGATAGAAATCCGATGGGGAAAATTTTGGAACCCCCCTGGAGGAAGGCATTACTTGTAATGATAAACTGATGCATTTGAACTATGCATTCTCCACTGGAGTATTTTTCAGATGAAAAGGTTTGCTGTATTTCATCAGGAGCAAAACATATGCTTGGGACGGGGGAGCTACAGGTTGCAGTAGTTATATGACTGATATAACTCTGAACAAGACACAGCTTTTCAGATCAGCAATCAATTTTTTAAAAATATTTGTTCGCTGCTTTGAGGCCCCAAAATTTTACAAACCCTTTCCCAAACAGTTTATCATAATGATGTGTTTGATGGAGCCATTAATTTTCCCATCACAAAAGAAATGCGTGAGAATATTAATTATGAGGAGCCAAAATGCTTCACGTGGTGTAGCTGCATAGTCTTCTTTCAGAGGCTCTTCTCTGTCTCATAAAGAGCACAGACACCATGTGAAGTGGCAAATGCAAGAACTAATGGGTATTTTTATTGAACGGCAGACTAAATAGGCACATAAAGCTTCCTGCAAAGGTTACTGCTGCCTTTCAGCCATAGTAACCCACTGTGGTACACTTTCTAAGAGAAATGTGGGGTCCGGAAGTAAACACACAAGGCTTTTATTTGTTGCTAGGCTTACAGCAGGATGCTTTCCAGTGCTCCTTGTTTAATTTGCTCCACTGTGAAAATCCATTTACATGATTTTTTTGTAACTCCCTCCTCCTTGTGAAAATCAAGTTCAGATGACTTCCATAGGAAATTACTGATTGTTTAGTCTCCTGTAATATGTGCTGATACCAGTAAGAAAGCAGCATTGCATAGTTTGCCTAAATTCATATAAAATACTTATAGGATCTTTTGTAATGTGCAAAGCTGATGCCCGCTGAAAAATGAACCAAATGACCATCCATTTACAGTTGAGTAGCAACAAATGTTCTCCAGTTCTGATTTTCAAATAGAAACGAATAAGTTTGGTAGGCTAGAAATTGTGCCCCCCTCCTCCCACCTAAGTGGCACAAATAAATATTTGACCCCTCCATCCTGCTGCTTCCTTTGCTACTTTTCCCTCTGGCTGCAGCTACTTTCTCCTTCCTGAATTAGTCACATGGGATCAAGGATCATAATAATTAATAGGATGACAACACAATTCTGTATAGCCAAACAGATTTGGTTATGTGATGAATGCACTGAAGGCAAATGAGAGCAGTTGAGAATGATGGAGAGTGAGGGAAAATTAAATGAACAATTGTGAAATTCTATACATGTCTGCGCAGAAGTAAGACCTACTTACTTCAATGGGACTTGCTCTCTTAGCTAAGCATGTTTGGTGTGGATAGCCAACATAGTGCCACCCATTATGTTGTGGAATACAGCTGCCATCAGCCTCAGTCAGCATGGCCTATGGAGGTTGCAGTCCAGTTACCATAGTTTTAGTGCTGCAGCCTAAGTAAACAGTTTTGCAAGTGGAGCTGGAAACAAAATTCCCAAAGAGATACATTTTTCAGCATTATGCTGTAAAGTACAAAATAGCAAGTAATTTTCACTCAGCTATAAGCTATCATGTATTCATTTTTCATATTATGTAAGGGAGAGTGAAGATCTGCATATCAGCTCAATCCCCCTCCCACTGCTGCACCCCAGTCTCCCCAAGCTGGAGGAATAATCTCTGCTCCCTGATTCTTTTCTAGTCGTGTAGCCTCCCCATGTGATTTAGAACCCTGATCCCATGGGGAGGCTACATGAGTGGAAAAGTTATCCCTCTCACCTATTCAGGGCAATAGTGATTGTGACAGGGGGGCAGAGCTAGAGTATTCATCCTCAATCTTTTTCATCGTATGAGGGTTTCAGAATAACTGGATGGAGCTTATAGCCATCAACAGAAGCAGTGGAAGGGAAATGCTTAGGAATTTCAAATACCTTCAAAAATTATACTGTGCGTCAAAAGTGCTCCTGTCACTTGCTATGAAGTGTGATTTTGTGATCCGAGGAAGGCTGTCTTATTGTATGCAAAACAGCACATGAAGGAAATCATGCTATTGTGATCAGAATTTGGGTTTTGATGCAGGGGGGCAGTTATTAAAACCACTGTTAAAAAGCTCTAACGCTGTGTGAAAAGCCATGGGTGTCTGTTCCTACTGTTGGTTCTGACTTTGCTTTAAGTGAAAAACAACTGGAACTTGACTCGCTGGGAGGTTTTGGCTTTTATTATAATCAGCGTGTAGTTCAATTAAACAGCATCTGGGCTTAAAAGGTCTGAGTTAGGGCTGCCTCCTTTTATGTATCAGTAAAACTTCATCCTTACTAAATGTACTTAGTTATTTTCCCCTACCCCATCCCTGATAGATCATGTAAGAAAAATAAGAAAGGAGTGAAAGTGCCGTGGTAACCTCTTCTTTAGGCACTTGTACCCCAAATTGCATTGCTGTTCCTAAGAACAATGGTTCCCTTTGTGAGTAAGGAAGGCCTTATAAAAGAGCCTCCAATACCTTTCTTAGTATTATAGGAGAGACAACTTATTTTGAAGAAAAGCCAGCAAGAACAACCATGAACAATACAACTCTATTTTATTTATCTATCCCTAATACAGAAAACACTCTCCTTAAGAATGATTAAAAGAACATTGATCAGGTCTTACAATATAAAAGTATGTCTTACTGAGCCTGGGACTCGATCTCTTGGACGCAGCCAAGGTTTTGATCACGAGCAACCCTTACAATCTAGGGTACTTGTATTTATACCTATTTTATGATATCATACATCTATAGATGAAATGCATAATTTTACTAAAATGAATCTCGGGTTACCACTAAACTTTACTCAGTGGTCTTTTGACCTCATTCTGGAAGAAGCCTCACTAAATGAGCTGTTTAGCCTTCTGAACCATCAGAGCTCTTCCGGGTTGCATGGTGAAATTAAGCAATATATGCCTTGCCTTACAATGAAACATATACGTCCCCTAAACTACTGTCTTATACTAACAATCCTGGATGGGTTCCTATTAAGTATTTATTGGATTCTAGGAGCATATCTTATACCATGAGGTACAAAAGATACTTGGATTTTCTTATATGATTTTTATTATTTAAAATGCATCATCTGCCTCATAATATTGTGGCTAAGCAATTAATTGTTACTTCAAGTTCTGCCTTGTGGTTACTGCATAGAGCTAGCATCCTGTTTTTCCTCTGAGGGCTAAACTAAAGGTTGACTCACTTCCTGGTACTTCTTATTGTGCTTTGAAGTGGTTTTTGGTACTTTGAGATACAGAGGTCAACTGCTGTGGGTTGAACTTGTCTATGCATCTCATAGCCACATTGATTGATCCAAAAGACCTTGCAATGTACTTTCGGAATCTTCCAAACCTTGGGTGAGTGTTTGGCAAAATTACAGTGGTTCCCTGGGGGAAATTCCTGTCTATCCAGGTCTGCATTTGAGTGCAGCTAACTGGATTTTCATAAAGTGCTGGAGAGATTCTAGCCACTGTGGGCTTGTCCTCCTGTGACAAAAGTAGGCCCTACCTAGTGGATTAGGTGGTTGTAGAAAGAAGCACCCAAGTTGAAACCATTTTATTTTTAATTCAGTGTTAACTCATTTGGACCTGTTATTTATTGACTGGAAGGGGGAAAAAAACAACACATGTCCTGCCCTCTTAACTGCAGCTATCAGGTCTTCCGTGGAATGAAAGAACAACACAATGAAATACAATAATAATATAAAGGCTTAAAACTAAGGATGGGCTGATGTCAGAAGAGCTTGGAGAATTAACCATGAATCTTCCCCAACAACAATAATGAGAAATAGCTCTTGGTTTCTGAGCCAATCTGCCCTCTGAAGCTAACATGACCCTCTGTAGCTTGCATTCTGGCCCAAGCTTGGCAAACTGTTGACATTTATAAGTCAAATGGAAAGAAAGCAACAGAAAAATCAGAGAATTAAAAGCCAGAGAGGACAGAAGTAAGGAAGGGTCCCAGCTCAGTGGTAAAGCCCACGTTTTGCACACAGAAGGTCCCAAGCTCAATCCCCAGCAACTCCAGGTAGGGTAAGGAGAGACCTCTTTCTGAAACCCTAAAGAGCTACTGCCCGTCAATGTAAATAATTGCTGAACTAGATAGTTCAATAGTTTGGTTTGGTAAAAGGCAGCTCCCCTGTGTTCCTGTGTTCTTCAGAGGGTGTATAAACACCATCAGAGAGAGTGTTACATTAACAGATAAAGGAAGAGAGTTCCATGAAAAGTGAAGCCCAAATTGTTCCTTTTCTGGTGTCAGGCATGCTGCCGCTTGTCCATCAGTGGGTGGAAGCATGCCTTGCTCAAGGAGGGGAAAGTAGTCTCCATTCAATGGCTCCTTTGAATCTCCAAAAAAAGCAGATTAAGTGAGCAATGCAGAGCTGTTTGAATGCCCTTTCCCAAGCATTACTGTATTGCTCTTTAAAGTTTCAAAGGTTGAAGGAGCATTGTGGGGCTGTTAGGAAAAGGATTTCCAAGCAATTGGGCCTTCAAAATACAGCACCGCCTGGCATCACTATGACTTCAGGTGACTGGCAGGTGGGTGATCCCACCCACCTGTCAAATTTGGCCCGCTGGGATCAGGGTGATTAAGATCTGGCCTGCCAGCCAGAAAAGTTTCCCTGTCCTAATTAAACCCAGTGCAAGCCCCCCCCCCATCAGTTCAGGACCCAAATCTGGGTTGGGCAGCCCTGGATCATCCTGGGTCAGTTTGGAGCTACTCCTAAATACCAGATTGGGGCCTGAATCAGATCACAGGATGGCCTTGCACAACCCAAGTGTGTGTGTGTCTGTGTGTATACACATACATATACACTCTCAACTCAAGATTTAGGAATGAACTGGGCTGCGCATGTAAGTAATGACACATAATGGACAGACAGACTGAGGTCCAACTTCAGCCAGAAAGAATCAGTTTATTCTTATTTCAACCTCACTTCTTGTTTTATTTGTAGCATAGTAATGTGATTCATAATGGTGGCTATAACAGATATGCTTCCTCTTTTGTAAATTACTAAATGGAGATTTCTTCAACTGAATGATAAAAAAATTGTAAAGTCCCTCATATGATCCATTATCTCAGTGCTAACAAATGGCACATTTGATTTATTTCTCTCTTCTTAGAAAATCCAGATGCTTGTTTAGTTTATACATCAACCTAAAGAAAAGTGCAATTTTGCCTTGAAATTGGTTGTCTGTCTCTCATTTTCTATTGTTTTCTTTCATCTGATACTTTATTAAAACCCTTTGTAAAAAAACAAAACAGAACTGTCCTAATGAATAGTTAGTGTCCCCAAGAACCCTGCAACTAATTATGTGAGCACATGAAAATGTTATAATTGTGCTTCTTGGAGAGCAGCCCCACCTCTACATACTGCGTGGAAAAACTGGTGTTTCAAAAACATTTTATGATATGGGTGTCAGCTGTTTAAGGAAGAAAAAAATTAAAAATTCTACTGGCCTCAGACTCTTCACATTTACATGAGCCTTAATAGCATTTTGGATCTCAGCCTATAGTTTCACTTTGAAGGTAGAGGAAAACTATAAAGGACAGAAATAGAAACTTTTTTTAAAAAAAAATCATTCATTTAACACATTTTTAGATCTGTTTTTGAAGGGTGCTTCCAGACTGTTGATGTTTTTGGGTGGGATTCAATCATATATCTGCAAATGTAGGTTGTACAATTAAAGTTGATTTGGAGTTCTTCTGCAACAAAGCCACCCCCATCTGACTTTTTGCAATATTTATTTATCTATTTCATATCCTGCCCTTCCACCCAGAATAAGGAAAGTGACAGAGAAATGCACTGGAAAGTGTGGGATAACATTTGCTTGATGCAACATTGCCTAAACTCCCTGCAAACAACTAAGAATGAATACTCAATAAATAGCTGACTTGGTCTAATCCTTGCAAACTTTGAGCAAACAAAGCAGGATGAAAGCTAAATAAGCAGGTCATCTGGAAGCAACCTGAGTCATGTGGAGAAATTCACTCGGAGACAATTTGAACTGAAGCAGATCCTTTGTTTCTTGAAAAACTATAAAAACCTGCAGCATTTTGTAGACAGGTAGAGTCAGTTGCAGTTTGCTGTGTGGCTCCTCAGCGCTGTATTTTTTTTTTTAATAACCTTGGGATCTGCTTCAGTTCAGATTGTCTCCGAGTGAATTCCTCCACAGTCATCATCTGTTTTTAAAACTTTCCTTCTGCATGATGGTGGCTGTGTAGCAGAGCCGGCGCTAGGCATGACTGGAACCTTGGGCACTAGCTTGCCCTGCGCATGCGGTTCCTTCCTGTTCCATCTACCTCTCTTTTGTCTCCTGTTGCTGTGCGCACAGGATGCGCTGCGCACGCAGGGCTGCCATTAACCAAGGTGGCAGCGGGGGCTTCTTTAAGGGGCTGATGTCCCCACCTCTATCTTGGTTAATGGCACACATGCGCAGTATGCTATGCGCATGCAGCCTCAGAAGACAGGAGCAAGAGGCACGTGGAGCGAGTGAACGGGTGGGTGGCCTGAAAGCTCCCTCCCTGCAATCCACGGCAGGCTGCCTGAAGGCTCACAGAAGGGAAGTGCTACTCCCCCACCCTAACAAGGAGCCCTAGAGGGACCCCTGTGGGCCACAGGGCCCTTGGCCAGGGCCTGTTCTGGCTGCCCTTTGGCGCTGGCCCTGCTGTGTGGGCTGTATAAGGGCAGCTTAACTATGTGGATTGGCCCAATCCCATGAAGAATTCCCATACCAGTAGTTACCTTTCACATAGTAATCAGTTTATAGCCTGTTGAACACTGTGGGACTCAATTCTGTAGTCCTGCTGACCAGACACTGACTCTCTGTTACCAGCCTTAGTCACTGGGGCTGCTGGCTGGAAGCAGGAACTTGAGGCAACTCCAGTACATAAACAATGGTCTAGCACCCTCTGGAGTTAGGCATGTAGGAAGCTGCCTTACACTGAGTCAGACCCTTGGTCCATCTAGCTTGGTTTTGTCTATTCTAATTGGCAGCGCCTCTCCAGGGCTTCAGGCAGGAGTCTCATTCAACCCTACCTGGAGGTGCAAGGGATTGGACCTGGGACTTTCAGCATGCAAAGCAGATACTCTACCACTGAGTGACCAACCCAAGAGGATTCTCAGCCATTGTGAGTTTATTGGCTGGAATTGCCTTCAGTGTAGGGCCAATCCAGTGCATTGCTGACTTCCTCAGTTTGAGCAATTTTTGCTGTGGAGGAGTCCTGATTGCTTGTATCCTATGTTTGCCTTGACCTTCTCCAGAATACCTATCTGCTCTCTGCCATGAGCAACTGACGCAGCCCTTATAAGGAATATTGCCACACAGTCCTAAAGTGATGGTGTTTTATGTTTAAATTGTTATAAGTTTATGTATTTATTTATTATTTAAAATATTTCTATCCCACCTTTCTCCCCTACAGTGGAGCACTCAGGATGGCTCACATTGCCATCATACACAGTAAATAAAAACACAAAAAACATTAAAATAGATAAAAATACATAAAATACAGTTAACCATTCAAAGGGAGTGACATTAAATGGGGACTAAAGAGGTACAACTAGAAAGAGGAAAAAATAAAATCAGTTTCAGGATAAACCTTCAGTCCCGCCCAAAGGCTCTCTGCAACAAGATGGTTTTCTGAAGTCTCCAAAACACCATCAGGGAGGGAGCAGAGTGGGCTTCTTGGAGTAGGGTATTCCAAAGCTTGGGGGTCATGGCTGAAAAGGCTCTCTCCCACGTGACTGCCAGTCTAACACTTTTCTTTCCAGGCATACAAAGGAGTCCAGAGATGATCTTAAATCACAGGCACATACCTCTAGATGCACTGGCTGGGGTGCAAAAGACTTATTTGGCTTTTCAGTATGATGTCAGTCAGTGCACTTCCCCTAAAAAGGAATTTTCACATCGCTGTGTAGTTCTGTAATTCACGTTCACTGGGTTTAAAACAGGCCTGTGCTCTTTCAGTCTTCCTCCTCTATCTCTCTAGAACATGTTCTTTGATTGGAGAAAGACCATCTGTTTGGTAAAGTTAGTTAAAAACTAATATTCAACATGAGATTTCCTAGGAAATATCCAATGTCAGGTAATGGCAGGGATGAAAGTCATTATCTGTACTGTGGCTCATTCATTTATTTTAATACTAATCCATCAGTGTCAGATAAAATGGATTTTTCTTCGATTCCCAGGTGATATTTTTAATAAGCTAATATCATCTGGATGCCAGACTGGAGATCTAACAATGTCTTGCTGTTAAATAATGGCTAGATAACTGGCATTGTTCAGTGCTTTCGGTAAAATCTTGGCTCCAACAGGAAGTAGAAGTAAAAATACGGACTCTGAGTGGCCGGGGGTGTGTGTCCCTACCTATCAGTACAAAGGAAGATACAAAAATAGGGAAGCTGTTTTTTCTTTACTCATAAGTACATCTATAAAGGCAGGGCCCCAATGTCATTTCAATGAAAGGAAGAAGATGATGGAGAAAGATTCCTAGCAAAGTTCAAAGACCTGGTTTTGGGCAAATTTGAGATTCAGTTGGAATAAAAAGCTAGATGTTTTTAAATGAGATAATGGGCTGTATTCAACTAAGCCCTACTCAGAATAGACCCACTGAAATTAATAAACCTGTTAGTCATGTCTCTCAACTTCAGTGGGTCTATTAGAAGTAGGATGACCACTGAATACCATTACCCAATTATTTTTTTTTAAAAAAATGAGATCATTGAACATTGAAAAGAGATAAGATGTCCTTGCAGAATGATTACTCATTATTTGAAACACGAAGCAGAGAAGCTGCCTCACCATCACCCTTCTTTAAATGGATGAGACTTGATCATTATTTATTTTATTTATTGAAGAAGGCTTCTAGACATAGAGAAAGACAGCCGCAAGCAATTTACATAAAATAGTATAAAATATTCATAAGAAAATGCTGATAAAATCAAGACTTTAAAAACCAATAAGCATAATGAAAGTATATGTCTGGGTAGGCTTGCCGTTTTTACAGGCAATGAAGACAATACAGTACAGTAAGCAGTATGTTTTCAGATAGGGTTGCCAGGTCGGAGCCATCCAAAAACCTGAGAAAATGGGGGCGGGCCCTAGTGACGTCACGGGGCGGGCCCTAGTGACGTCACGGGGCGGGCCCTAGTGACGTCACGGGGCGGGCCCTAGTGACGTCACGGGGCGGGCCCTAGTGACGTCACGGGGCGGGCCCTAGTGACGTCACGGGGCGGGCCCTAGTGACGTCACGGGGCGGGCCCTAGTGACGTCACGGGGCGGGCCCTAGTGACGTCATTAAGCATGATACATTGTATCAACCACAGTTGCTTGGAGCATGCCATTCAAAAGAAATTCTCTGGAGATTAAAATAGAAATCTTACCTAAAGTAGGGTGTTCCTAGGTCCATCTGAAGTGAGAAGGTCATTCTTTCTCACAAGCTTAGGGTGATGCAAAATGGAAATGGACTGCCTTCAAGTTGGTCCCAGATAGGGTCTTCATGGTAAGCAGTATTCAGACAGAGGTGGTTTACTATTCCCTTCCTCTGAGTCTGAGAGGCCGTGACTGGCCCAAGGTCACCCAGTGAGCTTCATGGCTGTGTGGGGATTCGAACCCTGGTCTCCTAGGTCACAGTTCAACACCTTTAGGGAACATTTAATCTAGCTTCCTTGCTTCTGGCAAGAAGGGTTTACGTGCCCTCAGGCCAGGCCATTATAGAAAGAAAGGAGCTTAGTGTTGCAGAGATGTTAGATGGGAGCACAGATAGATGCCCCTGAAGGCAGCAACTGTAAACATGCTTATTAAGGAACTAAGCCCCATAGAACTCAATAGGACTTACTTCTGAGTAGATACGGTTGCAGCCATGTTAAGGACAAGGGAGGACATTCTAGGCAAAACAGACAAATTATTGGGTGTTAGAACAAATTAAACCAGAACTGTCACTAGAAGCTAAAATGATGAAACTGAGGTTATCATACTTTGGACACATCATGAGAAGACATGATTCACTAGAAAAGACAAGAATGCTGGGAAAAACAGAAGGGAGTAGAAAAAGAGGAAGGCCAAACAAGAGATGGATTGATTCCATAAAGGAAGCCACAGACCTGAACTTACAAGATCTGAACTAAATAGGACTTACTTCTGAGTAGATATGGTTGCAGCTATGTTAAGGACAAGGGAGGGCATTCTAGGCAAGCAGTTGGCAATCACAATTATACAATTATACAATTACCTCTAGTATTAAGGTAAAGGTAAAACCGGGACAGAAATAAAACCAATAGCACCAGATTACAAACAATTTTTTTTATTAACAAACACTATCTTTAAGAGAACAAAGGCAGGTTACATCACCAATCAATCTGCTAATCATAATCCAATTGCTAGTCCCAACTAGAGTAGAGACCCACTGAAGCAATGAAATTGCAGCTGGTTTTAGACATTTATCTCTCTTACAAAAGAGAAGTGGATGACATCCAAGGGATGTTTTCAACCATTATAAACATTATAAACAGTATTACTCTTTATAAAAGAAAAACAGAAAGAATGAACAAGGTGCTTTCACTGTAGAAACTGGTGTTAAATAACTAAACAGGCTGAGTTTAGAATTTGTACTTCTCATTTGAAACACAAGCTTTAAGCAACCTTTGTTCTTCCTTCACATATTTAAAAAAATCAGCACAGTTCATGCCAAAGTTTAATTTGACACAAAGCTCTGCTTTAACAAGGGAAGGTAACATACGGTTCCTGTTGTCAGTCCATACGTTGCCCATTAGTGAAAACACTCTCTCCACGAAAGCATTGGTTACTGGGATGGCAAACACTGCACTGACAACCTTCACCAGAATTCTTGATCTGATGCTCTTTAGCAACTGCACCCATTTCTCATCCAGAGGAAGATCAGATGTTCTGACCTCAGGCACAAACTTTTTAACCAGGCAAAGTTCATCAAAAAGTCCATCAACATCGACTTCAATGCCCAGATTTGAAGCCACTTTACTAACATGTTCCACTGTTAGCTCATCTGTCTCTCTGTCCAGATCAAAGGCTGTGAACTCTTTTAATTGTGAGTTCTCAAAATCATACCATTTATCAAGGTATGCTATTGCCCGATTGTACATCTGGAGAGCATCTGTAGTGAAAGATGCACATTGAGATTTAGGGAGGTGTTTTAGGCCAGAAAGCACCTTTGCTCCAAAAAATCTGTTGTCCACACGATTTACCAGCTTCTCCCTCAAGCTGCACATGAAGGTGTGGAGGTGTGGACTTACTGAGTGCTTTCTTTCCAAAAGACTAATAGTCTCATGAAACAGTTGCATGTAGTGATGCACAAAGTAGAGGTAACATTCTGGGACAGAAATCTTTTCAGTTGTGTCAACAGTTGCCTCATCTGCCTGGTCTCCAATAAAGTTTCATATTATCTCTTCGGTCTGCTCTTCCCCAAGCTCCAGGAAATAGGATTTTATAGCAGGCCACAATTGGAGTAGCCGCTCAACAGCTGGGAAAAGAGAGAGCCACCGTGTGTTTCCATGATTAATTACTGCATGGTACTGCATGCCTAGCTCATCAAAGCATTCCCTCAGTTTCTCATTTTTAAGGGTGCTTCTGGAGAACTCCGTGTATACCTTATGAACCAGATACGCAACATCATACTTCTTGTTAAACCAGCCATGCCTGGCAGCATTGTGTAGAACATGGCAAAAACAGTTTGCCTTCACAATGGAACTTTTCTGTTGCTTTAGGAACTGGAATACAGAGTTCCTTACCCCGTAATTGACAGCAGCATTGTCTGCAGTGTAAGCCACTATATTTTCAACAGATAATCCCAGATCAGTCACAGTCTTCAGAAGGCTATCGCTGATGGCAACAGCAGTCTCTGATGGTAACTCATAGAAGTCCAGCAGTTTCTCTTGCACTCCAAGGTCAGCATCAAAGTAACGCACAGCCACAGGAAACATTTTACGGTTGCCTTTGTTAGAGGCATCCGTGGCAATTGAAAAAGCAACTTTTTCAGTGGAACGTCCACCGAACACATTTTCTACTGATTTTGGTCCAAGCACGTTTTCAACAATGCACTCTGCCTTGGTTCTTCCACAGTGCAGTTTTTTAACAAGAGCAGAGTCCTCGATCGTTGTAGAAATCAGTTTCATTCCACAATCCATGCTTATGTAACTGTGCTGGTGCATAACTGCTTGATACACATTGCTAACCTCTACAGCAGCAACACGGAGCATTTCTGGTGTACTCTTCATTGCAAAGAAGGATGTCATGGCAGCACTCTGATTCACCATTCTTGAGGCTCTAATGTGTGCAGCATTTTCCTTGTGTCTCCGAACGGCCTTGACACCATCGTGTTTCACAGTGAAAGTAGAATTACAGTACTTGCATCTGGCAAGACAGTCATCTACTTTTACAATCCAGTCTTTGAAATTATCATTCTGCAACCATTCAGTCTGAAATGATGCTGCATATTTCTTCTTCGGCTTCTCTCTTTCTGGCTGCATTGAAACAACAGATGTGCAGCACAACAGCACCTGTACAGGAAGAGGAGAGTGTTCATAAGAAAAATGCCTAAATCCACAGCCAAGCAATACTAGGACATTAGGGACATTTCTTGGGAGGTGCAGTTCTGATGCCTTCAGAAAAGAAGTGTCTTAGTTTCTTCTGGCCCACGGAGGGTTCTTGCCATCTTGGGCACCGCAGAGGAAGAGGAAATGTTAAGAGAACGGCGAAAGTTGTTATCTGGAAGTAGGGACTAAATCAACCACCCTTTACTTATTTATTTATTAGATTTATATACTGCCCCATAGCCAAAGCTACCTGGGCGGTTCACAGCCAACTAAAACTTCAGTATACAATTAAAACACATAATTAAACAATTTAAAACATAACACAGAAAAATTTCAAGATTAATAAAACATTTTAAAACACATACTAAAATGCTGAAATGCAAAAATGCCTGGAAGAAGAGGAAGGTTTTAACCTGGCGCCAAAAAGATAGTAGTGTTGGCGCCAGGCGTACCTCATCAAGAAGATCGTTCCATAATTTGGGGCCCACCACTTAGAAGGCCCTTTTTCTCATTGTCATCCTCCGAGCTTCCCTCTGAGTAGGCACCTGGAGGAGGGTCTTCGATGTGGAGCACAGTGTACGGGTAGGTTCATATCGGGAGAGGTGTTCCATCAGAACCCTGGCTTCCTCTGCGTCATTCAGCTTTCCTCCACTTGCTGAAACTCAGGCCACATTCACACTACACATTTAATTCACTATTAAACTGCTACATCACACAAAAATTTGCATTAATTAACTTATTTTGTAGAACCCAAACTTTCTTGTAGACCTGTAGGAGTATGCCACAAAGCTGCTGGAGGAGGTCTGTTGGATCAGAGTAAAGGCCCTTCATATCACAAGCTATATGGCTCTGTGTACCATTTGCTGGGAATCACAAGTGGGGACAGCGCTGCTGTTTAAGATTTGTGCTACTCCACTGGTCTAGTATGTGCATGAATGAGTCTTAATAAAATTATTCAGAGCCCATTAATGAATCTCAATAAAAAATGCAGTGATTTCTCACTTCGCTGAAAAAGGTAACATGCAGGAAATAAGTTTTATTTACTTATTTATAGTTATGAAAACAGCAATGACACACTTACCAGATGATGGAGGTGTAGACTTTCTGGAACTAGGTACTACGTCACCCAAACTGGATGATGAATTTCCTCCTGATTTACTAGAGTAAAGAAAATAGATACTCACTTTTCTCAACCACCTCTTATTTTTATTTACATCAGTGCCACCAAAGAAGATAATTTTCCTTGACTGATTATAGATGTTTCTACATTACATAAACCACATGAACGTTTTGAAAATGGAAATTGTACAGGACTATCCAATTTTCTAGTAGTTCAGCATTTAGTGTGGCCAACATTCCATCCAGATGGCAAATATTCTAAATGTGTTCAAAGTTCCACAAGTATGTTGATAGCAATACAGATAGATAGGAAGACAGACAGACAGGTGCAACCACTAAGTGGGGTCTGCCTTCCTCTAAGGTGTATATTCCTATATGTTTCCTCCTTAGCAATTGTGGCTTGGTTCCATAGATACTCTGAGGGAAAGTGTGGACAATTTTTTCCAACTCCTCCTCTCTGATTGGCTTAGAACTCCTGAAAAGCCTTTAGTGATGGTCAGGGGTCCAGGGACCACCCTGAATGGGATGGACTGTGGCCTGAGGAAGAAGGATGTATTGTCAAAAATTAACTAGAATTAGGTTTCATAATTAAAGCATCACAAAACTCCCCCTGAGCCCCATCGCGGCCGCTGTCGCCCAGCGGCACCCACAGCAGGAGGGGTGAAGCTGGCGGCCGTCCTTTCCGGAGTCTCCTGCTGAGCCTGCAGGGCGCGTTGGCAGCGGTTGCTAGGAGACAGGTCCGACGCGGCTTGTCAGCCTCAGCAGGAGCCGTGGAGGGCAGGCCGGGCCGGCTCCTTTTTAGCCCCAGAGCCGGTTCCCCTGCTCCGGAAAGGACGGCCGCCGGCTTCACCCCTCCTGCTGTGGGCGCTGCTGGGCAGCAGCAGCCGCGATGCCCCCCCCCCAGCGGCGCCAACAGCAGGAGGGGTGAAGCGGCCGGCCGTCCTTTCCAGAGCAGGAGAACCGGCTGGACTAAGGAGGAGCCGGCCCGGCCTGCCCTCCTCCACGGCTCCTGCTGAGGCTGCCAGGCAGGCCGCGTGGGCCCCATCTTGAGACGTGGGGCACGGCAGCGGCCGTGATGACCCCCCCCACCAGAGACTGCAGCCTGAGCCCCAGGGGAACTGGCTCTGGTTCCGGACACGTCACCTCAGCTGTATCTGTTCTGTGGGTGTACCGGTGTGGCGGGAGTGGGCAGTGGGCAGGGCTGCTGCTGGAGGAGTCCCTCACTGTGGTGGCTGCTCAAGTCCTGCCTGCCTGCCTGAATGATAAAGAGTGGAAGTCGGCCAGCCACAGCCCAACGTATGCGTGGTCAATCACGCATGTGTGGCTGAGGGGGCCAATAAAAAGCCGGAGATCCACCTTTTTAACTGAAGTACAGCCGGAGGCCGGAGACAGCCCTCTTTTCCCTGAGTCTCCGGCAGATTGCCGGAGACCTGGCAAGCCTATTTTCAGAACCCAAATGGTCCCAGGTTCCAGATCACACAGGAGAATCACACACCTTTTAGCCATACAAACACAAACTGTAAGTTCATAGGACCCATTCTGATTTCTGCAGTACATATGGTGAACATAGGGGCATGGACAGTAGGAATATCAGAGTTAGAGTTCTCAACAGGAGGCAGGGGCCTATGAATTTCTCACACATTTATTGAACATCCCTTAAGTGTAAAGAGAAACCTTACTCCTCTTTATATCTAGTCACACACAAGCAAGGGTTTTTTCTTTCTTTTTCCTTGTTTTTTCTTCTTCACCTAACCTGCAGAACGATTTAGCTTAAATTTCTAGGACCCTACTTACTCTGTCAACACTTGCTGTCAGAATTCTGACTATAGTTCCTGGATACAAAACTCAGTGACAATGATGAGATGAAGTCTGAAGCAAGGCATGAGTCTGTTTTTTAAAAAGGGGGAGGAGATGGCGGCTGAAACCTACCATTAACATTGAACACAAGGGTTTATCACGTTACCTTAAATGAGTGTACAATCTGTATAGCTGTGTACACAAATTGTTGAGCAGAACATCCATACATTATTCATATGTGCCACTCAAAGAGTGGACAATCTGTGTGCACAATAGTTGAGGTGTACAAATCAACAAGTGTACACTCTTTCCCACAGAGTACATGTCATATGCAGGGACAGCTTGTATCTGTGTCTGGTGTAATGTGTGAAGAAACCAACAGTTCATGCACCAAAGAGAAAAACTAGAGGTCAAAGGTAGTTACAACAGGTAAATAATAATGTTGTTGCTGTTGTGCCTTCAAGTCGATTATGACTTATGGCGACCCTATGAATCAGTGACCTCCAAGAGCATCTGTCATGAACCACCCTGTTCAGATCTTGTAAGTTCAGGTCTGTGGCTTCCTCTATGGAATCAATCCATCTCTTGCCTGGCCTTCCTCTTTTTCTGCTCCCTTCCCAGCATGATCGTCTTTTCTAGTGAATCGGGTCTTCTCATGATATGTCCAAAGTATGATAACCTCCGTTTCATTATTTTAGCTTCTAGTGACAGTTCTGGTTTAATTTGTTCTAACACCCAATTATTTGTCTTTTTGCAGTCCATGGTATCTGCAAAGCTCTTCTCCAACACCACATTTCAAATGAGTTGATTTTTCTCTTATCCACTTTTTTCACTGTCCAACTTTCACTTCCATGCATAGAGATCAGGAATACCATGGTCTAAATGATCCTGGCTTTGGTGTTCAGTGATACATCTTTGCATTTGAGGTCCTTTTCTAGTTCTCTCACAGCTGCCCTCCCTAGTCCTAGCCTTCTTCTGATTTCTTGACTATTGTCTCCATTTTGGTTAATGACTGTGCCAAGGTATTAATCCTTGACAAGTTCAATGTCCTCATTGTCAACTTTGAAGTTACATAAATTTTCTGTTGTCATAGGTAATGAAATAATAATAGATGAAGAACAACATATGTGGAGTTTGAGAGGAATCAGGTTAAGGGTCTATGGGGAACCTCTGGCCCTCTGGATGGTACTGAGATACAATTTACATCAACCCCAGTAAGCTTGACCAAGAATGATGGGAACTATAGGTCAGCAGAGGGATGTGCTAGAATTCCACACAATTCAGATTTGGTATGAATTTTCCATTAGTTCACTTATTCTCTATTGTTGTGGATCAGATTTTTATGTAGTTATTTTCCACTGCTATTTTCAAAAACAGATTTTTTTAAAAAAAATCTGCCTATACAATATTGATATTAAGAACAATAATTTTATTAAAATTTCCTTTCATTATTGATATCACTTTTCATATATTTTGATATATTTTGCCTTTCAAAATATCATTATTAATGTGAATATTCTTTTTGAGAGGGGGGAAAAAGGATTGGTAAAAGCAGCCAAAGAACAAGTGGACAAAGAACAAACTCGAATCGATACAGACCTGTTAGGCTGATGGAATGCTTTGAACCGGCACCTGCCATTGGATAACATCCATAGTTCAGCAACATCAGGAGAGCCAAAGGTTCCCCACACCTGGTCTACTGCAGGTTCCATCACGAGATAAATTGTGGCAGGGTTGATTAGTCAGATAAACTGGAGCAGGGTGGCCCATTGTTGGACTCCCCCCACTCCCTCTGGTCTACCAAGAATTCCTGAAGGGATCTTCTGCATGCTATCTCTCACTTGAGTCATGAGGTTTGGGAAATCGGTGCCACTTAGGAATGGAGAGGAAGACTAGTCTCTGCCCTGTGTTTATCTCCCAGGATTGCATATAACAACCAGCCAGCTTGCAAATTCTCTCCAGGAGGCAGCCCTTGTTATAAATGATAATATGGGCACATGTGGTAGGCAGGTATGTCAATGACACTTTGCTTTTTAAAAACAAGTTTTAATGTGTGACCTATGTTGATAAAATATTAGTGTTTAGTAAGCATATAAAGTAACCACCAAAACTCCTTTTTTTAAAAAAAATCATGAATGGGCTTCTGAACTCTGCTGTGAATGTTACCCTTGCCATCCACATGCCTCTCTCCAGGCCAGCTGAAATCTGAAATGGTGCCCTGCATGCCAAGAAGGTTTTGATCAGGGCCTCTGAGAGGAATTTTATCAGGGGGTGCAAAGTTTCTTTTGGGCCCCTTCCCTTCTCCATTAGTCATTCTGTTTGTATCCACTACGGTTTTATGCCATGAGCTGTAGCCTGTAAGGTCAAAAAGGGTATGGAAGACGAGAGAGGGGTGGAGTGGAGCACTCTTGTTAATTTTCTGCATGTAAGGCCTTATGCTCTTATACTCCCTCCACGATAAATATAAATAAATATAAATAAAATAAAAGAGGATCAGAGATAAGAAAGCACATTTGATTTGAACATCTCTGTTTATGCTACAATACAGATAAGGAGAAAGAATTCACATTGAAACAAGGTAGATAAACTTACTATTTACTTAAAAAAAAGAGCTTTCTTGGCCTTTTTTGTGTGAAAAATTTCAAATCACAGCATAAAAATTAATTGTTCTGGCAATGTTTGATTCAATACTTAGCCTGGCCAAATTCACAAGACGTTCCTGAGACATTGTAGACCTTAAATAATTCTTAATTAGCTTAAGTTTGCTAAATGACCTCTCTCCAGAAGCTACTGTTGCTGGAATTGTTAATAGTATTCTTAAGCTAACACAAACATTTGGAAACAGGTCACCAAGTCTGTACTCTGTTAACAAGTTCAACAGATCTAATGGCTTTAACTGTGCATTTACAACATTTGCTTTATGTACTGAGGGTACATGTTGCATTTCTTTTCCAAAATCATCACCATTAAGGTCAGCAGGATATTGCTCTGATAAAGATAAAGCTTTTCTCTCCACATCACATTCGGACATGGTGAGATATTTCCACAAGAAATCAATTTTTTCTGCCAACTGCTTAACAGCATTGAAGCGGACAGTTAATCCTGTCTACCAAAACATAGAACACACACTTTCTGAAGTAGGCCTCTTCTGGAGTATCATCTGTGTCATTCATTTCTTCCAAGTTAGCATCAGATGAGCTGCCGTCATGCAGCCTTGCCCTCTCACGCCTAACTCCATCACATCTAAGGGAGAGTTTTATTTCTATATTTAGGTTTGACACAACCAATTTGGCTTCATTCCACATGCATTTCCAGTTCTTTTGAAATTTTGTCAGCTCTGTGAGGAGAGTTTCTATGTTTGCTACTTCAACATCCAGTGTGGCATCTCTAGCTTGGATGACCTTGTTGCAAATATCTATGCCAGCTAATATTTTGTACCACACGGCTGACATTAACACACAGGCAAAAGTTGTCACATATAATAAAACTCCATGGACTTCATTTCTTGTTTTGGCCATCAAATTTAGTTCTAGGAGGTCTTCCAGTGCTAATTTAATGCCAGGCAAGTGAGCTGCAAAAGGCTTTACACATTCAACATGATCTGACCATCTTGTTTCAGACATACCATGAAGAGAACAACCAATACAGTTTTGTAGTAATTCCCACCACTTAGCACTGGAACTGAACAGGTTGTACACAGTTTGAATTGTTCCGAAAAAGGTTATTGCTTCAGGTATGCATTCAGCAGCATCATTTCCACATAAGTTGAGTGTGTGACAACCGCAAGGTGAAAAAATTGCTGTTGAGTATTGTTCTTGTATTTTTGCTTGTGTGCCGTTGTATTTTCCAGCCATATTTGCCCCATTATCGTAGCCTTGAGCTCTACAATCACTGACAGGAATAGCATGTTCTTTCAGTGTATCAGTTATCAACTGAGCAATTTCTTCCCCTCTTTTGTTGCTACAATCTGCAAACTTGAGAAATCTTTCTTTCTTTGTTTTTTATTTTATTTATTTTTATTTTTACAGATTTATATCCCGCTCTAGTTCAGAAAATCCAAATTCAGAGCAGTGAACAAACTAAAATAATTCATTAGTACAGAATCAAACAAAGTATAACAATAATTACTAAAAAGTCAGAGACATTTCCCTCTAACAATTAAAAGCTTGATAAAATAAAAAAGTTTTGGTCCAATGATGAAAGTCCATAAGGGAGGGAGAGAGCCGTATCTCAAGTGGTAGATTGTTCCAAAAGGTAGGTGCTGCGACAGAAAAAGCTTGTTTTCTAATGGCCATTTGGCGGATGGTAAAAGTTGATGGAACCCTAAGGGTGTATTCGGCACTTGATCTCATGGGTCGATGGGTTTTAAATTTAAAGAGACGGTTCGCTAAATACGCCGGTGCTAATCCATGTAGGGCTTTAAACGTTAGAACCAGTAACTTAAATTGGTGTCGAAGTTCTATGGGGAGCCAGTGTAGATGATATAGAAGAGGCATGGTATGGGTCCGAGGGCCAGTTCTTGTGATCATCCTTGCCGCTGCTCTTTGTACCAATTTGAGCGGTCGAAGTGATCTAATCGGGAGTCCAACATACAAGGAATTACAATAATCCAGCCGCGAAGTTACCAAGGCTTGGGTTACTTTTCTTAGATCAGCCATTCCTAAAAATGGTTGCAGTTGGCGGACCAGCTTTAATTTGGCAAATGCAGCTCTTGAGACAGCCGCAACTTGAGGTTCTAAGGTCAAATTTGAGTCCAGAATTATGCCCAAGCTACGGACTTGAGTCTTCAGCGGGAGTAGTATTCCATTCAGTGATGGTAAAAATTCAGTTTCTTGAGGAGAACTTTTTCCAATCAGGATGACCTCTGTCTTTTCTGGATTTAACTTCAATTTGTTTCTGGTCATCCAATTCTGAATTGCCGTGAGACATAAGTTAAGAGGAAGAATAGCCTCTTTGTCATTTGGTGAAAAAGAGCAATAAAGCTGTGTATCGTCCGCATACTGATGGTAATGAATTCCAAATTTTTGAATGATCTTGCCTAGAGGCCTCATATAAATGTTAAATAACATCGGGGATAGGACAGAGCCCTGCGGAACGCCATATCTTAAAGGCCAGGGTTCTGAACAGTAATCCCCGAGGGCAACTTTTTGAAGTCTGCCTTCTAAGAAGGAGCGGAGCCACTGTAGGGTCATGCCTTTAAGTCCAATTTCCGAGAGACGACCTAGCAAGATGTCATGATCGATAGTGTCAAAAGCGGCTGATAAATCTAATAGAACTAGTAGTGACAGATTACCCTTATCTAATTCTAGCCGAAGGTCATCAATTAATGCGACTAAGGCTGTTTCTGTCCCATGATTTGGCCTGAAACCTGATTGTAAGGAGTCGTAGCAGTCGATGGTGTCAATGAACGTTTGTAGCTGTGTAGCTACGGCTCTTTCAATGACTTTACTCAGGAAAGGCAAGTTGGACACCGGTCGGAAATTATTAAGCACTGTGGGATCAAGAGAGGGTTTTTTTAATAGTGGTATAACAATAGCTTCTTTCAGACATTCAGGTAAGCGGCCTTGTTGTAAAGAAGAATTAACAATTATACTAAGCCAATTTGCCAATTCAGCTTTTGATGTTTTTATAAGCCAGGAGGGGCATGGATCAAGTAAATAGGTAGTTGGATTCATTCTGCTGAGAAACTGAGGAATGTCATCCGGGAGAACAGGTTGGAAAGTGGAAAAGACGGAAGGGCAGACCGTTTCTGATATGACAGTATTTGCGTCTGTCACCTCTGTATGATCTAAGGTAGATCGGATCTGTTCAACCTTTGCCTCAAAGAATGTGGCAAATTCCTGGCAACGGGCCTGGGAATAAACTGAGTGGGAAGCAGATTGAGGCGGATGCAGAAGACCATTTACTATGCGATAAAGTTCTTTTGGTTGGTTTCCCGCTGAGGCAATTGCTGTCGAATAAAAATGTCTTTGGGCTGTCAGTCTGGCCGAGGCGTAGAATTTGGCAAATTTCTTTGCTTGTATTCGATCAGATGGACTTTTTGTCTTTTGCCAATGCTTTTCTAGACATCGATAGGAACGTTTTATTTTCAAAAGATCACTCGAAAACCAAGGGGCGGATTTAGATCTGGCTGTTTTCAGAGGACGGAGAGGAGCTATTGCATCCACTATCTCAGTCATCATATTGTTCCATGAGTTGGTCACGATATCAATGTTCACTCCCATAGACGGGCTTGTATAATTTTTAAGCTTGGTTATAAACTTATCAGGATCTAATAATCTTTTAGGGCGGTATAGTTTAGTAGGAGGCGTAATCCTGGGAGATGAAAATGATGCTGATAATTTAAATCGAATCAGATGATGATCAGACCATAGTAGTGGAGAGATCGTAATGTTATCTATACGAAAATCATTTAAGTCTAGGTGTGATTGAAAAATGAGATCAAGAGTATGGCCTGCAGTGTGAGTTGAGGCCTGTACTAATTGCTGTAACCCCAGAGTGGACATCATAGTCAAAAAATCTTGTACTGATCGAAGAGAAGGGGAGTCTACATGAATGTTGAAATCTCCCAATATTAAAAGTTTGGGGGATTCCAACATCAGTCCTGAGATTAAATCAAACAGTTCCGACATTGAATCAGTTGGGGAGTGAGGAGGATGATAAATTAATACGATTACAATAGGATCCTGATGACCAAGCTTTAGGCCAAGGAGTTCAAAACCTGGATAATTTTTGTAAGGTAATCTAGATAACAAGATGGATTCGCGATAAATAAAGGCTACACCCCCCCCTCGATTGTCTAGTTTCGGTTGGTGAAGAGCATCGTATCCCGGAGGACAGAGGCCGTTTAGATTAGCTCCACCTGAGTCTTCAAACCAAGTTTCAGTTATACATGCAAAATCAGCGCATTCATCTTTAATCAGATCATAGATGAAAGCCGTCTTGTTATTTACTGATCTCGCATTAAAAAGTAACGTTGAATAATTCCTATGTATTGGTATGTTCCAATGACGATCATACTATTGGCCTGTTCATTCTTGGATCCATTTGGTGCTAAAGGGTTCCATAAATATTAGGCAGCCATTGCTCAATGGTTCAGTGCTGAGATTCAGATGGCTCAGCAATTGGAGTAATAGACTTAAGGTATTCTGCATCTACAAGCTCCATGGTTGAGGAAGGAAATGCTGGGGAGATAGTCAACATAGTATCTGCAACAACCATCTCAGGATTACAGATGGGAAGCTTATTCTGGAGAGTTAAGAGAAGGTTCTGTAAATTATCAATGATCTCACTTTGGATATCAACAGAAAAATTGGGGAATTTAGATATTAAATCATCAATGTTTTTATCCAAAAAAAATGGAAGATTGCAGTTGTTTATCATCAAAATTCCCTGATGTCTTATAGGCCGTAGTCTTTTGCAGTTGAAAGGTTGTCTTATTTATTTGGGAATCAGAGATTAAAGCAGTATATCCTGGGACAGCAGTGTCCGATATCTCTGGCGTCATAGCCAAGTGGTTGAGTGGAGATGTTTCTTGAATCTCATACTGCGTTTCTTTTAAAAGTACGTATCTCAAAAGAAATGTTGTTTGTTCAATATGGGAAGAATCTGGTGTGGAATCTACTATTATTGCAAAGTACTTTGCAGATTGCCTCTCAAGCAAAATGTGTTGTTTCACAAGATTCGAGCATTCTGCAATAAATTCATTTTGTGAGTCGGGACAGATAATGAACTTGAAGCCGCTCACTCCTTTTCTGTGACTCCTCTACACTTAGCACATGTTCCTGAAGGATGGGGTCCCACCTGGAGAGCAGTTCAATGAGTCCTAAAAAGTTTCCATTGTTTGAATCATCAATTCGATGGGATGAACCAGTAAATGCTAGACCACGTTCTCCCAAGAAGAGTACAACATCGATGATGCACTTTAAAAGGTTGTACCATTTCACAGCTTCAGTTTTGATTGATGCTTCTAAGATGATGTCAACTCCTGTCTCAGACAGCAGGCGCCTTTCTAGTGCTTGCCAAGCTAGGTAACATTCTCTGTGACTATTGCCTTTTTCATGTTTTGGGATCCTGTAGGAAAGTTTCCGCCACTTCCCATTAGAATCCCAGCCTTCAGCAGATACCAGTGCAGACTTAGATGCAGAAGTGCTAGTCTTGACTGTCTTGTGCCAAAATAATTGACATGGAAAACAATATAAAGCTTGTTTCTGCTGACTCCAGACAAGCTAGTCTCTTACATGTAGTTCTCCATTAGTGCTTTGAAATTTCAGTATGCTTTCTGGGAACACTTGATTGCAGGTGTCTTTTGGGAATGTTTTAGGCAGAGGGATGTGACCATTTGTAACATATATTTCTATTTCCTTTTGAGATGGAAACTCGGTTGTGATACATCCAATGTCAAGGCCTACATTATGATTACTCCTCTCATCTTCCATATGCGTCTGTATGTCTGTTTCTTTCTGTTTTCCATTTTCATTTTCTGCATCTGCCCCTTCATCAAAATACTGTGCATGATTACCCAAATCAACTGCTCCGTGTTTGGGGATGAGGTTTCCAACAGTTTCTTCTTGCTCCAATTCTGCAGGTGAGTTCAATGAAAAATTTTTTGAAGCCGCACTTAATCCAAATTGAAAGAGCATTTGTTGACCCCTTTTTTCATTTTCCTCTCGTTCTTTCTTGTCTTTTCTTTTCTGGGCTCCTGATTTGTGAGAATACATTTTGGAGAGATGATTTTCTCATCATGATAGGGTTTAAAGGTTCACACTGCTTACCTTATATGAGCCCTCAAACCACATTTTTCCTTTCATATTAAAGGGGAACGGTTAATCTAGCTTCCTAATTACCACACCCTCTTAAGGTCAAAGTATCTCTTCCTCTGGTTACCTTGGCCACAGAGCATGCTCAGTTTCTTCCAGAGTAAGTTTCATAAAAAATGAAAAAAAATCCTCGTTTGATTATTTGTATTTTCAGAATCCAACAGAAATACAAATATTTGTTTGAACAATGTTATGCTTTTTTGCACAAGTTAGGGGGGGGAAGCACCATTTGTAGCAGGCTTGCAGAATGGGAGCCAGCAGGAAATGACATAACAAAGGGAGGAAAAGGGAGCTCTCCTCCTTTGGCTCCTGGGCCCCCTTTTGACCCCTGGCCCAGGTAGGATGTACCCCCTACACCCCCCTCTCATGGGCCCTGGTTTTGATCATTGCACAAGTACGCTAAAGCAGCCTATTATGATACAGCAGACATTCATTCATTCATTCATTCATTCATTTAAAAGCATTTTAAATCCTGCCCTTCAACCACAAAAGATTTCTGGAATGGCTTACAAATATCAATAATGATAAGACAGTCCCTGCCCTAAGGCTTGTAATCCAAAAGACAACACAAAAGGAAAAAAATGATTGGGAGGGAGAAGAAAAAGAGCAAAACTCAGGCACTGTCAGCACTTCACTGAGACAGTAGTGTCGGTGGGGGTGCAGGCAGGGCTGGAGATTCCTTGGTAATTGCCAGGCCATAAGTCCTCAGCCGGCAGCTTGGCTATAAATCTGCCAGGCTAGCAAGGAGAAAGCAAGATAAGGGCAGAGGCCGTTCAAAGCTTACGTGCCAAGCCAGAAATCCAGAAGAGATATCAGTGAAGGTCCGGGTCTAGTTTGCCGAGAGATCAGTCCAAGTCAAGGTTCAGGGAATAGGAAGACACACAGTGGTCACGCCTGACGTTGTAGTCAGCAACAAGCTGAAGCCAAGGTTTGACTTTTAAGGAGCAGGTTTGTCAGCAGGTGTGAGCCATCAGCATTTTGGCCTTAAGTGGACAGGCCTGCCCCTCTTCTGCCTGACCTTCTGTTGTCTACGTTTTGCAGGTGAGGGGGGAGTATCCTGTTCACTATCTGCATCTGGCTGAAGGGCTTCAACTGTGTCTGGGGTGCTCTGCAGCTGAGGGGGAGAAGGAGCTGGGTTCTCAGGAGTTTCCTCCATTTCTCCTTCTGGGTCTGCTGCTTCTGGGTCTGCTGCTGTTACTCCTGAGTCATTCTCGTCTGATGAGTCCTCTGACGGGGCCATGACAGGCACTATTTCTTAAGTGCAGAGATCTTGGAATGACCAGCTGCAGTAGAAAGGAGAGGAGAAGCTGAAAGTTGCTGATGGAGAGGCCCTGCAGTCCTATCTCTTTCCCTCACCTATAGATTGATGGAATGGCCTCTGATGACAGTTGAGGATGGAGCTCATCTTTTAGTGGAGTGGATGGAGAGGCCTTGCAGTCATAGAGAGTCACTTCCCCTCTCACGGTACATATATTAACCAAGAGTTTGCACTAGTTTTGTGCTGGACTCTGTCCTCACATTTCTTGAAAGTTTCCTTCCTCTGCAAAAGAGGCTTGTGTTTCTTTCTTCTTCATTCTCAGGGCCCTTAAGAATTTCTTTAGAATTTTGATGGGTGGGGAGTGGAGCTTATCTTATTGCCTCAAAATGTCTGAGGGTGGTGGGTGTGTTTTTCTTTGCATTATACATATTTTCTCCTGGGCTTTATTTGAAGTGTGGAAAGGTGGGGATCCTGGCAACCAAGTGCCTGATACTGGTGCATTCACTGATTTTATGTTAATGGCAAGGCCTTCCTTTAATTTTTCCAAAAAAACCTCTTTCTGCACTTTCTATAAAAGTAAAAAAAATACTATAATAAGAATAAGAATAAAAACAGCTGTCAGAAGCACAGGAAAACCAAACTGAGGACTTCATGGAGGCTTTAAGAAGTTCAGGCACTTTGGAATGCAGACCATCAGAGAGATGATCTGTAGAATGAAAGAAAGGCCATGCTCAAACTCCCTCGGCCACCATGAAAGTAGGACAAGCACAACAAAAAGAGCATTTCAGCAAAATGTTCTCTCTTCTTTGATAATTTTCAAATTGAATTTATTTTCTCACTAATTGATGGGGGACCATTGGGGAAGGAAATGCAACATAAATTGCACAGCACTAATTTGCGCAGGCATCATATTTCCTTTAGAAATTTAATTGAAATAACCTTTGAGTTAAGTGCTACATGATTTGGGGTCCTACATTCACAAATAAAATGGAAAGGCTGGGAGGGGGAAACAAAGCATCCAGTCCTTTCTTCATATTTCCTTTTGATCTATTATGGGCTGGATAAAGGCTTTTGTTGGAGGTAAATCCTCTCTCTGCTAGAACTGTGAAAAATATGACAACTACATCAAATAGATTAATCCTCAAACTTTTAATCAGTGAAATGTTTCTTTTTTTCTATCGTTCTTTCAATTGATCCAAACCCAAGTGTAGTATTCATAATACCAAGAGCTTTCCTGCACACACACACACACACATATTCATTCTTTAAAATCCTTTAATCTGAAAGCTTGATTTATGTAGGTCTGGCTTGTTCCATTTTATTAATTTGCACTATGCAAAAGCCCAGCTGTGTTGAATGATTTCTCTTTTTACAAAGGGTAGGGGAAGGAGGGCCTGAAATGGTTTTATCCACAACTATTCTAAGCTTTCTTCTTTTTCTTTGAGAGAAGAGGATGTAAAAGTTCTGGCTGGGAAATATTTCAGTATTGTGAGCTACTGTAAATCCTGTTCAGACTTGATTTGAATGTTACATGCCATTTTAAAGCTTTTTTATTATTATTTGGGGGAGTGAGAATATGAATTGTTAGTGACAAGTTAAATTTGAAGTTCTTTGCCACATGAGGTTTATACAGTTAACAGTGAAATTCTTGCCATATTGATGGCGGTGGGGGGGGGTCTATTAATGCTGCAGAGACGTCTGGTGTTTGTGTTGAGGGAAGGGCCATCTCTGAGGATGAGCTCCTTGAATCCAATGAAGCTGAATGTTGAAACATTCTGGACAGACAAAAGAATGGACGTCTTCACCTGTTGCATAGTTAAACTATGGAATTTGTCCCCACTAGAAATACTGATGGCCACCAACTTGCATGGTGTGCCTCCGAAAGCAAGTTGCTGAGAGTCACAAGCAGGAGAGTGCTGTTTTGCTCTGGTTCTGTTTGTGGGCTTCCAGTTGGCCACTGTGCAAACAGGATGTTGGGCTAGATGGGCCTTTAACCTGATCCAGCAGGGCTCTTCTTAATAGAGAGACTCTTCCAGCTAGTCTGTTTTTGTCCTGGCTAACCCGCATGGGGTCAGACACAGAAACACTGGGTTTCTTTTTCTTGTTTCTTTTAATGCAGATCTTAAAGCAAGTGCGGCACATAGATTAAACTACAGGTTACACAGTTGTCTCAGTTCCTCTCAAGCATCGCTAGGCATGGCTGCACAACAATTTGACACTCCTCCAGAATTCCCTTAAGCAGGATTAGGGCGGGCAGACTACTTGCAAAAGAATTCTCTCTTGCGTTGGGACTGGGCAAGCAAGAGGGCACTCCTACGGTTAGTCTGAGTAGTGGGCTTAATCTGTTTGCACCTTGGCAATGGGACAGAGATGCTTCAGCTAGCTCATCCAGTGGCTTCACCCCCAAGCACTCCTGCTGCTCAGCCAGCACATTTCTGAGGGAAATGTGGAGGGATGGCTGTCTGTCATGCTGACCTGATCTGACATAATTTGCTGCTCAGATGTAAGTCCATTGTCCAGCATATCATTGGGCTCCTCCCCATACTTGCCACTCCCCCTTGTAGACAACTGCGACCTTCTCCTGGATCCCAGTCCTGTTCACTGACCCCCTCTTGCAGACCACTAGAATCCTCCCCTGGACCTCAGTCTTCCTTGTCATCAGAGCTTCTCTACCAGGAGTTATTCATGGGGTTCATGACAATTTTAGTGAAGACTGGACCTGGCATTTTATTTTTACTTCTCCTTTGCAGAAACTTGGTGTTGTGATTTATGTCTCCCCAACATGAATGGAGAAAACAAAGAGGGTGCAAGTAGTGGTGTACCATCAGAGAGTGGGTTAATTGGTCTTGAGTGAGGACGAGGGTTGCCAGGTCAGAAACATCCCAAACCCTGAGATTTCAGGGGTGGGCCCTGAGTGACTTTATGGGGCAGGCCCTAGTGATGAACCAGACCACCTAGGAACTTAATTTTTTTTTAAATGAAAGCTGAGAGTCTAAAGATTGGGGTGACTCACCCAGAGACCCAGAGAGGACTTCCAACATTCCGGCATCCCCAGGCAAAAACCAGAGACCTGGCAACCCTAGCACTGAGGCCCACATTTTGTCTTTATTAACTGTGTCCTACATTGCAGCCCATTGACCTTGTCCAGTACCACCCCAAAGCATTTTGCTACCTGAAGAGGATTGCCTCACTCTGTTTAATGGTTAAAAAACCCTTGGTGCACCATTCAGACACAAACGTATGCCTTCATCTATCCTTCCTTCCTCCCCATGGGGCCACCTGAAGTAGTCACTCTGTTGCACTTCAGGGCTGGCCCTGACCTTGTCTGAGAGTGGTCCTATGAGGACTGGAGAGAGCCATTTGTCTCTGATGACAAGTGCTGAGGGGAAGCAGTGGCAGCCCCCTCAGCTATTCCCCTCTATTGGGAGATCAGAGCTATGTCTGCCACAGAGGACTGTCATGTGTCATTCACCCTCTGCCCCTTAAGTAGCCCGCTGACCTCAGGTGCACTGGAAGAAGGTATGGAATTGCTTGGTAGACGTAAGATTCAGTTGCCACTCCAGTCAACTTCTGAACATGAAATGGGGGGGGACTGTCTTGGCAACAAAATGTCCTGGCCTGGTCCTGTATCCCAGCCTCTATCTGAAATGCTCTACTGCTCTTTAACTATTCCAACAGGTTCTATTTAGTTGTTGCACCGCCATGTGATGGAACTCGGTGAATTGGCTTATATGTTGATTAGATATTTTATAGGTGAAAGGTGGGCACTTATGCCCACACCTCTCCCTCACTTTATTTCCTTCATTCACCCTCTACTCTTCCTCCCATTGCGGCTTTGCTCCCACACTTTCCACTCCCCTTCACAACATCCCTGGGGACAACCAAGGTGAAAGGAATGGCTGTTGCTTGTGCAATTGCCCCAGAGTCTTGTGCAGCTCCCCCACCAGCCTAGGAACCGGTTTACAATAAATCACACACACACAGTGCCAACTCTCAGCTTCTGTTTTTCTATCATGCCTTAAGTGATATATATAATTTTATCCTCACAGCAACCCTGTGAGTTAGGTAGGCTGAGAGACAGTGACTGGCCCAAGGTCACCTAGTGAGCTGAATGAGGATTCAAACCCTGGTCTCCCAGGTCATAGCCCAATACCCTAACCATTATACCACATTGGCTCTCAATATGCCACATTCAGACAATGACATATATTATTATTATTATTATTATTATTATTATATCTCACCCTTTCTCCCAGCAGGAGTCCAGGGTGGCAAACAAAAGCACTAAACACATTGAAACACCAAAAACAAACTTTAAAACAAACACATTAAAACAAAACGTCTTCAAAAATGTTACTTAAAAAAGCTATCAGAACATCTTCTAAGGTTAACATTTTAAAAAAGAAGGTTTAAGAACATATTAAGAAGCAATTCCAACACAGATGCAGACAGCTGCAGACAGGGAGATAGAGATATGAAGCTAAACTAAAGACTAGTCTTGAATTAATATGGTGTTTTTACCAGTATTGTATCCACTCAAACGTAGCTGAATATATATTTGGAGATTTTTTTTAAATTGCCTCTTTTAAAAAACAAAATAGCCACAATGGAAAGAGAACATGTAAATAGTTTTATACATGTTTTAGGTGCAACTCTCACATGTTGTAGAGCCACCACATCTCTCTTATCTAGTTCATTATGCTGACATCTCCTTATCCAGTGCACCAGTTCAGTATCAAACCATACAGCTAGATCACATTGATTTTGATGCCCTTCTGCATTCCTGATTCTGCCATAGGTGAAGGTTTTCATGCCCAAAATTTGTTGGATTACCTTTCTGAGTTAATAGTTATTAACCCTTACTCACAGCACCTTTGGGGCAGTCCTCGCTACGGTCTGAAGCTTAAAGGTGTGATATTTGTCTTAAGAACATAAGAAGAGCCTGCTGGATCAGGCTAGCAGCACATCTAGCCCAGCATTCTATTCTCACAGTGGCCAATCAGAAGTTCATGAGAAACCCATAAGCAGGACTTGAGTTCAAGAGCACTCTCCCTTCCTGAGGTTTCTGGCAACTGGTTTTCAGAAGCATACCGTGTCTTCATAGAGGACACAAAGAAATCAATTAAAAGATCATTAGATTTTATACTAGTTCATATATCCACATTTTGAAATTTGAACTCATGTTGCATCCAGTAAGTTCTTTTGAAGTTGCTTCCTGGCTGACAAAGTCTGTGTTACCTGCGACAATTAGGATCAAAGGGAAAACACTCTACAAGGATATTTTGATAATTAGAGTAGGCTGTCGTTTGGTTTGGGTTGCAGTAGTTTTGTGCAAAATGTCATTTCCATTCTGTTGGATCCTTGTCAAACATCTTCCATTTTCTGCGAGTGTTGTCGGCAAACAAAGAGCAGCTGACACCAGAAAATAGATACTGACCATTGGATTAAGTGGTATTTTGTAGAAGGGTGACTGTGCTGAATGCAAAATCTTCCTCTCAAAGGGAGATAAAATCAGTTTGATAATCTATTAAATGTATCTAGCTGATAGGCTAGAAAACTGTGGGGTGGTGGTGGTTGAAACAACATTCCTTCCAGACCTACTATGAAAAGCTCCTTAGAGCTATTCACTCAACTGAATTTCCCTTAGGCTCACCATCTGTAAAAATGTGCATGTCACACTGTATTAAGCCTTCTTCATGCAATCTTATGAGATCTTGGTGTGAGGTGCACTTTGTAAATGTATTTGACTTTATTACTGAACACCAGGATAACTCATTCAAACGATATAGATATTTTAGCTCTCCACTCATTTCTCTGCGCTGTATAAAAAAAACCAGGGTGCGGCTGGTCTTGACAGCAACAGTTTCACAACTTGGAAGAAGATCAGGATAGGATTAAGTGGAGTTTGTGGACTACCTGCATTTCTGGTTCTCCTTTCTTATGAGGACAAATGGTTTTAAACAGTTATTTTTAATTTCAATTGTACTGAACTGGAACACAACCATATCTGGGGATGAACCGGTAGAGGCCAATCTAGGGATCTATCAACACAAAGCCATATCAAAATACAGGCAAATCATAAGAACTGGGGAGATCAGCTAATGAACAACAGGAAATGCTTGGCTGTGAATGCTAGGCAACAAAAGAAATATAAATGATATATTTCTTGAGCTGGAAAACTGGGCTAATCAGTGGAGCCAAGAGGAATGAAGATGAAGGTGTGTGCAAGGGTTGATCTGCATGAAGGAATGAAATCCTGGTGCCATTTATGTAGATCAGGGATTGCCAGGGTGGTGTCCTCCAGATGTTAGACCTTTCATTATCATTGGCCATGCTGCCTGGGGCTGATAGGAGTTAGAGTCCAACAATATCTGGAGGGTACCATATTGTCTACCTATGGCAGCCTTTCCCAACTAGTGGGCCACCAGATGTTGTTGGATCACAATTCCCATCTTTCCTGACCATTGGCAATGCTGGCTAAGGCTGATGGGAATTGTGGTCCAGCAACACCTGGTGGCCCACTAGTTGGGGAAGGCTGACCTATGGTGTAGAAAACACTGAGCTAGATAGACAAATGGTCAGATTATTTATGGGGCAGCTTCCTATATTCTCAGAGACCTCTGTTTGGCACCATTGAGAACCACTACTACTACTACTTGAAATAGAGCATTGGACTAGATGGACAAGTTGCCGACTCAGTATCACGTAGTTTGACCACATTCACAACCTGTATCATTGCCTGAATTGTTCTTGAAAAGTATTTTCTTCTTGCCCCTAATTGTTGCAGCTGATAATTGATTTGTCAGGCAAGAGGAAACTTACTGGGTGATGTTGTAGAGCTACTGCTAAGTAAGTGGAGAGATGTCATGGCCAATGCTTGTGTTTTTAACCAATCTGTGAGAGTTTTTGATGAAAGCTGTGGACCCTGCCAACAACTGTTAGGTTAATCGTAGGTCTGACCTACAAAGTGAAACATGGGCCATCAGCCATGTATTGAACCTTTTAGGTGTTTGACACCATCCCCCCACCAAATACTTTGCAGAGAGGGAGGCAGAAAAAACAGAACCCCTGGTGATCACCATATACACCTGGTACATTACTAGTAGGGATGGAAAGATCTGTTAATTTTGGTTCTCCTAGTTTCTCATCTTCCCAATAAAATCTCTACATTTCTGCAGTACAATGCTCATGAAAATTCTTCTGCATTTTATTGCAAATTTTTACTAATAGACACATTTTTGTATGCAGTTTTGACTAATGCATGCATTTTTGCAAACAATTTCTCAAAATATTTTACATATAATTTTCACTAATATATTCACTTTTATATACATTTTCTGGTAATATACGCCTTTTTGTAAACATTGTTGGAGAAATTCATTGCAAAATCCTGTTTGGTGAATTTTGAGGGATGGCTGTGTTTCAATTCTCATACTGTTTTGGAAAATGTGAATTTGATCAATTTGACTTTAAATGCAAACTGAATCAAATTTCTTCCTCATCACTAATCATGCAGAGCTAATGTCCCGTTCTGGTTTTTGTCCTGTCTCTCTCTCTCTCTCCTTCTCATACTCTATTCTATAAATCTCCTCTATATAATACCACCAAAACTAAATGATTCTGTTTAAAAAATCAATATACGTAAGTGGTTTTATCTTCATCCATTCTAAGTTTCTTTACTTTGTCTAGTTTTTCAGAGAGGCAGATGTGAGAATACTGACTAGGAAAAAATATTTTTCAATAGTGTGCTATTTGCTAGATGTGTAGGGATCACATTCTTGAATATTTCTGTGGCAAGCATATAATATATGAAAAACAATCATGATATTTAAGGCTATGGGAAATGTGTTCGTACACAGCTGTGCACCTACCTGAACCTTACAAACCCCATTGCTGCTGAATGACATGAGGCAGGTAATCACCAGAGAGAGGACTTTTTGGGTAATAGCTTCCCAGTTCTGGCAGCCAGCGTGGCATAGTGGTTAGAGTGTCAGACCTGCAACCTGGGAGACGAGGATTCAAATCCCCACACAGCCATGCAGCTCACTGGGTGACCTTGGGCCAGTCACTGCCTTTCAGCCTCAAAGGAAGGCAATGGTAAACCCCCTCTGAATACCGCTTACCACAAATACCCTATTCATAAGGTCGCCATAAGTCGGAATCAACTTGAGGGCAGTCCATTTCCATTTCCATTTATTTATTTATTTATTTATTTATTATTTCCATTTTCCAAGTTATGAACAGCCTTCCCTGAGGAGCTAGCTACTACTCCCTACTCTCCCTCTCTCACTCCACCTCCAGTAGGTTGTCTAGCTCCTAGGACCCTCATCCTCAATGGCTCCTTGGGGGCTGATATTGATGTGATGTCAACTTTATTGCATGTAGCCATAGGCCTTTGCAAGATACAAAAGGGATGACATAAACAGACAAATGGACTCCATAGAGGATAACAAGTGTACAGCTTACAGTGGGCACGTGACTAATAAAGTCTTGATGTAACTCACCCTCAGCTTCCTAGAAGCTTGGGCAAACTTGGCCACTGAAACTGTTACTTGCTTATAGTTGTCAGCTAAAAGATCTACTATCAGTTCCCGGGGGCATTTCCCCCAATATGAGCGAATGTAGTGGGCCAAAAATTTCCTTCTGGGGTCCTCATACAAGGGGCAGTTTAAAAGATAATGAACAATATCCTCTATCTGGTTGCACCCAAAGATATTAATCTGAAGTTTGACACAAAATCTTACATATTTAAAGCATTGCTGGAAATCTGCCATTGTATAGCCCCATTCTGTGTCCACTGGATACTATCACGTTGCAGAAGATGAGTCCAGGTGCTGCAATGGAAATGTTACCTGTCCAATATTTTGTTTTACATGTTATACTTATTCAGTTTTAGATTGAATATACCACCTTCTCTTTTCAGCATGAAACTTTGATTTCCCATCCTTAAAGCTCATATTATCACCACAAACTGTGTGTGTGTGTGTGATCTACTCATTGTGTTTGTCACCCTCTTTCAGAACCAATATGCTCTCAGGTGTCATTTCATTCAAAATGTTAAAATGTCTCCATTTCTTATGTGCAACAAGCAAAGGTTTAATCTGCATTTAGAAACAATTCCTCTCTCTCGTTTGGTCTATGGTAATAACATCAATAACTATCCGTATTTGCTAATAATATTTTTAACCTATATCTAAATTAGAAGATGCCTCTTTGCCACACATGTAGGACCTGTTGCTAAGCAACTAAACCCTATTATCTAGGGAATAATATTGCATCTTATTGAACACTGCCACAAATGGTGAATGGTCTCAGAGGAATGGTTTTTCAGTCACAATTCTGTCACCAGACGACCACTCCACTACAGATGGTTGAGGGGAATTAAAAGACTAGCATTTCTGGTTTAATAGCTTACAGCTCTGTCATCTTGAAAACACATATTTCAATTTTATCACATCAAAATCTCCAGAGTACATTAACAGATTAAATATTAAGATGCATACAGGATAGAAGGATGAAGAATACTGTGTTTCTGTTGTAGGTAATACTTACTATTCTGGCCTTTTTCAGGATTGCATTTGAGGGCAATGATGAGGGCTAGAGCCAAATTTTGGAAGACTCTTAGTACACTGGATACCCGAGCGGATGTGACTCTGTTCTTCTAGATGTGATTTTGCCCTTCAACTAGGGAGGGAAAGATGTGTCCATTTATATTTACTCCATTTCTCATTTTCCCAATCTTGAAATTCTGATCTCTGCATTCTGCAGCAATTTGTAATTTTTAAAAAAATCTTCATGAAAATTATAGTATTTTAGCTCGAGTTTCTCTTGACACACTTTTTATGCAGTTTTAACTAATGTACAAATTTTTGCAAGCAAGTTCTGCTAATATAATGCATTTTTGTATGTTATTTTCACAAAAATATATGCATCTTTATTAACATTGTATGGCAAAATTTGGATAAGTGCAAATTTTGAAGGATGGCTGTGTTTCGGTTTCAAAAAATGTGAATTTGATAAATTCAGCTTTAAATGTGAATAGAACTGAACTGATCCCCCATCCCTAGCTTCAAGTAAGTACTGCTGATTCACCTGTCTTCCCTGGGAACCTTGAGCTGAGCTAGGAGAGGGCAGTTCTTACTAAATTACACTTCAGTTTCCTACTCAGGCAAAATATCTAATAACATAAATAAAGAGTAACATGATTATTCTCTATGTTCTAAATCTATGGCCCAGATCATCCAATCACCAGGTTGCTTTTCCAATTTATATGGTGGACGAGCAGTGTATTCCTTCCATCCAATGTGCACACACACACACAAACATACACACTGCACATGCGACCCCCACAATCTTGTTTTAGTTGGTTCAGTCTGTTGGGTGGGGTTTCATAGCAGAAAAACCCTGTTTGAAGAAGACAGCAAGTGAGGAGCAGGAAAGTTGGTCCTGGGTGTGGCTACAAGGGAAGCTATTATTTAGTTGGTCTTTAACCCCTTGATTAAGGTACATATGTATATCTGTATTGTACAGAAGTAGGGAAGGGTATGAGGATTATATATATATATATGAATGGTGGCTATTTGTATATGTATTCTTTAATCATAGGACCTTGCTGAATCTGTGGACTTTCCAGGCCTAGCTGAAGCTGCAGTGGTTCAGGGCAGCAGGATAAAGCTATTCATCTCATGAAGATTAAGAAAAAGAACTTTTCAGTTGATTGCAAATATATTTTGCCAAAAAAAAGAGAAAGGACACATGGACAAGGATCTTTTAAGTATTTGGAAACTGAGAACCATATAAAACTGTTATATTTAATGTTATGTTTTCTTTATGAAAAAAAAAGTTCACAAGTTATTCATGGAATCTTTGCAAATTCATTTCATTTTTGGCCCGTAAGGACCTGCAAGGGATTACACACACACACACACAATGTTGTGTTTGTACCTTGTGCCCAGGGAGTGTATACACCAATTCTGAAATTCAACATTGTGGCTAAAATATTCCCTTTGTTATAGGAATGATGTATAACTTTTACTATTCACTTTGTAGATTTTGTGTGTGTGTTGCAATCGTGATTTTGATAGAAAGTGACATTTCCCAACTCTGATGGGGTCACTGAAGGGGCACTCTCTTTAAGTAAACATGTCCACCAGCACCCCATTCCTTTTCAGCATGCATTGACGAGCCCCATATAGATAGGAGTTCAGGAAAGGGTGGGTTAAGCATAAAAACATCCCACACACAGCTACATCAAAATTTCAAATACACTGACACCATGGCTTTAAATGTTCATATTTCTAATGGATGATCACACACTCTGCCCTCCAGCAAGCAATGCACTGAATCCAGAGTGTATTATTGATAACACTACAACAGTACTATCCAGATGATTTCCTACTTTGGTATGCTCCACAACTCCTTTCTTTGTTCTTTATTCTCTAGCCAGGTCATTATAAATACTGAGTAATATGACCTAATTTTTTTGTATGAGATGGATACTGTAAAATATTTTGGCAGTTTAAATGTGGATTAATTAACAGCCAAGAATCAGATTTGTATCTAGGATTTTTTTAAAAACAACAACATATTTTTAGAAAAGAAAATACATTCTTCATATCACCAATTATACATTTATAATCGAGCAAAGGTATTATATGGATTATGTTCTTACCATTTGCCATTCCAAAACATAATTAAAAACAGTCTATCTTTCTATGAACCTTTTTGATTCGTGTTGCTGTGGTTTCCTATAATATGTCAATTTGATAAATGTCACAATAGTCCAAATTTTGTTAAACCAGTCTGTAATTGTTGGTGCATTGTTTCCTACCCACACCCCCATTTGTTAGCAATTCAGAGTTCAGACCTTTGGTGCTATTTGCTGATTTCTAGGTCTACTTCTGGGATTGTGTTTGTTTGTTTGTTTTTAAAAAATCAAACACATTTTTAATATATAATAGCAATGAATGTCCTATCATTTTGGTGACTTTAATACTTATTATAAGCCAGAAGGTCTGGATAACTGGGCAATCCCAAAATATATGTATAAAGTCTGCTAGCTGGGGGATTATTAAATGCCTGAAGATACCTAATGTCTTCAATGGAAGTGCAGGTTTGCTAAAACATGGCTGATGCCACATTTAACATTACATTGAACTCTTTGGTCCATTCAGTTGAACCCTCACAGCATGCATCTTTGAGATGAAAGACAAATCCAAGGGCAAGTGTTAAGAAGACCATATTTTATGTGGTTAATAGGTCTTGGGCACCAATGAAGTTAAAATTAAAATCTAAAGGCAAAATCATCTAAAATCATAGTAACATTTTATGAAATGGCATGTAAAACACCTTATTTAAACAACAGGTTGTTTCATTCTCAGTTTTGAAGCCATACCTGTCTACATTTGCTGTCTGCATGATTTCAGTGGGAGGATGTAGTCTAATGTAAATGCCACCCTAAACACACCATTTCCACAGAAAATGACAGCCATATATTTAGCTCCCGCTCTCCAATAAACTTATAATAAGGATGTTAACCATGAAGAACTTATTTAACACTTTCATTGGGGCCTGAAAACATTTTACTTCAAGTGGATCATTCTGTATATTATTCACCAATTTGTTGGTCACCTCTAACATCAGTCTGATGGCACATGTTGTGATTAGATCATACATAAAACACTGTCACAGTTATTTAAGAGTTTTATTATACCAGTTCTTTTGATTATATTGTAAAGGAGATTAAAAGATTAAATGCCGCCCTGGGCTCCTGCTGGGAGGAAGGGTGGGATATAGATCTAATAATAATAATAATAATAAATAGGTGAATGCTTAAAAGTTTCTTTAAAATCTGTGTATAATTAAATCTAAATATAGCTGAGACTGAGAACTGGCTCACATTTGCTGTATATCACTTTATTTAGGCAACATTCAATTATTTGCAAGCTGAGCACTAGTGGGTGCTGTCTTGAAGGAAACTTCAAACAATGCCAAACAATTATCTTACCAAATAGACTTTATGATGGGAAACCTTATGGAAAGGACATAGGACTCATTCACCCACATGTATGTACAATCACTTCTTTTTGGTACATTTGGCTTATTATTTCTTTTTTTATGTAGAAATTATATTTGTACCCAGCCATTCCTCCAAATGCTCAGTGTCATAGTCAACTGATTTATATACCAAATTTCCCACAAATGCAGCTGTGCTCAAAATGGTTCACATAAAAACAGTCTAAATACAGTAGTACAATAATGATACATAACAAAAAGTATAGCATCACTACAACATACATGCTGAAAAACAGTTCATTTAACATAACACAATATTTAAGTGAGAATGAAGTGCACCAATAGGTCAAGTAAAAATGTCCAATAATTTCTCATCCCAAAGTAGCCTCAACTGCTCATGACATCAGCACCTAGCAACATCCATCCCCTCAGTCATATATGCCTCAACTCTGAAGGCCAGAATGTCCCCTTAGAATTCTTCTGGAAGCAGCTCCCTTGTGAAGGCCTTCAGAGCTGGAGGGTGGGGCAAGACAGGTGGAAACAGCTGGCCTTGCTCATGGCAAACATGGTGTCTCCCAGGACGCAGCACATAGTTAAACTATGGAAATTGCTCCCACAAGAAGTACTGATGGCCACTACCCTGGATGGCTTTAAAAGAGGGTTAGACAAATTCATGGAGGATAACGCTATCAATAACTACTAGTTTAATCCAGCTGAGATCTTCTTATATTTTTTTACCAATGTGGATTAAATTAATCACATTTTCCTTTGCATTGTTTTTAATTTAATTTATATATTTATTTCATAAAATCATAGAATCGTAGAGATGGAAGGGCCCTATCAGACAATCGAGTCCAACCCCCTGCTCAGTACAGGAATCCAATTTACAGCATACCCGACAGGTGGATGTCCAGCTGCCTCTTGAATGCCTCCAGTGTTGGAGAGCCCACCACCTCCCTAGGTAATTGGTTCCATTGTCGTACGGCTCTTACAGTCAGGATGTTTTTTCTGACGTCAAAATCTGGCTTCCTATAACTTCAGCTCATTATTCTTTTTCCTGCACTCTGGGATATCTGTGTTCTGCCTCCACTGTTGGAAGCAGAATGCCTCTGAATGCCAGTTGCTAGGAGTCATAAGCGGTTAGAGTGCTGTTGTGCTCAGGTCCTGCTTTTTGGCTTCCCATAGGCATCTGGCTGGCCACTGTGAGAACAACATGCTGACTCTTCTTATGTTCTAAAGATAGAGGAATATTGATATGAAAGAAGAATATTGATTCATCCACCCTTTATCCATAGGTTCTTGTGAGACAGGTTGAATATGTGGCCCAGGTGAGGCTGTTCTCTGAGGAGAGCAGAGGATCTTGGAGAAGTGTTGGTTCTTGGGATGCCCTAATTAGGTATATATTATCTTCAAGCATTTCTCATGCAAAGAGACAAACTGGACAGAAGTATGCTGCATGTTTAGCCCTGGCCCTGAGGTCACATGGCTCACCTTGACATCTCATGCTGAGGGATGAGGGCAGAAGCAAGAAGCCTCTTCTGTCTATGTAGACTACCTGTCTAATTCAGAAGCCTAGAAGATCAGGTCTCTGAATTGCACAGGGAACTTGCACACATAGAAAAGGCACCCTGCTTTAGAAGTTATGTTTCAATATGTGATGAGCTGGGAAGAGTCACACACAGTGGCTAGGGATGGATGAATCTTGTCAATATCAGTTTTAGTTTCAGATTTTTCCAATGTTAAATTCAATTCTCCACATTTTGCAGCAATCTGCAATTTTTTTAAAAAAAAAAGTCCACATGAAACTTTGCCAGCATTTTCATGCAAATTTCTCCTAATAAACATTTTTATGCAGTTTTAACTAACACACACTTTTATGCAAGCAATTTCCCCTAATGTAATTCATTTTTGTATGTTGTTTTCACTAATGTATGCATTTTTATGCACACATTTCCCTAATACCAGCATTTTTTGTATACATTGGTTGGAGAACTACATTGCAAAATTCAGAGATGTACACATTTCAGTGGACTGCTGTGTTTTATTTCATGTGTTATTTGCTAATTAGGTAGTTTCTCACTGAAATGCAAACAAAATCAAAATTTATCTCCATCCATAGCAGTATCTGAGGATAAATCAGCAGATCCATGGCCTGTTACACCTTTTTATTCCTTCCTTGATGCAAGGAGAGAGCCAGTGTGGTATAGTGGTTAAGGTGTTGGACTACAACCTGGGAGAACAGGATTCGAATCCCCACATAGCCACGAAGCTCACTGGGTGACCTTGGGCCAGTCACTGCCTCTCAGCCTCATGAAAACCCTATTCGTAGGGTCACCATAAGTCAGAATCGACTTGAAGGCAGTACATTTACATTTTCATGCAAGGAATGCATGAAGAGGGTTTAGAGTGCAATCCTGGGCCCACTTATATGAGAATAAGCCGCAGTGAACTAAGATCTGAGCAAACAGTCATAGGACTATGCTGTTAGTCCTGCATCTCTGCATTTACATCCCTTTGCATCTTTATATTTTGGGCTTCTGCATTCAGATTATTTGTATTGTGCATCCAGTTTATTGTCCTCAGGCTTCTTTAATTGGACAAGCTGATATTAGATAATGATTTTTTCCCTTTTGGAATTATTATGGGTACATATTGGAACAGCATTAACTGTTCATTGAATTATTTTTAATTTTTTCCTAATACATTCTTGTGTTTTGATATTATGTGGATAGGAATATATTGTCTGAAAAGTTATTTATCTGTTATGTTTTGGGTGCCTTGCTTTTAATGATAGCATTTTACATTCAACATTGTCATTGGAAAAGCTGCCTATAAGTATCAAATCAAATTAAATATTTTTTTAAAATTATGTATATTTATTTTATTTTATTTTTTTTTCATTCCATTTCTATACCGCCCTTAGCCTATGGCTCTCTGGGCGGTTCACAGCAAGGAATAAAATACAATACAGTAAAAATAAAAATCAGATAAAATCGCTAAAAACATACAGCTTGAGCATTTAACCACTTGGAATAAAATTAACTTGACAATAAACATAAGCATTAAAATGCCTGGGAGAATAAAAAGGTTTTAACCTGGCGCCGAAAAGATAGAAGAGAAGGCGCCAGGCGCACCTCATCGGGGGGACTGTTCCATAAGTATAGCCCACTTTTCATTGTGCACACCATCCCAAAGTGAGGAATAACATTAAAATACAATAAAACAATATTTCATTTAAGTGCAGTTTAATATGAAATCAAATAATATACAGGCATACCCGTTCGCAATGGGACAGCAGAGTATACTTTAAGCGGAAATAAACTTTAAGTGAAGCAATTGTCTTCACTTGTACTGCACGCAATCACCACTAGATGGCAGCGGCGTCATACCAATAGAGTGTACGTTATTGCAAAGCATGCAAACGTTAAGCGGGGTATGGGGACGTATGGAGCATGTACGTTATAGCGAGGCGACATTAAGTGAAGCGACGTTAAGCGGAGTATGCCTGTACTAACAACACTATATCAACCAAGTGAGGGCACAACTTTAGACAAATGCTTGTCTAAAGGCACATTTTTACACATTTTATATCCTATTTTATCTTCACAATTATCCTGTAAGATAGTTTAGGCAGAATATTGATGACTGGCCAAAGATCACCCATCAAGTGTGATGACTGAGTAGGAAGTTGAACCCCGATGTACTCTCAGTCCTAGTCCAATACATTATATTGTGTCTCAGTGACCGGCCACTGAATGTGTGAACTGACTCCACTGAAGGCAATTAGGCTTGAGGTGCTCTGAAAATGTAGTTTTCTATCTATGATTGTCCATTCACAACTGGTCCTATGGTTAGAAATTAGCACTGTACTCTGAACCAGTGCTTAGAAACACAAACATATAGTTGAACCTAATTTTTTTAAAAAAATCAAAATGTGAAATAAGAGCCTCTGTGGACTTAAGGGGACAGCTGGTATGACAGCTCTTGACATCCTGTGTGTAATTGGTTTTGAATGCTTGACAGATTTTTATAATGGCACTGAAGCACTCAGACGGCCGGGTAACTATTGGGAATAGATTGAGTAGTGGTGAGACCATTTTCACATAACTTTTCCCTGAGAATCCTTTAGACACGCTTGACATCAAAGATGTATTCTCTTTTAAGTTCAAATGCTTGTCAGCTGGTACACCCTTTTCATCAATGTGAAAAAGAGCAGAACACCTAAAACTCCACCTCTCTACGTTATTTAATTAAGCATTTATTTTAAAGGCAACATTGGATATTTAGTTATATTAGAGGAAAGAAAACACTGTCATACAACTAAGAGAGAGCACACACCCTCAGTATTGGATAAGCTGAACTCAGAATAATTTTGGATGCAATCCTATAAACTCTTTCTTGAGAGTAAACCCTTTTTAATTCAGTAGGGCTTCTCTTTGGGTAGACATTCTAGGATTGTGCTATTAGATAGCAAACCTGTGCATACTTCCACTCAATGCATTTACATCTGACTAAATATGCTTAGGGTCACACTGTTACGCATATCAATCATCCCAACAAGTATGATACATCTGGGTCAAGATATTTCCATCTTTTGGAGGTGGCATCACTGACTGAATCATCCCAATTTCACTGCAGTGTATTGACAAAACTATCAGGAGTAGCATAAAAGACTGCTGCTAATAGAACACTCTTTAACTAAAAGGTTCGCCAAACATTAAAACATAATAGAAAAGATGTCCATTGTTGGTTGAGGAATCAACCACCTTTTGGCACTGCAGAGTGCCCCAGCATCATACATATAGATGACCCTTGCCATCCCACCAGCTTCTTGGCTTTGAGTTTGGTGAGTTACACTGGCTTCAAGAAAGCTCCTGTACTGAGAGCTTGATAGGTAGGTCTGAGGATGCCTCCCTCCATCGCTTAAAGGTACCTGAATGTGCTCACCAGTCTACTCTTCCACCCCCCAACCCACAGTGAACCTGCCTCTACATTAATCACCTACCCAATGCCTCCTACCCCAGACAGAGTGGCATATGACAAAAAAAAAATCCTTAAAGGTCCAAGGACATTATGAGCCTTAAAGAGGAAAATCCCTATGTGGACCCAATATGTATGGCAACTAGAACATCCCTCCAGTGCACCAAGAGTTAGTGTGAGTGTTAGAAGAGTAGAAGTGGGAAAGTGGCTCTCATAGATGTGTCTCCAGCCCCTCTCACACATGGTGTGTAGCTTTGCTACTGACCCTTATCACACCTTCTCGCATCAAGCCAGGTGCAAAATTTCTTACCCCCAGCCCATACATTCTCTGAGGACAGGGAAAGGAATGGGCTTCATGCTGTTTTTATATCCCATTGTGCTGCTCCAAATTCCACCAGACTTCTTTGAAAATGAGGGTGAATTCTCTAGCTAGAAAAAAAAAATCTAACAAGGAGTGCTTTTGTTTATAGCCCATGCTGCCAATTCTTGGAAATATTGCCCACCTATCCATCCACCCCAGTGTGATAGAGATGTAATTAAAGCTATGAAGGAAGGAGGGAACATTCTGCTCAAATACCAGTTCAGAAGATCTGTCAAAGTCTATTTAGCATGTGAAAACATCCCCCATCTGCCTCCTCCCCAAAGGGAGTAATGTACCACTTCTATGCATCAACACCCCATATTTTTGAATCTCAAGCTTTCTGACTGTGACCATTCTAGAAATGCCTGATTAATATGTACAGCAGTCTGTAGCAGCTATTAAAGCTGTGGCTTTTGCTAACTGAAGATGTCGAGACACCTGGCTGTAAAAAGTGCTCTAGGCAATAAACATGGCATCTCAGTACTATCCCTTGAGCAATTCTTCATCCCTCAATCAAAACATTTAAAATGAAACAAAATCAGCTCTCTGCAACAGCTTCTGCATAGATTGATTGCTGGGGTCAGCTCAAGAGTGGCTGTATCAAGCATGGATTTTTTGCATTCCGCAATGTTAAATTGGAAATACCCCAATGCCATTCTGATGCTTCCCATAAGCTCATTTCAAAACTAAACCTTACAAAACTTATAGTCCTGAACTCAGAAATGCTTGCTTAACAACCCTCTAAATTATCACGGCGATACACAAAATAGTCAGAGAGAATCAAGAGTTCAAAGTGTAATACAAGAGAAAAAAATCCAGACCCTGCTGGACTTCGTTTCTTCTAGTGGTCTCATAATCTGTTGAAATTAATTAAAAATCAGCAATTTTCACAGAGTACCTGTAATCCTATTACTAACCTTGCCCTGTATTCTGACCTTCATTGTCTGCAGTTTAAAAGTTAAAAAAAATGTGTAGTTGGTTTTTAATTAATTTAAGAAATTTAACATTGAACAGGCATGTACAGTAAGAGGCAACTGTCAGTGTTCTAAAAGCCAGGCTCACAGATGTTTGGCTTGACTAATCAGGGGCCTACACCCATGCCAGACATTTTATTCTAGTTTACATAGTCATGGCTTCTCCCAAATAATTCTGGGAAGTGTAGTTTGTGAAGGGTGCTGAGGGTTGTTAGGAGACTGCTATTCCCCTGACAGAGCTCCAGTGGCCAGAGTGGTTTAACAGTCAGCTCCTCTTCTGGGAACTGTAGCTTTGTGAGAAGAGTAGGGCATCTCCTAGCAGCTTTCAACACTTTTCACAAACTATACTTCCCAGGATTCTTTGGGGGAACCCAGGACTGTTTAAAGTGAAATAAAGGTCTGGTGTGGATGTGATCAGTGACAGTTTTGGTTTAAATTTGGGTGGGAGACTACTGCTGTAGGATACAAAGGTGGGGGAAACCCTGGAAAACAATGATATTGTTCACAATATTTTCCTTTTAGAATGAAAGGGGCTTTCCCTCTGTCCAGTGCCCACCCACTCAATCCCCTCTCCTCCCTCCCCCTCTAACACCCTCCCTACCCCTAACCTTTCTTTCCTCCCCTTCCCCCTACTCCCCCTACCCATAGGTCTGCTTCACCTATCTGAAGCATAATTGTAAAGAAGTAAGTCCTACTGAACTCAAAAGCATGCAAATGATGAAACCTGCCCTCCCTCCCTCCTCCCTCCTATCCCCTCCTTCTTGCCCCTTCCCTTACCCTTCCTTTGCCACTCCCCCTCTCCCTTCCCTTCCTCCTTCTCTCTCCTCTCCCCTCTCCCCTTTTCCTCCCCCATGGTCAGTTTTACCTATCCTAAGCATGACTTCATGAGAATAAATCCCATTAAACTCAATAAGCATGCAAATGATCAGACCTGTGTTTCTTCTCCTCCTTTCCTCCCCTCTCCCCCTCCTCCCTTCTGCCTCCCCTCCCCCTCTTCCTTTTTCCCTGACCACTCCCCTCCCTCTCTTCCTCTTCTCCTCCTTCCCTGCAGTGTTTCACCTATCCTAAACATGATTGCATGAGAGTAAATCCCATTGAACTCAATAAGCATGCAAATGATCAAACCTGTCCTCCTCCTCCCCTCCCCCATGGTCAGTTTCACCTATCCTAAGCATGATGGCAGGGAAGTAAATACCACTGAACTTAATAAGCATGCAAATGATCATTCCATTCTCAGCAAACTTGCACAGGATCCCATTTCTTACCTCCCGGATTAACAAGCAGAGAGATTCACTAATAGGCCAAAAAACTTTGTGGTTTAATAATGTACCCATAGCCAACAGATATTTCTATCAAACTTTAAAAAGCAGGGAAACTCAGTAGCAATAGTGAATCCACCAGGGGAACAGGAGACCTGACCTCCTCTCTGAGATATTGTACTGCCTTACAAATTTGTCAAAATGCAAACACAATTTGAGTTGGTCTTTCACAGTCCAATGAGCATAGTGTGAGTGGTGGCGAAACCTGCAATCAGCCTAAATAACAGATTGGAAAAATGAGAAACTGAGTGAAGTGAAATTGACAGGTCCTTCCACCTCTATATCCATTCCTGTATGAGCACGGAGTAGGGATGACTAGATCTGCCCTACTCTGTTAGTGTTCTGGGATTTGTTCTGCCTGTCCTCCAGTATAATTTGGAAAATTTTAAACACTGATTTCTGAATGAGTGCATACAAGGTTAGCTATACTTTTCAGACTGCATCATTTTCTTCTTATTAACTACTGATACACAGTGGTGTGCATACACATCGATTAAATCATAGGAAATGAAGGAATCTTTAAGTGATCACAGAATTAATCACTTTCCTGTGCTGTGATATAATCAATGTACATCCATGTTGATGTTCTTTAGTAACCTGTAATGGGCAAAAAGAAGAGTTTCAAACTGGAAAACTGCAGCAAATTGCGCATGTACAGTGATCTGAACAAACTCCAGAAATGAAAACTGGAAGAAGGGAGGATTTGGAATATATCAGAGCCACTCCAGATGCAAGATCACTGCAACACACAAGTCATTACCTGGAACAGGAGCAAAATCAAACTCAATTAACATTCCTGGAGTCCATACTAACTTAAGTTGGAATTCAAAATTTGGTGTCATCAGATAGATCCCAAAGGTAAGGAATTGCTTCTCCTTTACACTGCAGACAGCAGAATCAAACACCAGACCCATAACTGAGCTTTCAGTATCTCACCTCCACATGTATGAGACAGCCCTCTTGTGAACTGTTTTGCCACTGCATATCCATATCTGCATTGCTTCATCCCACAGTACTGTGTTGTTACATTACATGTAGCTACCAAATTGTGGTACATGGCCCAATTCACTTTAGGGGAAAGGCAGTAGCTCAGGGGTAGTGCATCTGCTTTGCATGCAGAAGGTCTCAGGTTCCATCCTCTGGATCATCATTTCTAGATGAGGCAAGTCCTGCCTGAAACCCTGGTGAGTCACTGCCAGTCAGTGTAGACAGCACTGAGCCAGATGGACCAATGGTCTGACTCAGTGTAAGGCAGCTTCCTATGTACTGCTAGGTATGTGTGGATCCCCATTTCTATTTTTTTGGTGGCACCGCTGAAGCAATTTGTCAGGAGATGCAGAGTGCCAGCTCTAATGATTCCCTCTCCCCCTCCATTGCAAACCTGGCTGCTTATCCTGATGAATATAGAGGCACATTGGGTGCCAGTTGTTTCCAATGCTCTTTATTGAATCAGGCTCAACAAAAGCTGCCTGGGTGAAGCTTTCTGGTCTGTAGATCAATTAATATAATTTACGGCTGCAAATACATTTTACCTACCTAGCAATCAAGAGTGTTACTCGCCGTTTGATTTATTAACCCAAGTAGCTGTTGTTTAATATCAACATCTGCAGGGGCTAATTTACTCTTCAAAAGAATGAGCCATGCCATTGTTATAAATAAACCCTGAGTGCAAAGCGGCAATAAAGCTGCTTCCACCATGTGGTTTTCATTCACAGAGAATGTGTGCATGTGTGCCTGTTTCTAGACCAGGCTGGAAGTGAAACATTGCAGTGAGCCTGGTGATAAATGAAGATACAGTGTCCTCTAACAAGCATACAGGAACTCCAGAGGCATTCAGAAGGAAGGCTGTAATGATAAACTAGGATTTGATGGGGCTGGTCAGTGTCTTTGAGCAATGCATAGTTCAGTGAGCTGCATCACCCAGTCAATTTTTCTTTAAAGCATGGGAGTAGTCAGGACCAAGTTCCTGAGGCTCATCCTGAAACAATTCTGTTGAAATATGTTTATAATGGATGGGGGCGGAGAGCTATGTGCTTCCAAATCTTCATGTACAGGAGCAGAAGACTGATAGCTTCAGAAGTCCTAGATATATTTCAGGCCAGGGTGTGGAGGAAATGATTTTTTAATTATTATTTTTTACTTCAGATGCTTTTAAGGGTAAAAAAAACCTTCTCAAGGTGGCTTACAGGTAAAATATGACAAAATACAATGACAACCATCAAAGTATTAATAAAAGCTAGACATAAAAAGAACATTCAACATATATTGCTTTTTTGTGATGATACTCACCAGTATGGTGTATTAGCACCTCTTTATTTTGGTGGCCATGGTAACTATTTTGTGCTGGCACTCACAGCATTTTTATCAAGGAATGAGTACCGGCACCTTGTTTTTTACTAAAATATAATAATAATAATAATAATAATATAGCACCATCAAATGCACATAACACTGTACATATACTCTAGGTATACAAATTATAGATTTCTTTTTTTAAAAAAACCTAACTTGACACTCTAAAATCTTTGGAAAAAAGGAAGGTTTTCAAATAAGTTTCAAATGAAACTGAGGGAGCAGTCCACAGGTGTTCCGGAAGACAATTCCGGGAATACAGAGCAGCAAGAGGAAATGGATAAAGTTAGGCTAAAGAGCAAACAACCCTGGGATGGGTAAGAAGCAGAGAGTTTGAGGAGCGGAGATGCCGGGCAGGGCTATAATGAGAAATAAGAACTGAGAGATAAGGGAGAGCCAGATCATGTAAAGCTTTAAAAATTAAAACCGGAAGCTTCTACTGAATTCTGAAATAAATAGGGAGCCAGCAAAAGGACTTCAAAAGTGGAGTAACGTGGTCAAAACAATGGGACAAATAAATTAGTTTGGTGGTGGAGTGTTGAATAGAAACCAAGGGACAGTCAAAAGAAGAGTGCAATAGTCAAGGTGAGAAATAACTAAAGCATGAACTAGTATTTGTTATTAATGTATTTTAAGGTCTTTTTATAATGTTTTTAAAGTGTTTTTAGCATTTCTGTTTGCCGCCCTGGGCTCCTGCTGAGAGGAAGGGTGGGATATAAATCAAATAATAAATAAATAATAAATAGTGTCTTTGCAGAGGAGACAGACAAAAAAGGACTGATTCTAGCAATATTATTGAGAAAAAATGACAGGACTTTGCTCCAGCCTTAATGTGGGGAACAAAAGAAAAAGAAGAGTCAAAAGTAAAACCAAAATTACATGCTTCCTCTATGGGATAGAGAGGGATGTTGTTACCAGTGATGGAAAATGTATGTTGCGAAGAGAGCTTAGGAGGAAAGATGCCATAATATGATGTTAGACATCAGAAGAAAGTTCTGGGGTTGAAAAACAGAACTGTATATAATCAACATACAAATGATACTCGAATAAAGTTGGAAAACAACAAGGATTCTAAAGCTGAACTCTGTGGTACCCCATCCGAGAGGGGAAAAGAGGATGATGCACAACCTCCAGCCAACACATCAAATGAACGGCCAGACAAATAAGAAACAAACCAACTAGGAACTGAATCACAAAACCTCAGATAACGAAGAGAGTCCAACAAGAGATCATGATCAATGTGTCACAGGCCACGGAAAGATCGAGTAAAATAAGAACTGAGTAGAGATCTTTAAAGATCCTCCATGGCGCAGAGTGGTAAGCGGCGGTAACACAGCCGAAGCTCTGTTCACGGCCAGAGTTCGATTCCAACGGAAGGAGGAAGTCGAATCTCCGGTAAAAGGGGTCGAGGTCCACTCAGCCTTCCATCCATCCATGGTCAGTAAAATGAGTATCCAGCATATGCTGGGGGGTAAAGAAAGGTCGGGGAAGGAACTGGCAAAACCACCCCATATATATGGTCTGCCTAGTAAATGTCGCAAGACGTCACCCTAAGAGTCGGAAATGACTCACACTATAAGTGCGGGGACACCTTTACCTTTAGAGACCTTTAGACTTGGCAGTAAGGAGGTCCTCTGTGATCTTCGTAAGAGCTGTCTCAGTGGAGTGCAAGGGATGACATCCGGATTGAAAAGGATCTAGAGCAGAGGCACAAGAAAACTGAGGCAATGTGAATAAACATCATATTCCAGGATTTTCAAAACAAAACACAACAAATATACTGACCAAAGAATTATATTAACCAAATCCATCAGCTGAGGACTAAAGAAGAATCTAGTCTTTGTTCAAAATTTAATGCTTTGCATATGTTTCATCAGTTTGGCATTTTCAGGCATTATGTGTGTGAAGCAGGCAAGCATAGTGAAAGTGGCAGTGGAAACATATGATTAGCTATATACCCTAAAGTCACCATGACTATTTCCTGTCTTACAACTGCTATTGTCATTTTGGAACATAACAGTTCTACATTCCTGCTAGATTTAGAATCGTAATTGCTCAGGGTTCTAAATTACACAGACCAGGATGCCCACTCAGAAATGATGCCACAACGGAACATTGTGATGTTGGGGTGCAGAAGTTGCACAGCTTTGGAGACAGAGCTAAATCCATGGCCCCAGCCCAATGTGTACGGCTTGAAAAAGGGGTTTGGTCGAGGTGATGTGGAAACACAGATGACAGAGAAAAGGAATGGAAGGGTCTGCTCAAAGGTAGCTCCTTATCACACATATTTAGTGCTTAACCAATAGCCATCACCAAAAGGTCCAGTTTCAATCCCCAGCTTCTCTACTTAAAAGAATTTCAAGTAGCAGGGTTGGGAAATATTTCCCTGAGACCTTGGATATCTGGTATCTATTGGAGCAGTCAGTCCAGAGGTAGATGCACCAATGCTCCAGCTCAAAAGAAGGCAGTTACATATGCCTGCATGAAATAGGAAGTGTAAAATACAAAGCTTTCTTGTGACAAGTATTTGCCACCTTTTGTTTCTTTGTATCATACTATACTAACCAACCATATTTTTTTAAAAAAAACTTTGTGCTTCCCTAACAACATGAGGAATGGGTATATAGCCAGGACATTGTCTGGTTGTGTCATAATGGATACCTTTCAACTTGTGCAGGCTGAGTATATGGAGAAACTCCTTGGTGGGTTGAGGCCTACCACCTTGTCTTTGCATCCTTGCCCTTCTTGGCTTGTACAATCAAGCAGTGTACAACTTTCGGTATGAACTTCAGAGATGGTGGATGTCTCTCTGAAGAAAGTTATTGTGTCCTTCAGGATGGCAGGGAACATAACTGTTATTGAAGATACTAGACTTGAATCCTTCTGTATGGAATAATTTCTACCCAGTATCAAATGGTATCAAATTAGAAAGACCGTAGAGTGGATGGTGTCTTCTTCAGCTCCAGGCAGTTTATTTAGATTCATTTCTATCTGGCTTTGGCCTGGTTGTCCTAGTCAGTGATTGATAGACCAGAGTGTGAGCAATGCTATTGGCTCTCCTGGACTTCTCAGAAGCTTTTAATACTGCCACTGCATCTTTCTGGACCACCCATCTAGGATGGATCACAAAGATGCGGTGCTGTAATGACTGTAGTTTTTTCTGAAGGGATGAAGCCAGAAGATGGAGGTGGAGGACTTCTACTTCATGGTGCTTGGCCTTGGGGTCTCTTGGGGGGTTTTCATCTTGTTTTCTATCTTTTTTAAAATCTACCTGAAACTAAATGGAGATCCAGTGATTTCGGCTCAGGTAATCGGTTTGTAGATTTCACAGAGCTCTGTAATTTTTCTGTAATTTCAGCCCATAGATGTGGTGGAAATTCTGAACAGGTGTTTGCAGGCAGTTTGGGATAGTTGAGGGCAAAGAAGCTGAAACTTAATGCAGGTAAGGAGGAAATATTGTAGAAATCGGCTGGCTTAGAAGTTTGCAAGCATTTTTGGATGGGGTTGTATTTTCCCTAAAAAAAAAAGAGAGAGAGAGAAAGCCAGATATGTGTTCTGGAGATTGTCTTGGACTTGGTGCTCTCTGTGGAAGTGCAGGCAGTGAGAAGTACCTTTTTCTGGCTTAGGCTGGTCCACCAGCCATGGCCCTATCTCGAGAAAGCAAACTTTGCCTCTGTTACACATGTTTTGGTTATATCCAGGCTACACTATTAATGTGATCTACATGAGGGTGCCATTGAAGACTGTTCAGAAACTTCAATTGGTTAAGAATGCAGTTGCTAGAATGCCGGAGGCAGCGGTATTTGGAGTACATTACAGTGATACTGCGCCCGTTGCATATTTGCCTGTTCCTTTCAAAGCTTGATGGGGTTTTGGTAGTTCCACTGCTCTCAGACACTTGACTGTTGGTGGCCCAGGAAAGGACGTTCTCTGTGTCGTGGCTGCCCCTAAATTGTGGAACTCCCTCTCCACTGAGGTGTGTCTGGCAACTTCATTGTAGAGTTTTTGGCAAATGCTGAAGATGCAGTTCTTTACCTGGGCCTTTGACACCTGAAGCATATATTTTAGGACCCACCCTATTTTGGTAATTTTGTAAATATGCCCTAAAGGTGTATTTTTCAGGTGCACTTGTCAGAAAGCCAAGAGTGGCTGTAGTTTTCTGTTGAGTGTATACATAATGAAAAAAATGTGAGATTGTTGATGCATAATGTGGAAACTGTCCAGAAAGAGGAATTCATATCAAATATCAGTGTTGATTGTATAGGCAGGTAGGATGCTTGAACATTTTGACAAGTTGTTAAACTTTGTAGAACTTTATTACATTTCAAATGTATGTTCATTACAAGAAAAAAAACAGTTTAGAGATTCTATTGATAGTCCAAGCACGCGCGCGCGCGCGCACACACACACACACACACACACACAAAAGACTGGTGGGGAAAATGCTTTTATGTACAGATTAATACCATACATACTTGTCCAGTAGGTGGTTTTCTACATTAAAAAGTCTGCAGAAGAAAAGATCATATTAAAATTAACAGCCTTGATAAAACACTTGGATTCTTATCTTTGAAATATCTTCCATTTTGAAGTTATCTCATCTGGCACCATAGTAGTTCAAGGTCTCTGACGCTTCCATTGTAGGGGGAAAAATCCCTATGCTAAAAAAAAGTCCTTCAAACTTAATTTTACATACATGAAAAGAATCAGTTTATTATCATCTGAAGTTTTAATAGTACAAAAAACCCACACCAATTAATACTTTTCAGCTCATTATTTATTACATCAACACAAATCTCATGGATCAAAGGTCATGGATAAAACAGCAGGGACAATGTCTGTGGCTTAAAAATCAGTGGGCATTAAAAAGAAACTATTTTTTTCACATTTGGATTTGTATTTTGCTGCTATAAGGCATATTCCTAATTGCATTTTTTAGTATTTGAATAAAATGACAAATAACAAAGTTTACTGTTGCCACAATTAAATTTGCTGGAGGTTTGGGTGGCTATTATTATTCATTACATAATTTCGGGAGGTGTTTGTAGGATGAAGAGTGATTTGATCATGTGTTTTTAAATTGTTTTAAATGTTTAAATTGTGTTTTAAATTGTTTTTAAAAGATGTGTTTTAAATTTGTATATTTGTTTTTAATGTTTTTAGGTATTATAAACTGCCCAGAGAGCTTTGGCTATGGGGCGGTATATAAATACAATAAATAAATAAATTTGAGTAGAGGCAAATAGCTAGAACTTGGTTTGTAGTTAAATTCTAGCACATTTGGCAGAGGACATGAGGTTCAACTGGGAAGAGTTAGCAATGGATGGATGTGTGTGTGTGTGTGTGTGTGTTTGTGTGTGTGTGTGAGAGAGAGTGAGAGAGTGAGAGAGTGAGAGAGAGAGAGAGAGAGAGAGAGAGAGAGAGAGAGAGAGATACAGATATATATAGATATATATCTGTGGGCATTCTAAGGGTTCCAGAAGATGAGAGTGAAACCTGTAGATTTTGGGAAGTGCTATATTAGCCGTTTATAAATCCTTCTTTCCAGATCCAGCACCAGAGGGAGGTCAGGTTGGGCCCTGTCATGGGCCCTGCTGGAGGCGGGTGGACCAACAAGAATGAAGCAGAGGAGGACTTAGAGTGGGATGGTTGAGCAGGTGAGGGGCTGAGCAGGGAGTTGGACTCAAAAGGCACCCCAGCTCTGGACTTTGACAACTCTTCCCCAGAAGCTCTGGATCCCCCTGACCAGCTGGTTGTTTCCCAGCCTGATGTTTTCCATCTCCCTGCGACTATGTTGCCTGCAGGCAGCCAACCTCCCTCTGAGGGAGAAGATAGGATGGTGATGGGGGCTGCGCCTTCATCTTGTGCCAGGAGGTGAATGCGGCAGGAGATTCAACAGGCACAGTTGAGGCAGAGTCTTCGCTTGAGCGCTCTCCCAACAGTGACAGTTAGCACATGCAAGTATGGTGCCTACCCAGCCTTACTTAAGCCAAGTGATGGGGAGTGTAGTTGCTGAGTCAACATCTTAACGCAGCGAAGTTGTGCCTAGTAAGATCTAGAGAGATGCTGAGTTCTGAGTAAGCTGTTGATAGATTCATGAAGGGCACTGAACGATTCTCTTACTTCAATAAAAAAAATACAGCCCTGTCTGAGTCTAGGTTCTTCGAGTTCGGGCAAGACGGACCCTGGCTGAGGACCCCTGTAGCCCAGAGGGGGCCCTGAAGAGTGCCTCCTTAGGGTGGGAGGGTAGTGCTCCTGTTCCACAATCTGTGGCAGTGTTGGCTCCCAACCTTGCCACAGATTGTGGAGAGGGAGCTCCCAGGGACCCCCCCATACAGTCACTGTGGGCTTAAACAAGCCTGCATGCACACCTCATCTACCTCTCCCATCCCTGTGTATGACATGAGCCCTGTGTGTGCATACCTGCCATCAACCAAGATGGCAGTGGGGTCTTCCCTAAGGGGTTGACACCCCTGTCACCATCTTGGTTGATGCCAGGCATGTGCACACACCACACACATCATTCAGAGGGACATGAGAAGTAGGTGGGATGCATGAGTGGGCTTATTAGCCCCTCAATTGGGGAATGGGCTACGGCGCCAAAGGCCCAGGGAAGGCTGGTGCCCAAGGGCCCAGTTATGCCTGGTGCTGGTCCTGTTTGTTTCAGTTATTCCTTGTCACAGATGCCCTTTTTCAGACACTGCACTAAATACAATATGTTGAAGGACGGGAGAAGTAGGCAGAGTACACTTCCCTAGTCTGCACAATTGCCACATTCAGATGCAACACTAAACTATGGTTTATTATTTATTTATTTTAGAGATTTATAAACCTTTTCATAGCCTATGAAAGTGGTGTACAATAAGATAAAAAGTGATAAAATAGCAAAACAAAAAACAACCACCACAAACATCTGTACTATTAATATTTCATAACATGACTGGGTCACACTTCAGGGAAAGTCTTCTCAAGCAAAAATGTCTTCAATAGACACATAAACATCAAGAGCAGCCTTTCCCAACCAGTGTGCTTCCAGATGTTGTTGGACCACAACTCCCATCAGCCTCAGCGAACATTGCCAATGTTCAGGAAAGATGGGAATTGTGGTCCAACAACATCTGGAGGCACACTGGTTGGGAAAGTCAGATCAAGAGGTTTGGCTCCTATCTAATGTCAGAGGGCTGGGGCTGCAACACTAAAAGCTTGGTTTCTACTGCAAACTAACCACACCTCTGGAGCATGTGGCACTCTTAGCAGTGGCCCATCTTAAGAGCACAGTTGCCAGGCATGAATATATGGGATATGGTGGCTCATTAGGCAACCTGATCCCAAGTTGTTTAGGGCTTTGGATGCTAACAGCATAATCTTGACCTGTGCTTGGTGGTATATTGGCAGTCAGTGCAGCTCCTTCAGCAGAGATGTTATATGGTGTTAATGGGATGCCCCAGTCAGAAACTTTTCTGCATCTACTTGCAGTTTCTGGGTTAAGCCAAAAGGAATTGTCACATAGAGAGCATTGCAGTGAACTAATCTTGGACTCAACTGCTCTCTCCTCTTGTCTCCTCCTCTTGGAGTGGCTGTGAGGAGGAGATTAGAAACTTTCCCTTCTGTTTTTAACTAACTGCAGATTTGCATTATGTCTAAACCCTAAGATTAATCTTTACGGTTTATCACAGGGATCCCCAACCTTTCTGGCCCCAGGGGGACATCTGGAACTCTAAGCAGGGCTGTGCACACATGTACACCATACAGTCAATCAATTTGGACTGATCCCAGTCTGACCCGGAACAATCTGGGGCTAACTCAGATTTGGGCCCCAAATTGAATTGGGGGGGCAGACCTAATGTTTCTGTAGGGAATGTGCTCATGAACTGGACCACTGCAGAGAGCAGGAATGAACCATCCACTCATCAGCTACAAAATGGAAAGTTCAATCCTGCTGGGTACTGCTTTGCCTGCGTGTCACTCCAGGTGGGCTGACTCAACCTGGGGCAAGCTGCGGCTATCTCAACCCAATCCAGGCTGATTTGGTTCAACATTTGGCTTTGGCCAGATCAGTTGCATAACCCTAAACAAACTATTGTGGGCACCACACAATATCAGTCTCACAGAAGAAACTCACAAGATGCTCCCCAAAGCAGGCAGAACACCTACACCCCCTCACACAAACAAAACACAGACAAAAAAGTAACATCCCCCTTTCAAAAAAAAAAAGCAACCCTCAACCAGCCAATAACAACAAAAACATTTTTTTAAAAAAATAAAACCTTGGACTGGCAAGGGCCATTGGCATATTCCAAGGTTTTTTTAGGCTCATTGTTATTTTATTTATTTATATCCCGCCTTTCCCCCAGAACTGGTAGTCAGATTGTGATGTAGTGCCCTTGGGCACCATGTTGAGAAACCCAGATTTATTGAAACAAGCCAGCTTCACAAAGTACATTTTGAAGATGGCTTGTTTCAGTTTAAGATTCACTACAGTTTGTCCATGTTTGGTCATAATGGTAAACCGTGGTTAGATAAAAATCGAAATGAATGCTTCCAATCTCCTCCTTGTGCCCGTAGTAGAGGAGAAGAGGGGAGAGGGAGATCACAGTCTCTAGGCTTTCACATAACATTAAACCATAGTTTAGCATTGCATTCAGATGTGGCCATTGTGAAGAGTCTAAACAAAACTATTTATTTATTTATTTGTATCCTGCCCTTCTTCCCAGTAGGAGCCTAGGGCGGCAAAAACATAGAGAAGAGAGTGGGATTGTGACGGCTGTATCAATTTCTCAATGCAATGTGCATTCCGTGCAAAGTCTGAAAAGGAGTCCCTATGCACACAAAGCTGGTGCTAGTGGTGCACTGCAATTTTGAGTGTGGGGCCAGTAATGTGATTATGCTTCCTCCTTAATGAGTAGAAGGAATGGGTGGAAGAGAAGGTCTGAAAGAACCTTAAGTTTCTCTGTTTGATTCCTCTGCTTAAGAGCTATAGTGACTGTTGCTAAGAGACTGATCTCAGGAGTCATTGTTTCAGACATTACCTCTGTCATGTACTAATTAAGTAGCCTCAGACAATCTATTCTGCCTCTTAGTCCCCCATCTGAATTGTAGGAATAGCAAACTCACTCACCTCACAGAAGGGTTGGCTAACCTATAGACTCCAGCCTCCAACTCCATAAGCTCGAGTCAGCATGGCCAATGGTCCGGGGTGATGGAAGTTGTAGTCCAGCAACATCTGGAGGGCCATAGATTCCCCTTCCCTGCCATAAGGAATACTGCAATAATAAATGGGAAGCTCTCATAGAGTGCTATCTAAACATGAAGTATTATCACTTTGACAAGTATCCACCTGGAGATTCAGAAATCCTGGTTCCTTGAATTCTACATTTCCCGTGTTGCTCCATCCCCTTGGATGCACTGCTTATGCATGGAAACATTCAGGGCCAGGCTGCAATCCACATGGCATAAGTCAGGCCCATCCTGCTGCACCACTCTCACGCATCCACTCTTAGATGCTTCTTACTGAGCACAAGCTCACAACTTCTCTGCAACTTTTAGAAAAAACTGGATTTGGTTTATTGGTACTCTAGAGCCAATTCATGTCGGATAGCTGTAAGGCTGATATAATTTGGCTCTTGAAGGTCAGGCTGAAAGGTTAGACTTTGCAGTGCTTCCATCCATGTTGTGTTTGTTTGTGTGTGTGTGTGTGTTTCCTAGCAGGGAAGAAACAAACAGTGAAGTGTTCTTGAGGTCAGGCCAGCTGGGTTCCTGCAGGTAATGGAGATTTGCCACTTCATTTTCCAGAAAAGAAAAGAAAATCTACAGCTCAGGGCAGAGATAAATGAGGTAAACTACATCGCATCCGAGTAAAGGGGTTCTGCTTCATTGGTTTGTGTCTGTCGCCTGAGAGGTAGGTTTACTTGCTGAAGAGGAAAGTGAGGAAGAGATCGTGTTTTTAAGGTTGGAAGATTTGTGAAAGGCAGTTTGAAATATTCTAGATCCAGAAAATTCTGTCTCCATTTACTTGCAGGGGGACAGAGGGAGAGTGCCTATACCTCAAAAAATGTCTGGTAGGGGCAAAGTTCTCCATCTGCTGGCAGGACCAGGGGTGTAGTTGTCCAGGGTCTCAGGGGGTCTTAGTCCCCCTACCTTTTGGGGAGCAGGGTCCTAGCACAGTCCCTAAGTCTCCAGCATCCTACAAACCAAGCAGCATGAAAAAAGGATGTGTTAGTCACTGAGAAGAGTTTTTTAACATACTTCCTTTCCCTTTCCTGCTGATTGGAGCCTATCAGAGTGAAAGGAGGTGAGTCAACCACTGAGAAGGCTCTTTTCAATAGCTAACACTCATCCCTTTCGTGCTGATTGGCTCCTAGAGATATCTGTTGTTGTGGGAGAAGGCATTAGCAAGGATCTCATTCTCAATCCAGGAGAAAAAAGGGTGTGTGTGGCTGTGACTATAATGAAGGGACCCTGCACTTCTGAATTTGTTACTACACTACTGGGCAGGACCATGAGTCAGGGCTTCCCCAAGAGACCTCAAGGTAAAGGATTGCTGGTAATGGAGGAGGCATCCATTAAGTATTTGAGGCCCAAGTCATTTAAGGGCTTTAAAGACCAGAACTAACACCTTGAATTGGGTTCAGTGGTTCACAGGTAGCTAGGTACAGCATTTTTAAGATTAAAAACATAGAGCCCGGTGGATCAGGCCAAAGGCCCATTTAGTCCAACCCTCTGTTCTCACAGTTGCCAACCAGATGCCTTTGGGAAGCCTGCAAGCAGGACCTGAGCACACCAATGCTCTCCTCAACTGCAATTCCCAGAAACTGGTATTCAAAGACATACTGCCTCTGGCAGTGAAGGTAGAACATAGCCATCATGGCTAGTAGCCACTGATAGCCTTATCTTCCATGGATTTGTTTAATCCTCACTTAAAGCCATCCAAGTTGGTGGCCAGCACTACTGTACACAGTATTGCAAGTGGGGTCACACCACAGATTGGGATAATGGCTTTGTGATATTGGCAGTTTTATTTTCAACCCCTTTCCTAATTATCCTAGCATGTCATTTGTCTTTTTCACAACTCCCACAGACTGGGCTGACAGCTGTCCACTACAGCCCACTTTTATATGGTCCCATTTTGATGGCATGCAAAGAAATTTAAAATCGCAAAAACACTGTAATATAAACTAACAATACAATAAAATTGATAGACATAAAGCCATTCAACATGTGATTTAACGTTATATTTACATTGATATTCCACCTTTCCTCCAAGTATCTCAACATGGCGGACATGGTTCTAGGTTGAAAGACTATGACTTGCCCAAATGTGCTTCATGGCTGAGCAGGGATTTGAATCCTGTTTTCCCATGTCTTAGTCCAGCACTCTCGCCACTGCACTACACTGCTTCTCAATTATAGTGACTGCTTAAGCATTCCCTCTATTTTCATCACACGCACAAAATCATTTTTAACTAAGGCTTTCATCCTGCATTAAGAGTGCAGGATGCACAAGTGTTCAGCAGAGGATTCCAGAAAAGCTCTCTGCTATCCCAGTCATGGTAATTCCCCTTTGGGCATGCTGCTGATTTAGCAGAAATGCTGCCATCTATAAGACTGGTTGCTGCAAACTATGGTTTTCTGGCATCTTACCTGGAAGCAACAAATGGCCTGTTCCCATGTGGGAATGAATGATACTGCCAAGCAGAGCTACAAAGCTCAGACTTTGAAGGTCTGGGAAGGATGCTCAAAAACTTTGGGGCCCAGACAGTTTTCTCATCCATTCTTCTGGTACTTAGAAGAGGAGCAGATAGGGAAAGAAAAATACTCCAGGTGAATAACTGGCTACAAAAGTGGTGCTAATGTAAGATATTTGAATTCTGGGACCACGGGTTATCCTTTGTGGAAGATGGACTGCAGGCAAGTGATGGGTTACACCTCACAAGGACTGGTAAGAATGTGTGTAAGAATAATGGGCTCAAGTTACAGGAAGCTAGATTTCAACTGAACATCAAGAAAACTTCCTAACTCTTAGAGCGGCATGACAATGGAACCAATTATCTAGGGAGGTGGTGGCCTCTCCAACAGTGGAGGCAGTCAAGAGGCAGCTGGATAGCCACCTGTTGGGTATGATTTATTTGGATTCCTGCATTGCACAGGGGGTTGGACTCGATGGCCTTATAGGCCTCTTCCAACTGTACAATACTATGATTCTATGATCCTTCTAGGGCCCCATACATCCAACCAATGACACCCCTCCACTTGCAAGCAACTTGGACTGCAGGAGGACTAGGACAGATTGCTGCTTGATTCAGATGCATAGCATATTGGAGGCACTTGAGTTCCAGTGAATGGTTTGACACATTGCAGAGCACATGGCACACCTGCAGCAGCACATTCTACAGGGGAGAGGAAATGGGAGGAAGACATGGCAGGTGGCAAAGACTATATGGGATTCACATGAGGAGCCATTCTACCATGTGTTGCTTTCCATGTGCAGAGGGAGCAGGATAGTGGTCCAAACTTATTATAAACATCTACTTAAATGCTACCACGGGCCCCTCTAGACTGGTGGATTTTTTCCCCAGGTGTATTCTGCAACATTATTAGTATTACTGTTAGTATTTCATTTCATTTATGAATTGCTTTCTATGAGACGTCCCAAAACATTTTACAATATAATAATATATATAAAGTGTGTCATTGACACAACAGTAGTGCATTTGTGGTGGATTTCTACTGGACCATCCACACATCATTCTGTTTTATTAGTTATTATTTGATCCTTCCCCAGTGTTACTGCATTATTGCCATCTGGAGGGGCACTCTTGCACTATACCACAATAGAAGCAGGACAAAGAAAACAAAACAACCCAGAACATTTGCTGCCTAAAAATGTACAGGATTTTAACAGGGAAGCTATGGGATATGCACTGATTGGAAATTAAGCAGTATGTCAACCAGGGCCAGCTCCAGGAATGCGGGGGCCCTTGGGCATTAGCCTGTCCCGGGCCCCTCTGCTTCCCTTCTGCGATCCCGTGGATCGCAAGACGAGCTTCCGAACTGCCCACCATCCCCCGCCATCCCCAGCACTTCACCTACCTTTCTCTGCTGTTAGAGCAGGGTTGCCATCAATAAAGATGGCAGCCGAGGTTTCCGTAAGGGACTGAACCCTTTGCCGCCATCTTGGTTGATGGCATGCAGCGTGCGCATTGCTGCCATCAACCAAGATGGCGGCAGAGGCTTCAGTCCCTTACGGAAACCTCGGCTGCCATCTTTATTATGGCAACCCTGCGCGAACAGCAGAGAAAGGTAGGTGAAGTGCTGGGGATGGCGGGCGGCTCGGAAGCTCATCTTGCGATCTGTGGGATTGTGGAAGGGGAGTGGAGGGCCCCTCAGGGCCCCCCCAGGGGCTCCTAGAGCTGCGGGGCCCTCGGGCCAGTGCCCAACCTGGCCGCCCTTTGGAACCAGCCCTGATGTCAACCCTGAAGCTTTTGCAGGCAGAAACAGTATTGAAGGTGGGATCACATATAAAAAGCCATTTAGAGAGGCCCCTAGACCCAGGCTATGGTCTGAAGGTACATGAGGCCACAACCTTGCTGAAGGTAAGCAGGTCTGAGTCTGGTCAGTGCCTGGATGGGAGATCGCCTGGGAACGATATATGCTGCCTTGAGTTCCATGGTGAAAGAAAGATGGGGTATAAATGTAACAAATAAGTAAATAGTCTGATTCAAAGGCTCCCTTCCAAATGCTAGTCTTACGATTAAGGATGTTCACTTCTAGGGATGGGAAGATCTGCCAACTTTGGTTCTCTCTGTTTCTCATTTTTCCAATTTTAAATTCACTTCTGCAGCAATTTGCATTTTTTTTTAAAAAAAAAACCTTATGAAAATTCTTCAGCATTTTAGTGCAAATATATCATACTAAATACATTTTGTATGCAGTTTTGACTACTGTACACATTTTTGCAAGCAATTCCTCCTAATATAATGCATTTGTGTATGCTATTTTCATATATTCATTTTTAAACACACTTCCCCCAAATATATGCATTTTTGCAAACATTGCTTGGCTGGCAAACTGCATTGCAAAATTCAAATTTTAAAGGATGTCTGTGTTTTGGTTCTCCTATAGTTTCAGAAAGTTCAAATTTGATAAATCCAGCTTGGAATGTGCACCAAATTGAATTTCTCTCTCATACCCATTCACTTCAGAATGAAGCATGATGATATCTTCAACTACATTTGCTGTCTTGTTGGCATACTTCAGTTAGGATGGGTAAGTGACAGATGCATTAGGTAGGAGTGTGTGTATGGAAGAAATAATTTGAGGAGTTTTTTTCGTCAGTGTGAAAAGGAGGAGTGAGTATTTTAAGCTACTTGAGTTAATGCACTTCTGGGACAGTCCTTGCTGCCCTGCTTCAGATGTAATCCATATAATAACTATATTGGAGTGAGGCAGGAATATCATCTTATAAGAACCATAAAAGTGCAATCTCTCATGCTTTCCCCATTTTTCTTCTTTTTACAATCAGACTTAAAAAGTCTCCCAGCAGTAATTTATCCATCTTCTGATGCAGGAGAGATATTTTGGGTTGCAGAGAACGAAAGTTTTTAAAACTATAGGTAGTAACTGCTGTGAGTGGCGAGCAGTTAGCATGGAGCATCTGTTAGCAAACTCACTTACCTCCCGCAGATGGAGTCCAAAGAGAAAAATCCTGATAACACTTAACTGAGCAAACCAAACATGGCAGTGTATAATCTGAGAAGAAAGGAACAGACAGGTTTTGTCTTTCTTAGTTCAGGCCTTGTGCAAAGCAGGGAGACATACAACCAAGCATACAGAGGAAAAACTCTGTTGTAACTACATAGCCTGTCAGATGTGCTACCTCAATGAAGATCATGCCGCTCTATGTGGTTGCTATGCAACACCTCTACCTGCCCCCTTCTTGGCTAGCTGAGTTTAACACTAACACAATTAACCCTTAAATTAAAACAGAATGCCCCTGGTGTTTCTCTTCCAACAGCATCTAGATGTTTGTTGACTGAAGCAGTGCAATCCAATCAGAATGGCTCAAACAAAATCCCATTCATTAAAACAAACATGTTTTGATGGAGAAGATCATCTCTGAATATAAAACTGGAGAACTAATGGGCTTTGCTATAAGTTTAAAGCTCTCTTTTTAAATTCTTTAATAAGGGTGAGCTGAAGCAATTCACCATTTTTCATGTGTGGTGTAGTGGTTAGAGTGTTGGAACTACAACCTGGGAGACCAGGGTTCGAATCCCCACACAGCCATGAAGCTCACTGGGTGACCTTAGACCAATCACTGCCACTGCCTCAGAGGAAGGCAATGGTAAACAACCTCTAAATACCGCTTAGCATGAAAATCCTATTCATAGGGCCGCCATAAGTCGGGATCGACTTGAAGGCAGTCCATTTCCATTTCAATGCTGAAAAATGACTCGCATATTTTGGCATTCCTTATTTGTTTATATTGTCTTACTTTCAGCTCCCTTAATTTACTCCTGGTGATGTCATAGCGTAGCCAGTTCTGACTGAATTTTGACATTCCTTATTTGTTTATATTGTCTTACTTTTAGCTCCTTTAATTTACTCTTAGTGGCGTCATAGTGTAGCCAGTTCTGACTCGTTGCATCAACCCACATTTTATTTAGTGATGCCCAATGTTGTCATGTCACACATAAAACTGTGACATTATTCAATTCACAGCATGAACCCTGATGGGATAGAATCACTAATACCCCTGGAGGAAAGGGCAGCGGCAAAGGTGGGGGGGGGGCAGAGAACCAAACAGTATTTTAAAAGTTTAAAATTTAGGCAGTGTGTTCTTTCATGAGGGAAAAAAAATCAGTGATTAATTAAAACAGTAATTTTGCCCTGATTTAAAGCCAACCCCCACCTGGGCACTATGGGTACCAGCTCAACAGCAATATGTCAAGTAATATTAATGGATCCAGGTTATACATTTGGTTCCATTTGGCTTCAAATTCTAAATGTATGTGGTTTGATTATTATATGGATAAGGGTGCAATCAGGAGGGGGAAGGTGAGGCTGCGCAGAACATACTTGCAAAGGAGCATCAGCCTTCCCATCCAAGCTCCACCCCTTGACAGCCCTGGCTTGCTCTGGGCGGCCTGACCCAGGGCAATCTGGGAGTGGCTATTTGCTTCTGGCAGGGCTCTGGATTTTGTGGTTTTTCCACCTCAAATTCCCTCTCCTCTGTGGTATTACTCTGTAAGTCAAATTTTGCATCTAATTTTATCACGTATGTTTGTTTTTAAAACTGTTCATTTTATCTGTATTTTGATAATGCTATTATGTCTACTTATTTCTAAAATCTGTTGATTTCAATGGTATTTTCTTACTACTATTTTACGTAAAATGCTGAGATTTTTTTTAAAAAAATAAGCGGTATATAAATCTAATAAAATAAAATAGTGATATCATCAGCCTGTATCTGAGATCTCAGTACAGACTTGCTCAACCACTGTCAGCGCCCCCCACCTCCCCTTTACATATGCTTTTCTAGTTGATTGATTTAGGCATATCTTTGTAACATGCTTTGGGTCTACCAATTTAGGAGGAAAACTTAATGTATATCAAATAAATAAATTAACTAAATTAGTAGCCATTGGCAGCAGTGTGAAAGAGGCACACCAGAAGTATTTTGGATTCAGGTCTCTCTCTCTCACACACACACACACACACACACAGAGAGAGAGGGAGAGAGAGAGGGAGAGGGAGAGGGAGAGAGGGAGAGTGATTCTTGGATCCACAGACTTTCTCCTGCATTTTCTATTTGGTTAGCAGAATAAGGTCCTATCAGTTAGGTATGGACAAATCTGACAATTATGGTTTCTCTCAGTGTCTCATTTTTTTCATTAAGTTCAGTTCTGTGCATTTCCACATCAGTCCGCACAAAAATTCATCAGCAATTTAGTGCAATTTTCTCCTTACACACGTATTTGTATGCAATTATCCCGAACATAATGCATTTTGTATGCTGTTTTCAGTAAAACGTGCATTTTTATGCACACTTTACCCTAGTCTATGCATTTGTGTACACATTTACTTGGCTGGAGAACTACACTGCAAAATTCAGAGATGGATAAATTTTGAAGGAGAGCTGTGTTCCTGTTTGTGCATTGGTTCAGAAAGAGTGAATTAAGTATGCACAACTTAAAATATGTGGACCTTGTTTCATAGATTTTCTCTGTGGCAGAATTACTGCTGAAGTTAGAATAGGATTCCTGAATAAGGATGAGTAGGGGAAAGAAGAGTGGATGGGTAAGCGTCATTTAGGGACAGTTACACAATCTGTCCATATAATCTTTGTCAAATTCCCTTTGCAATCAGGGACGTACCTGTTTAATCCCATTTACAGCTTCCTTCTCTATCCCACAGTTTCCATGATGAGCAGCAGCTAAGGATCTTCAGCTGGTAATACATAAACGATGCAGGAATGAAACACTAACAGCCATCTCACCCACATATGGCACACATCTTGTTATGTTCTTCCAACTTGCAACCACAACATATTCTGCTCTGGCACCATGCCATACTCTCCCACAATCCAAACATCTAATTACATCAAATAATGTATTTTACAGCATTAAAGTATAATCTTAAACAGACGGATACAACCATGGCAAACACTAAAAAGCTTTTTTGAACAGGTGGGAAAATGCACGTTCTACAGATTATGCTGGAGGTTGTTGATGGAATTTTTACAGCAATGAAATATAACTTTCCATTCAGCTCTTGGGAGTTACAGAAACCATTCAATGTATACCTTTCTACCTGTAAATGTATTTGCCCATGATATCTAGATATAACTATGCTGATATTATAGATGGAGGAGGGATTCATTTGCCCTGCTTTTCACAGTGGACAGACCCAATTTGATGGCCCCAAACTTGCTTGCAGATGAGAACGCAACTCTTGATTGGTTTATCACTTTTTCAGATTGTGCAGTTCAGTGTCATTGTGCAAGAGGTGCACACAAAAATATGCACTTTATGGTTAAAATGCATACAAAATCCATATTCTACAGGGAAGTAAACTGAAAGATACAGATTTTGAGGGGATTTGGACAATAGTACATATGATAATGTGAATAATAATGTGCCCAATTTAAATGTGATCTTATTTGTGCATACTTCAAAAACTCTACAGAAAATAGAACAGAATGGACCTATGATTGAGTCCCAGAGAAAATGAAAAGGGGTGGAATTAAGTGGATTTGTCTACCCCAGCTCATATGTTCTCTCCAGGAGAGAACAAATATTTAGAGCAGGGTGGGGGAATCTGTGGCTTTCCAGATGTTCCTGGACAGGGGTGCCAACAGGATTTATTGGGCCCAGTACACTATATGTAGATTGGGCCCCCTACATTCCCATCCATCTCCACTTCCCAGCAATCTATTGGGAAGAACTGCTGCTTATATATTGCCAATATGACCAGTTCTTCTGAATCCACAGTCTTGATTTAAGATGTATTTATGTAACAGATGTTTAACCTGCCTTTCAGAGTTCCTTCCCTCACAAGGCATTTTACAACAGTTATAAATAGTTCAAAAATCATAACCATGCAATTGGTAAATAACTTTTAAACATTAAAATTAACATTAAAAAGATAGGGGCAGCTAAAAAAAACTGTGCAGCTTGACTAAATCAACCCTCAGCTTAACCTACCTAACAGGGTTGTTGCAAAGATAAAAGGACAAGGGAGTACCCAGGAAGAAAACCAAGGTCCCAATATATCATGTCATGTTACAAACCATACAGTGAGGGGTGAAAACATGCACAAAGGAACACCCCCATCACTTTAACTGCAACACTACACAGACCTGATATTTTATAGCAAATTACCAAAACAAAAACAATACCTTGTCAACACACATACAGATATACTCTAAGCATGTGCAGTTTGACTGAACTAACTCTCAGCCTAATCTACCTCACACGGTTGTTGGAAAGACTCCATACACACACACACACACACACACACACACACACACACACACTGTAGATCTAAATATATATATATACCCCATTGGTTTTCATTATCAAAACCAATTGGTGATTGCAGAACATTTTTTTTTAAAATCAGTATTTGTTTCCTGCCAAATAACAATAGTGATACCTAAGTAAACCCTGCCTAATTGCCTTAAAAATAGGAGTGGAAGGGGGAGAGAGAAGGATTAACAACACAATCCAATGCTATGTCTACTCATCAGTTCCACTGATTTATAGCTCAATCCTAACCATGTATTCTCAAAGTAAGTCTTATTGAATTCAATGAGGTTTATTTCCAGGTATGGGGCATTAGGATTGCAGCTTTACTCCCAGAAAAGTGAATATATGATTAAAGCCTCATGCTGGAAAGGTTTTCAAAACTGGCTATGAATTAGACCAGCCTTTCCCAACCAGTGTGCCTCCAGATGTTGTTGGACCACAACTCCCATCAGCCTCAGCCAGCATTGCCAATGGTCAGGAAAGATGGGAATTGTGGTCCAACAACATCTGGAGGCACACTGGTTGGGAAAGGCTGAATTAGACAAATAAACTGCCCTGTTCAGCTGCCCAGGAAAATTTAAACTTGTATGTATTTAGAAAATTATATTTAGAAATTATAACACATTGTAATGGCATCTTAAGCTGCATATACATTTTAATTTTCCCCCCAAAACTTATTTGATAGATAAAATGTATAATATGCTCTCTCTCTCTCTCTCTCTCTCTCTCTCTGTGTGTGTGTGTGTGTGTGTGTGTGTGATTCTTTGATCTTCTGGACCTCATGCTGGATGTGCAGAAAGAGAGAAAATTGGGCAGGCAGGTGCAGGTGCTGCTGCTGAAAGCTGTAAGTTTACTCAACTCACATAATGTGTGGATGCACACCATTAACCAATATGCCGAGACAAACAGGAAAAGGCAGCTCTTTTCAACACTTGCAGGAGTTTCTAGCTATTGCCTGGTATGCAACAAATCCCTTGTCAATCACAGCTCTGATTTCACTCATTGGCTAAAAATCTGAGGGGTGGGGATTGGAGAAGTTGGCTAGCTCATTTCACAGAAATTGCGGGAGAGGGGCTGCTCACATTTTGGTGCATGATTTTTGTTCCAGAGCACTTAAACTTACTTAAAAAAAAAGAAAAGAAAGCTAAGAGTCTGTGCCCCCTACTGGTCCAGAGCCCAGTAGAAGTGGCCCCTTTCTACCCATCTGCCAGTGGCCCTGTTCCTGGACTACTCCATCAGCCTGGCCATTGGGTATGCTGGCAGGGCCTATCAGGAACTAGAGGGCCACAGGTTCTACAGCCCTCTTCTATGATGTTCTTTCCTATAGCCTTCTTAACTGTTCCATCTAAGTCTCAGTATTCTACAGATATCCTTTTGGGTGTTGGTTGTGAGAAGCAAATCTCCTCTGCCTAATTTTTGTTAGATGTTACTATAGCCAAAAGGAAACTTTTATATTTCCATAAACAGTTTTTATAAAACACCATGTCACATATTCCTCATTGTAGTTCTCTGGTAAAGGTGGTCATGTGTCCTGCTTTACAGAAGGCAATTCTCTCTTTGAAGGGCTCTCACAGGACAGTCCTCTATTTGACGGAGCCCTTTATTTGATAGGCTGTCAGTTCCAAGTCAAATTTAAAAGCAAAGAACCCTAAGCAGGGAGAGCAGGGGGCCTTGATGTTGCCTGTCTGAGCAGGCATGCAGAGCAGTCTTCTCCTCTCTACTGAAGTGATAGAGGCTTGCCAGAGGTGAAGCAGAATCTCTATGAAGAGGCATGAGGGCATAAGTCTAAGCAGGGTCCCCGAAGCCCTTCGCGACACCCTAGTGACCCAGACATCTTTTTAAAAAATGTTGCAGGGTAGTATTTGCTGAAAATGAAAGTAATATCTCTAAACTTACCATTCCAGAGTGGAATGATGGGGGAAAGAAGAGCAAATACCAGAGTAGGGAAAGCGTACAGAAGAGCTCCGTTGTGAGTGACAGGTTTAGTATGTAATCAGAGGCAATTATTTAACCAACACTCTATAATCTCAGTGCTTTGGGGGAGTGAAAAGCTTTGCAAGAGGTAAACATGTGTCTCTAACCTCTTTTTTTGCTCCCTACTCCAGAAATGTCTAGTAAAACAAAGCATTTGGGGTGGTGTTATCATGCTTCAGGCTTTCCTACCCCATCAAGTGGCATCACATGAATTATGTTTCTGCCCATACTTTGAATAGAAAGGTAGGTCTTTTAAGGAATCAAGGTAAGCTTGATGTCCAAGGATTTTTTAAAAATGAATTATAATACTTGATCATTGGCCAGGAGCCAGGTCAAACATTCTGAAAAGCAATGTCGAGACCTCCCTAACATATTATCTCCTGATATCAAAGTCCATTGTTCTTTCACCTCCATTCTAGTGGGATAGACCACATGGACTGTCCCTTGTGTTTTTCCGATATGTTTGAACCAACATATGTAGAAAAGTCTGGTGTAACAGTAATAGAGTTATTTCAGCCAACATATGGTCAAGAATATATGTAGCAGAAAGTAGCATTAGTTTTCATATAAAAATAGATAAAATTATATAAGTCTACCCATGTCCTTCTTTCTCTCCTGACTCTACTTTCTCACCACCTACGTGTCCTCCTTTTCACCTTTTCAGTGTATTGTGCAGGATGAAACTCAGGAGAAACATGGCTGCATGTGGCTATATTCATAGTTTGTGACAATGAAGCCATTTCAGCTTGACAGGTGTGAAGTTGCCAATTGCAGACAAAATAAATGAGATGTAAACAGAGTTTAGTGAAGGAGTTTGTCAAATACTCCAGAGTACCACTTGAGAGCACAGTGAGGACAGGCCATAGAGGAAATGTGTTATATACCTGAGTCCTAATTACAGATTAGGGATGGGTGAATCTGTCCATTTCTCTCAGTTTCTCATTTGTCCCAGTTTGGTTCTCCACATTTCCACATCAGCTTGTGATTTTTTAAAAAAAAGTCCTCATGAAAATGTCAGCATTTTAACGCAAATTTCTCCTATTACACACTTTTAAATGCAGCTTAGTCAAGTATACATATTTCTGCAAGCAATTTGTCCAAATGTAATGCAGTGTCAATGTTATTGTTGCCAATATATGCATTTTATGCAGATTACGCTCTAGGAAATGTGTTTTTGTTCCCATTGCTTGGCAGGAGAACTGCATTGCAAAATGCAAGAATTTTGAAGGATGGCTATGTTTCAGTTCCCGTACTATTTTGGGAAGTGTGGATTATGTAGGCTCACCTTTAAATGCCAACTGAACCAAATTTCTCCCTCATCCCTACAGACCTCTAAGATGCTTTTCAAGGTTGCTTATACTCTACACATTAGCTTATAGTATGAGAAAGAATAATACCACAGTTTTTGTAACATCTATCAAGGGAAGGCCTCATCTTGCAGATACAATAAGCATCTGTAATTTAAAGCCGGTGGAGAACATAATGTACTCCTATGTATTGAATTGCCCTTTATATGACTGCCCAAGGGGAAAAATCCTGAGAAATATTCTGTTTATCTTAACAACTTACACTGATCATGGAATGATCTGCTTTCCCTTAGAAGATGTTCACACATATGCAATATACAGAACACCATTATATCCTTTAGCTACAAGGAAACTCCAAGCAGGGGGAAAAAAAAGTGAAGTGTAGCAGGCCATATCTGAGAGTTGTAAGAGTGTACTTAGTTCATTTTAGCTCAAATTGCATTTTACTGTATTGCATCAAAAGTTTTATATAATCATATTTTAATTGTATTATCCACTTTTATTTTATGGTATAACTGGAGTGTATTTTCAAGTTGTAAAGGCCACTGGCTAGTACAAAATAATTTATAATGATGATGATAAGTTAGACATTCTCCCCTCTCAACTTTTCTTCTTAGGAACACCGTGGTATCAGTTGTAAAGGTGATCTGTGCCTTTAGGTGAATATGCCTCTCTATACTGTTCCCCTAGTTATATTGCATTAGCTGAACTACCTGTGAACTCTGGCATTACTTTTTGTTCCAGGATGTGCCGCGCAATTTACATGTGGAGTACAATACAGTCTACCTTTTCAGAAAGAAGGACACGTTTTGGTGCTTTAGGACTGGGCATGGAACTGAAACAGCCTTGGTCGCTCTGGTGGATGATATGAGGAGGGCGTTGGATAGGGGAGAATATACCTTCCTAGTCCTCCTAGATCTCTCAGTGGCTTTTGATACCGTTGACCACGGTATCCTGTTGGATCACCTAGGGGGATTGGGAATAGGGGGCACTGTTTTACAGTGGTTCCATTCCTATCTCTCAGATAGGCACCAGCGGGTGGCTTTGGGAGATGAGGTTTCAGACCCTTGGCCTCTTAATTGTGGGGTGCCACAGGGCTCTATCCTCTCTCCCATGCTGTTTAACATCTATGTGAAACCGCTGGGGGCTATCATCAGGAGTTTTGGGCTGAAGTGTCACCAATATGCGGATGACACTCAGCTCTATCTCTCATTTAAGTCCTCACCAGAGTTGGCTGTGAATACCATGTCCAAGTGCCTGGAGGCCGTAAGTGGATGGATGGGAGAGAACAGGCTGAAGCTGAATCCCGATAAGACCGAGGTGTTGCTTGTGGGAGACAGAGGGAGGTTGGGCATTATGGACCTGATGCTTAATGGGGTGAGACTGGCCCTGCAGGACCAGGTCCGCAGCCTTGGGGTCATTTTGGACTCCAGGCTGTCCATGGAGGCTCAGGTCTCAGCGGTGAGTCGGGCAGCCTGGTATCAATTACATCTGATACAAAGGCTGGAACCCTACCTCCCTGTTCATCTTCTCCCACAGGTGATACATGCCCTGGTCTCCTCTCGCCTAGACTACTGTAACTCGCTCTACGTGGGGCTATCCTTGAAATGGTCCGGAAATTACAGCTGGTACAAAATGCGGCAGTGCGCTTGATTAAGCACGGTCGTCGTCGTGACCATGTCACGCCAGTATTAATAGATATTCACTGGTTACCAGTTGTTTACCGGGCCCAATTCAAGGTGTTGGTGTTGACCTTTAAAGCCCTATACGGTTTCAGCCCAGTCTATCTGAAGGAGCGCCTCCAGAATCACCAAGATCAGATCAGATCAGCCTCGCAAGACCTTCTCTCGGTCCCACCAGTTAAAACAGCTAGACTGGTGCGGACCAGAGAGAGGGCATTTTCGATTGTGGCCCCCACCCTCTGGAATTCCCTTCCTCTCGATCTCCGACATGCTCCCTCCCTGATGGGTTTTCGCCAAGCCTTAAAAACCTGGCTATTCAGGCGGGCCTATGGAATGGGGGAGGATTAATTTTTATGTGGTTTTAGCTGGAATTGTTCTAAATTGATTATGATTATGTTATTGGTTTATTATGCTGTATACCATGTATTGTTTTTACTATTGTAAGTCGCCTAGAGTGTCCACTAACCTGGACAGATAGGCGACCAATAAATAAAATTTATTATTTATTATTATTCAGGGAAGGTTTCTCTGCTCATATGAGGAGTAGGGATGGAAAGATTTCTGTTCTGTCCGTTTCTCATTTTTCCAACGTTAAATTCAGTTCCCTATCTTTCGACAGTGATCTGTAGATACATTTCTACAGCTATTAAAAAAAATCATCATGAAAATTTTCCACCATCTTAGTGCAAATTTCTCCAAATAAATTGTCCACATTTTGTAGGCAGTTTTGACAAACATGCACATTTCTGCAAGCCATTTCTCATCATTTCATGTCTTTTTGCATGCTATTTTCATTCATGTATTCATTTTTATGCACACTTTTCCCTAATGTATGCTTTTTTGTAAATGTTGTTTAGTTGTTGAACTGCATCCCAAAATTCTAATAAATGCCAATTTTGAAGGATGGCTGTATTTCAGTTCTCATATCATTTCAGAAATTGCAAATTTGATAAATCCTGCTAGAAATGAGAACTGAATCGAAATTCTCACCCAACCCTAGTGAGGAGACATAGTTTCTTGAGGGCCACCCAAACCTCTCATGGCCTTGACAAATGGTGTTTCATAAAGTGCATGGGATGTGTCTACTGGAGCCTGAGGCAAGACACAAGGCAGAGACTTTTTCAGACTCCAGTGCTGCTACTTTGGGGAATGCATTTTAACCACTGTAATTTCAGGAGATGTTTCAATTGCCCTATGGCTTGTTTGTAACTTGTTAAAATGTTAAACACAATTAGGAAAAAACAGCCACTCTCCAGGGAGGATTCTCCTCTTCATAGTCCATGTTAAGCAAAGCACATGTAGAGAACACGTGAGAGGGGGAAAGCAGACTAGTTCTCATCTCAGACATTTGTCACTTTTTTTCATTCCTTTATGAAGATTTATTTATTGTATTAATTGTATTATTTCTTCCCAGGTGCTCAAAGCAGTGTATCTAGAATTATTTCATTTTTTATGCTTACCTCAAGAAAGCACAGGTAGGTTGCACAGGCAGTGAGACAGTCACATAGACATCAAATTTGTCTAAGCAAGATTTCAAAGTGAATATGGAGATTTTGACTTGCAGGAGGAAATGCAAAGCATTTTGGGGAAGGCAAAAAGACTTTCCAGTAAGACTGGGGACATGCAAGGGTGCTTGAGTAGCACATAAGGAATTATGACAGAAGCACACTTTCTAGCAACATTATATGGATAAGGGGAGTGATTCCCCAGCTGATAGATGGCTGATGGCTGAAAAATACTGTCCCTGGCAACCCTGAAATCATTGGCTGGGAGAATGGAATTGTTTTTAACTGTTTTAGAATATCTTCAAATGTTTTTAGTTCAGTGATAAATGTTTAATGATATTAGTGATTTGTTCACCACCCTGGACTCCTTCGGGAGGAAGGGCGGGATATAATAATAATAATAATAATAATAATAATAATAATAATAATAATAATAATGCTTCCACACATCTCTAATAAAGACTTTGTCCAACGTCACTTGGTAAGCTTTGTGGATCAGTGGGTGTCAAACACAGATGCCCCTGGTCCAAGCCCCACATTATAACCATGCAGGCAATGCTTGACATCTACCTGTGTTGAGAATTCAGTTCTTACATATACCATATAGGGGTGGCTAATGCCCAGTTTGTAGGCCTGATCTGCCCCCCCCCGCCAGTTTTACTGGCCCCCAAAGGCACTAGTAATTTTGGCTACAGCAGTAAAAATAAAAATATGAAGAAGACAGAGCACTGTGGGATGCAAATTTCCCTCTCCTTGGTCATCAGATTAAACATTAAGGAGTGGGGGAGGACAATAACCCCCCTTCTCAGCTGATCTCCAGGATCACCTGGAAATGGAGGCTGTGTGTTTGTCTGTGTATCTGCCTCTGTGTGTGTGTGTTCTGTGCATGCATGCATGTGAGAAAGTGGCATGACCACACCCATTGCTGGCATCTGGACTGGTTGGTCAATCATAGAACAGTAGAGTTGGAAGGGGCCTATAAGGCCATCAAGTCCAACCCCCTGCTCAATGCAGGATTCCAAATCAAAGCATTCCCGACAGATGGCTGTCCAGCTGCCTCTTGAATGCCTCCAGTGTCGGAACGCCCACTACCTGTCTAAGTAATTGGTTCCATTGTCATATGGCTCTAACAGTTAGGAAGTTTTTCCTGATGTCCAGTCGAAATCTGGCTTCCTGCAACCTGAGCCCATTATTCCATGTCCTGCACTCTGGGACGATCGAGAAGACATCCCGGCCCTCCTCTATGTGACACCTTTCAAATACTTGAAGAGTGCTATCATATCTCCCCTCAGTCTTCTCTTCTCCAGGCTAAACATGCCTAGTTCTTTCAATCTCTCCTCATAGGACTTTGTTTCCAGTCCCCTGATCGTCCTTGTTGCCCTCCTCTGAACCTGTTCCCATTTGTCTGCATCGTTCTTCAAGTGTGGAGACCAGAACTGGATGCAGTATTCAAGATGAGGCCTTTCCAGTGCTGAATAGAGGGGAATTAATACTTCACGTGATTTGGAAACTATACTTCTGTTAATGCAATCTAATATAGCATTTGTCTTTTTTGCAGACACATCGCACTGTTGGCTCATATTCAGCTTGTGACCAATGACAATTCCAAGATCCTTCTCACATGTCGTATTGCTGAGACAATTATCCCCCATCTTATAACTGTGCATTTGGTTTCTTTTTCCTAAGTGTAGAACTTTGCATTTATCCCTGTTGAATTTCATTCTGTTGTTTTCAACAGCCTATCAAGGTCTATCCAGCCTACCATGGTCAAGAATGACTGTGGATCTTGGACTCCCCCCCAAAAAAAGATTAGCTCCCATGGTCTAAACTTCACCTATGATCAACCTAAGCCAATATTTTGGTACCTCTGAAAGAGAGATATAGTGTATGCTATGGATCTGTTAGAGGCTTGGCAATAGCCATAGCCACAGTCTCCACCCAGTTGTGATGCACCCTTAAACCCCTTGATTTCAGAAGGTCTAACTACACAAAAGCAGTATCAGGAATGCAAGCTCTATTTTTCTCAGAGGTAATAAAAAGCATGTAAAATGCAAGATGTTTTTATACAGTTCCAGATTGCAAGATTTGTTCTTATTGTACTGCTTTGAACTTTATATATATAAAAAATTGATATGACTTTCTCATAAATACTGTGCAAAGTGGTATATAAAAAACTGACAAAGCCTTTCACTTCCAGATGAAGGAAGGTGCCTGAAGAAGAAAGAAAGTGTGAAAACAGTTTAAAATATAATTGCTATACATTAATATGGTCAGCAATCCCCCAAATCTGAGTGGTAAGAACTACTGATACATAACAATGCCTGCAGCCCCCTCGACCCTTGAATTGGGCTACTCAGGGGCCTGTGCAAGAATTAACACATTCTTAGGAAACTAAAAGATGTCAGGAAGAACTAGTGCTATTTGCTTTGGCTGGTGCATGGTGGTCTGCTCAGATTCCCTAAGGCAGAAAAATGGAATGAATCTCAAGTGGAATCATTACTAGACCCAAGAAAAAGGTCACATCATTTATAGCTTAACAATTTCTTGTATGTACTCCATGGTGCCCATTGTGTGCAAATGGTTCAGTAATTTGAAAGTTTGTGAAGTGGAGATGTTTGCTGGTCCATAAATGAATTGCATTTTCTCTCTCTCCTCAGTGTTTGCCCCCAGAAAATAAATTGTAATTGAAGAGAAATAAATGTGTTCCTGGTGAATAATTCTTATATATTTGGATTGCAAGCCTTTTCTCTAAACGTTGGCTGCATGGAATATCAGCTATAGGCCTTTGAATTATTTTACTGTAGACAGGATGAGGTCATTACATCGGTAGTGGTTATTCATGCAGCGGAAAAAGCAGCCCAGCAGGGGAAATGTGATATTTTTAAAGCACACTATTATGGTATGTTAATTGAATGTGCAGATATAGAACGATGGAAAATAGCAGTATTTTAAAACAAAGGATTAAAAAGAAGAGAGCCCTATGAAATCTTGCCAGGCCTTTCAACTTAATTGGACACTCCAGCTAAAAGAATCAGCATGGTCTTGGATTTTTTCCCCCTCCTCCTATTTCCACTTTTCCTACCCCACTTTCCATCTCATTTCTTTTAGAACACTTGTGTTGGTTTTCCAGACCATTATTTCATTCCGTATGGTTATGTAAGGCTAGCCACTTTGGAAGTAGGAAGAGATGCTGAAAGGCAGAGTATGATTCTCTTTCTCTCTCTTATGGCATCCACTTGCCACAAGATTTTATTTGTATCTGTATCTGTACATCAAGCAGCTTCAACCACGTTTGGAGGAAACAGATTATTTGGATCCATCCTAGTCTAGCTTTAGGCCTGGCCATGGCACTGAAACTTCCTTGGTCGCCCTGGTTGATATGTCAGAAGAGAGATAAGGGAAGTGCAACCCTGCTCATTTTCCTCAATGCCTTTGACCACAGTATCCTTTTGGAGCATCTCAGGGAGGTTGAGGTTTGGGGCACTGTGCTTCAGTGGTTTCGCCCATACCTCCAGGGCCTCTTCCAAAAAGTAGCTATGGGAGGCTACTATTCGGCACCATGGGAGCAGCCTTCTGTTCTGCAGGTTTCCATATTGTCCCCCATGCTATTTAACACCTATATAAAGCCACTGGGAGCTGTCATCAGGAGATTTGGAGTGAGGTGTCATCAATCTCCAGAAGGTAGTGCTTGGGGAACATTGCTCGACACCGTGGGCTCTCCAATGTGGGGTCCCGCAGGGGTCAGTTTTGTCTCCCATGCTTTTTAATATCTACATGAAGCCGTTGGGTGCGGTCATCAGGAGTTTTGGAGTGCGTTGTCATCAGTATGCTGATGACACGCGGCTCTGCTTCTCCTTTTCATCTTCTTCAGGTGAGGCTGTCGATGTGCTGAACCGTTGCCTGGCCACGACAATGGACTGGATGAGAGCTAACAAACTGAGGCTCAATCCTGACAAGACTGAGATGCTGTTGGTGCATGGTTTCTCTGATCGGATGGTGGATACATACCCTATCCTGGATGGGGTTACACTCCCCCTAAAGGAGTGGGTTCGTAGTCTGGGAGTCTTTTTAGACTCTTCCCTCTCACTTGAGGCTCAAGTAGCCTCGGTGGCATGGAATGCGTTCTACCAACTTCGGTTGGTAGCCCAGCTACGTCCCTATTTGAGCAAGGAGGACCTTACATCAGTCGTACATGCTCTGGTAACCTTGCATTTGGATTACTGCAATGCGCTCTACATAGGGCTGCCTTTGAAGACAGTTCGGAAGCTTCAGCTAGTGCAAAATGCGGCGGCCAGATTGTTAACAAGGACCAAGCGGTCCGAGCATATAACACCTGTTCTGGCTCGCTTGCACTGGCTGCCAATATGCTTCCAGGCTAGATTCAAAGTGTTGGTATTAACCTATAAAGCCTTATATGGCGCGGGACCACGATACCTGTTGGAACGCATCGTCCGATATGAACCGGCCCGTACACTACGCTCTACTACGAAGGCCCTCCTCCGGGTTCTGACTCATAGAGAAGCCCGGAGGGTGGTGACAAGATCTAGGGCCTTCTCAGTGGTGGCCCCCGAACTGTGGAACAGTCTGCCTGAGGAGGTGCGCTTGGCGCCGACGTTGCTTTCCTTTAGGCACCAAGTTAAAACCTTCCTCTTTTCCGAGGCATTTTAATTTAAGTTAACTTAATTTTTAAATGTTGTTGTAATTGATTTCAGATTGTTCTTATTTTTATATGTTTTTGCTGTATTATATTGTGTGATTTTATTGTATCTTGTGTTCATCGCCCAGAGAGCTATAGCTAGTCGGGTGGTATAAAAGTCTAATAAATAATAATAATATAATATTTGAGCCCAGGGCTCCTACTAGGAGGAAAGGTGGGATATTAATTAAGTAATTCATTAATAATATGCAGATGACACCCAACTCTCTCTCTGTGTTCCATCTGAATCAAGAGAGGCAGTTTAGGTGCTGGCCTGGTGCTTAGAGGTGGTGATGGGCTGGATGTGGGCCGATAAATTGAGGCTGAATTCTGAAAAGAGGTATTATATGTACAGAATTCTCATGTCCAGGTGGTGGAAAGATGGTCTGTTCTGGATGGGGTTGCACTCCCCTGGAAGGAGCAGGTCTGCAACTTGGGAGTATTCCTGGATCCATCATTGTCACTGAATGCTCAGGTGACCTCAGTGGCTAGGAGTGCCTTTTTCCAACTCCGGCTGGTTTGCCAGCTTCGGCCCCTTTTGGACAGAGATGACTTAACCACAGTACTCCATGCACTGGCAACCTCCAGATTACATTATTGCAACACACTCTACATGGAACTGCCGTTGAAGATGACTCAGAAACTTCAACTGGTTTAAAATGTGGTGCAAAAGATTGGCTGGGGTTGTGTTTGATCCCATATAACCCCTGTTTAAAAACAGCTGCATTGGTTGCCAGTTTGTTTCCAGGCCCAATTCAAGGTGCTTACACTAGTGTTTAAAGCCCTAAACAACTTAGGTCCCAAATATCTGAAATACTGCCTCCTTCCCTACAGACCCTCTTGGGTGTTGAGATCAACAGAGGGGGCTCTTTCGGCAGTTCCACCAACCTCAGAAACTCAGGAGATGGTGCCCCAGAAGAGGGCATTACCTTTGGCAGCCCTTAAGTTGTGGAACTTCCTCCCCACTGAGGTGTGTCTGGCAACCTCACTGTACAGTTTTAGGTGAATGTTGAAGACACACCTCTTCAAGCTGGCCTTTGACACCTGAGATGTATATTTTAGGACACCTTATTTTTTTTCCAATTAATTTTTATTCTAATTTTCAAAACCAAAATAATACAAAAAGAAAACAACACAAATCAATAACTAATACAATACAAAAAATACATATATATAAAAATATTGACTTCCGATTTGTCATAGTTTAGCTATAAATCTATAATATATAACAAACCTATCTCTTAATAGATTATAAAATCACCTTCCTCCAGCGGTTATCTTAGTTGGTTTCAAATCTCATTAATATCATATCATTTTAATATTCCACAAAAAGTCAAAGAGAAGTTTCCAATCCTTGAGATATAAGGACACCTTATTTTGTGATTCTGATAGTTTTTTATTCTTTTTAACACTGTTTTTAAGGTTGTTGTAAAATAATTAAGAGGTGGTTGAGTGCTATACATTCTTGCTTCTGCAATTTTTAAAAGTCTTGCAGCTTCACCCTGGACTTTGTTTCTGATGGTTGTTTGTGCTGTCTGATAGACTTTGCAGGCTTCCTAATAGGTTTTACATGAGGCTGTCTTGAATGCTGCCTATGGAGTTCTGAAGAAGGTTTTGTTGTGGTTACAGCAGAGCAACATAGGATTTTTAAAAAATTCAAAATCAATGGCCTTAATCTGGTCAAGACCAACTTAAATCACTTCTGAGCATGACGTAGCTGGATACCACACATAATATAAAAAAAATCTAAAACCAAGAATGATAAAAACTAGGGTTCTGGGCCCTATGGTGGGCTGATCCATCCTGTTCCAACCAGGGACCACCTGTCCTGCCCCATATCCATCACCAAAGCAATTTGGAGGTGGGGCTAAGGGTTGTTTAAGGGTTTTAAAATATGGTTGAAGGGAGCGGGGGAAGGAGAGCATGCTGCTCTCCTTCTCCCCTCCTCCCAACTGAGAGCAGGCAGGAGCAACCAGGACCTTGCAGGATGGAATCCAAGCAGGAGAATTCCATCCTGTTCCATCGCGAACAGCTTCTCTGTATGCATGCAGGGATGCACGTGCATAGCATGTATGTGTGCCATCAGCCAAGATGGCGGCAGAGGCTTCAGCCCCTTAGGAAAACTCAGCTGCCATCTTGGTTAAGGGCAACGCTGTGCACACAACTGCACAACAACCAAGAAAGGTAGGTTGAAGCAAGGAAATGGCGGCAGTTCCAGAGCTCTCGCTGTGAGACCCACGGCAGCGATCCTGCCACGAATCATGGAAGGGGAGCAGAGGGGCTCCTCAGGGGCCCTTGTAGCCCCAGGGGCCCTTAGCCAGGGCCCAACCTGGCCACCCTTTGGAGCTGGCCCTGGATACAGGTGTCTTGAAATTGCAAATTTGTAATGATCACACACTGCACATTTCCAAGTGTATACCAGAGAACAAGTATTGTGTCTTTAAGTGTCCCTAAAAGGAAAATGGCTATAGAATGAATGGTTAGTGTATTTACAAAAAGAAATACATGGAGGACATATATAAAGATTGAGCCATAGTGGTTCTGTTTCATAAATAAGTTTGGGTTCTTAATGTCCTGTTTCAGCTAGGCTGAGAGCTCATGTTGGGTCCAAATCTAAGCGCCCTCCCTCTGCCCTGGATGGGAGTGCAAGCTTGGCAATGTAATTTACCTGTCTCAGTGGTTCAGCCAGACATCAAACATAAAACAACACACAAACTGCTTGATCAAGAAGGGGTCTCTAAACTGCACAGACAACAGTCTGACAGGAAAGAGAGCATCATTTATTAAGTGAAGCCTCATTATATAGATTCATAAGCAGAACAAAGTATACTATTATTAAAAATCATAACAAAGGGAATACAGTATTATAGAGATAAGCAAGCACATCTGTTTATCCTTGTTACATTTCTTATAATTCTACAAAAGCGAGGGCTTGATAAAGAATGCATACACTTGTCAATCAAAGAAAACTTATTTCAAGATAAGGACTAGGGAAGGCGAAAAAAGAGTTAGATTGACACTAGTAAAAGATAAACAATAGGGCTAGTATGCCTGTAAAAAGTTATCCATTCAGCAATATGACATAGAGCTATGGATACAATTCTAGCAAGTATTTTGGGAACATGTCTTCCTTTGTGCTGAATTAGCTACAATGTGCAGGATGTGTATAGTGAAGCAAGACAGAGAGAAATAGCAACAAATCAAAAGGGGATACACTTTATATCTTTGTCCAAGATGTTACAGCCTTCCAGGCGCCTCTGGGTGTTATTTCTCACGAGAGGGAAAGCAAAAGTTAGAGCCTTATGTCCCCCACCCTCTCTTCGTTCCATGAGCCATTGCGGCACTAGCTCTGGCAATAATGTAGCATTTCTTGACAACTCTTGGGGCCTAGGAAATAAAATATTTCCTAACACTCACATAGTATTACACAAGTTCTGAGAGGTGAACCAACCAAATATATATCAGATGCTTTTACTGGGAAGTCTTGATTTGTATCTCAAATAAAAATAAAAAGATGCTGAAGAGTGATTTAGCAAATATGTTTATGATGCATATATTTATATTTCACTACCTTCTTCACTGTCCTATTTTTACATCAAGTACTTTAAAAGAAGTACTTTGAATATTATAAATGCCTTGTTTAAAAATATTTATCTGAACACTTTTGATTCTATATTCTGTGTGCTATCTTTCCTCCCCCCTCCCCCTTATTATTCAAGACTATACACAAATGATGGGAATATATTGCAGTAGTTCATTTGCTTCTGTAGTTTATTCCTCACCTGGAGTTAATAATCCTCTGTTTGAGGCACCCTAATCTTCTCCACAGAAACCAATTGTGATGTCACAGACAGAGGATTATGATTTCAGATAGAGAGAATCTATGCTGGAGAAAATGTGCTTCACTGAGCACACCATTTGTCTTCATTCATTGCCTCACAGTACAATCCTAAGCATGTCAACTCAGAAGTAAGTCCTATTGAATTCAATGGCAGTTACTCTGTGGTAGGGATGGGCAAATCTGTCAATTCTGGTTTCTCTCTGTATCTTATTTATTCAGTTCTCCACATTAGTTTGCAAGATAGATATCCTCTTGAAAATTCATCAATATTTTAGTGCAAATTTCTCCTGATATGCAATTTTTGTATGCAGTTTTGCTTAATATATTGCATTTTTATGTTATCACCAATATCTGCATTTTTTACACATTGTACCCTAGTATATGTATTTTTGTACTCATTACTTGGCTAGAGAATGGCACTGCAGAATTCAGAGAATTTCAAAGGATGGCTGTGTTTTGATTCATGTATTATTTTGGGAAATGCAAATTAAGAAGGTTTGCAATGCAAAGTGAATCAAATTTATCCCCCATCCCTATTAAAGCATGACTTAGTCTGGATCCATCCAAGATACAGGTTGGACTTGCAGCTCAAAAGTAAAGAGGTAGGCTACCCTTGACTCAGGTCCCAAGTCGAGACCTTGGCATCCTGAGTTAAAGGATTTCAGGCAGCCCAGCTTGGAAAAACTATAACGTACACAAATATATTGTATTAGGAAAAATTGCATTGGCAAAATGTGTACATTACGCAAAATTGCATTAAAATGTATTCACTCACCATATGCTCAGAGGCACATGTTACCAAATTCTTCCAAGCTACACAGGAAGTGGATTGGACTGTGACAGACCAACCCAAATTGTGTTTGAATTTTTACAAATTTGTAGAGCAGTCCAATATCTCAGAGAGGAGGTCAGGTCTCCTGCTCCCCTGGTGCATTCACTACAGATGCCCAGTTCCCCTGTTTTTAAAATTTTGATAGAAATATCTCTGGGCCATAGGTACGTTTTTAAACTGCAAGGATTTTTTTGCCTATTAGTGAATATACATATTTTTAAAAGCTTCAAAGAATAGATCACCCTATTTTAATTATGTTCTCTATAGACACAGATTGCTTATATAAAAAGGCAACAGCTATCTCTGATTTGTCTTTAATGACAACAACAATGGAAGGATAATGGTCAAATTATCCTTCATTCTAGTACTCTGTTATTTCAAAAATCTTTTGAAATCCAAGGGTTTTTGTGTGCGTCTGAGTAATGGTTTAAGAAGAGTCTTTAGGTATTAAACATACCGGGGGGGGGGGGAAATCAATGGATTAAATCAGACCCAGTTTCATAATCATAATACACAATGTTTAGTGCTCAATGGCTTTTTTTTGTTGTTCCTATAGTGGGCTTAGTACTAGCTTTCCAGAGGGTGCTTTGCATTTAAAATAGACTTCATTTTCATTACTTTAGATGTTTCTTCTCTTATGAAAAAAAACCCTAGACATTCAGATATATATCTTTATTTTAATTTTCCAGATAGCAATCCCCCAGCGGGGTAATCTCCTAGCAATCCATATGTGAAGGCAGTTTTTCAGCTCAGCAAATCCCCAAGTTATTTGATTTGATCTCAGAACAATTTAATTGAAACAACGGAAAGCCATAAAGTATAGTCCTTATACACATGCTCTTTAAGGTTAATGAAAGATAGTTTAAAAATAATGAAAACCGCTTTATGGCCAATAGGTGAACCCATACTCATATTCAATAAATCCAGGATTTTCTTTCCTCAAACAGCATATTAAATGTGGTTTTGGGATCCAGTTAGCATTGCATATATCAGAAGAAAATGAACTGCCTTGAGCTGAATATACGAAAGGCAGTCTTACAGGCAATGTACAAAGCAGAATTCCTGGTAAATGTTTTGGAACATTGGAATTACTATCCAAAGATCTGTCCAGGCAGCTGACTTGTAGAGTAGGGTAGACATTTCTATAATAAATGCATGAATCAATAAAATATTTTTAGCCCATCCAGTGAAGGTGATGTATGCCTATCTCCTGCTGGATTGGGAAGCAGTCACACAAGTCTGGCTTGCATTTTCTTGCCTGCAGACTCAGAAATAGAGACAATATTGCATTGGGCTTCAGCTTTATTATAGCTTTGCTGTGGAATTTCCAATGAAATAATATTCATCTAGTTAACTCTAAACTTGAGCTGAAACAATAGATGTTCCATTATTGCCTGCCACAGGTCCAGTTTAGGGTGATCCAGGCTTTGCTCTGAGCACATATTCACTGGGAGGACTGATGCTGGCTCCTCACAGTTACAGCAGCTAAGGCAACAAGGTTGGCATGATTGCTTCACCATTTTTGAGCCCATTACTTCTAGGTATGTCTGTTGGGCAAACCTCAAAGGGGTTCTAGTCCCTGTGCCCTGAGCCCAGAACCCAATAGCTATGGAAGCCCTTTAACCATCTAATACCTCATCCTTCGTATCCCCTCCACCTCCCTTTATGCACACTGGTTTCTACTGATTCTGTGTATGTGACAGAATACTTAGACATATTTAAAGAAGATTCATGAATTATAGGCACTTTGACTTTTTGTTACTAATATGAGGCATTATTTATTTAAGACATTTGTATCTCATTTCTTTATATTGATTCAAAAGAAAGCTGACAGTATCCAAACACACACACAAAAATCTTGCAGCCATAATTTCACTGGGAAACTCACTGTCTTTTTGAAAAAAAAATGGTGATAACCTTTTATAGTGTTCTGTTTTGTGACTATTGCTTTTACTGCTTTTGAGAGAGCAAGAGCAATCTCTTAGCAAAGTCCTAATAGGAATTTGTTGTCATGAGAGATTTATTGAGATTCAGAGGCTTGGATCAAGATTAAGCAAGCCATACTTAAAAGCCAATGGGACAACTTAGTCATGATTAACTGAAGACATGCCTATTTCAATTTTTTAAAAAGTGCAGAAATGGACAAATCTGTCATGTTTGGTTTTTCATTTTTCCATTCTTAAGTTCAGTTCACTTCAGTTTGTGATTTTTTTAAAAGTCCTCAGGAATCAGCATTTTATTGCACATTTATCCTCATAGATTATACAGACACGAAAGCAGCTGTATACTATAGACAGTGTGGATATTTCACAGTCCGCAATGTTAAATTGAAAATGCCCCCTATGCCATTCTGATGCTTCCCATAAGCTCATTTCAAAACAAAATGGGGAAGAGAGAAGGTGGAGGAGGGAGGGGAGGGAGGGAGAGGGGAAGAGGGGGATGGGAGCAGACAGAATGGGGAGGGAAGGAGAAGGACAGGTTTGATCATTTGCATGTTTATTGAGTTCAATGGGATTTACTTCCATGCAGTCATGCTTAGGATAGGTAAAACTGACCAGGGGGGAGGGAACAGAGCTTGGAAGATTACTTTTAAAAAATAATAAATTACAGTTACATGGCCCAAAAAGTAGTAATTACCGTTACAATTACAACTGCTCTGAAAGTGAGTGATTACTTTTTCTCAAAAGTAATCACTGCAGTTACATTTCAGTTACTTTTTAAAGAAAACTACAAGGTGCTGGCCTTGGTTGCTGCACATCTAAGTTGCCTAAAACAACATTAAAAATAAACACACACATACAGAGGTGGTAGAATAATTCTTTTTATCCATAAGATAGTAATGGTGGTCTATTCGCTGGTAAGGGAGGTGGGGAGGAAGGCAGAAGCCATTACTCAGATCTTTGCCATCAAACCAAGTGCACCGCCCTCAGCCAGCAGGCATAATCTCTCTCACTTAACCACCTCCTGGACCCTGCCCTGCCACCAACTAAGGGACACTCACCCAAGCAAAACATTTCCCCCTGAGATGCAAAAAAGTTAAAATACTGCAAATGCAGCACAGTAGCCAGAGAGGGTGGTGGAGGCCACTTTGTGTGCCAAGTGTAAGCACACACATGTTGTCATCTTTCACCTCCACAGTTCTTTATCTCCATTCTGCTGCTGCCTCCTTTTCCTCCTTTATCCATGTTCTTGCCCTCCGGCTCCTTTTTCCCTGCACTCCATTTTTTCTCCATTTTTCTCTATTCCACCTGTCTCATTATCCACCTCCTCCCTTGTTGTCTCCTACCCACAGACCATGATGATAATGAAAGTTAAAGAGGAAAGCACAAAAGCAGGACTACAGCTGAACATCAAGAATACTAAAATAATGACAACAGAAGATTTATGTAACTTTAAAGTTGACAATGAGGACATTGAACTTGCCAAGGATTATCAATTGCCAAGGATGATCAGCACAGTCATTAACCAAAATGGAGACAATAGTCAAGAAATCAGAAGAAGGTTAGGACTGGGAAAAGCAACTATGAGAGAACTAGAAAAGGTCCTCAAATGCAAAGATGTATCACTGAACACTAAAGTCAGGATCATTCAGACCATGGTATTCCCAATCTTTATGTATGGATGTGAGAGTTGGACAGTGAAAAAAGCTGATAAGAGAAAAATTAACTCATTTGAAATGTGGTGTTGGAGGAGAGCTTTGGGCATACCATGGACTGTGAAAAAGACAACCATTATAACCAAGTGACTTCCTGGAGCTATTATCACAAATAAATAGTCTGAATGCCAGCACTCCCCCTAGGCTCCTAGATCTGAGGCTTTGATTTGTAAGTTTGACAGTTTGATTTAACGTCAGTTCACAAAATCACCAAACATCCAGATAAAAGCTGGCTGCAGGATCCCCAGTTGCAGTTTCACTTAATGGTCCTTGATAAGTCATTTGAAATCTTCTATATTAATGAAGCATTATTGCCGGATACCCCAATATCACCACACACATATGTGAAGGCAACTCCAGATACTTAGCCCAACCACCTCCTTCAGAGTCCATCTACTACCTCAACACTTTCAGTAAGCTAGGAGCCTCCAGACAGAGAGCTCATATCTCAGTAGCAGAGGATATGTTTTTCATGCGCTGAGGTCCTAAGTTCAACCCTGACAGTTAAGAGGATCTCAGATGACAAAGCAAGGAAAAGCCCTTGGCCTGAGCAGCTGCCAGTCAAAGGCAGTAATACTGGGCTAGATGAGCCACTACTCTGGTTCATTATAAAGCAGCCTCCTATGTTCAGAAAACATGTTCAACTCGAGGCATCTCTTTTCAAATCCACAGACCTTTCCAAACAAGATACACACACTCTCCCCTATGAAGAATTCAATACCTGACAGAACTTCCTGGGTTTTTAGGACCCAAGCAAAACATCCATAATTCCTCCTTCATTCAGAACCTGGAGAACTAACAGTCTACCCTATTCAAGTTTACTCAGAAGCAAGCCTCATTCCTGATCCATCTGTCCTTGAAGATGGGGAAGAAAGCAAATGTTTCACCAGAGAGCAGGAGGGTATTTTTTTTGGGGGGGGGGGGTCCAGAGTTCTATAACAAGAACATTAAGTCCAATTGGACTTGCTTCCAAACAAGCGTACTTATGATCCCAGTCAACATGCAGCCCAATCCTATGCATGTTTAGCGAGATAAATGCAACTTAGTCCCCTGACTGTGTTTAGGCCTGTGCACTAAGTACTGCGAACCAATCCTATGCAGTCTAATTTTTTTTATGCTCAGAAGTAATCCACCAAATTGACCCCCATATCCAATTTTAGATGGTAAGCTCCTCCAGGCAGGCACCTGTCCTGTGCCTTAATATGCAAAGTGTTGTTACCTAAAAAAATAATAATGCTCACCAGTGAAGCGTGCATAGCAGAGAGGGGGTGTGGGGGTGGCAGGGCAAATGAGTGAGTGAGCGAGCAGGGGCAGGCAGGGGCAGAGAGAGGGGTGGGGGCAGCAGTACAAGTGAGCAGGTGGGGGAAGAGAGCAGGGGTGGGGGCAAAGAAATTGAGCGAGCGAGTGAGTGAGAGGGGAGGGCAGGCAGGGGAAGAGAGCAGGGGTGGGGGGCAGGACAATTGAGTGATTGAGCCAGTGGGAAAGGCAGGTGGGGGGAGAGAGTGGGGGTGGGAGCAGGGCGATTGAGCAAGTGAGCCAGCAGGGAAGGCAGGCAGGGGTGGGGGGCAGGGCGATTGAGCGATTGAGCCAGCAGGGAAGGCAAGCAGGGGGAGAGAATGGTGGTTGGGGTCAGGGTGATTGAGTGATTGAGCCAACGGGGAAGGCAGGCAGGGGAGAGAATGGTGGTGGTGGTAGGGTGATTGAGTGATTGAGCCAGTAGGGAAGGCAGGCGGGGGAGAGAATGGGAGGGTAGGGTGATTGAGCGATTGAGCCAGTAGGGAAGGCAGGTGGGGGGAGAGAATGGGGGTGGGGGAGGGTGATTGAGAGATTGAGCCAGCAGGGAAGGTAGGTGGGGGAGAGAGTGGGGGCATGGTGATTGAGCAATTGAGCCAGTGGGGAAGGCAGGCAGGGGTGGGAGACAGGGCGATTGAGCTAGCAGGGAAGGCAGGCAGGGGGAAGAGTGGGGGTGGGGGCAGGGCGATTGAGAGATTAAGCGATTGAGCCAGCGGGGAAGGCAGGCCGGGAAGAAAACAGGGGTGGGGGCAGGGCAATTGAGCGTTTGAGCCAGTGGAGAAAGCAGGTGGGGGGAGAAAATGGGGAAGGCATGGTGACTGAGCAATTGAGTCGGCAGGGAAGGCAGGCAGGGGAGAGAGCGGGGGTGGGGGCAGGGCGATTGAGAGATTAAGCGATTGAGCCAGCGGGGAAGGCAGGCAGGGGAGAGAATGGGGGTGGGGGGGCAGGGCGATTGAGCGAGTGGGAAGGGCAGGCGGGGGGAAGAGAGCAGGGGGCAGGGCAATTGAGTGATTGTAGCCTCCTGCCCAAATTTAAACCAAAGCTGTCCCTGGCCACATCCACACCAGACTGTTATTTTCCTTTGGACAGTCATCACTTCTCCCAAAGAATCCTGGGAAGTGTAGTTAGTGAAGGTTGCTGAGAGTTGATAGTAGAGGCCCTGTTCCCCTCACAGAGCTTCAGTCAGAGTGGCTGACTGTTAAACCACTCTGGCCACTGGAGCTCTTTCAGTGGAATAGGAGCAGTGCCAGATTTAGACTTGGTGAGGCCCAAAGTTATATAAAGCTTGGAGGCCCTTTGTTAAAAAATTACACCAGATATCTATCTATCTATCTATCTATCTATCTATCTATCTATCTATCTATCTATCTATCTATCTATCTATCTATCTATCTATCTATCTATCTATCTATCTATCTATCTATCTATCTATATTCAGTACACATAAAATTTTAAAAGCCCCCCAAAAAAATTCTGAAATTTTTTGAGGCCCCTGCGGATTGTGAGGCCCTAAACTGTAGATTGTTTAGCTTATGCCTAAATCCGGCACTGAATAGGAGTCTCCTCTCAGCACCCTTCACAAACTACGCTTCCCAGGATTCTCTGGGGGAAGCCATGACTGTCTCAAGTGAAATAAAGGCCTAGCCTGGGTGTGGCTCCCTGATTAGCCAAGCCAAGGAGCTGTGAGTCTGACTTTTAGAACACTGACACTTGGTTCTCTCTGAGCATGCCCAACATTATCATTCAGTTCAAGCCAAAAATTCTTCAATTAATTAAAAATCAGCCAGGCATTTTTTTAAAACTTTTAAACTGCAGGAGATGAAGGTCAGAGTATAGGGCAAGGTCAGTAACAGGATTACAGGTACTTTGTGAACATGGCTGATTTTTAATGAATTTCAACAGATTATGAGAACTCTGTCAGAAAAAAGTCCAAAAGGGGTCTGAGTTTTTTTCTCTATTTTTAGACTTTGAACTCTCAATTTTCTCTGGCTGTTTTGTGTATCACCATGAAAATTTACAGGGTTGTTAAGCAAGCATTTCTGAGTTCAGGACTAAAAGTTTTGTAAGGTTTTGTTTTGAAATGAGCTTATGGGACACAGCAGAATGGCATGGGGTATTTTCCATTTAACATTGAGGAATGCGAAAAATCCACACTGGCTATAGTATACAGCCACTCTTGAAGGGAGACCTACTGTATATGTACTGCTGCTATAAGTATGAAATGCTCACCGAATGCTTTTCTCGCTTAAAAATGCATTGTGCTGATGGCTGTAGGAAATTTCTTTTGCTACATTCAATATGATCATTTTTTTAAAAAAAAAATATTGCTGAAGCAGCAAGTCACCATTTTCTTTTGACAGTAATAGAAGATATATTCTTCCAAACTAAAATAGTCTGGATATTATTATTATTTACATTTCTATCCTGCCCTTTCCTGCAAGGAGTTCAGAGAAGTATATGTGCTCTTTCAATCAGCTTCCCCCTTGCAACAACACTGTATGGTAGATTGCATTCTGAGATATGGTGTTTGGCCCAATATCACCTAGGGAGCTTCGTGGCTGAGTGGGAATTCAAACCTGGCCTTTTCCCACTCCTAGTCTGGTACCATAATCAATAAACCACCCCAGATAGAATTCCTGCCCAGATCCTATCTTCTACTCTGTAATGCCTGCAAAATGGTCTTTGTACTACTCATTGGGGTATGAGAGTGTCCCATCCCATCTCCTTGAACCAGCACTCCTTTGGCTGCTTATGGCATTAGAGGATGCAGCAGGGATGCACCAGAAAGCTGCTTTTGCTCCCCACTGCAACTGTATTAACATACAAGACTGGGATAGAGTAGAATTCTACCAAATGTGAAATTCAGTGGAAATTTGAAGAAACCTCCTTAGGGGACCATCCTGCTTAAGCAAATTTATGGCTTGATGCATTATCTCCCATTCATTCAGAGACCTTGCCATGTTCGCCTCTGAGGAAAGAAAGGATTGCTCTAGATATTGTGCTGAGGTGTCCTGTTCTTCTGGGTCTCAGCCAGGCACATTACTGTTCTGCCAGGCATATTGCAATATCCCGAGGCATTGCCAATAGAGGCCCTTCTACATGTTATGCCCAGCAGCTGGCTCCTTTCCAGACCCTCAGCATATAGGTTATTTTCACTAGGAGCACACATACCCAGAAGCCTATAGAAGTGTGCCTTGCTGAAAAACACTCTGAAGGGCACAGCAGGGGATGGTGTGGTGGGACAGGCATGTACCTGGCCTCCTGGTAGGTGAGTTGCTGCTGCTTACTGGGAAGGGAAAACAGACGACCAAGGTGGCAGCAAGGTTGACACAGTGGAAACACACCGGCAGGAGTGTCGGATTGAATTGGCTGGCACATTTGCACTGCACCAGCCTCACTGCTGCCTCTCCCCTCCTCCTCCTGGCAAGCAGCAATGACTTTAAACAGGCATGGCTTTCCCCAAAGAATCCTACAATTCCCAGAGTAGTTTAACAATCAATCTTTCTTCGCAGGGAACTCTGGGAATTGTAGCTCTGTGAGGGGAATAGGGGTCTCCTAATAACTCTCCGCCAGCTTAACAAACTGTAGTTCCCAGGATTCTCTGGATAAAACCATGGTTGCTTTAAATGTATCATGCAGAGGGGACTTTCTTTCAACCACCTCTATATTTTGCATCCTCATCCATATACTTTTGATTAAGCAATTATTATCTTGTAGTAGTCATCTGAAATTATATATTTGTATTGTTAAGAATATTATTTGTGCCATATATATTTTGGATTAACCTGTTTCCTGATTGTGTTTGTGGCTTCTTACCATAGCAATGTCCTCCTGGCAATACTCATATCAGTAGAAAAGAGTTACCTACCTGTTCAGCGGTATAGCTGGATGTAACCAGCAGAAGATCTCTTGTTTGTGCAGATTTGTAGTAAAGCACTTTGGAAAAGCCAGCCATGTCTCAGCTGTGTTAATAATACAGAAAATATTGATGTGCATGGAAGAGCTGCGATTCAAGCTGCTAGTCACATTGACCCAAGCTTTCCAAATTCCCACTTGGTATCTCAGGTCACATCCACACCATAAATTTAAATCACATAGCTTCCCCCAGAGAATCCTGGGGACTATATTTTACTCATCACAGTGATACAATTCCCAAGACCTTTAAAAAACTACTATTAATTTGTATAGACTACGCAGCTATGACTCGTCAGCCACAATGGTCTTAAGTTACATAGATGCACATTCTGTTTTAAGTGTGATCCCTGGTGGAAGTAAACAATCTTTATTTCACAAAGCTGAGTTATTTATTCCTCTGAGAAATTTTTGAGATGATGGCCTGCTCAACAGTCCTTGGGAAGATCATTTTAAAAAGGAGCTAGCTCTAGTTCAAGTTCATTCGCCCCCCCAAAAAAAGGAACTAAGTTCAAGGTTGTCCTTTAACAAAGCAAACTAGTTCAGTTCAAGTTCATCCAAATGAACTTTTTTGTTCATAACAAGTTCATCCTCTGCAAATGTTTACATAACACCACAGTTTTTAATTGGGTAAACCACCAGTTTACAGTGCAAGCCTAATCACGTCTACTGAGAAATAAACCCTGTTGAATTCAGTGGAACTTATTCCCAGGTAAGTAAGGTTGAAGCCTTGGCAAGGAAGCAAAAGATGGACTGGAGGAATGATTCACCTCTTCCTCTCAACTTCCCAAACACCCTCATGAGCAAACAAAGAGTAGGGTGGCTGGGACAAACTAACTAGCCACAACAGCTCCTCTCCCCACATATACTCCCCCAAAGCCTCATGGGCAAACACCCTTGCCGAAAAGAATGGCAGGTGAGAATATGGAGAGTGGAGACTTACTGTTGCATCTTCCTCCCCCATTCAACTTTTCAACAGGCCTCTTGGACAAACACGCTTGCAGAAGAGGAGGGTTTTTATCTGGGCAAATCACCATCTTACAATGCAATCCTAACCATGTCTACTCAGAAGTAAGTCCTATTGAATTCCATGGAACTTAGTTCTAGGTAAATGGGGGTTACGATTGCAGCCTTAGCACAGAGCAAAAGCTAGACTGGAACAATGATCCACCTTTTTATTTATTTATTTATTATTAATTTATATCCCACCCTTCCTCCCAGCAGGAGCCCAGGACAGCAAACAAAAGCACCAAAAACATTTCAAACATCATAGAAATAGACTTTAAAATACATTAAACAAAACATCCCTAAAAACATTTTTTTTAAAAAGCTTTCAAGACTTTTTTTTCAAAAAAAGGTTAAAAACATTAGTTTTTTAAAAAAAGTTTTAAAAACATATTAAGATCAATTCCAACACAAGCAGACTGGGATAAGGTCTCAACTTAAAAGGCTTGTTGAAAGAGGAAGACCTTCTCCTCCCAACTTTCCATCAGGCTCTCACGGGGAAATAAAGTTTCAGAAGAAGACAGGATGGGCAAAAGATGAATGAAAAAAATGTGACCAGATGTGGTCACACCCACATTGTATATTTAAAGCACATGACTTCCCCCAAAGAAACCTGGGAACTGTAGCTTGTAAGGGTGCTGTAGCTCTGTGAGGGGTAAACTACTGTTTCTGTGATTCTGTGGGGAAAGCCATGTGTGTTAAATGTGCTTTAAATGTATGGTACGGATGTGACCTTACTAGCCATAACCCCACCAACCCCCCCCCCCAAGTCTTATGGACAAAAACAGTTGCAGAACAGTTGTCGGGATTTTGATTTGGATTCCTGCATTGAGCAGGGGGTTGGACTCAATGGCCTTGTAGGCCCCTTCCAACTCTACTATTCTATGATTCTATAAGAGGAGGGTGAGATTATTTTTACATTTTTTTGAAAAAACTTAATTTGAGGACTCAAAAGAAATTAAGAGCTCAAGTGGAAAACAACCCTCTTCCTTCTCTGCAGTAACCCTTTTGTTCATTTGGTGGGTGCAACTACCAATCACATGGTGAGTGAGCAGTAAACAGTTCAAGCTCAGCAGTTACCATTCCTCCCAGTCCATCAAATATACGCATGGCATGCACACACAGAAAGACACCTACTCAACCACCACCACTCAAGATAATCTCCATTCTGACTGTAAAGAGAGGGAGAGTGTCAGATCCTGGCATCCAATCACATTTAAGGGGGCATTTTCAGCCTAGGAGAAGCAGTAGAGCCAGCCCAAGTTGGAGGAAGACACAGCGATCGAATAGCAATACAACATCTAGTAATGGCATTACAGGCCCAAATGCCTAGAATAAACTCCAAGCAGCAGCCAGACTGGCTCATCTCATAGTGGGAGGAGGGGGTGACAATAAGAAGTAGCCCCAGGAGGGTTTAAATGAACCCACTCATGAGTTGAAAGCATGTGTGTGTGCCCATGAGAAGGGGCTCTTCACCACTGCTATGTACCAATATGTGCATGTAGACCTCCCCCACATAAAGGGTATGCTTCAATTTGGATTCCTGAATTGAGCAGGGGGGTTGGACTCAATGGCCTTTTCCAACTCTGCTATTCTATGATTCTACCCTGGGCCAAGCAGGTTCTAGAACAGTTTATCCCTCCTGTCAAGACTCCATTTTGCAAAACTTCATTTAAGTTTTGATTTATGTCCTAGAACATAGGAGCTCCTTTCTTTACCACTTAGGCTAAATACTCTGCCATTTGCTGGTCAGGGCCAGGCCTTGTCCCCTACAGATTCTTAATTAATACTGAGCTGAAATGTCTGGTACCTCCCATGACTCCTCTGCCTATGCTTATCCACAATAGCCTCTTCACTATTCCTGTGGGGTGTGATCATACACTAAGTGGCAGTATATGGTGCTAGAAAGGAGCACATCATTCGGCTGACTCATGTAGTTTCCCTTTATAGAGGCTGCCAGTGTTGCATGAGGTCAGAACAAATCATACAGCAGTGGTTCTTCCCAGCATCTCTTAACATCTGAATTTGGGCTAAGAAACATAAGATTGTACTTTCTCTCTTTAAGATAAATCTGGGGTTTTCTTTCCCTTCTTAATATAGTAAAGGAATGTTCTGTACTTTTCATTCACTTAATGCAAAAGCTCTCCTTTTGGTTTATTCATTCTTATTTAAATAACAGTGTGTTAGCATTGAGCCCATTGCTTTATTTTAAATGTCTCTTACTGTCAGTGTAGAAAAATATATAGAAAGGAGCTTGAAAGAATCAGAGAAAAGCTAGCTTGAGCTACCTGCCCTCTCATACTCAGCTGGCTCTTGGGAATCTTGCTTTAATTGAATAGCAGCACTCATTCCAATCTTAATTGTTTTTGTTTTGTTTTTTTAATAATTTTTATTCAAATTTTTCAAAAGACAAACAAAACAAAGTCAAAAAACATAACAATACAACAACAACAACAAAATAAAATAGTTGACTTCCGATTTGTCGCAGATCAGCTATAAGTATATAATATACATCAAACCTGTCCCTTAATATATACAGGATCACTTTTCTCCATAGGCTATCTTAGTTAATCGTCAAATCCCAATATCATCATTTTATTTTGATCTTTCAACAAAAAGTCTAAGAGAGGCTTCCATTCCTTAAGAAATGTGTCTGTCGATTTTTCTCTAAGTAGACATGTGAATTTATCCATCTCTACTAAGTCCATTAATTTCAATAGCCATTCTTCCGTTGTTGGTGTTGATTCCATTTTCCACTTTTGTGCATATAATAATCTTGCTGCCGTAATCATATATAATATTATTCTTCCATATTTCTTTTCTATTTGTTTATCCATAAAACCCAGTAAAAAAAATTCTGGTTTTGACTGAATATTTATCTTTAGAATTTTTTGCATCATCCTACCTATTTGTGCCCAAAATGATTTTGCCTTTTTACACAGTCACCACCTATGATAAAATGATCCTTCTTGTTGTTTACATTTCCAACAAACATTAGAAACATTACTATACATTTTTGACAACTTTTCTGGAGTCATGTACCAATGGTACATCATTTTATAGAAATTTTCTTTAAGATTATAGCATAATGTAAATCTCAAGCCTTTTTTCCACATATTTTCCCATTGATCCATTTGTATGTTATAACCAAAATTTTTTGTCCACTTTACCATACACTCTTTTACTTGTTCTTCTTCCATATCCATTTTCAGTAAGAGTTTATACATTTTCGCAATTATATTTTCATCATTTGTACACAAACCTATTTCAAAATCAGATTTACTTATTTCAAACCCATACATTTTCTTGTCCATTTTATATCTTTCTAACAATTGTAAATAGGCAAACCATTGAGAACTATATCCTTCCTTTATCAGTTGTTCTCTCTCTTTCATTATATATTCTCCATGTACATTTTCTAATAGTTCTTGATAAGTTAACCATTTCTCTTTTCCAGCCATTTCTCTTCTGTAAAACGCTTCTTGACTTGAGACACATAATGGTATTTTCGAATAAAACCTTGGTTTATATCTATTCCATATTTTCAACAGAGGACGTCTTATAAAATGATTATTAAAGTCTACATTTACTTTTACTTTGTCATACCATAGATATCCATGCCATCCCCACTTCAGGTTATGGCCCTCCAAATCCAATAGTCTTTTATTCCTCAATAAAATCCATTCCTTTATCCAGACTAAACAGCAGGCAGCAAAATAAAGTCTCAGATTTGGTAATCCCAGTCCTCCTCTTTCTTTGGCGTCTTGTAGTAATTTAAATTTAACTCTTGGTTTTTTTCCTTGCCATACAAATTTAGAGATATCTTTTTGCCATTGTTTAAAAGGTAAATCAGAGGATATTACAGGTATTGTTTGAAACAAAAACATCATTCTCAGTAATACATTCATTTTTATCACAGATATTCTACCCATTAATGACAATTGTAGTTTATCCCATTTTAGCAGATCTTTCTTAATCTCTGTCCATAATTTTTCATAATTATTATGAAACAACTTTGAATTTTTATTTGTCATAATGATACCTAAATATTTCCACTTTTTCTCTATTGTAAAATCTGTCTTGTCCATTAACTCTTTCTGTTCCCTTAAAGTTAAATTTTTCACCAACATCTTTGTTTTTTGATTGTTGATCTTAAATCCTGCTAACGGTCCAAATTCTTTTAATTTGTCCATCAATACATTAATTCCTTCCAAAGGGTTTTCTAATACAATTATCAAATCATCAGCAAATGCTCTCAGTTTATATTCTTCTTTTTTTTCTTTAATCCCAAAATCCTTTTATCTTGCCTTATATCTCTAAGCAGCACTTCTAAGACCAGAATAAATAGAAGGTGAGATAATGGACATCCCTGTCTTGTACCCTTTTGTATTTCACATGAATCCGTTAAATCTCCACTAACAATTATCTGAGCCTTCTGAGATGTATAAATCGATCTAATCCATTTTATAAAATTGTCTCCAAAATCCATTTGCTCCAAAACCTGAAACATAAATTTCCAATTCAAATTATCAAATGCTTTCTCAGCATCTAAGAAAATCAAAGCTGCTTGTTTATCATTTCGTTGTTCTAAATGTTCCAACACATTCAAGACATTCCTGACGTTGTCACGTAATGTCTTAGGTAAAAACCCCGATTGATCTTCCTGGATAAATTGTTGCAATATTATTTTCATTCTTTCTGCCAAAATCATTGTAAATATTTTATAGTCATTATTCAATAGAGATATCGGCCGATAATTTTTTGTTTTAGTTAAATCTTGCTCCTCTTTAGGTATTAATGTTATGTTAGCATTTTTCCAACTATCCGGTATCTTTCCCTCTTGCAAAATAGAATTCATTGTATACTGTAAAGGTAGCAAGAGTTCTTCCTCCAAACATTTATAGTACATTGCAGATAACCCATCTGGTCCTGGTGCCTTTCCTGATTTAATTTTGTTTATAGCTTCAGGTATCTCTCTTGACGTAATAGGGCCATTAATAGCTTGTCTCTGAAAGTCTGTAATTTTAGGCAAATTCTGTTTAGATATATACTCTTCTATTTTTTTCAGATGGGATTTCCTGACACTTGTACAATGATGAATAATATTGATGAAAAATCTTTTTGATTTTTACATTATCTGTCAGCATCTCATCTCCTTCTTGTATCTTTAAAATAATATTTTTTGACGTTCTTTTCTTAATTTATATGCTAACCATTTCCCCGGTTTATTTGCAAATTCAAAAGTCCTTTGTTTAGCAAAATTTAGTTTCCTTTCAATTTCTCTAACTGTCAGCATTGATACTTGATTCTGTAACATTTTAATTTGATTTACAATAGAAACTTTAGTTGGATTCTTTTTCAATTCTTCCTCTTGTTGTTTTATTTCTTCCAAAATTAATTGCATTTTCTGTTGTTTCTTTTTTTTAATTCAGAGTTACATTTAATAAAACATCCCCTCATAAATGCCTTACTTGTATCCCAAACAATATTTTCATTTGTTCCTTTATGTAAATTATATTCAAAAAACTCTTTTAATTTCTTCTTACATTCTTGTACTACTTTGTCATTCTGTAATAAAGATTCATTTAGTCTCCATCTAAAACCAAGATTTTTTTTTTTAAAGTTAATATCACAGGATTGTGGTCCGAAAAGGTTTTTGGTAATATATCCATTTTAAAAATATCTTTCACTAGATTTTTAGACATCCAAATCATATCAATCCTCGAGAATGTTTTATGTCTTTCTGAAAAATAAGTAAATTCCTTTGCGTTATCATTTATATATCTCCAGGTATCCACCAATTCTAAATTTTCCATCAGTTCAAAGCAAATCTTCGGTAATTTACCCTGTGTCTCTTTAATATTTTTTTCAGAAAGTCTATCAATTTTTGGTGAGATTACCCCATTCCAATCACCCATGACACACCAATGATCATATGAAAACTCTGACAATTTTTCCATAAGTCCTGTGTAAAACCTTGTTTTATCTTCATTGGGGGCATAAATACCCACTATCAAAATTTTTATGCCCTGTAAAGTAATTTCAACCCCCACAAATCTACCACTATCATCCAGTAATATCAATTTAGGAAGCAATTGTGGGTTAATGTAAAGAACTCCATTTTTTTTTTGATCCAGCCGAAATAAATTCTTCACCCAAATTTTTTCAAATCAAATATTTGGAATCTTTCTTCTTAATATGAGTTTCTTGTAAACAAATTATATCCAATTTTAATTTTTTCAAATAATGAAACACTTTCTTTCTCTTCTGCGCCGTGTTGGCTCCATTTATATTACAAGTTAGATATTTGTAATCCATCTTTAAGCGTGTATTTTAAAATGTACCATCATCTTCCTTCCCCTCCTCTGCATGTTCCTGTTGACTTTGTTTCCCAGGAATTATATCCATATCTTTGAGTTTATCTTCTTCCATGTCTTTTGAAGCTTTTCTCAAGAAATCCCTTGCTTTTTGAACAGTATTCAATCGATATTTCTGTTGTCTGAATGTAAAAATCACTCCTTCTGGAACATCCCATCTAAATTGAATTTTGCATTGCTTAAGTTTTTCTGTAAAGAAAGCATATTCTTTTCTCTTACGTAAAAGTCTAATAGGAATTTCTTTCATCACCAGTATTTCCTTCCCATCAATTTTAAAGGTATTGTTGAAGTGTTGTTGTAATACCATATCTCTGGTCGTCTTTTTTATAAAGTGAACAAGCACATCTCTTGGAATTTTTTTCATTGTTGCATATCTGGAATTAATTCTATAAACTTTATCTATTTCAAATTTCATCCGATCTTCATTCAAATCCAGAAATTTTACTAAAGCATTAACAATTTTATCTCTGATGTCTTCACCTGTTTCCTCAGGGATTGCACGGAATCTCAAACAATGTTCTTTATTTCTTAATTCAATCACAGCCATGTAGTCCAAATTTTTTTCTAATTCCAGATTTAATATATCTGTTCTATTCTCCAAGATTTGTACCTTTTCTTTAGTATTTTTTGCATCCTCCTTTATTTGCCCAATTGTCCCTTTAATCTCATCCACTTGTGTTTTAATATAGTCTTTTATATCTATCAGTTCAGTTTTCATTTCCTGTTTTATATCACTAATCCCTTCCATTATTTTTTGAAACATATCTGGGGGTATAGCCCCTTCCTGTGGATCAATTGAACCTCTTCGCTCCTGAGCCTTAGCTGCTTTTTTAGTTGTCATTCTCAAAAGAAGCCTTTAATTTCTGATATTAACCACTGTTCCAAAACCTAGAGGCAGTCTATTTCTTTTTTTTTTCCTCCACCAACAAAAGAGTTAATATTCCAGGCCTGTTATTATAGTCCGTCCAGCACAGTTCTTATGTACGTCCAGGAATGCAAAACAATTCTGGTTCACAACACCAAGTGATTAGTAACATATACAAACAGCAGATTCATCCAAAAAGAAATAATCCAAGGAGAAAAATAGTCCAAAATATATTTCCATCAAATAATAATTACCTCTCATCCGTTTTTAATCTTTAAAACTCCAAATTCAGGCCAGCTTTTTGTCGTAAAAAAAAAAATATAAAAATTGTTTACATTTTCTTTCTTCCTTAATTATATTTAAAAGAGAAAAAGTATGACTCACCCAGATTTCTCAGTTGCTGATTCGTAAACAAATCCCTTTTATTGTAGTAATTTAAGCCAAGTGATAAGATTTAGACAGAAGGAGGCTCGCTGGTTAAGAACATTTTTAGAAAGAAAAAAAATGCTTCGCTTTTTTTCAGTACAGCTTGTTGGAAGTCCTGACTCCATCTTCAGCCGATCGGTATGCCTTCTTATCTCAGGGAATTCCTGATCAATTCCAGCAGCCGACAGCTCAACGAAGTCCTGTGGAAAATCTGATCGGTTCACCTATACCTTGGAGAACATTTAAGCCAGTCAAAATTTCCTCTTGGCTGGCTTTTAAACTGAAAAAAGCTTCCTCTGAGGCAGAGATCTCTCAGAGACAATCACCAGCTGAGCACTCACTTCCGGGAAGTCTCCAATCTTAATTGTTTTTGAACACTTAACATTTTCTCCCAAAAACTGAATACTTCTATGTATTTTACTCTAGTCATTGGTATGTGCAGAAACAGCACAGGTTATAAACTGCACAAGAATGCTGATGGAGAAACCATCCCCCCATCCTGCCAACAGGTTTCCCACTGACCATCTTGATGACAGAATAGCAGCCCTCCAAATTTGCCCCTAAGCTGCAAAAATGAACCTACTGCCTGAACAGGGCACAACAGGGGAAGAGGCCAAAGTAATGACTGACCCCTGGCCAGAGCTTGGAAAAGTTACTTTTTTGAACTACAACTCCCATCAGCCTAATCCAGTGGCCATGCTGGCTGGGGCTGATGGGAGTTGTAGTTCAAAGAAAGTAACTTTTCCAAGCTCTGCCCCTGGCCCTTTGGTCAGTCTTAGATATGTGCTGCCGAATCTGAATGCTGCTGTCACCTACTGTGATGTCACCTGCCTCCAAAGCCCAACCAGACTTGTCATTCCTAGAAAATGACCTCCACCAAAATGCCATAACAGCAACAGCGTGAACCAAAACTGCCTCATTGCTAGAATGACATAAAGACACCTAAAGCCCAAAAGGCCCAACAAAATAGCTGGCAAAATAGGACAACAGATATCTGGCACAGGAGGATGGGTACGGGTCCACCCCTCGAGCATTTTCCTAATCCTAAAGTCACCTGAGGAGTTTAGACAAAAATCCACTACCTGCTAATTTACCCCGATTGCCTTCACAGAAAAGCCCTGCTGGTGAAGAACTACACAAAATTTGACTAGCTGCTCCACTGAGACAGGCCAAAGGAGTGAATACTCCTTGTTTAGATGGAAAATGCCCAGTTCCCTACCTGATGTTCAATAATAGTTTCTTGTGCTGATGGCAAGGAATAGCATTATGGCCTTCTCAGCTTCAAACAGCCAAGTTCCCATAGTGCCACTAGCATTGGCTCTGAATGAGGTCTGGCCAAAGCTGACATCTGATGATGGAAAAGGGCATCAGCCATGTTGTTGTCCAGGCCAGGAATGTGGCAAGCAAGATAAAGAGGCACTGGGTCACAAAAACGGGCACCAAGATCATCACTCTAGGGTTCCTAGAAGTAAGGGAATTGATAACACACACCATGGCCTGGTTATCACATTAAAAATGAACCACGGAGTCAGCCAAATAGTCTGCCCACAGATGAACAGCAACCACTATAGGGAAAAACTCTAAAAAGGTCAAATCCCTCATTATGCCAGCCTCAGCCCATGGCCACAACCATGCCTCAGAGCACCAACTGTCCTAAAAAATGATGCCAAAACCCAGGGCTCCAGAAGCATCAGAGTTCATTTGTAGCTCTGTCTCCAACAATAGGTCCTGTCCAGTAATGGAGTGGCAAATTCAGAAGTGCACAGTCCATGATAATCTCACCATACCCCCTCACAGCCATGCCCCCTTCTCCACTTTCTCTCATCTCCTTTGCTGTCCTCCACTATAACAAAATTCCCTAGGAGCCAATCAGTACGAAAGGGGAGGCTGTGTGTTAGCTTCTAAGAAGAGCTTTCTCAGTGGCTAACTCACTTCTTTTCACTCTGATTGGCTCCAATCAGTTGAAAAGGACAAGGACTCTTCTCAGTGGCTAACATGTTCCCTTTTCATGCTGATTGGCTCATACATAGGGGCCTGGCTGGGACCCTGTTCCCAAAAAAGTAATGGGACTATGACATCCCATGACCCTGGATGACTACACTCCTGGTCCTATAGCCACAAGGAAACCCCATTAAACTGATAAAAAAATTGTGACCGTATCAGCAAATCCTCCTTCATAACCCAGGTAACCCTAACTCTGTGATGAGGCCTGCTAAGGCCTTTCATCAGATCACAAATCCTATGAAGGAACATTCTGCCAGAAGCAATATTCCTACAAGCAAAATTTAAATGCCCAACTGACTCCTGAAGCTCTCTAAGGGTAACTATAGCACCCAACATGTTAGCAACCCTACACTTCAACTCACCCAACTTGATTGCCAGCAAACAACAAGCCTGTACCATCGAATCAAGCTCAATTCCCAAAAAGGTAAGCGCAGATGCAGGGCTTTTAATTTTCTCCTTGGCCAAGGGCACTCCCAGCTCATCAGCTAAATGCCCAAATTCAGACATAAGCTGAAAACACTGTTGTGAGGCAGCACAGCTAGCAAAAAAAAGCAAAACCATCAAGATAATGAACTACTGCCTTAGAGCCACCCTGCTTCTTGAGAGCTAACTCAAGGAATGTACTAAAGAGCTCAAAAGCTGAACACGAAACAGAACATCCCATGAGTAGTGCTCGATCTACTTAAAACAACCCCTGAAATGGTCCCTGTGAGAGAGGAGACCCTGGAGACTGGAACAGGGGTCCCTGTGAGAGAGGAGATCCCGGAGATTGGAACAAACGTGGAACAGGAACAAGATTTGGAGTCTATGGACTTTAGAAATAAAATCTATTGTTTGGAACTCAATGTTATCTCTGAAGAAATTAATGAAGATTCTAGAGATAAAGTTATCAATGGCATGGATAATCTTCTGGACTGGATTGATGTGATGGAGCCCAATATAGAGAAAATCTATGGAATTAACTGCAGCCATGTGACAATGGAAAAACTTTCAAGAGATGACCCAGTGTATTTTGAAAAAAAGAACAGAGATATGATTTTACAGCAGTATTTCAGCAACCTATTCAGAATGGATGGCAAGAAAATATTTGGGATAGAGGTAATTCCCATCAGACTCTTACTATATGACTATGGTTTTGACAGCAAGATTATTATGGAATACTGATAATGGAAGATTGGATACTGAAATTACTGGACTTAACAAGACTACTGAAGATGGAAGATGGAAAATGGAACTAATAGGGATAATAGAACAATGGCTACTGAAATTACTGAACCTAACAGATTCTGATGTGATGGATTAATTGAAATGTTTATTTTGACTATGGTTATGACAATAAGATTATCATAATTAGTAATGAGATGGATTAATCGATATGCTTATCTGGAAAAAAAATTGATAGATATATTTCTTAAAGAATTGAAACCTCTCTTTGACTTTTTGTGGAAAGAATAAAGTAATGTTTATGAGATTTGATGATTAAGTAAGATAACTACTGGAGGAAAGTGATTTTATAATATGACTTAAGAGACAGGATTGTTATATATTATAGACTTATAACTGATTTGATCTTTGACAAATGGGAAGTCAATATTTTACTCTTTATTTTTTATTTTTGTTTTTTTTTTTCTTTTTTTCTTTTTTTGTTTAACTATTTTTGATTTTGTTTTTTGTCTTTGAATGTTTTATGATTTCGTCTTGTATGTTTTATGAAAATCTGAATAAAAATTATTGAAAAAAAAAAAAAAAACAACCCCTGAAAGAAAACCTCAAAAGATCAACGTCCAAAGGGTCGAGGTAGAATGCTGACTTGATATCACACTTACCCATGACAATATTGGGGCCAAAAATGCCACACCATAACTACTACTTCAAAGGAAGCACAATACATAGAACACAAATGCTCAGGGATAGCATCATTCATTGACTGCCCTGTTGGATAAGACAGATAATGAATGAGGCAATACTGCCCAAGCTCTTTCTTAGAAACTATGCCCAAGTAAGCATAGGGGGATATTCATAAGAACCCAAAACTTTACCCTCAGCAACCTCCTTATATATTTTCTCCTGTACCACTTCTTCCATTCCAATGTCAGACTTTATATTCTACGACAGGTAAGGTTTATGTTCCCCAACAACTGGAATCTGGAAGCTACAATTAAAACCTTCCTGCAACTAAACTTCATCAGCATGATTGTGGTATTGATGCAACAAATCAGGGTGGGACCCCTTACCTGAAGTCTGTCCATCAGGTCCTGGCTTCTTCCCACATTGTGACCCCCTGAAACCCCATGCTCTAGGGTAGCCCATGAAGGAATGGGAGTCATAAACTGCAACTACAATTTAGGGTCCTTCCTGTCCGACTTCAAGCATTTCTGCGCCTCTCTGTGTAAGCCTTTGGGATCTGCAAAAACATATAAAAGGGAGAAGCAAGAAAAGGGGGGGTTGGAACTCATGCTTCACCCCTTGTGTGAAATGTATGTGTTTACCCTACTGCGGTAGATTTAAAATAAAAAGCCTTTATGGGCTCCCGGGTCATTCTGGGGACTGACTCCTGTCTCTTGCCCTGTGATCACGAGCTCACCGCCCTGTTTGTGCGGGATCCTGGACCGAGCGGTTGGTCGTGCCTCCAGGCAATAAAGGAGCCTACTGGAGACTGAGTAGCTGCGACCTCAATGCATGGTGAGTATGTCCCGGGATGACAGTAGTTAAGAAAGTACCTGGGAGAGTACTAGGTAGGTTGGGCTGTGTCTGGGAACTCAGGAGCTGTGAGAATGACAAGGTGAATGGTGTGTTTGTGGCCGGAAGACGAGTCTCGTGCCTGGCTAGGGCTAACGCCTGTTGACCCTTGCATGGTGTGCCATGCCTGGTCTGTCTGAGCCCGTCTGACTGCCAAGGTGGGTAGCGTAGCCCCTCGTGGCAAACTGCTCCCAGACCGGCGGGACATGGAGTTGTGTGAGAAGAGTGATTGATTGTTATAGCTCCACATAGTTGGAAAGTGCTCCCTGCATAAGTCCTTGCGAGGCAAGGCAAAGAAGGCTTGCACATCCACACACAACAGATGCCCGAACCATGGGAAGTAGCACGAGTAAGCTGAAACCTGGAACTCCCCTGGCCTGCGTTTTAGCAAACTGGCAGAAGCCTGGAGGAGGTGTAGGTCTTTCAAAAAATAAACTGATAAGTTTGTGCCAAAATCAATGGCCAATATACACTGCCTCCTGGGCTCCTGAGGATCAGTGGCCAGACGCAGGAAGCTTTGATAAAAATAGATTGAAGAAATTGAGACTTCAATTAGAGGATGAATTTCCAGGACAAGTTGAATATTTGTTTTTATTCTACAATGGGCCCCAAGGATGTAAAACTACCCCTACTCAATTGGCACTAGCTGCAGCCATTCCCCCTCCCTATAAGGAAGCTAGTGAGATGGATATCTTGTATGATCCCTCACTCTACCCTCCTGGGTTATATCCTAGACTACCCCAGAACGTTACCCCTTTAGAGGGTGTGGTAGGAGAAAATGCAGTAATGTTACATAAGGAAAAGCAGAGACAGGGACAGAGATCTCCCTACAACTTACGAAAACCTTTGACAACCCCAGGCAATACTCTATGGGAAGAATGGGAAAAGCGGGGACTCATCCCTCCCTCACAAAAGGCTTCTAGAGAATTGGCCAGAGCCCCAATCTTCCCAACAGCTCCTACTGATGTTGAAGAAACAGGAATGTTCCCTCTGCAGGAAATCCCAGTTCAAGGGGTAGATCAGATCGAGAGTCCATGTCCCTTTCTCCACTTCAGATTTATTAAACTGGAAATCTCAGACTCCTAAGTTCCGAGATGACCCTGATGGAGTAAAACGTACCTTTGAAACTATATTCATGACACACAGATCCTCATGGACTGATATTCAAGCTCTGATTAAAGCCCTTTTCTCCGGAGCTCCTTTCTCTTATTTTTGGTACGTTTATCTTCTGAAGAAAGAATTTTTCTTGGATGTGTTTTGTTTTATGATACTGCCGTTCTTTAATTCCCGGGCAGTGAACTAGGCTATTTTTTTTAAAAAAAAAATTCTCTTCTTTAACTTCTGTTTGTACAAGGTTGCAAACAAAGAAGAGGGAGGCATGAGGGTTTCACCCCTCCTCCTCTTTTAGTCAAGATCTGTTTTCAAATATTGAAGGCCACACTGATTACTGTACAGAGTGTTGTAGCACTTTCCATGCAATCTGTATGAGTGCACAAAGGGCGGAGAACATCCTCCCCTAGGATCATCCTCAGTGTTGATATCCTTGCCAAATATATTCACCGGTAAGGGAAAAGTGGTGGTGTTTGGCCGTATGGCAGACATGGAAATAGGAGAACTGGATATGCAGTAGTCTCTCCTTTTGAAATAATAGAGGCTGAACCTTTCCCTAATACTTATAGTGCACAAGGAGCAGAATTGTATGCCTTGATGTGTGTGTGTGAAATAGCCAAAGATAAATCAGTGAACATTTATACTGACAGTAAATATGCCTTTGGAATAACCCAAGCCACAGGCCAACTGTGGAAGCAGAGGGGATTTCTAACTTCAGCAGGAACAAAAATTGCGAATGCACAGTTGGTAGAGAAACTTCTTGAGAGTATTCATTTGCCGTCAGCCATTTCCGTAATGCACTGCAAAGGACATTCTCAGGAAAGGACTGATATAGCCAAGGGAACTAATTTCGCAGATCAAGCAGCACAAAAAGCAGCAACAAGAACTTTGCAGATAAATCCTGTCTTGGCTATGGAAATCCAATCCAATCAGAATTATAGTTTAGAAGAATTACAGAAGTGGCATAATTCACTACCTACAGCAGTAAAAGAACTATGGGAGAGAAGTGGGTTGAAAAAAGATGACGACGGAATATTTCGGACTATAGAAGGACTCCCTGTGTTGCCCCCTGCAGCCTTAGGATTGATCCTTCAATTAATTCATACAAAGACACACTGGGGTGATTCAAAAATGGCAGATTACGTTAAGAGACAATGGTTTGTCCCTACTATCCATGTTAAAGCACAAGAAGAAGCATCCAAATGCCAGATATGTCTAAAATCAAATCCAAAGGGGGGACAAAAGGGCCGGCCAAGTAGCAGACCATGGGCTTTTGTCCCATTTGAAAGCTTACAGATTGACTTTGCAGACTTACCCCCTTGCAGGGGATACAAACACTTATTGGTAATAGTGGACCAGTTAACCGGCTGGGTGGAGGCTTTCCCCACCCGACATGCAACTGCTCTAGTGGTCGCAAAAAAAATATTAAAAGAACTGATCCCAAGGTATGGTGTGCCACGACCTATAGATTCAGATCAAGGGACTCACTTCAGTGCAGAAATAATACAACCTGTGACAAAAGCATTGGGGATAGATTGACGTTTACATACCCCTTGGCATCCCCAAAGCTCTGGACAAGTGGAAAAAATGAAATCTACCATTAAAAGTTCTCTCTTGAAACTGACTATGGAGACCCATCTGAAATGGGTTGATGCATTTCCATTAACTTTACATAATATTAGAATCTCACCAAGAGGAAAACTAAAGGTTTCCCCTTTTGAGCTTTTGTTTGGGTGGCCCCCATATCTGTGGAATCCCGTACCTGCTTTCCTCCCACCATTTGTGATAACTGATTCACTGTTTGTTGAATTCATACATCTCTGTCTGAAGCAGTTAAAATCTCTCCACAGATATGCCAGAGAAGACCAGCCGCTGCCTCTAGACGTTCAAGCACATTCCTTTGAGCCTGGAGATTGCGTCTACATCAAAACCTACCAGTGGAAAACTTTGGAACCCAGATGGCAAGGCCCTTTTGTCACATTATTAACAACGCCAACAGCTCTTAAAGTGGCAGAAAAAGCCAGCTGGATTCATTACTCCCAGTGCAACCATGGACCAGGATGAGAAGCAGACGACAGAGAGGCAGCCAAGGCCTTAGCAACAGGGGGGAGGCAGGAGAAGAGCCCAGAAGAAAAGTGGCTAGTGGAAACCTTACTGGGTTTCGGCCTGAAGACTCGATTATGATGCTGCAAATGAACTTCCTCACCTTCCTCCTGGAAGAGCCTCAGTGGGCTATTCCTGTAGTATTGTTTATTGTCCTGATTGCTTTTATTTTCCTCTGTCTTATTTGCTCACGACCTCTCCAGGAAGATTTCTGGAGGGGAAAGATTAAAGGAACTCCTTATTTCACTCAAGGGGAGTTCCTGGGACTGAAAGCAGGCCCTTGGAGCAGATCAACACTGCCATCATGAGGTGGCTTAGATTGCTCAGTATCACGTTATGGTTTCAAATGTGTATGCCTATGTTACATTCAAACACCATGTTCCAAATGATTGAACACCTTACAAATCACACCAAACTACAAATAGTTGGTTATGTGTGGAGGGAGGAGGCTCCACTTCAGTAGCACTCCCCTTCTTTGTGTTACCCCTTACAGCAGAAGAGATGGTTTCCAGCTTGGAGGATCCTCACGATGCAAACCAAACCTGGAAAACTGTTGGGTTTAGGTCATGTGGTGACTGGTGGGAAATAAAGCCACGCCTTGGAAATTGGTGTTTCACTAGGAGACAATCACCTCAAGGACAAGGTCTGTATGTAGGGACTTCCAGATGTCTGTATACCCTAGATTGGGTACCTGATCCTATATGGGCAGACAAAGGTCTGAATTGTTCTCGCTATGGGGAATGGAACAACACCCATCCAAACCAGAGTTTTTGTAACTGTTCCCAAGAAGATGAGTTAATGAAATTGGCAGCTTCACAATACACCACATGCAAATGTGAGAATTTAACTATGACTAACTATTGGAGTTACTATGTGTTCTTTGTCTGTAGAGAACAGAATATGTCCTCCAATATATACAAGGATCAGAGAAGAAAATTAAGATGGAAGTTTCAAAACAATACAGCCATACCTGGGTTCATGCAAAGTTGGGTGGAAAATGGGTCATGGTATTCATTGAATAACCCAGCTTGTGTAAATAGCACCATAGATAATTCCACTGAGGCCATGTTATGTGACTATAATACCAGCACCTGCGCACACTGCATATTTCCTAGTCCTTTTCATGGTGGATTGTATGATCCCTATAGAAATCCTTCGATAACAGACCCAACAAGAAATATCTTTTTTGACCAAGGACATTTGGAGGAAAAAGAAAAAGAGCAAAGGCAGGTTATTATTTCATCTGTGGGAACAGGGCGTGGAAAGTACTCCCTGCTACTTGGTGGGGCACTTGCTATGTTGGAGCCCTAAGACCCCCTATAAGGTATCACCCTCTTAATTCTACCATATTACATCCCCTGTTTGAAAGAGTAAAAAGGGCAAATACTTACTACCACAGTCAGCAAACGTGGGGCTAAACAATTTGGACACCCAGAGACTTGGTAGAATATTATGAGCCCTTTACTTGGTCCAAATTAGGAGTAAGGGGACTTAGATCAACAACAAATGCCATTATAAGACTACAGGCAGTGGTCGAAATATTGGCAAATAATACATCAGAGATTTTAGCCCTTATGGTCCAGGAAATGAGGCAAATTAGGCAAGCTATTTTGCAACAACGATTGGGGCTTGATTATTTATTAGCTGCCAGAGGAGGCCTCTGCGGATTAATAAATTCCTCAGACTGTTGTGTTCAAATTGATGACAGAGGGAAAGTGATCACGGATTTAGCCACAGACATAAAAAATGTTGCTCATGTCGGTAATCAGATCTGGACAGGAGGAGAACCCTGGTCCTGGCTTACATCTTGGCTGCCGAACCTCCATTGGTTACAACAACTTGGTATATATACCATATGCAGTGTAATAATGCTAATAATGTTTTGCTGTTGCTTGCAATGTTTACCAAATCTTATTCACATATGTGGAAATTGGATTAAAAAACCCGTGATAAATCCAATGAGCTTTCATGAAAGAAGGAAATTAATGTTTCAACAAGAAATTTGACATCATGAGAAATATGTTAAAAAAGGGGGAGAATGTAGTAAAAACAGATAGAAAGCTACACCAAGGCAGTATCCTAGGACAACAGGAGACTTGTAAACGCTTGAGTTAGAAAGCTACAACCACATACGCAACTGTGTGCATCTTGTTCTGCTGATTACATACATTCCTTGCTGCCTGGTTAGATAAGCCTCTCTGCGCCTCTCTGTGTAAGCCTTTGGGATCTGCAAAAACATATAAAAGGGAGAAGCAAGAAAAGGGGGGGTCGGAACTCATGCTTCACCCCTTGTGTGAAATGTATGTGTTTACCCTACTGCAATAGATTTAAAATAAAAAGCCTTGAACTCGCAGCTACTTTTGTTGGTCTCTTTCTCTACTTGAGAGAACCCCATAAGTTTTACAACAACGTTTATCCTTCTGCTTAGGCTCACAACACAACAAGGAAAAGACATTCATGTATTTACCCTTCCAAATACTCTCCTTGGTTGCCAATGATAAATGAGCCCCCAGGGGTGTGGATGCCTCACCAAATAGAACTGCCACAGCCTGAACAGAAGCCACAGGATTTGTAGTTATGTGAGTGATCGCTGCAACCTGTGCAGCTGCCTGTGTGCTCCCACAATACCTGCTTACATGCATCCCACACAGGCTTCCACAAGGAAGGAGAGCCATTCCACAAATACCAGGCATTTCCCCCACATAAGCAGGGTAAGGCCACCCCTCACCTGTACCCCAAGGCATAAACTAGGAACTCATGCCAGGTCACGCAAGAAAACCCCATGCCAGACCCTGAGAAATAGACTCATCAAGCTCTGGTTGAGCACTGGCCTCTGCCTCAGGAGTCCCCATAGCCACAGGTTCAACTTCAAGTACTGCAGTCACCAGGGCAAACTGATCAGATGAACCCTCCAAGGCAGCTAAATGGTCCAAAACAGCATTCCAGTCAGTATCACAAAGAACTTTTTTATCCTTCTTACCTGTGACCACCATGGTCCTCTTCTGAGCAGTCCCCTAAGATTGCCTATTCAGCCTCTCCAATGGCTCAATCCGGGCCAAAACTGATGCCATATCAGGGCCCTCATCAGATGATGATGAAAGCCTTCCAAATGAAAAGGCTTACCAAGCCCTTTAAGACCAAATTAAAATGGCCAGCAGTGCCAAAAGGCCTATTCAAAATGGCTGCAGGTGTCAAAATGTCTATTCAAAATGGCCACCAAGTCACAAGGTCTCTGAAACAGCCCCTGCAGGACAGGCCAACTAGGCCCCAAAATGGCTGCCAGGGCTACGCCTCCTAAGTGGCCACCCAAGCAGCAGGCCTACAAGGCCAAAGGAGGCTTATAATGCCTGGAACCAGGCCACCCATCAGCCACCAAAAGGACAGGCTGACCAGGCCAAAAAGGAGCCTAAAGCTCCCCCCCCAAGCAGGCTACCAAGCTCCACGACTGTGGCCACTTATGCAGCTTCGCTTACCTGTGCAAAGCTCTGGGGAGTGGTAGCACAGTTGTGGCCGAGGGTGAAGTCGCAGTAGCTATTTTGAAGAAGGGAATGTCGCGCGTTGCATTGCGATGATGCACGGCATTCCGCACAGAGGGGGCGGAGCTACGGGCCTATTTAAGCCCGCTCAGCCCCCTCCGACTTCCTCTTGGCTCGTGACGCCCGTCCCACCCTCCCTCTTTTACAGTGTGACCATGGTCGCTTCGGGGCTGAGTAGGAATTTTTATCCTGCCCATCCTTGTTGGCGGGCAGGTTTTTTGCCTGCTCCACACTTTGGGGGATGGAGGGAACTGGGTTAGAGGGTGTCGTGATTAATAGGCTGTGTTTTGGCTAATTTGGCTAATTTGGTTCAAATCAAATTATTAATGTGGACATATTTTGGACACGGATTCGGTAAAGTGCGGGAGGGGAAATAGGTAATGACAGCTAGGTGGCCCCCTTAGGCACCTTTCAAGGTGATTGGTGGTTCCGGAGGCCTGTGTCTCAGGGTTATACGGCCCGAGGGCAGGATATGGACTGCTTTTGGGGCCAACTTACCTCATCCACCTGAGGGCTCTACGGCCCCGGGGGGTGGTGACATGGGAAGGCCTCCCTACTCACCTACAAGGTGTGGCTGGGGCAAGGGGTAAGCAAAAGGGGGCTTGCCATTTGCCCCAGCAGGGGCTGGTCGCCCGAGAGCTGTAGGGCAAGCTGCTTGCCTATAGTTAGTTCCCGCACTTAGGTTTCACCTCTGCAGGTCGCTTTAAACGTTCTTGTTTATAATTTAATAAAGTGGCCCTTTATTCAACCATAGCTGCTGTTGTCTGCGTATTATTTCACCCATCGACCGCAAATAAATCCCCAGCGCACACACTCCAAACAGCACAGGAAAGAGCACTCCAAGATCCGCTGCTACTGCCGCTGCCTGGAAAGGACCTGATGTCCACAAAGCCACAAAACACGGCACACCTCCAATCCCCAACAAGCGTGACTGATCACCGTTGCCACACCATCCCAGCCTGGCCCCAAACAGGGCACCTCCACCAAGTCAAAAAGGCTTCTCCTGATGAAGGTGTCATGCTTCAGCACTGCACAAGGTTGGAAAGAGGCCTAGGAGGGGCAGAACAAGGCTTAAATACAGTACCCTGTCCTGCCCCAGTGCGGTGCTGTGTTCATGGCCACACATAGGGTAGCTGAAGCTGCACCAGGACTCCCCTAATGTACTTGCAAAGCCCCACCGCTGCCATAGCAGGAATTATCATTAGACATTTAATCTCACAATTTGTTGCACAAATTCTGTACTTATCTGGATGGTTCTGGTTGCAAGCTGTCAGGCACAGCTAAGAGTCATTTGGTGACAGCAGAAGCATGTTTAAATCCATGTTTAAACTTCATTGAAATTCAGTCTGAACAATCAGAGAGGAGAAGAAAATTGTTTTTATTTTCACAGTAGGCTATTGTCGACGGTGACCATTTGGAACAGTGCAATGTTGCTAAATGATTGCACAGAAAAGACTATTATATTGTCAGCAGGTATTTCTGTGTAATATTTCGTACAAATATTATTTAACATACCAAGGAGGAGAGAGTTGTACTGGGAGGCAGTACATTATGCTTAATAATGGGCAAACTGACCCCATTATGATTTGGAATCTGGCAGCCAAGTTTCAAATCCAATATGATAAACCGAGACACACACCTTGCAAAAAGCTTTCTTTTGAAGTATTTCCACTTTTTTTGTGGATGCGTCTCACCAAAGTGAATCTTTATATTATATGACATTCTTTTTCCACCCTATGCATCACCCACATTCATTGTTAGAAGGAATTCTTATTCTGAACTGGGAATCTGATTTATTTTTATTAGGTTCTGTTTTAGTTGAGTTCGAATAGATTTTCAAATGACAATTAGAAGTTTGCAATTCCTGATGCCAGTTGATTATGATTTGCAACTAAACATCTCTACATCAATTTTAGCGTCTGATCCCTTTCCCATTCTTGCTAGAATGGTGCACATAATATATTTAAACATATATAAGATACCAGTAACGGTGTGTTCTCCACAAGCACAATGGTACTATAATGGCAGTATTTGCTTTGCATGCAGAAGATCCCAGGTTTAGTCCCTAGCATCTCCAGGTAGGGCTGGGAATGAGACTGCTGCCTGTCAGTGCAGACAGTACTGAGCTATATGTACCCATGGCTTGACTTAGTATAAGGAAGCCTCTGATGTTCCTGTGTTGTTCCTATGATTTAATGAAAGCCCTTTTCAGTCAGTCACTTCCCATGGGTATTGAATGAGTGAAGAGGCTTTTGACAATGAAGCCATCTAATCTAACCCATCCTCCAAGACATCAATGTGGATGTCAGCAGCGCTCCCCATGAAGCAGATGGCATCTGTTTGAAAGGGCTCTAAGCACATGTGGATGCCAAGGGCTCCCTCCCTTGGGAAATAAACCCTGATTGACTAGGATCATGGACGGAGACCTATCTGTAAAATCTATATGCACACAGACCCCCTTCAAACTGATGCTAATGGTACATGCATCAGTATCAAGAGGGTGGGGAGAGCCGGTGGAAGCATTATTTTCAGAATGCCCTTCCCAGATTCAGTACCCACTGGTACTACATACATTGGTACTACTGTAGTCCATGCACTGATAACTTCATGTCTAGATTACTGCAATGTGCTCTGTCTGGAGCTGCCGTTGGGTCTAATCTTGAAGCTCAGCTAATGCAGCATGTTGCAGCTAGACTGGTGATGGGAACAGCAACTCCATGAAATTCCACACAAGCCTATTAGAAATCAGGCAGGCACCATGCTGAATGTTGTTCTGATGTTCTACTATTCCATCACCCCCTTTGCATTTGCCTTTGGTGGGCGGGGGGAAGATGTTCTTTTACGATGAGGTCAGATAAGCAATAAAGGTTAAACTAGCTGTGCTAAGCAATATGGCTTTATTCAGCTAATAGATAATACTTCAGCATTACAAATAATGTCCTTCATTGCAGAAAATATGTTATCAGTCCCAGCTATGAGGGGGAGGAAGACCTCCTCCCCTATAGTGAACTGAGGGTCAGTTTAGCAGCCTTCCCTAGGCCTTCACAGAGTCTATACCATTGATGTGTGATGGCTGATGGCTGCTGTGTGTCTCTCTTCTTTCCCTGTTAACCTTTAATACCTCGGGAAGCATAGGAGACTGTGCAGGAACTAGGAGGGGGAGGCTATTAACCCTTACATAGCCAACGGTTGGAAAAAGTTGCACCAGCAGGTATGGACAGAAACCCCACTCTATTCCCCCAGGCAGGGAAGCCTGTTGAGGTGAGAAAGTGGCATCAGGGAAACTTGCCTGATTGATGGATGACTGCCAGTCACTGCAGTAGCCACCATGTTTGGCAAATAACTGTGTCAAATCTACAGAAGGAAATGAATTAGGCAAGAAGGGAGTTGTAAGGCACCTTGAAATATTCTAGGGATGCAAACATGGAGTTATAGGCTATAACTCACTGTTTTCCAGACAATCAGATATTTATTAATGGAATATGGTATATGTTGTTTCTAAATAAATAATTTGAAAGTGAACTGGGTCATCCAATTATTGAGATATATTATTTGATTGCTATTCAATCACATTAAAATAAGTTGCCCATCTGAGCCCAGTTTATGGACGACAGATGTTCATATTACAGACTAAAACAAATGCCAATTATCATTCATTAATATCTTGCTGGCAATCTCGTCACATAAGTTTAGTTTAGTTTAGTTTAATTTCATTTATAAACCGCCCATAACCAACGGCTCCCTGGGCGGTGTACAACATAAGATAATACAATAAATCAAAAAAATCACGAAATATAAAAAATACAGATACATAATAACAATAATGTAATATTAAGATCACTAAACCATTAAAACATTAAAATACTTTAACATGAATTAAAATGCCTGGGAGAATAGAAAGGTTTTAGCCTGGTGCCGAAAGGATAACAACGTGGGTGCCAGGCGTACCTCCTCGGGGAGACTATTCCACAATTCGGGGGCCACCACCGAAAAGGCCCTGGATCTTGTCACTATCCTCCGAGCTTCTCGATGAGTCGGTACTCGAAGGAGGGCCTTAGATGTCGAACGAAGTGCACGGGTAGGTTCGTAGCAGGAGAGGCGTTCCATCAGGTATTGCGGACCCGCACCGTGTAAGGCTTTATAGGTCAATACCAGCACCTTGAATCTAGCCCGGAAACAAATCGGCAACCAGTGCAAACGGGCCAGAACAGGTGTAATATGTGAGGACCGATTGGTCCTCGTCAACAGTCTGGCTGCTGCATTTTGCACTAGCTGCAGCTTCCGAACCGTCTTCAAGGGCAGCCCCACATAGAGTGCATTACAGTAGTCCAATCTAGAGGTCACCAGAGCATAAACAACTGAGGCGAGGTCGTCACTGCCCAGATAGGGGCGTAGTTGGGCTACCAACCGAAGTTGGTAGAACGCATTCCGAGCCACCGAGGCTACCTGAGCCTCCAGTGACAAGGAAGGATAGAAAAGAACCCCCAGACTATGAACCTATTCCTTCAGAGGGAGTGTAACCCCATCTAGAACAGGGTGAACATCCACCATCTGGGCTGGGAAGGCATTCACCAACAGCGTCTCGGTCTTGTCTGGATTTAGTTTCAGTTTATTAGCTCCCATCCAGTCCATTATCGCGGCCAGGCAATGGCTCAGCACATCAACAGCCTCACCTGAAGAAGATGAGAAGGAGAAATAGAGCTGCATGTCATCAGCGTACTGATGGCAACACACTCCAAAACTCCGGATGACCGCACCCAGAGGCTTCATGTAGATGTTGAAAAGCATGGGGGACAGAACCGATCCCTGAGGGACTCCACAATGGAGAGTCCAGGGTATCGAGCAATGCTCCCCAAGCACTACCTTCTGGAGACGATCCGCCAAGTAAGAGCGGAGCCACTGCCAAGCAGTAACCCCAACTCCCAACTCCACGAGTCTCTCCAGAAGGATACCATGGTCGATGGTATCAAAAGCAGCTGAGAGATCAAGGAGAATCAACAGAGTGACACTCCCCCTGTCCCTCTCCCGACAAAGAAAGAGTGGGTTTAGTGAATGGAATGCACGCATTCTTATAGGAATCTTGGCCTCTGTGTCACAGTTCATAACAGCTACTTAATGACCTATGAAGCCTATCTGAGATGTCTGTTTTGACTGAGATGTTCTTGTTCTACAAAGAGGTTTTTATCAGTGGCCAAGCAGGGCCTTTTCCATCAACATTAAATTCAATATGGAAAACATGTTTCTTGATGTCCTCCTCTACCTTAATCTTTGTCTCTCTGATGTGATAGCCTTTTTCCCTTTAAACATCTCATTATATTATTCTCTTCCCTCAGCTGAATATGGTGTTAGTCAGTCACTTTCCATCTTTCTTCAGAAAAAGTGTTTCATACCTGTGGACAGACTGATTTCTCAATGCACTTTGCTTTGAAATTTTAAATCAAACATTTAATGAGCATCCATCTTATTCTGCTATAAGCGGTAGTGGTAGGCTATCACATTGGCTGCCATCATACTACCTGGATTGTATTGTTACATTATTATGCAAAACCTCCTGAAATCATTGTTACAATTTCTCTAGTACAATCTGTGAAGATTCAGTTGTAGCACTTCCAAAGAGCTGCACTTCTCTAAATTTGTATTACAGTACCAGATTTACAGCACAATCGTATCCATGTCTACTCAGGAATAAGCTTCATTAATTTTATTTTATCTTACTCCCAGGTAGGTGTGTAGCCTTAGATGCTACTTTGCTTTTCGTTACAAGAATAATTATCAGGAGTTACATTCTTTTACTCTGGTGTTTTTCTAAAATCAGGCACACACTGAATGTTTAGCCTCTTTAATCATTTAGAGCGAAGGTATTGCTTTTACCAATGTTGAAATACTCCTTCCAAATATCTTTAATTGTACTTTTTCTGTGACTTTTCATTTTATGTTTGCAGCCATTGTTTCTTCTCTCTGTTACTGCTTCAGAACAATTTACTCCCCTCATGCTATCTCATTTGACTTAATAAACCCAGCCAATCAGGAATCACACAGTGAAGTTAATATTATAACACTATCAGTTGCATGCACAATCATATGTACACTTAACCTGGGAGCAAGCCCCTTTGAATACAGTGGGACTGACTTTTGAGTAAACATGGGCTGGATTGTAGATGCACAGTAAAAAAATTATATATGATTAATCAGTGACGGCAAATGAAAGCAAATGAGACCGGGGGCAATGCTTCCTGCTTTCTGTTTTGACTCCCTTTCCAACTATTTGTAAACAATTGCTGAAGGAAGAGTGGCTTTTCATTCCCTATTTATTAATTGTTGATATTTATTACATTTATACGGCACATTTCCTGCAAAGAACTCAAGGTGTGTACACAGTTCTCTTCCCATTTTATCCACACTACAACCCTGTGAGGTATGTTAGGCTGAAGAGACTGTGATTGGCCCAACCTCACCCATTGAACTTTGTTTTATTTTCAAAATAAATAAACAACTATAACCAACAAAATAGACCCAAAATACTATCTATGTAGACCCATTGTTTGTGACTGAGTGGGGATTTGAACCCTTGTAAACCAGGTTCCACTCCAGCACTGTAACCACTATACCACACTGGCTCTTTTGCAAATTTTACTTGGCCCTAGTTCTTATTAAGCACACATTCAGTTCAGTACAGCTGTATATCACTTATACATCTTAAACTGTAGTCTTCTATGATGACTATGCCATTAACAGGGAGAACAATTTCTTACTGCCATTAGTTGTTAGATGTTCTGCACTGTTCTGCAGAGTATTCTGCATTCTTTTCTGGGCCACCACTATATGATAATTTGCAGGACACAGTGCCACTAACACTGCCCCCCAATGATCCTGGTGACTTCACAGGTCTATACAGGGGAAGGCGGTCCTTCTGGTAACCTGGTCCCAAGCTATTTAGAATGTTGCATGTAAATAACAAGACCTTAAAAATGGCTCAGCAGCTAAGAGGCAGCCATTGCAGTTCCTGTAGCAAGATATAATATGTGCCTGATAAAGTGCACCACCAACCACGAACTGCAGCCCCTGGAACAGTCTCAAGGGAAGCCCCTTATAAAGGTTGAGGTTACCAATGTGCGAGTATAACAATGATGATGATGATGATTTATATCCCACCCTTCCTCCCAGAAGGAGCCCAGCTATCCTTACCTAGGAAAGGGTATAGTTGGCATGCCAACCAAAGTTGATAGCAGGGACTCCATGCCACAACAATGACAGCTTTGGGAGTACCCTCAAAATCTATACCTGTTTTTTCAGAGGGAATGGAACCCCATCTAGAACAGATACACTTCCCCAAATCCAAGATCTGGGAACCACTCAACCCAAGTTTCCATCTTACCAGGATTCAGCTTCAGTTTGTTGGTCCTCATCCAGTCCACCACTGCATCCATGACCAGTTTAGCACAGGCATGGCTTCTTCTGAATCAGGTGTAACAGAGGAATAGAGAAGAGGGTCATCAGCATACTGCTGACACCACACTCCAAATCTCCCAATGAGCCAGTGGCTTCATATAAAGGTTACTTAGCATTGGAGACAAAATACTGCCTTGTGGCATCCCACGAAACAGTTGTCTGGGCATCAACACATAGTCACCCAATACTACTCTCTGCAGTTAGTCCTACAAATATAAGTGGAGCCACTGTAAAACAACTCCCAGAGGTGGCCTAGGAGGATACCATGGTCAGTGGTGTCAGAAGTTGCTAAGAAACTGAGCAAGAGCAAAAGAGTCACACTCCCACCTCTTCCACAGGAGGTTATCCATCAGGGTGACCAAGGTCAATTCTGTCCCAAAGACAGGCCTGAACGCAGGCTGGAATGGGTCAATATAATCCATTTCCTCTAAAAGTGTTTGAAGCTGAACCACCACGATGGTGTCAGCCACCTTGCCCTCACACCATTCTTGGGAGTCTTTCAAGCTTTAGGATCAGCTTTGGGTGGTGGCGGAGGCTGCAGTAGGAGAACGGCGTGGAAAAGTCTCAATCTTGAAGCAGAATACTTGAACTCTAGGAGTAATACTCCCACACACATGTAGCTAAATAGTTCAATAGTTCATGTGACAATTCTCTGAATTATATCAAAATAACTTTATATTTTCATTACAAACCTGAACATTATCTCATTACAATGGTAACTGCAGAAATAGAGATCCTATTTACAAATAATTTTCATGGGTTGTGCTTATTCCAATTATGAGTGCCGCTTTGGTGATAGATATTTTTGATATAAAATTATAGCTATTAACTAGTTTTCCAAATTTATAGGGAGTCATAAGCTGTATAGGCAGGATTTCTGGGAAGAAATATTGTGTTCGGGAACAGAATGATTTAATGACCTAATATGTTTAAGAAATGACTTCTTACTTTCACTTGATCCTAATAAAATGAAACTCTCTGCATAGAGAGTTTCTTGGATTCTGACTCAAGAAATGAGTTATTTATACTATGTGCATAGCAAGTCACAGTGAACAAGATTGTTCAGCGACGTGATCTTTATTAGCAATGGATCAAGCATATAAGGGGTGAGAGAGGAATCCTTCAAGATTAATGTTAATGAGTTTTGTTCAGGGATGCTGTAAAAGATCAATTGGACTAACATGACAGCTGTAAGTATGAAACATTCTTAGAGCTTTTGATTTCTTCTTTGCTGGTTACTGGTTACTCTTCTCCAAATATTTTCAGCTCATCGCATTCACCAGTATCTGAATGATAAGAGTACTCTAGGAAACCATTGTTCAGGGAGATCACATCCCTTTTGTCCATGGTGTCTCAGATTCTATCTTACAATCTTTTTAAGGAAAAAAAAGGATCTCAAATGGTAGGGCTGGGAAGGCCCCCTACTTGAAATTTTGGACTGCAGCTGCCAGCCAGAGAAGATAATACAAAGCTAGATGGACAGTTGATCTGATCCAGTATAAGGCAGCTTCATAGGCTCTTCTCCGTATGTCACCTACAGTTTCTTTCTCCCAGTTCTACCTGCTCTAATGCTGGAGAAATTACTGCGACTTTTCCTTACAAGAAATGTAGGTTTGACTGTAATTCCTGCCACTCTAATAATGATCTAAGTAATCCATGAGATTTATTATATTTGTCTTCTCAGCAGTCATATATGGGAAAGTTAGCCCGATCAATGCTGTTAGCAGAGGACAATATCTCAAACAGCACCATTTGTCTAATATTTCACTTCCATGGTTTCACTTTTAAAAAAATCTTTCTGGACTGATTCGGCAGTTTGGAGTGATTTATGGGCATCTGCCTTTCACAAATGCAGGGTCCCCTGTTGTTTAATATTTATCTAGTGCTCTCCCAAGATATCATGTGTGGCCACTATTTGTCTATTTTTATTTCTATTATCTTATGCAGATAATACACAGCTTCGCTTGACATTTCTCCTGATTGAGGGACCAAGCTCTCTTTCGATACTGTCACCTTTTATGACATTTATCATTCAGTGGAAAGGAACTGGCTGTGGCTCAAGATGGGGTATGAACAACAAATTGTAGTATGCTGACTTCCAACGTAACCCTGATGAATTTACATATCCCCTTCTTTCTTTATATGGATTGCTAGACTGCAGACACTTCAGATACTGACTAATGCTCTCCCTATTCATCTGCTGAAATATATTCAGATGAGAGGAAGTTGTCTCCCTTACTGATTCATAAAACATTGCTAGTGTACATCCCTGTTTCCCACTCCTGGTATTTTTGAATTTAGATAACCTATCTCAACCAAACTGGGAATTTCACTTCTCCTAGAACACATACATATAGTGCTAATTAAAAGTAAACACACACACACATTCAGATGCCACAGCTGGTACTTTAGCAGCTGAAAGGGGGGGAATTAATAGCTGTGCAGATTGAACAGGGAATTCTAGTAGGAGTGTCTTGTCATGGAAATGACACCTGCTGAAATTCCCTTTTCTGCACAAATATTCAAGGTGCAGGAGCCCTTTCGATACTGTCACCTTTTAAGACATTTATCATTCAGTGGAAAGGAACAGGCTGTGGCCCTGTCTGTCATATTCCCTCTGCAATCACCTTGCCTTTAGCAGAAAATGATATGTGTGGCCCCCCACAGATAAGCAATGCCTCTGCTTATTACTGTCCAGACACTAGGAAAGACTCAACCCTAATGTATCTTTGTGCCCTTAAAAGACCACAGCTATGGACTGACTTCCTCTACCTTTTATTGTTGTTCTTTCACTCTAGGATAACTCTACTGCCACCATTAGATACTGTCAGCAGTCCTTTCTTCTGTACCAATTTAAGTGTCCAGGGATAGCTGGCCAATATGTGCTTAACATCAAACAGGTTTATTCAACAAAAATCATAAATACAAACCAGATCATGTTTAACTCAGATTCTCAAGCATGCTGGTACAGTTGTATGTTCTTCAGTTCTAAAAAGTTACACTTAATTGAGTTCTCATCACTTAATACAATTAAGTCCTTCCTCTCTACTCACCACTAAACCTCCCTTCCAACATGCACTGCTCAAGACCCAGTTCCTAACTATCTCATAAACACAGCCCCATGGAACTCTCTCAAGAACCAAACCCTAACCCTTCCAGAACTATTTCCTATTTCTCAAGTATGTACCCTGTCTGTCAACCATCATTTACTCAAATATAAACTACCACCCCCATTCTCTCAGCCAATCACACACAGCATTCACCAACGTTCCATCTCACTCACTCCCCATCCCTTCACTAACTACTTAACGTATAGAACCTAATACCAACCTCTACCATAAATAGTATAATATATGTACATTGAAGCATCACACTGTCATTCTTCAAATCTGTCACCCTAAGGGCAACCTCTCCCCACATCCCAAGGGTCACTAATTAATCTGTAGTGGAAACGTCCTGCTGATAAACAAGGGTGTGGATAAAAGCCACTTAATTAGAGATGGGCAAATCCTATTTAGGGATGGGGAAGAAATTCAATTCTCTTTGCATGTAAAGCCAAATCTATCATATCTGCACTTTCTGAAACAATGTGAGAACTGTATCACACCCATCCTTCAAAATTCACACTTATCTGAATTTTGCAGGGGAGTTCTCCAGCCAAACAATGTTTATAAAGGTGAATATATTAGGGGAAAGTGTGCATAAAAATAAATATATTGGGGAAAATAATATGCATTCTATAAGAAGAAATTGCTTGTCAACATGTGCACATTGGTCAAATCTACATAGAAAAAGGTGTGATTTTAATTGCTCCAGAAATGTGGAGAACTGAATTTAAGATCAGCGACATGAGAAACTAAATTGACAGATCATTTCATCCCTACCTCCAAAGCTGTCCTGGGATTGGATTGTAATTTCCTGAAATTTCCCCCCAAAACTTAGGAAAAATGTGGGAATTTTCCCAAGACAATCCAAGTGACTCAGAAAATTTGCCAGTGCAACACCTCCCCCCCAAGCCATCCCTGCCACCCATCCTCCATGTAATGCTATATATCATGCAAAGAACAGCTTTGTCAAAGAAGTGCAAAGGATGGGAAGAGTGGTTTGTGGGGGCCAGGGGTGACCTCAGAGGTAGAAGCATGGTGAAGCTGCATACAGCAGGGCTGGATTAAGCTGAGGAGGGCCCCTAGGCTGATTGGTGTTTGGGGGGCCCTTCCTTCTTTCTTTTTAAAGGAAGCATACACTCCACTGTACTGACTGAATAAGTAAAGCAGCTATTTTCTTGCTAGGTGTGCTGAATGCACCCTGAAGAACAGCACATCCTGACTGATTTTAGCCAGTGTAGTGCCTAGAGAATTAGACAGACAGACAGCATGGCGTAGTGTCAGGCTAGGACTAGGAGACCAGGGTTCAAATCCATGCTCAGCTGTGAAGCTCACTGGGTGACCTTGGGCCAGTCATTGCTTCAGCCCAGTCTAATCACAGGGGTGTTAGAAGGATAAAATGGGGAAGGGAAGAGCTCTGTACACCACCTGGAGCTCCTTGAAGGAAAAGTGGGATATGAATGCAATAAACAATAAATAAATAAGGTGACAGAGAACGGCCACTGAAACACATTGGCTCTTTCCGAATAGCCACTGACACATTAAATTCAGAGTGAGAGATGGTTGCCTACCCAGTGGGACTTCGGGGACCCTTACAAACGGCCAACACAGACACACACCCTAAATGCCATTATCTGGATGTCCCCTTCCTTTGGTACCAAACCTATCCTTGCTGGCCTACCACATGCAGAGAAGTGAGGGGCTTGCACAGGGGGGTGTCTAAGGACACACTTTGCAACCCCACCATCAGGGGCCTCTCCACTTCAAACCATTCACCCATGTGCATGGTGCATCTGGGAGGCCCGAATGTTTTCCCCACAGCAGGGCGATGTGGTGGGGAGGGAAGGAGCTCCTTGCTCGCCCTGCAGGCTCTGTGCCGTGCTGCCCTCCCAGCCCAGGTCAGGGGAATGGGGCGACTTCCCTCCTCCATCCCAGAGGGGGGGACATCATTTCCCAAGTTCAGGGGAGGGGGGCTGCATGTCAGAAAGTTGCTGGCGTGACATCATGCCACACTGCATCATGCTCCGTTGGATGCTTGGATGCATGCAGGGGGCTTCCCTAGCCAGACACCCCCCAGGCACAAACACCAAACTGCACCCCGAGCCCCGCCTCTGTGCAAGAGGCAGTTGTACCTGAAGAGCAGCCTCCGGAGCTGATGCCCGCTCCCCTCCAGGATCCCGTAGAGAGCCCGAGCACCCCGCATCATCCCAGGGCTCCATCGCCCCGCCGCCGACCTCGGCGCACACAGACCCAACCTCAGCCTCAGACGATGGAGGCAGCCCAGTGGTGTGGCTGTCAGGGGCATCCAGGGACACCCAGTCACTGCCTACCCCACTGCCAAAGCTCACGCACCTCATTCACTCGCTGTGGGGTGAGCTTCCAACAAACCACGAGGTGCTCCCTGCATGCATGGCCTCCCTGGGAGCCGTAGTTCCCTGCCTGGCCCCGCCACAGCACCCCCTCGGCCAGGGGACTACAACTCCCAGCAGCCTCACACCATGCCGCCTGCCCGCAAGGAGGGCTGCCCACTGGCCATCTCTCCACCATCAAGCCCTAGCCCAGAGCCGGAGCTGGAGGGGCATGGCCGACAGATGGCCTCCCCGCCCTGGTGGCTGCACAGACGGGCGCAGCCATGGGCTTGGAGGGGTCCAGGAGCGGGCAGCTTCCTCTCCCCTCCCCGTATCTTTAAGGGGCTGCACGGGCCCCCAAGAGCTCCGGGCCCCTAGGCTTCAGTCTACTAAGCCTAATGGATAATCCGGCCATGGCATACAGGACTCCCTTTCAGAGTGCCTAGATCTGATCAGGCAGAGGAATGTCAGGGGTGGGGGGCCTGATTTGAAGATAGTCTTCTGAACCCCAGGGTGCATTTCTGAATGAAACTCAGGCAAGCCCCAGTGACGCCCCTTACTATTCACCATATTGTGATGACAGTGCTCCTGGTGGTTAATTCAGATCTCTGATGCATGTACCTTGAAGTGTTTGCCCAGAAACATGCATCTGTGGCCAGCTTGCATTTCATTTTAATGGTCACCATGTTCTATGCACCTATGAAATCAGGGGTACTCAAAATGGTACTGCACTACAACTCCTATCACCCCTTACCATTGGCTATGCCTGCTGGGGCTGATGGGAGTCCAACAGCTTTTAGATTCTGTTATGTTGCCTATCATTGTATTAAACTGTAACTGGGTGGCTCCTCAAAAGAAAAGGGGGTAGCCACATCTCTATGCCATCAAACATCATATATCTAGTTTATCAGATTATCTAGTTTCAATATCAATATATATATTACATCAAGGTGAGTCACACTATTCTCTCCCCATTAACACTGTAGTATGTGATGAGAAAATTAGGGATCTTGCCCACAGTGAATCCAAAATCTCACTTCTGGTAACATTCATGAGCCTTTCTTCCCATCTCACATAAGATTATGAGAAAAGAAGTGTGAGACACATGGTGTGTTATCTTTTCTTATTCAGAGGTTGCATGTCTGAACCCACCCTTTGGACTTCTAGCACCAGAAGCAATTTATTAATATAATCAGTGTTGTTGGGTTTCTTAAATGTCCATAAGCCAAGAAACCATTTATATTTGTTTCCTTCATTTGATGTATTACAATAATGTGGGAGTTCCATTGACTGCTCCTGTTCTAGTAATGTATAAGCAGAGAAGCTCTGCAAGTGGTGCCAAACCACACAGATTCTTCCCACACCAGTATTACCTTCACTGGGGACAGAGACATAGTTTTGGGGAAAGATACATATTTCAACTCCTACTCACAACAATTTTTTTTAGAATCAACTCTACCAAGGCTCTGCAGGTGCAAAGTGACATTGTACAGATCCTCTAAGCAGATATCATTATTAGTTAATATTTTCCTTGGATTCTAAAGACTTGCAAACTTCCCAGCCTTTCATAAGAGCTAGAGTAAATGTAAATGTTGCATATTTAATACTGTTTTTCCCCTCCACAAAAATGAAGCTTAAAAAAAATAGATTCTTGTTTGTCCCATAGCAAGTATAATGTACCAATACAATATGATCTCCATTATAATAACCTACTTTATGAAGATTAAATGGTTTTGCAATTCAAACAAGGTAAAATTGGTTTAAAGCAAAATCAAACACTAGTTTGCTAGTTCGGGATTTGAATAGTGGAATGAGAATTCTTTTTTTATATTGCTATTGTGCACTGGTCAGCCAAGAAGTAATTGCTTTTTATAAGGCAAATTTGCTTTTACTTTTCTAAGGTAATGAAATGAACCTGAAACATTTCCTTTGAAATCAAAGTCACTATCACTCAAATGTCACCGGCAGAATTCCATCATATAGTTTTGGCAAACACATAATAGGAAATATGTGCATGGAATTGATTGACAGAATTCTATTAGAAAGATTTATCATACATTCAACTATATAATCATCTGTGTTGTAAATCAATAATGATTTGATTTCTTCACATTTATGCATTACTAACAGGATGGGGGAGAGCAAGCCAGAGAATTTTCTAATCCCCCCCAAAAGAAGAATAAGAAAGACTGGAATAGGATGGAAAACTCTAAAAAAGAGTGATGAAGACTTCTGATATAAAAGAGAGATAAAACACATATAACATCATATTATTAGGACTGTGACAATAAATCAATTAATTGGTTAATTTGGCCAATCAAAATATGCCATCACTGAATTAGCCAATAAAACTTTTAAATAACTGCTAATTATTTTCTAATACAAGTGCTTAAAAACTGCAGACACCAGGTTCCATGTTAGGAAAGGCATCTTCCCCTTTTAGACACAAAAATAACTGTTGATGGTGCCTTCCACAACATATGTATCATCTAAAAACAATTAGATGATAAAGAATTGCTTGTCTCCAAAACTATTGCTATACTCATGTACCTATTTATGCCGATTGAATGGCTTGAGTTAAACTCATGCAATTAATCTACTAAATTTCTGTCAAAACATAAGAATTTAAGACAAGCCTGCTGGATTAGGCCAGTGGCCCATCTAATCCAGCATCCTATTCTCACAGTGGCTAATCATACCGGAAGCCTGGAAGCAGGACCCGGGTGCAAAGAGCACTGTCTCCTCCTATAGTTACCAGCAACTGGCATTCAGAAGCATATTGCCTTCAAATGAAGAGACAGAGCATAGTCAGCATGGCTAATAGCCATTTATGCCTTATCCTCCATGAATTTAATTCTAATCCGCATTTAAAGCCATCCAAGTTGGTGGCCATCACTGCCTCTTCTGGGAGCAAATTCCATAGTTTAACTATGCACTGTGTGAAGAAGTACTTTCTTTTATCTGTTCTGAATCCTCCAATATTCTATCATCTATCTATCTATCTATCTATCTATCTATCTATCTATCTATCTATCTATCTATCTATCTATCTATCTATCTATCTATCTATCTATCTATCTATCTATCTATCTATCTATCTATCTATCTATCTATCTATCTGTCTGTCTGTCTGTCTGTCTGTCTGTCTGTCTGTCTGTCTGTCTGTCTGTCTATCTTGTCTGTCTGTCTGTCTGTCTGTCTCCTGCCCTTCCTTCCAGCAGGAGCCCAGGGCGGCAAACAAAAGCACTAAAAACACTTTAAAACATCATAAAAGCAGACTTTAAAATACATTTTAAAAAACCCTCTTTAAAAACATTTTTAAAAAGCTTTCAAAACATATTGTTTCTTTAAAAAAGGTTTAAAACATATATATATATATATATAAAGAAGGTTTAACAGCATATTAAAAAGCAATTCCAACACAGATGCAGACTGGGATAAAGTCTCAACCTAAAAGGCTTGTTGAAAGAGGAAGGTCTTCAGTAGGCACTGAAAAGATAACAGAGATAGCCCCTGTCTAATATTTAAGGGGAGGGAATTCCACAGGGTAGGTGCTGCCACACTAAAGGTCCATTTCCTATGTTGTGCAGAATGGACCTCTTGATAAGATGGTATCTGCACGAAACCCTCGCCTGCAGAGTGCAATAATTGACTGGGTATATAAGGGGTAAGATGATCTTTCAGGTATCCTGGTACCAAGCTGTATAGGGCTTTGTACACCAAACTAGAACCTTGAACTTGGCCCAGCAGCAAATGGGCAGCCAGTGCAATTCTTTCAGCAGCAGACTGACATGTTGGTGATACCCTGCCACAAAGAGCAGTCTCACTGCTGTATTTTTGCACCAGCTGCAGCTTCCGGATCAACCTCAAGGGCAGCCCCACATAGAGTGCATTACAGTAATCCAGCCTGGAGGTTTCCAGTGCATGGACAACAGTGGTCAGGCTATCCCGGTCCAGAAACAGCCACAGCTGTCTTACCAGCCAAAGTTGGTAAAAGGCACTCCTAGCCACTGAGGTCACCTAGGTCTCTAGCAACAAAGATGGATCCAGGAGCACTCCCAGACTATGGACCTGCTCTTTCAGAGGGAATATGACCCCATTCAAAGCAGGCAACTGACCAATTATCCAAACTTGGGAACCACCAGCACACTGTGCCTCTGTCTTGCTAGGATTCAGACTCAGTTTATTGGCCTTCATCCAGCCCACCTCCAAGTCCAGGCAGTAGTCCAGGGCTTGCACGGTCTCTTCCAATTCAGGTGTTACAGAGAAATAGAGCCTGGTATTATCAACGTACTGCTGACACCTTGCCCCAAATCTCCTGATGACCACTCCCAAGGGCTTCATATAGATGTTAAATAGCATGGGGAACAATATGGTACCCTGCGGCTCCCACAGCACAACTGCCAAGGGGCCAAAAGACAATCACCGAATGCTATTCTCTGAAAATGACCCAGGAGATACAATCAGAACCACTGTAAAACAGTGCCTCCAATACCCATCTCACCAAGTCGGCCCAGAAGGATACCATGGTCAATGGTAGCAAAACCCACTTAGAGATCAAGTAAGAACAACAGGGTCGCACTCCTGCTGTCCTTCTCCTGATAATGGGCATCCATCATTGTGACCAAGGCCAATTCAGTCCCATAACCAGGCCTGAACCCAGACTGGAATGGGTCAAGATAATCTGTTTCATCCAAGAGTACTTGTAATTGCTATGCCATAACCCTCTCAATCACCTTCCCTAAGAAGGGGGTATCTGCGACTGGTTGGTAATTGTTGCAAATCAATGGGTCCAGGGTGGGCTTTTTCAGGAGCAGTCAGATCGCCTCTTTCAGGGTGGCTAGAACCACTTCCTCCCACAACTTTATCCTCAAAGTGCCTTGCTTTATTCAGCTTCATTGGATGTCCGCAAGTTCTAGTGCTGAGAGGGAGAAAAACTTTTCTCTATCCATTGTCTCCATGCCACACATACTTTTACATGTTTTGCAGTGTCATAGTTATAGATATTCTAAATGACTATGCCCTAGACCAGTTGGTCATGGAACCGACCAGAGGGGTGGCAACCCTGGACTTAATCCTCAGTGGGGACCGGGACCTGGTGCAAGATGTAAGTGTTGTTGAACCGATTGGGAGCAGTGACCACAGTGCTATTAAATTAAACATACATGTAAATGGCCAATTGCCAAGAAAATCCAACACGGTCACATTTGACTTCAAAAGAGGAAACTTCACAAAAATGAGGGGATTGGTAAAAAGAAAGCTGAAAAACAAAGTCCAGAGGGTCACATCACTCGAAAATGCTTGGAAGTTGTTTAAGAACACTATATTAGAAGCTCCACTGGAGTGCATACTGCAGATCAGAAAAGGTACCACCAGGGCCAAGAAGATGTCAGCATTGTTAATGAGCAAAGTCAAGGAAGCTCTTAGAGGCAAAAAGTCTTCCTTCAGAAAATGGAAGTCTTGTCTGAATGAAGAAAATAAAAAGGAACACAAACTCTGGTAAAAGAAATGCAAGAAGACAATAAGGGATGCTAAAAAAGAATTTGAGGAGCACATCGCTAAGAACATAAAAAACAACAACAACAATTCTATAAATACATTCAAAGCAGGAGACCATCTCAGAAGGTGATTGTACCCTTGGATGATAAGGGAGTCAAAGGTGTACTAAAGAATGATAAGGAGATTGCAGGGAAGCTAAATGAATTCTTTGCATCTGTCTGCACAGTGGAAGATATAGGGCAGATCCCTGAACCTGAACTAACATTTGCAGGAAGGGATTCTGAGGAACTGAGACAAATAGTGGTAACGAGAGAGGAAGGCTTAATGCACAATATAAAAACTGACAAATCACCAGGCCCAGATGGCATCCACCTGAGAGTTCTTAAAGAACTCAGATGTGAAATTGCTGATCTGCTAACTAAAATATGTAACTTGTCCCTCGGGTCCTCCTCCTGCCTGAGGACTGGAAAGTGGCAAATGTAACGCCAATATTCAAAAAGGGATCCAGAGGGGATCCCGGAAATTACAGGGCAATTAGCTTAACTTCTGTCCCTGTCCCTGGAAAACTGGTAGAAAGTATTGTTAAAGCTAGATTAACTAAGCACATAGAACAACAAGCTTTGCTGAAGCAGAGCCAGCATGGCTTCTGCAAGAGAAATCCCTGTCTCAGTAACCTATTAGAATTCTTTGAGGGTGTCAACAAGCATATAGATAGAGGTGATCCAGTGGACATAGTGTACTTAGACTTTCAAAAAGCATTTGACAAGGTACCTCACCAAAGACTTCTGAGGAAGCTTAGCAGTCATGGAATAAGAGGAGAGGTCCTCTTGTGGATGGGGAATTGGTTAAGAAGCAGAAAGCAGAGAGTAGGAATAAACGGTCAGTTCTCCCAATGGAGGGCTGTAGAAAGTGGAGTCCCTCAAGGATCGGTATTGGGACCTGTACTTTTCAACTTGTTCATTAATGACCTAGAATTAGGAGTGAGCAGTGAAGTGGCCAAGTTTGCTGACGACACTAAATTGTTCAGGGTTGTTAAAACAAAAAGGGATTGCGAAGAGCTCCAAAAAGACCTCTCCAAACTGAGTGAATGGGCGGAAAAATGGCAAATGCAATTCAATATATACAAGTGTAAAATTATGCATATTGGAGCAAAAAATCTGAATTTCACATATACGCTCATGGGGTCTGAACTGGTGGTGACCGACCAAGAGAGAGACCTCGGGGTTGTAGTGGACAGCACGATGAAAATGTCGACCCAGTGTGCGGCAGCTGTGAAAAAGGCAAATTCCATGCTAGCGATAATTAGGAAAGGTATTGAAAATAAAACAGCCGATATCATAATGCCGTTGTATAAATCTATGGTGCGGCCACATTTGGAATACTGTGTACAGTTCTGGTCGCCTCATCTCAAAAAGGATATTACAGAGCTGTAAAAGGTTCAGAAGAGGGCAACCAGAATGATCAAGGGGATGGAGCGACTCCCTTATGAGGAAAGGTTGCAGCATTTGGGGCTTTTTAGTTTAGAGAAAAGGCGGGTCAGAGGAGACATGATAGAAGTGTATAAAATTATGCATGGCATTGAGAAAGTGGATAGAGAAAAGTTTTTCTCCATCTCTCATAATACTAGTGTTGGAGAATTTTGTATTTCTCCATTGGCAATGTTCAGTACTTCACATGAAGGTACATTTTCACAGTGAGCTAAGCATCTCAGTTAATGAGCTAAGCATTTTAGCTATTCTGCAATTCTTTCTACGTCTTAGAGGTACCAAGATATTCAGCACAGTGTTATCAACTGTTTTGAGTACAAGTAGTTCCAAACAACCAGCATAGTCAGGGAGACAGCTTCAAGAAGAAAAAGATCTGGCTTCCTACTAAACTATTAAAATGTTATGAACCTTTATAGCTTCATAAAAGAATGTTTTTGCTTATTGATTATGTATATTGAGTTCCCCATTAGCTATACATGTATGTATATAAAAATTCCCCATCACTAGAACTCATGGACAATCAAAGAAGCTGAATGTTGGAAGATTCAGGACAGACAAAAGGAAGTACTTCTTTACTCAGCACATAGTTAAACTATGGAATTTGCTCCCACAAGATGCAGTAATGGCCACCAGCTTGGATGGCTATAAAAGAAGATTAGACAAATTCATGGAGGACAGGGCTATCAATGGCTACTAGCCATGATGGCTGTGCTCTGCCACCCTAGTCAGAGGCAGCATGCTTCTGAAAACCAGTTAAGGAAGCCTCAGGGGGGGAGAGTGTTCTTGCACTCGGGTCCTGCTTGCTGGCTTCCCCCAGGCACCTGGTTGGCCACTGTGAGAACAGGATGCTGGACTAGATGGGCCACTGGCCTGATCCAGCAGGCTCTTGTTATGTTCTTATGTTCTTATCTCTGAATACCGCTTACCATGAAAACCCTATTCATAGGGTCACCATAAGTTGGGATCGACTTGAAGGCAGTCCATTTCCATTTCAAGCTAATGGAAACTTTTTCCTAAGGGCAATTTTCCTATGACTGTGTGTGTGTGTGTGGGGGGGGGAAGGCCGTGATCTAGATCAGGTTCATGGTTGGAGAGGGAAGGTTTAACCTTTCCCTCCTCATGTGCTGGTGTCCTGCTCAAAATTGGGGTCAGGACCTTCGCATTAAATAAATAAATAAATAAATAAATAAAACCATAGAGGATGCAAGTTGCTCTTCCTGTGCCCAACCTGTTATTTATTTATGATTGTGCACTTTAGATGCTCTCTGTAGAATGGCTGTTAGAACAAAGAAGGTTACCAGCACTTATAGATTGCTGTTATGTTGAAATGAATCCCGGCTCGCTTTTGATAAGAAATAGCATTTATTCCAAAGTGGTTCAGAATTCTGTTTTTGTGGCTCAATCACATTTTTCGTGTGCTGCGTTACATCCTGGACTGATTGGTGTCAGGACCTTTCCATTCTCTTTAACAAATTTAGTCTCTACCATTTTATTTGAATTTACAAATGAAAAAAAGAACCTGCAGAGAAAAACACATCTTAAATGCATTAGCAAGGGCTTTAGAAGAACATACTAGAGCTGTTTCCATTAGCATTTAATTGCTCCTTTAGCCTAGTGCTTGTGTGTATGTAAATTTTTACCCTCTGTAATTCTCAATAAAATTATGTTGTGCTGAAGGGGTGATCTGAAGCAATTCTGTAGTTAATTTAAAATTCTAAAGAACGAAAGGTCTGTAGTAAATAAAGTCTAATATTTCATCTGAAGTTTTCTTCAATTGCTGTCAGATGCAGAAATCTCAAAAGATTTACACCTGCATATGTGATGCAATACCAGAAAGACAATTTAATCGTGTGTCATAGGATAAGACTACCCCCACAAGCGATTTGCATCTTAGAATTATTAACATATTCATGTGGTGAATGAGAATAAATAATAGCTGGAATGGTTAGGGGCATGTTAACGCCCCTAATCACATTAACAATTATACTTCTTTCTTCTGGGTGATCAGCACAATTCTACAGGGAAATAGATGGTGGTTTTATATATTAAAACAAATGCAAAAATGGGGATTATTAACACACATACATAGTTCAGTATAGCCCTATTTTGGTATTCACTCAACTCGCATGTAAAGAAACAAACAAGGAGGAAACAAACAAGCAAACAAAGGAGGCTCCTGCTTCAGACCTTTGCCTTCAAACTTGTTGAGGGCTGGAAACCAGATAAAGGTCATATCTAGAGAGGCACAGAACTTGATGTGTGGTAGTTCCCGTGACAGTTGACTGAATGCCCAAATAGGCTGATCCAGTGTTGTGTGGTCACATAATCTGTGTAGGAAGAGATGCTGAATTATACCTTTGGGGGGAAGAGCCCCACAGTGCAGTGGGTAAGCACAGGAAGAATTATTTGAAAGCTACCAATAAGACCACCATCTAGCCACCTTGTATGTGTAATATGAGAAGTGCAAACACCAAATGTTTACCAAAGTTATTCTGCTCTCTGAGAAAGAGACAGAAAAAGCAATGCCTCCTTCGCAGACAGCAAATACTTCTGCAAAAGTGGGTGGCACACCCCAATTTAAAGTGCAAGCACGCCCTATTATTTTAACAGGGAGATGCCACCATAGGCCTTAATAATAATAATAATAATAATAATAATTATTATTATTATTACTACTACTACTACTACTACTACTACTACTACATTTGTATACTGGCCCATAGTCGAAGCTCTCTGGGCGGTTTACCACAATTAAAAACATTAAAAACAAATATACAAATATACAAATTTAAAAACACTTTTAGTAAAAAAAAAAGATTTAAAAACACATCCTAAAACACCTAGGAGTAGAGGAAAGTCTTGACCTGGTGCTGAAAAGATAACAGTGTTGGCATCAGGCGCACCTCGTCAGGGAGATCATTCCATAATAGGGCAAGAAAACCTCAATAAGCTTTGAACTGCTGTTCAGAACTTCACCAAGTGTTTCCTCATCAAGCCTAAAGTACATCAGTAGTTTTCACCAAAATTGGAGAGAAATACATTATATACCTGCATAAATATTGGACTACAAAAAGCTCAGTGTGTCAATTTTCAGTATTTTTTCACTTGCCCTTCCTGTGGCTATTTTTATTGGATTGGTTTGATACGTGGCACATTTGTAGATCTTCATCAGGTAGATCATGTATGTCATGGTTTAATTTTTTAGCTCAGCAGGTGTCATTTTTATCAGCTACTAGCAGCCTCAGGCCTGGCGTTGCTCAGGAATTCTATGGGGGGGAGGGAAATCAGTGCAGTTTTGAAATCAGTGGTTAAAATTGGTATATTTTTGAAAGGTCCAGTTCTCCATCTTGACTCAAAATGGATCCACTTGCATCTAAACATACATGAAAAACCACTCCTTGATCCATCATGCAAAATTTAGTTACAATATTTTAAGAGGTGTGCCAGTGCATAGCAAATAGACAAACAATTTTCCAGAAGATTCAGTAGACAGATTTTTGAGACATTTTTTGCTACTTGCCTTGCTATTATTTTGTAAAGGAATACTTATGTTCTTCAAGAAACTGTGAGTATATATAAATCTCAGACCCTGGTGCTCAAGGAACAAGCAATACTGACTCACATTTCTTCTTACCATCTTTCTGGAGCTGATTATGATGATTTATTGAATGTATAAAACCCTAACCTTCCTCCCAAAGGAGCACAGGGGAGCAAACACATCAACAAAACAATTTAACAACAACAAAATAGCATCCCTAAAACAGTTAAAAACATTTTAAAATACAATTAGTTTAAAACATTCCAAAAACAGTTAAAGCTAAAAAAATTCTTTCGCCCAGTGATATCTGGGTTGTCAGGAACCCTTCAGTCATCAAATACCAGAGTAAACAAGAATGTTTTCAAATTTCTCCTAAAAGTCAATAGCCATCACTGAAAAGGCCCTGTCATGGGCCAATGCCAACCGGGTAGCCCCTGGTGATGGTGGCACCAACAACAAAGCCTTATCTCCCAATTATAGGGTCCCTCAGTCATCTGAAGGAGTAAGGCATGGAAAACCCCAACAGGAAGATACTAGGAGGAAGGGTGGGATATAAATAAATAAATAAATAAAATCCTAAAGGAAGGCCAGAATGTATTTTCTCCCCTGTCTGGCTGAGACCAATTAATATAGGAAGAGGAAGCAAATGACCCATGCTTCCATTCTCTCTCTTCTTTCTTAGAACATCCAGAGAAGTGATGAAGAGCAAATCCTGGATATCCATTAAGACAGCTAACCTGTGGCCCTCCAGATGTTAATGGACTACAACTCCCATCATCCTTGGTCATTGGCCATATTGTCTGGGGCAGATGAGTGTTGGAGTCCAACCACAACTAAAGGGCCTCAGTTAGCCTCCCTCCCCCCGGTAACCCATCATGCTTAAAATGCCCGAATAGCATTGCTGGTTTACATTTGTTCTTTTTGTACAACTGTAGATATAATTCTTTGTCTTCCAGGGCAGGGAGTCTTTAGAATCGCCTGACATTATTTTATTGCATTCTCATGCACTGGGAGATTGACTTCAAAAGACATTAAGATCATGATGCAAGAACTGCCCTTCATGTCCAGGGTTCTAAGTGGTGTGAGCAAATAGCTGTTCTCCCTTTCCAGCGACCACTCTCCATGTTCCTCACAAAGTCTCACTGATGTTCATGGGCCCTCCACTGCAGCATCCTAGGAGGCATGAGGGACTGATTTCAGAATGAACAAACAGCCACCACCATCATCCCATGTGCATGCTCAGAAGTGCTTTGCGCTCATGCACACAGATCTCTCTGGATCCAGCAGACCAATCTCACCTTTTTCTTTCTTGAACAGTTCAACATTAAAGTGACAATTCTATCTAAAAACTTTGTGTTTTCAAGAAGAGAACATTAGCACATCTATGCCTCAGTGTTTCCACTGACATATGGAAATTTTTCACTGTTTGACTCACAAGTGCTCATTGTGAAATCTTATTGAAGGCTCACAACAAAGCAGCATGCAAGAAAATGTTATCACTCTGGATTCACTTGTGTTCACCATTTAGCCCTTTATATTTTCTAATTAACGTTCTAATTTCCAACTAATGTTCTATAATTAGATCTATAACTCTTCATGATGAGAAATCATGTAAAATTTACCATTTGGGACAGCAAACTGTCTGGGAGAGTTTTATTATTCATTTAACAACAACTTTGAATACCAGCTGTAAAAATTCAGTGGGTTTGAATCAGACTTAAAGTTTGAATCTAATCATTTCTGTCCTAGTTAGCTGGCGTTAAATGCTCTTAGTTAACTCAAATGATCTTGTGTGCATAGATATATTACTTTAGCTTTTAAATATTACATTTTTTCTTTCTTTTAAACATAATTAATCAGTTCATCAAATCACAAGTTTAAACTGTTTGATAAGGGAATGAGCTCATGTGGAACTCCTACTCCCCTAGGCAAGGGGTGAGGACCCTTTGGCCCTCCATTTGATCTTGCACTTCAACTCCCATCAGTTCCATTTAGCATGGCCAATGGGCAGGGATGATGGGAAATGAAGTCCAATAACATATGAAGGGCCACAGATTCCCTACTTAGGGGAAGATTCAGGGCCGGCACTAGGCTGCAGCAGAGCCATGGGCACTACATTGTAGCAAACCCTCAACACCGTCCCATGCAGCCAGCATGGGCTTAAATAGGCTTGACTGGAGCTCCACCCTCCCAGCCCCAAGCAGCCCCTCTCAGCCACATGGGCCTTTGGCCAGTGCCTAACCTGGCCGCTCGCTGGTGCAGAGCCTGGGAATACTTCTCAGTACCACAAAGTATTGGTATCAGTACTACATACAGTACTACAGTCTGAGAAACACAGTGAAGGAGCAGGCTGAAGCATATAATGTCTAGCAGCCATTAAAAGGCCTTGGACAAAGCCTACTACAAAGGTTTTCACAGATTCTGGATTTGAGGTCACTTTTCTCAGAAATAGCTTTATGGTGAATGAAAGATGTTTTCCACTACTATCTTGGGACTCATGCCTTGGTTGTAATTCAATGATATGTTGAGTTTGCTCATCATCATAGTCATCAATTGCAGCAGCTGCAGCTGCACTGTGATGGTGCCTGGCTTCATATAGCTTCATTCATTCTTACTGCCTTATGATCTACTTTAACATGAGCATAGGATTATGAAATACTCATTGGAAAATATCTATTATTAAACTATGAACAACTTTAGCATTCCTGCACATATGTATTATTTTAGAGGACCATAAGGAAATAAATAGGAGGAAGAACTCTCTGAGGATAATTTTGTAAATCTGTGCTATGGCTTTTAAATATTCAGAAGGAGTGGGAAGAGTGGTGGGTGGGTCATATGGTGACATGCTACAGTTTTTGTAAACATGCAGCTTGCTGGAGTACAATTGGCATCTTTAATTAAGGTTAATCTTTAAGATTGTTTGTTCTTTCCAGGCACAGCATAATCTAGATAAATTTCTGCTCCGAAAAGCTCTGCATAAATGAATAGGAGCCATGCAGGACATCTTTCCACAACTTCCATTCATTTCAACAGGGGCTGCTTAGGAGATGGTACATTGTTGTTATGTGCCTTCAAGTTGATTACGACTTATGGCGACCCTATGAATCAGTGACCTCCAAGAGCATCTGTCATGAACCACCCTGTTCAACAGATTTCAGTTGATAAATGGGTGCTGTCCTGTGGAATGGATATTTTGAGTAGCAAGAGGCTGAACGCTTCTAATTTTTGCATGGAGCTCTGTTCTCACCAAAGGAGGTCATTTTTAACAACTTTCACAGTGGTGAACCCAAAATCGAGTAATATTCAAAAGGTAGTTCATCATTATGATTTGTGCAGGAGCAGAGAGCAGGAGGTTCTAGTTTTCTTCCAAAGGAGGGTGGAGCAGGGCTTAAATAGCCACCCTGCCCCACCCCCTGCATGATGTGGCATGCATAGGACTTCTCCTGGCATGGCTGCAAAGGCCCACCACTGACAGAGTCCTCCTGGTCTGTTGGCGGGGTTGGAATTATCTGTCATTTATTATGGCTTTCACATTATTATAATAGATCAGTACAATCCTTATTGCCTCCCCACCCCCCTCCCAGTTCCCCTACCTACCTCTGCCCTTGTGTCTTTTATTTTAGTTATTTTTTTGGTTACAATGTTTTCATTTCTGATGTTGAGTTGTTTGCCATGTTCTGCAGTGTTCAGATTCACATGCTCAGATAAGGGTTAAAATAAATGAGTGTTAATGTTCTTTTGGGGTCCCAGATTAACAACAGTTAAACTGGAGACATTTCCACCCCTACATTGCATTGTGCCTCCCAGTTCTTAAGTTGTGAGCTTTATTTGATGAAGGGTCAAAAATGTGTGCTAAATCTCTTGGAAGTTTGATTTTTTTAATGAAGTTTATAGAACAGAATTTTCTGATGGGCTGCAAGTCACAGAAGATCTTGTATCCCTATATTTTACACAGTCTTGTCACTACTTGAAGCACCAGTGCTGAAATCATCAGCCTGGCTATGTTGCAGTCTAGAAAATGGCCCAGGGGCAGGCTTATTCCCTAGGACATTCCAGTGTTTTAAAAGAAGAAGAAGAAGAAGAAGAAGAAGACGACGACGACATGGCATGGCATGGCATGGCATGGCAAGATTACACTGAACTGTGCAATAGTACAACAGTCCAAAAAGTTCTATTTTTTTCCTTTTGCTCATTTTAGTGGTGAAGAATCAGCCTTGTTTCCCTAGAAAGAAAGAAGCAAAAATTACCAACCATGTTACAAAGGCCAAAAATCCAACCATTCTGTTTGTCTGGTCATACAGATGCTACGGTGCTTAAACCAGATGCAGCTCACTCTCCAGCCTAATCTATCTGGTTGATTTACAAATGTTGCTTCTCTCTCCAGGTTGCTAATAAGGAATCTTGCTGTGCTTGTCCTTGTGCCGAGATGAAGCCAAGAAGCTGAGCCACATGATTAGGCAGTGATATACAGTCCCAGGAGAGAAAGGGAGGAGATGGTGCAGAGAGATTTCTCTGCAGGCACTGGATCTTATCCTTCAGTTTGGACACAGGAGTCGTTTCTCACTGGAACACCTTTGTAAGGGCTCTGTGACTTCTTAATGTTCAGATTAATCATGATTTCATTACTGGTTCCTTGCTGCCACGCTGGGACAATCTACTTCTGGCTATTTAGAATTCACCTTATTTCCACAATAGTCTTCTACCCTTAGAAGGAAACTAAAACATTGCATGCAGACAAGAGTAATAGCACCCTGATGCCTTTAAAGCAAACGCTGATGTGCAAAGAGGTGATTTAGAATGGAGATGCGGTGACAGAGGGAAAGGTTTCTTAACCCTTTCCCTGCCTGCAATTTCACTGCTCTGATTTGTCCACTCCATTCCCTCCCCATGTCCCTTCTGGGATTCAAAACAGATTTGCCATGGCATGGCATTTGTATATGCTATATATTATTTAACATTTAATGAACCAACCAACTACCAACAACAACAAAAGCAGATGGTACACTGGTGGCAGGACTCCTCAACTGGGATGACTGATAGTTAATCTATTTTTGTAGCCATAGCTGTACAAGAGGCAAAGCAAGTTTCTGCATATCAGTCACAACATCTGGAAAATCTTGACTAGCAATATAGTAAATTGACTATTTCATATAGTGAATGGCCTTTCTTTAAAATAAAATAAAAAAATATAGGCTGACTTTTCCTAGGGATTCACAAGGGGAAAGAATTTTCTTCCATCAAAGTCAGTATCATTCAAATTCAAACCAATCTACTTTTTTTTGTAATGGTAGTAGGATAAGAAATAGATCATTTGAAAATGGAAGTAAGCTTCTGCATGAATTTAAATTGACTGCAAAGTTTGTGGAGAACTCTTTACTATTATTTAGTTTCTTCAACCTGTCTCCTTCACAACAGGAGATGGCAGCAAAAGTGAGGACTCTTCTCTCTTGCAAGTGAAGAAATTCAGTGTTTTTGCTGAGTTCACGCCTTTAAGGATTGCAGTGTGTTATATTCTAGTAATAAATGTGTGTGTGTTGGATGCGAATGGACAACAATTGGACAATTGTAGACAGAGTAGTGTGTGGACTTGCAAACCAAATGTTTAGCTCTTTGGATTGGGCATTGCCAAAACATAAGGATAGGGCAGAATTTGCCAGTAGTCCTATAACCATGCCTCTCTATAAGGATGTAATTGTGCCAGCTTTATATGGTTTCTTTAGCTCTGGAAGACACTTGGTGTCTCAGTCTGGAATCCAAAAAGCTCTGCCATTTCCTACCCCCCCTCCAACATCGTGGGCCGGGGGTTAGATTTGCTAGATGGGGGGGCGGGGAAATTAGAGTATCATAATCATCATCATATATCTAAGGGCATTACAACTTTGTCTGGAAATCCATGTCATGCTAATAAGAATAATATTTGGCATTTCCATAACAGTTTTGACTGTTCAGATTGCTTCCTGTACATGATCTCAGTATACTTTTCAATAGTCCCATCAGGGTCAGTCAGTACTATTATCTCAGGGGGCCTAAGGCAACAATAGCTTAATGGATTCATCACAGAGGTGACATTTGAACCAGGAATTTCCTGATTCAGAGGTTACTTGCTTAGTCATTATGCTATAGTAGCTCTACATCACACTGGCCACATCAATAGGGATTGATTATAAAGGACTAAAGGCCATGGCAGATTGAAGATTGATTCCCCACTCTGTTATCTCATCATTTGCATTTGCTTTCCTCTCCCCATTGCCCCCCCCCCATTCCCTGATTTGGTTGTGGAAGAATCACAAATGAGTCCAACTAGAGGAAATATTGTATATTTAAAAACAACAAAGTGCTGTTTTAGAAACAGGATGCAAACTATGTTTCCCTTTGAAATCAGTGGCAGTTGCTCATGTAATAAAGCTATAATTACTTAAAAACGTTGGTTATAAACTTCTTATAAATTGGTAAAGTTGTAGTCCAGAGTGAGGAACCTGTGGACATCTAGATGTATTTTGGACTCCTAATTTCTATCAGTGTCAGCCAGTGGTGCCAATGGTCAGGCACCATGAGAGTCACCATCCAGCAACATCTGAAAGGCCATAATTTCCCCAAACTTGTGATCTTAGTCAGCCTATTTGATTATCTTGGGAGAATACTTTATTAAGTATAAACATGGTAGACAATTTTCAATACAGCAGGACCTTATATATCTATATTCACTAATAGGCAAACAATCCCTTGTGGTTTAACAATGTACCTATAGCCAACAGATATTTCTATCAAACTTTAAAAAGCAGGAAAATTGGGCAGCTATAGCGAATGCACCAGGGTAGCAGGAGACCTAACCTCCTCTCTGAGATATTGTACTGCCCTACAAATTTGTAAAAATACAAACACAGTTTGAGTTAGTCTTTCACAGTCCAATCCACTTCCTGTGTAACTTGGAAGAATTTGGTAACATGTACCTCTGAGCATATGGTGAATTGTGGCAACCTGCATAAGAACATAAGAACATAAGAAGAGCCTGCTGGATCAGGCCAGTGGCCCATCTAGTCCAGCATCCTGTTCTCACAGTGGCCAACCAGGTGCCAAAGATGGAGAATTACTATTTTGTTTGTTGGCATTCTTCGTACTTTGTTTTCTTCCAGTGTTACTACTGTTTCTACAGAGAATCTGAGCTAGAAAATTAAATTTCTTTCATTCATCCCAGAAATCTGTGTCAAGTGTATTTTTATTAATTTCAAAGTCTTTTTATTGATCAATGTCATATGATAGTGAAGATATGATAGTGAAGTTATGTTCTATTTCTATTTTGAGTGCATTAACTGTTGAATCTGAAACTGCAGTTTGATGTAAAATCAGACTGATTGCAATATGTTGCTACTTCAGCAATGACTCTAGCTGTTGGAAAAAAGAGGATGCATGTTTTCAGCCTGCTATGTTTAAACCACTTCATTTAAGGCAAGCTGGGCATGTGCAATTAAAAACATAGAGCACACCTGATTTACTATAGGAAACGTCATTAAAATTGCAAAGTAAATCAAACATATTTGAACAATATCAGCTGTGTCTAAAACAAGATCAGCACAGCACACACCATGTTTCTGTTATTTGGGCTGATTGCAGGTGTTACCACCACTCACCATATGCTCAGGGGCACATTATGAAATTCTTCAAAGCTACACAGGAAGTGGATTGGACTGTGAAAGAGTACAATATCTCAAAGAGGAGGTCAGGTCAGGAACCTTCCCAATGCAAATCCACTTTTCACCTTTCCCAAGTGCCTAGCACCACCAGCTCAAGCTACTTGTAAGACTTCGTTCCCAGGGATTTTGCAGAAGGGGAGGAAGACACAAGTGTTATCAAGAGCTTTCAAAATGAATGGGACCCAGTTTAGGGAACTCACATAGTAGCCTCTGGCCACTAGTGGGTTATCCTTCTCTATCTAGTATCAGCTTTGGCCGAACACTCTGCCACAATGGCCACCACTGTTTGCCATAGCTTTGTTGCCAGGGACAACAGGGATAGAAGGAGAGGGAGATAACAATGTGCCAAGGAATTTCTATACCTTAAACTCTAAATTTTAACACAGCATTTAAAGGACATTTCCCCACTTATTTTAAACAAAGAGACAGCAAAACATAGTAACAAAGGAAAAGGAAACTACACACATTCCAGACACATTCAGAACTTGGCTACCTGTTTCCCTGGATTGTGGGACTATTCACATGTTACTTTATTTCCCTCAACCCTTGCTGCCTGCCATTCTCCAATCTGTTAACATACGTGTCTATTGGGAACCTGAGTGTTTGAACCTGCCACCCATGTGTCCCATTAAACGCACCTCCTTGAGAGGAGGGGAATCTCTCGCTAGGGATAGCCCAAGAGTTTTGCTCTGAACTGTGCCTAAACAGTATGTGTATAACCCAAGAACTGCAGGTCCAAAGCAGGCTAAAGCAAAGCTTTCTTTTATTGAAAGAAAAGAGAAGAATAGTGATACAAAATTACTGGGTGCGTGGCAGCATTAATCATTAGTACACTAACCCATTCATAACTTTAAACTAAAGAAAAGATTGCTATAAGGAATCACAGGTAATAGAAACTACCTATCCTAGGCCCAGGAATGGGCAGGGGAATACAGCTGAAGTGATGTGAAGGAGCTCTGACCAAAAAGCAGGAAGGAATCTCTTTGCCTCAAGGTTTGCACCAAGACACAGAGTCCCTTCCTGTTCTGTGGCCTACAGTCCTGTGCCACATTCCTTGAGAGCATAGTTACACATGTTGGATCTCAGATCACCATCTTGGGTCTCAAACCCTGCTCTTAAATACACTTTCCCTCTTACAAATCGACATGAAAAGGAGGGATCTGGGTAAGAGACACACCTCTAAAGTGTAACCTCTTCCTGTCAACTCCTATATCCTCCAGATTCAGGGGTGCCTTCATGACCTCCCTGCTTCTCCTTCAAGAGACAGCCTCTGGCTTCTCCTCTCCCTCCTCCCTCCTTTACAGAACTTCCTCTGGGGCTTATAAATCATCAGGATGAGACTGGAAGGTTGCATCATTTCACTAGTCCCATCCTTCTCCACCTGCAGCCTGTTGAAGCTGGCTGGGCAACTCCCCCCTCCTGTTCCTCACATCTCTACTGATCTTCTTTTACTCAAACTTACATTAAAGTCAGAACTTTGGTATAGCTGCAGACCTTACACAAGGTCAGTCATATCAGTGAAGAATCTCTCTCTCTCCCCTGCCACCCCCAGGATTATTTGGTTGGGCCCATTATGAATGACTATCTGGACATTCATATTCACTTATGCAAATGTCCTGATACAAAAGTCTCAATTTCATCTGTATCAGATTAACCTACATTTGGTCCCTGGCACAGAGTAGCCATCTTTTGGATCAGAGCAGCCAAATTGTATTTCAGCCAGTGTCTATTTAATTCAATCCCTGAGTAATTCATATTTGCCACTTATGCAAGTTTTAACATCTTTTTAAAATATGTCAGGAATGCAGTAAGTAAATATGATCACCCCTTTCCTTACCTTTCTGCCAACACTTCATAATATATATATATACACACACACATTGAACTGGAAAATATCTGAAAATAAGCAAACACCAGGGATAAGAATACAAAGGCTAAATAAACCTGCTTATTGTTTATCTTGGGGGGTGGGATTTACAGCATTTACTACAATGTCTTATAGAAGTTTACAACCTTCAAGGAATGGCAAAGTGTTTATTTCAAATCCCGCTCATCTTGAGGAATGAGTGCTACTGCTGAACACTTCATATGACACGTAACAAATCAAACAGCTCCATCTATCTTGCATCCCCTTTTTTGTGGCTAGGCTCAGTAGCTAAATGAAAACTTTAGAAAGAGCAGAATAGCTATTAATGCGTGGCTGGCATTCCATCAGTTTTTCAGCATAGGCAATTTGTTTAAAACACTTTTAAAAGGGAGTGACAACTGAGCTATATAAATGGTGCATTTGAAAACTCTTGGCAAATTTATTTTCTACCGCTTTACTGAGAAGAGGTTTTATTTTTCTCACCTCCCAAAACAAGAAGGAAGTCCTTAAAAATTGGCAACTATGCTAAACTTCTTCTAGGGGTTTCTCTCAAGCTTTGCATGTGCCAATTAAAACTTTCTGACCCCAATACAGTACATGTCAAGAAAGAACTGGTACAGCATAGTGCATAAGCACCTGAATTATAATCAAGAGAAGGGTTGTAGTTCAGTTGTAGAGCAACTGCTTTGAATGCAGAAGAACCCAGCTTCAATCCCTGGTATCTCCAGGTAGGGCTGAGAAAGACTCCTGTCTAAAACCCTGTAGAACTGCTGCCAGTCAGTGTCGACAATACTGAGCTAGATGGACAGATCATCTAACTCATGTAAGGCAGTTTCCTATGTTTTTCCTATGAATCCATGACTCAGATTTCAGTGGAGACATCCATCCATCACATGAAACCACTATACCCTCATTCCAGTAATATTTGGATAGACAGAGAATACTGGGCTAACTTAGAGGCTTTTTGTAGGGGTTGACTATACAACAGTGAAATGCCAATTGATATGGAGGGGAGGCTGCATATTCCATGAGCGCCGTGCATTCTTACAAGATTTCGTGCAATATACTTTCCTACAGTATCAGAAGCAACTTGCCTCTGACAATCAGTTGCTGGGAATCACAAGTTGCACTCAGGTCCTGACTATGGGCTTCTCACAGACATCCGGTTGGCCACTGAGAAAACAAGATGCTGGTCTAGATGGTTGTTTGGTCTGATCCAGCAGGGCTGTTATTATTCCTCCGTGTTGGGACCGAGACACCTAAACAGTGAGTAGGAGGTTCTCTTTCCCCATAGGGGAAGCCATTCACTTCTATGGGGGAAAGCAAAGGCATATAGCTAATTATCCCAACATCTCAGCAAGGATTTGATCCAATCTCAGCTGAGTTCCATTCTGCAACCCATTTACTTTATGTCATAGATTGAAGTCAGTGGAAGCCATTGAGAATCATTGTTCCTTGGTCACACTAGAAAGGGAAAGAAGAACCTTTTTACCATTGTAATGTATATCTTCTGTAGTAATGTTCACACCTTCTGCCAATCTCTCTTTTCATCTGCCGTGTCCTCTCTATGAACAGCTTAGCCAGCATGGATTGGAAGTGTAAGAAACAAAGGTATGCTTTGAATGTCTTTATCCCGACTCATCCAAAAGATGATGAGGAGGGAGCAAAAAGACTGTAGACTGAACAAACACTGGAATGTAAACTCAGAGGGAAGGTTGTAAGCCCACTGAAGAATGCAAGCTCTGTCGACAGAAGGTCCCACATTCTATCTCCAACATATCCAGGAAGGGCTGGGAAAGACTCCGGATGGAAACCCTGGAGAGCCACTGCCAGTGAGGGTATAAACAATACTGAGCTAAACAGATAATCATCTGATAATCAAGAAATGGCAATTTCCTATGTTCCTACTATAAAATACAGTGTCTACCATAAAGCACCCTATTAGGTTATCTCTAGTTGCTGAAAGCTCCTTCAAGCCAAAAGATCCTCCCAACTTTCTGAAAGATGCTTATATGTTGAAAATTCCCAGAGAGATGGAGTCCCATAAGTATGGCTCAGAGATGAAGAAGCTCTCTGTGCATTGGCTTTTGTAATCTGCTCATGGACACAAAAGTCTACAATGGTAAATGAAAATTCTGGCATACCAAACACTTGGTAGCTCAGGTACATCTTCCTCAGATATAACCTACCTGAGTTGTTTCATGAGACCCTGTTCTGGTGTGGGTCTTCCTCTGAGGGTTCCTACTGCATCTTGGCATCAGAAATGAAGTTGCACCTGGTGTGGAGATGCTCCTAGGTCACTTTTCCTTAAGTCTGTGCTTGCAAGGAATTAATCCCTCATTGTGGCAGCACCTACTCTATGGAACTCCCTGCCTATTAATATTAGGCACGCACCTTTGCTGTATCATTTCCCATGCCTGCTAAAACTTTTTGTATAGGCAAACCTACCCAGACATGTAATTTTGTTATCTATATATTTGTTTTTAAACTGCTAATTTTATCAATCTTTTGATAAATTTTATGTCTGCTGTTTTTAAACATTTGATTGTTTCGATATTTTCTTGTGCTTTTATACTGTTTTATGTAAACCACTTAGAGGTTTGATTAAGTAGTATATAATTAGTGTTAATTAAAATAAATAAAATATTAAGGCTGATTGAGAAAGGTTAACAGCCACCTCTGATGTAGAGCTATGGGTGGGTTCGGTTTCGTTTTATATGGTAGTTCTTGGGTTTTTATGTAGTTTGTATGTTGTATTTTACTTGATCTTGTACGCCGCCTAGAGTGGCCGCTTGTGCGGCCAGATAGGCGGCCTAGAAATAAAATTTATTATTATTATTATTATTATTACCCTCTGGGTGGGAACTCTGCGTCTGCATGAGCCTGAAAGTATTTGATTAATTTATTTTTCATGCCAAACAATCATGTGTCCTGTTGATACATTATTCCCCATTTGGGGATTCATAATGTATACAGTGGTAAAACATGGTTTCGGATTTGTAGGGCATTAAATTTGTGTTTCCTTAAACAATAATAATAAAACAATTGGTACACTAAAGGGCATAGGATGACAGAGAAATCCATAAATAATGTGAAGGTTCTCAGCAGCCTGCCATTCTGACAGCATATTTTGCAAACAATCATAAATAACACTCACTGCACCCTATCAGAGACAATTATAGCACACCATCAGCTCCATTGTTTTGATTTATTGAGATCTTTGAAGTGAAAGAAATAGCTACCTGTCATCCCTAACAGCAAGACTCTAATACACTTGATTCCACCTCCCCTCTCCCTCCAGTTCACAATGCTCAAGACTTATTTGCATAGTGCTTCCCTTTCAAAATGTGTAAAGAGCCAGCATGTTGGCTCGCATAAAATAATAAAAACCCTGTTAAAGTTGCAGAGTGAAAGACTGAAGCAGATTTGTCATAAAATTTCAGCTAAAAGTAATTTCAAGGGAATGTTTCAATAAAATAGTATAATTCCTTAGAGGGAAAGGGAGGAGTTATAGCTTGAGAGAGAGAGAGAGAGAGAGAGAGAGAGAGAGAGAGAGAGAAGACTGGCACTGAATTCCACCTAAACTGAAAGTGGATGTGCCTGCTCAGGCAAAACTTTCAGCAGAATTTTGAGAGCAAGGATAAGAGCAACATTTCCCAGGACTGTGCACATCCCATGGTTAGCTCTAGTGAGTGAACTGTGAGGCTGAACTAAGAAACTCCCAGTTAAAACTGCTTCTCAGCTTTCAAGTTAAGTTAGTGAAGAACACCAGCAGCCAACACCACCACTCATTTAGAGTATTTACTTATTTTAGAATATTTATTGATGGGTGTGACAAGCCTCTAATGCTCCTCTTGAGTAGGACTGGTTTCTTTTTCTCCATTCCTTTCCCCACATCACTAGCCACCTGTCCCATCTCAACTGCCCTCTCCTAGTGCAACCAGATTATCTGGAGTGGGGTGGGGATGGGCAAGAATTTTGCTGAATCAGGTTTAGCACTGGATTTTTTCTATGATCCCCGTATGCTCCATTTTTGCAGAGCAATCCTGTTGCTCTGAACTTCAGCTGCTTTCCCACAAGACTGGATATTTTTCCCTCGAATGTTCCCTTGAATACATTGTTCTTTTATTGACTTTACTCACACATAGCACAGCAACACATGCTCTCTCTCTCTCTCTCTCTCTCTCTCTCTCTCTCTCTTTGCCATCCCTCCTCTAATAATCCAAGCTCCAAATGGGAGCAAGCAAGCCAAGTCTCACCCATGTTAAGGACTCTAGGCTTGCTAAGGAGGAGGGGGTGGGGAGCACTGAAAGCTGCTTCCCTCCTTTTCCTTTCCAAAAGGAAAACAGCCAGTCACTCTCTGCTTGCTAATGTGAAAACTGACCAGCCTCAGTAGCAGTGGAGGCGGCGAAGCTGCTTTCCTTTATTACTATTTTCTTTCAAAATATTGATAATCTGAAATATATATATTAAAGGAAAGGAAAGTGACTCTGCTGCCGCCTCCTCTGCTGTGACTGAGGCTGGTCAGTTTTCATGTTAACAAGTAGGGACCGGCTGTTTTCCTTTTGGAAAGGAAAGGAGAAGTGACAATGACAAGGGATGTGCTAGAATTCTGCCTAATTCAGATTTGGTACCAAATTTTTCCACTAATTTCCTTATTCTCTATTATTGCAGATCAGATTTTTATGTGGCGATTTTCTTTGGCTGTTTTTGAAGACTGACTTTTTTTAAAAAAAAGCTTCTAAAATATTGGTATTAAGAATGAGAATTACATTGATATCTCCTTTCATTTATTGATATTTCCTTTTGAAAGAGAAATATATCTGTGATATTAATACATATTAATATTAATGTCTTTTTTTCAAGGGGAAAAAACCAGATCAGTAAAAGCAGCTACTAGCAGACAATGAATGAACTTGAATTGATACTGGCCTGTTAGGTTGATAGAATGCTTTTGAACTGGCACTGGCCAACATATTCCATTCCTAGTAATGAGCAAGGGAAGCCTGAGCAAATCAGTTTTTACTAAACAGTGGAATCACTCAGCAATTGGTGCTTCCTCAATCACAGGGGCAGGAAGCATTCCAGACAGTAAGCACTACCACAGAGAAGGTCATGAACACAACTCGGAGGTTGTAGTCAACTACATCTATTTAGAGTAGACCCATTGAAATTATGAACCTAAGTTAGCAATGTACATTCAGTGGTTTACTTTGAGAAGGACTAGCATTGAATATCACCCTAGGATTGGAGGAGGAGTACACAAAGACCAAAGCAATGATACCAGCTTTCAGTAATGATTTATTAATTCCATCTATTTGAGAGCTCTTATACATACAACACATCCACCCATGCTCTGCAGGGATAGAGTTATCAAAGATAGTTGCCCTTTTAACTAGATAGCCAGTCTAATACCTCAGAGGGATATATGAAGCAGGGAAGTGATAGAAGATTTTCTATAGCTTCTCAGGGTGCTGCAGAGATCTTTGCCCCAAAATGACTTTCTCCAAAGTTCTTGTACTCTCTTCTCAGTCTTTTAGACTGATGTGTCAATTGTAGGTGTTCCTTTTTGGATTACAAGGACTATGTGACAAAACATCATCATCTCTGATCTTTATCAGGGTAAGGATTGGCAAATGTCCTGAAATGTGACAGTCTCCTTCCAAGGATTGCTATTAATAATCAAAGTCCTGTTTATTGTCATCAGCAACCTGCTCCCCAGCAGCCCTGGCTTGGCAACCTTGCAGAGCTCATGCTCCAAGTATCCTGTCATTCATACAATAAATCATTTTCAATAATAACCCAACTGAATACATTAAAAATAATAATATAAGGGTAACATGAATGCATGTATATATTCACAACATCTTCAAACTCATTTTGCAAAATAATATTTGACTTATTATGGTGCATAACAAGTTGATACTCAGGTTGCAGCACTATCAGCTGCCCTCCTCTAATGATCTTTGGGAGCACTAAAATCAAGATCCACCAGGCTGAGTGACATTTGGAATGGGTGTGTTTCCAGCTGAGGATAGACTTAGGTGGGGCTAGACCATCTGAAGTCCCTTATCCCAGCTCCGCTGGAGATACATCAGTGTAAGTTCTCCATCCTGGCTCAAACAGGTCTCAGCCAGCTAGGGATGAACAGATCTGTCAGTTTTGGTTCTCTCACTTTCTGATTTTCCAGTCTTAAATTCAGTTCTCCACATTACTCCAGCAATTTGCAATTTTTAAAAATAATAATACAAAAATCCTCATGAACATTCTCCAGCATTTTAGTGAGAATTTCTCCTAAAAAACACATTTTGTAGGTAGTTTTGACTACACATTTTGCAAGCAATTTCTCAACATATAATTCATTTTTATATGTTATTTTCACTCAAATATTCATTTTTATGCACACTTTCCCCTAACATATGCATTTTGTAAACATTGTTTGGTTGACAAACTGCACTGCAAAATTTGAATAAGTGTGACTTTCAAAGGATGGCTATGTTTCAGTTCTTCTAATGTTTTGGAAAGTGTGAATTTTATAGATTTGGCTTAAAATGCAAGCTGAACTGAATTTCCTACTCATTTCTACAGCCAGCTTAGCTGGGGCTCAGCCAAGGCTGGGGTAAGTCCTGAAAAAGGGGTGTGGTGGGAGCAGCATGGGGCGGGGGGATACTTATCCCTAAACTCTGTTCAGCATGGTCATGTGACCTAGGAACCCCACAGAAGTTACACCAGCAAAAACGGTGTTACAAATCAAGCTCTATTTTAAAGCCTTGTTTTCCCTCAGCCAGCAGTAGCCCCACTCTTGAAAATCACTTTGGAACAAGGGTAAGTTACCTGAGCATAATTTACTGCAGCATAAAAAATGCTGGGTTTCTATAGCTTGGATTGTTTTGCCTCTGATATATCACACACATCTGCATAGGGGAAGGTTCTCCTTTAGCATTCCAGGCACCAGAGACCCTGGGAAGTATACTGTATCTCAAGGTTTATTGTGCTCTTCTATATTTGGGGATCTTACCATTTTTCTTTAGTTTTTATTTGAATATGTTACAAAGGATCACACCCATATACTGTATTTTAATCAAGTAACTTCATTCATCTAATAAGATACTTCCCCCCTATCCTCCCTGGACAAAGAGGACTTATTTCATGCACTGCTGGTACTGGCAAGGCCAGCCTGTTTTCTTTGAATGCACAGGGTTGGGGGTTCTTGCTTTCTCCCTTTACCCGTATCTACTCAGAGTCCTTATATGTTGAATGTTAGTTCACCTAAGCTCACAGGTTCCCAACAGCAGTCATCAAAAGTAGGCAGACGAATAGATAAAAACCCACCCAAGGATTCTTGGGTCTTGGGAAGTACCAGAAATTTTCTAATTGGGAGTCAGACTTCTGACAGCAGAATATTCTTCTAATATATGCTATTTATTCATATCTTGCACACTACAACTATTAAATGCATCCCAATAGGCCTTAGCCATCATAGCAGATACAGAAAATAATAATGCAAATCAGCAGGAAAGAGGTTGCTGTATATACTAATTTAACATCAACATATAAGACCTTGAAGGTACAAACTTAATTAGGTTACAATTGATGAAAGGACTGAGTTAAACTCAAAGTCTTGTTACAGAGCCAAAGGTACAAAGTACATGGAAATACATGTCACAACACATCTCACCCATCAGATAAGTCCTTGGGAAAGTATTATCAACAAACCTCCTAGGGGGATGTGTCCAAGTTCTTCATACACATCAATGGACGATAAGGGAACTTGTGCCTTAGATTCCTTGTTTGTAGACTGTTCACTGTGATGCAAATAGGATTTTGGATCTAAATTACAATCCCTCATTCTTCCCAGGAAGAATCAATTCCACTCAGCTATGAAGTCCACTAGGTGGCTTCTTCAATGAATGAAGTTATTCATTCTCACCCATACCTCCCTCCCTTAGGTTACCTCCTACCTATCTATGCAAGTTATACATGGAGTTTTCAATGCAGATAATATCTTTCCATTTGCAGGACTTATTTTCCATAACAGATATATTGCACCAACATGAAGCATAGGTTACTATGCCAGCTGTCAGGTTATGGGTCACCCAATCGTATCTTAATAAAAATCATTGGCCGTATCTAGTGGAATTTTCTTTCATGAATTTCAAATAGTAAATGTGTGTGTTGTTTCTGGCATGTGGCAGGCATTAGGTTTTCCCTTTTTAAGGAAAGTTTGAGATCTGGTTGTCTGGTAGAAAGTGAAGGAAACGGTCTGATTGCAGCTTAAATCTTTGGGCAAATCAAGAATGACACCTTACTTTTCCTAATATATTAACTTTCACAGCTCAATCTTTGCATTCTTTTTTTTTAAGTTAACAAGAAATGCCCCATTCTTTTAGAAGCTATCACATCTGTATCAAGAATGTCTATCTTCCTTCCTTTTCTCCACTGAAGTTTTTAGTTGACTGACAAGTGCTTCACTGATAGGGAGATAACATCTTCCTAGTGTCATTTGAGAGACAAGAAAAGTCCAAAGTAGAAAATGTAGGCTCACATTTTAATCTCCTCCTGAAATTCAGTATAAAAATGAATTCAGCTTCCTTGCTTCATACAATACCACAACAACTGAAAGACCACTAAGGTCTCCTTCATACATGCACAACAACATACAATCAGGTGGGAAAGAAACTGTACTACTTGTCCTACCTACAGGGTTGTTTCATTTTATACAAACACACTCTCCAGTGATGTGGGATTGCATCACCTTCTTTTAATTTTTGTTACTTCTTCAAAGAGCTCAAGGTGGTATGCATGATCCCCAAACTTTGAGGTGAGGTAAGTTTTAGTTTTATTTGCATTTTGGAACAGAGACAGCCACCTTATGCTGAGGGCTCGTTCACACGGGAGCTGAACTCAGTTTTAAAGACGAAGCTTTTCCCATTGCGATAGAGTTCAAAGGTTCACACTCCTACCCTCCAATCTGCTGTTTTCCATTTACACTGAAAGGAAAGGGTCAATCATGCAGCTTCCTAATGACCACACCCTCTTAAGGTCAAACTACCAGTTCCTCTGGTTACTTTGGCAACCGAGCATGCTCAGTTTGTTCCAAAGTAAGTCATTAAAAAAAGAAAAAATCCTCAAGTGCGAGTATTTGTATATTCAGAATCCAGCAGAAATACAAATATTTGTTTGAACAGTGTTATGCTTTTTTGCATAAGTTAGGGGGGAAAGAATAAAAAAGCACGGTTTGCAGCCGGCTTGCAGAATGGGAGCCAGCAGGCAATGACATGAACAAAGGGTGGAGGAGGAAGTGGGCATGGACCCACAAAAGCTTCAGAGCTAAGCTCTGCAAGCCCTAGAGGCACGAAGCAGAGGCAGTTTTTCCTCCTTTTTTGGATTAGAATTGGATTGATTTGATGTAGATTTAAAGGGAAAAACAGCAGCTTACCTGACACGTCATGTAAATGCTGTGAATTAGACAGGGCTGCAAGTAGTGCCAGATTCACTCTAAACCTCCATGTGAACAACCACTGAGTCATACCCATTGATGTATCTAGCTCAGTGTTGTCTGCACTGACTGCCAGTAGTTCTCCACGGTTTTCTCCCATTCCTCCCAGGGGAGATGCTGGGGTTCAAAACTGGGGCCTTCTGCATGCAAAGCAGATGCTATATCACTGAGCTATGGTCTTTTGCCCTTCTTTTATATAATGGATAGATAGATAAATGGATTTATTTGGAAGCCATGGTGGGCTCTGTATTAAAGGAAAGGCAGGATGTGTGTGTGTGTGTGTGTGTGCGCGCACACACACACATGCATGTATATGATCTGGGAGACCAGGGTTTGAATTCCCACTCAGCCATGATCGCTTGGTGATCTTTGGCCATTTACTGTCTTTCACCCTAACTTACCTTCCTGGGTTGTTGTGAGGATGTACACTACCTTGAGCTCCTTGGGAGAAAGGTTTGATACAAATGCAATAATGAATGGATCTGCCTGAAAGCTAGTGAGCTTCATGGCTGGGGAGGGATCTGAGCCAAGATCTCTTCATTCCTAACCCATTACTATTTTTATTTTATTATTGATTCATTTATTTAAAATCACATATACCACCTTTATATACAAGGCAGTTTACCAAAAGTACAACTCAATAAGCCATACACCTACAATAAATTAAAATATGCAAAAAGATATCCAGAGGTTCATTAAAAGTCAGTATGAATGGCTTGAGAATGCCTGAGCAAACAGATGGGTTGCAACAAATCACCAACACTGTAGTTGCTTGCCTCACTATAACCATAACGACACACTGGCTCATCGCAAAATGTATCTGATACACTTCAAACACATTTAACACACTTTATAAATGTTGCTAAATATTACTTAATCACTAAGTATTAAGCGGTGTTTTCGCTGTGCTTAAAGACAGTGATTATTGCTACACTTGTCTTTACAAGCAGGCTAGAATCCGATACCCACTTTTCTACGATGTAAGCCCCATCAAAGTTAAAGGGACATACTGCTGAGCAGACTTGTATGGGACTATGCTGATAGCTACCTATGCTTGCCCTAGTGAGGCCGAAGTGTTTGATGTGGAAACATATAGGATGAAGATACCTATTTTATAAGTAAAACCCTTTGGCATATCATACTGTCCAAGGCAGAATCACCCCTTCACTTCTTGCATCTGACTCTAGCTTGTCAGCTTTTAAGGTCCCTTAACATAGGATCCTGTGTTGTTGTTTTCTGCAACTGACTAACATAGCTAACCCCCTACCCCGACATCCTTTAACATATATTTCTAAAATATACGCTGGTTGCAACTTGCAAGGGTGCATGATTTTCAGCAATCCAAAAATCCAGTTTAAAACATAAAAATTAAGCTCTAAAACCAACTGATGACAATGGATAAACAGTGGATTAGTGAATAACAGTGAATAAAAAGATAAGGAATGAAATAATGACAAGATGTCCCTTTTCTAATAACAGTGCAGTATTATAACACGTTCTGCCTGCAAGACCTTCTTGCCTTATTAAATCTCATTAGAATCACCTGAGCTGTAATATTTTCCATAATGATTAAAAAAATTGACTTCCTGGAACAACATGATAAGGATGAGTTCATACTGTAAATAGGTCACTGTTTCATTTGCTACACATCTAAACAAGCTAAAGACCTGCTCCCCAAGATTTTGCTGGGAAGTTCATAAATATAAGAAGGCCAGTTTTTCTTTCTTCCCCTCCCCACTTTGGATGCCTCTTTGGTCTCTCTGATCTATTGCTCCAGAGTGACTCACTGTGCCCCACTTCCAAACTAGAGTTGAGCTGAAAGTTTTCAGTTGAGAACTTTTGGGCTGGAAAACTGGGAGTGGGGGAGGAATTCAGGAGTAAATTATTCACAGTTGGGGAGGGGGGTTGTAGTGGCAGCAGCATTTTGTTCAGTGGGCATGGTGGGGAAAATGTTGGGGCCCACTACTGCTTTCTTCACAATGCCCCTGGAAGGGCATCACACGACTGTTCTGAGTGGGCATTGTAGGCAGGGAGTGAAGGCGATAGCTCAGAGGAGCTCCGCTACTGCATGGGACTACAACAAAACCAAGTTTAAAAGGAAAGCCACTGAATCAAGCTTTCTAAAACTATGAATAATTCCAGCCTCCTCCCTCCCCCAGTGTATGAATGGGGGCAGTGAATTCTGGGGGGAGGCACTTTGCTGAAGCCCTAAACTTCCTACTTGCTCTTCATCAACAGCAGGATCCCCTCCTTTTCCTAGGCACTGTATGAGAACTTACTTCAGCCTTCCTCTATTCCTTGGATCCCCCTTTTCAGCTATGTCCCTGTGATTCTTTTTTTCTCATTCCTTTCCTTCAGCCACTCTTCTTCTCGATCATCTTTCACACTCATATTTTAAGGAGGCTGCTTGAGGAATTTGTTCATTCCGCATTTTATTGTTCTTACTTTATTGTGGGGCTGGGTTTCCCCTCAGTCCTCCTTTAGCAGAGAACACTCAGGAGGGTGTCTCCCAAAGGGAGGGCAAGAAGAGAGGCACAAGTGATGTCCACTAGCCAATGGGGACAGGGTGTGAGCAGCCCATAAAAGCCTGCTCCGCTCCCTCAAACCTCCTTTTGGTGTTTCTTTGTGCCTACCATCCTGTCCTATATGCAGCATGGACTGTGCTGGTTGTCTGAATGGGGCCAAGTAGAAATGTTTTGGTTGGGCCCCTTCACATTTTGCCTACTTCATACTGTCAGGTTTAATTCAATTGGCTTTAGGGAGAGGTGTGGCTGTTGCCTGTTAGGCATTGAGTCTGGTCAGGTGAGAAACATGGGAAAAATATTTAGGTATACTGAGGCATTATTGGGTAAAGACAGCCTTCAAGCATCTGCCAGGCCTTTAGGTCTGGGGGGGACTGGGGGGTGTCCCTTGTGGACTGTCATGCACATCAGGGTGAATGCGGCTCTGGTGGGGCCATAATGCACATAGGGGATTCACACCCAAGGGCAGAGCTTGGAAGATTACTTTTAAAAAGTAATAAATTACAGTTACAGTTACATGGCCCTCCAAAAGTAGTAATTACCATTACAATTACAATTGCTCTGAAAGTAACTGATTACTTTACTTTTACTCAAAAGTTATTGCTACAATTACATTTTAGTTGCTTTTTTTAAAAAAAAATTGCCTACAAGGTGCTGGCCTTGGCTGCTGCACATCTAAGTAGCCTAAAACAACATTAAAAATAAGTGCACACACACAAACAGAGGGTAGTAGAAAATTTTTTTATCCTTAAGATTAACAGAATGGCATAACAGAATCTCACATCCCCTTACCCCACCCCCAGCAATGATGATAACCCAACACACATATTTTTGTATATATATATATTGCCTCCAGCTCTTTTCTCCTTCCACTCCTGTCAATTTTTAAACAATTGTTTTCTCCATGCCATCTCACTCTCCACCTCCTCCCTCGTTGCCTCTTAAGCACCCATAGAGCATGAAGGAAGAACAACACTGTATAGAAGCCCAATTTGAAGCACATGATTTTTATTCACAAATCAGAGGAGCAGAAGACTTCCCCTGCTCCCCCCCAAGTAATGCACAAAAGTAATGCTGGAAACATTACAATTACTCCTCAAAAGTAATGAAGTTACTACTCGTTCTATTACCAGCAAAATGTAATGAAGATACTCACTCGTTACTCAAAAAAGTAATAAATTACAAGTAATTTGTTACTTGTAACTAGTTACTTCCAAGCTCTGCCCAAGGGTCACCTAGCAAGGAGGGAGAGTTATTCCATATCCTTGGCTGGGGAGCCACAGCTACTGGCTGAAGTACATATCCAGGGGTCTGGAGGGATCCTTCCCTATCAGAAGTAGTTGAATTCCTCACCTGCCTGTAGTTTATAATTTGGTTAATTGAAGATTTTTATATCAGATTTGCAACATGCTATATTTTAATAAATATAACATTTAATCCAATGCCTTGTCTCCTGAGTCTTCTTGTGGGTGGGTGGGGCAATGAAGTGACCTGCCTCCTGGATTAACGTGCAGATCAAAACAGAGTCTCCTATCTATGAGTTCTATGAGAATGAGTTATTCTATGGATATTACACTTCCCCAAACTTCTGCTGTGGTTTATTCTACTGTGCGGCTTTCTGATGTCTTCCAAATGTGTTGGACCACAACTTCCATTATCTCCAGCCAGCGTGATCAATGGTTAGGTATGATGGGAATTGTAAACTAAAACATCTGGAAGCCACTAGATTCTGGAGAAGGTTGACATGTTTATGAGGTGGTGTGAGAACTGCTTTTAAAGTGTTCAAGTCTTTTCAAACAACAACAAACAAGTGGAATAGCCTCTCCAAGCGGCTCATTAACCCAGCTGTTACTGCAACTATGCTCGAACTAGTCCTGCAACTTCCTTTGGGAGTGATGGGGCATGATAGTATGTCATACCTACCAGGGACGGGGGAATCTCAGGCCTGGGGAACAAAAGTAGTCCTCTAGGTAGCTCTGTCTAGCCCTCAGAATTCTCCTTAGGTCACACCCCTTACTGGCCCTGCTTCACACCCATGTTTTTACATGGTTGGAATAAACTCTGATAATGCTTCTTGCTTGTCTGGATGAAGGGTAGGAAGGGGTGTGTGAGTGTCTGTAGAAACTAACCTACTGCACAAAGGTCAAATTTACATTAGGTGCAGAGCTTGGAAAAGTTACTTTTTTTGAACTACAACTCCCATCAGCCCAATCCAGTGGCCATGCTGGCTGGGGCTGATGAGAGTTGTAGTTCAAAAAAGTTACTTTTCCAAGCTCTGTCTCTGGCCTTGCCCACCACTAGCATGTGGCCCTCAGAAAGTTGCCCAGAGAAAAATGTGCACTCCTCAGATGAAAAAGGTTCCCCACCTGTGCACTGAGCAGAAAGGTTTTATGTGTCCTTGCCCATTGGTAGATATGCAGTCCTCTTCAAACATCACAGAACAGACAAGTAAGTAGCATACTTGCCCACCATGGTGATTCAGTCCCACTATGAGATAAAGCAAACTGAAGACAAAGGAAGTATTCTCATGGTTCATTTCTCTGCACAACACTTTACAAGGATTGGTGGCTGAACCATGCACCCTGAACATTACCTTGGTGCAGGGAATCTAGCAGAGAAGAATGCTTTAACAATTGAAATTGTAGTCAGAATCTCTGAAAGGCAGGGTATCATTATTTCAGTTGGAGCTTTGCCAAGATATCAGGGTTAGCAACCCTATACACTTGCACAATGGCTTGGGGAATCTTAATGACCACACGTGTTCAAGACCTTGTTTTAGGTCTCATTTAGAGATTGTGCAACCTGCAGCTCATTGACCTTTTGTACCACACAGGAGCAATAAGTCCATAACTCACACAGAGAAAGGAGGAGGTGGGGGGAGTATCACTGAAAGCATTTCCGAAACCATTTTCTGCATTGCTCCTTAGTCACGGCTTTGCAGCCAACCTTTTCAGAGCTCATTGCTGCACCGAGCTTGGATGAGGGAATGAAAAGAATGATGGTATAGAGGCCTTCCCAAAATTCTCCAGTGCCCCACCTGTGAAATGTGATGAGTCATTATCTAGTCAATATATGTAACAGGCAGTTTCCAGGCCTCTGCCACTGTTCAATTGACACAAATAAATGGAAACTAAGTTGGGGATGTGGAGGTGAAATCAAAGCTGTACCAACACATGTTCTCTAATTTCTCAAAAGTTTTATACTGCTTGGAAATATGCTCCTATGTTCCTGCATCTTTATCGGGGCATTTCAGAATTTCTTTAAAATTTTGGTGGGTGAGCTTACCTTAGTGTTGGAAAATGACTGTCGGTGTGTGTGTGTGTGTGCTTCTATTAACTATTTCTCTACAGCTGCCTCAGCTGCCTGCAGTTCCTGATCTGAAGGAGCCCCATACAAGGAGTTATTTCATTATGACTTCCCCTGAGCTTTAACTGAAGCATGGGAAGCTGGCGAGGTTGGCTGTGATGAGCACCTGGGATCAGTGCAGTTGCTGATTTTGTTTTAAGGAAAGGGCTATTTTTTGCCTTTTACACACACACACACACACACACACACACACACACACACACACACACATGAGAGACAGAGAGAGAGAGAGATTTCTTTGAAAGTAAAAAAGACGTCACTTAAAAAATGAAAAATGAACAGCTACCAGACAAGCAGGAGGGAACCTTCCCACTTTCCTGTGTTTAAAAGAATGCCCAATTGAGGATGTTGTGGGGGGTTTGCAGGAAATACAGGCACTCAGGAAGGCTGCAGAGTACAAACCACTGGAGAGGTCATTTGTAAAATGAAAGGAAGGACACTCGGAAACAACCCTTGGCCACCTTGAAAGTAATAACAGCACAACCAAAACTCTGTACCACATCCATGATAATTTTTTTCTATCCTTCCATAATTTCAATCCTTTTTTTTAAATAGAGATTGGTTAAAAAATGCAGCAGAAATTTTAGCACTAGGTGTGTGATATGGCTGGCTCTGTTCCTCACAATTCCTGTTGCCTTGGGGGGGGGGACAAAGTATATAGGCTATCATCTGAGGCACAGTTTTGGAGCAAAACAAGCCAAGATTGTAGAGTTTAGCCCCTGCTAAAATATTGTCCCCTATTGCTCTCTGCTTCTTTTTTCATATTCATATGAAATATTGCACTTGGAGGCAGCTTTGCAGGGTTTTGTTTGGGGGGATGCCTACCATTCCAAAGCATGGCAGCTGACACCTTGATCAACAGATATGTTGCAGCGGCGTATTGCTAGCGTGTGCCAGCCCTGTGCCCAGTAAGAATAGAACCAGCCAAAAGATATCCACACACAGACCGTTACTTGTTAAGAGTCTTTACTGACAGGATTTCTCTCACAGATACAGACACGAATACTTTCCTAGCTCTTCTAACACCGCATCCCCCACACCTTGTAGTTTCAGTTTCAAGGTTTTTATAGATGTTCTGTTTCATGCCAGCTGCAGTCTCTGACCTTGAGCTGCAGCACAGTGTTAACCCATAACACGTCTTCTCATTTCTGTCTTTCTGGAAAACCAGACACATAGACTTCTCAGCAGCCTACAAGATATACCTTCAAGAAAGTCCAGTTTGGAAAGGAAATGGGTTATAATTCTTCTCAGGTTCCTGGCAATGTACAAGACCTCCCCACTTTGCATACATCACCTTCAGTCATGCAGCATCCTTGATATCTGATTATTGGGTATGAGAGCAATATATTACATGCTGCTTAGTTCACTCACAGAGCTGGAAACTGAATGCCATTTAATTCATCTCTTCTAAGGACTTCAGCAATGGACACTGAAGCTAAAATTCCTGAGTCAGAGCTAAGATGATTCTTAATATGCACCACTAATGGATCACACTTGCTTATATCACTTCCTGGCCCTGTCAATATGTCATGATGATTGACCGGGGATTGTTTATAGTATTTTAAATATACCTGTATCTGAAATTTTCCTCCAGAGTTCACTATATGTTATTGCAGAGCTCGAAAAAGTTAAGTTTTTGAACTACAACTCCCATCAGCCCCAGCCAGCATGGCCACTGGATTGGGCTGATGGGAGTTGTAGTTCAAAAAAGTAACTTTTCCAAGCTCTGTGTTATTGTCCTTTTACTAACTGGAGCATAGATTATGAGTCTACGTAAGGCTTCTCTAATCTTGTGCCCTCCACATGTTTTGAACTACAAGTCTCATCATACCTGGTTGTGCTGGCTGGGGCTGATGGGGATTGTAGTTCTAAGGCAGCATACTGGGGAAGGCACGGCTACTCTGTGGGCACATGTGCCCCTGCAGGTGCCACACAGTCCTCTCCCCCACTGTAATTAAAGCTTGAAAGAAGGTGCTTGATGCTTGTGACATTTTTATGGTTTGCAAATATGCCCACAGATCCAAAGGGCTGGCAACCTGTTTTCTTTACAGGATTTCCGTAAAGAAGTGGTTTCCTTGTGTTATAATTTAGACACAAGATTTTACTGAGAAGGTGATGTGTTAAAGACATTTATTTATATTTTCCTTGTTTCCTTCATACATCAGGGTAAGGACTGTGAGCACTTGAATCTGATTTGATCACTAACTGTAGCATTAGAAGACAATTGTTAAGCTAATTGAATTTTCTGCTTGTATCAGGATTGGGTGGAATTTGTTCTCATTAAAATCTTAATAGCAGACAGCCGATAGTTACACTGGAGGGAATCATATCTCATATTGTTCACTAGAAATAAAGCTACTGTAGCTCATTACAGGATGCATGTGTGATGTAAACATAAATAATTTATCACTATAAATTTGGTGAAACCTTGCACTTCTGTATCAACAGATTGGCCCAAGACAGCAGAGACTATTAAGCACCGCATTTCTATAAAGCATTTGTTAAAATATCTCAACAGGTGACCTACATTACTGAAGTTAACTTTTTGTCTTTCACTGATAATAGGAAATGGCAGGCAGGGTGGAGAATTATGTAAATAAGGTGGCTGGATGCAAGAGGACAGGGCTCTGCATCTTTAATGGATATGCAGAAGAGGAAGTTTGAGAACAAGCTACACCTGCTGAAACTCTCTCTTCTACACAAATATACTCTGACAAATATACTTCTGCTGTTTAAAAGTTTTAAAAATGCCTGGCTGATTTTTAATTAATTTAATAATTTTTTCATTGAACTGAATGATAATGTTGGGCATGCTCAGTAAGAACCAAGTGCCAGTGTTCTAAAAGCCAGACTCACAGCTGCTGGGCTTGCCGAATCAGGGGGCCACACACACACCAGACTTTGATTTCATGTGATACAGTCATGGCTTCCCTCAGAAAATCCTGGGAAGTGTAGTTTGTGAAGGGTGCTGAGAGGAGACTCCTATTCCACTGACAGAGCTCCAGTGGCCAAACTAGTTCAACACTCAGCCACTCTGATTGAAGGTCTGTGAGGGGAACAGGGCATCTCCTAGAAACTCTCAGCAGCCTTCACTAACTACATTTCCCAGGATCCTTTCAGAGAAGCCATGACTGTCCAAAGTGAAATAAAGGCCTGGTGTTCATGTGGCCAGGGACAGCTTTGGTTTAAATGTGAGTGGGAGGCTACATGTGTCTGCTGTAGAATAAAACAGTGGGGAAAATGCTGAAAAGCAATTATACTGTTCACAATGTTTTCTTATGGAAAGAAAAGGGGCTTCCCCTCTGCCCAGTGCCCACCCACCCAATCTCCTCCCCTCCCTCTCCCCCTCCCTTCCCTGCTCCTCCCCCAGGTCAGTGTTAGACTATGATCTGGGAGACCACAGTTCGAATCCCCACACAGCCATGAAGCTCACTGGGTGACCTTGGGCCAATCACTGCCTCTCAGTCTCAGAGGAAGGTAATAGTAAAACCACCTCTGAATACTGTTTACCATGAAAGCCCTATTCATAGGGTCACCATAAGTCAGGATCGACTTGAAGGCATTTCCATTTTAAAATATGATTGCACAGAAATAAATCCCACTGAATGCAAAAAGTATACAAATGATCAAACCCACCCTCCCTTCTCCTCCCTCCTATCCCCTCCCCCTTGCCCCTCCCTCCCCATCCCCTTCCATCCCCTCCTTCCCCTTCCCCCTCCTCCATCTCCCTTTCCTCATCCCCAAGGTCAGTTTTACCTATCTTAAGCATGATTGCACAAGAGTAAATACCATTTAACTCTATAAGCATGCAAATGATCAAACCTGCCCTCCCCTCTCCATTCCTTTGCCCCCCTCCAATACGCTCCTTCCCATACACAGGAAGTGGATTAGACTGTGAAAGAGCACCCAAACTGTGTTTGCATTTTGACAGATTTGTAGGTTTTCAAGCCTTTTTGTTATTTATTGCCCGTGGAATTTAATTTGTTAATTTATTTTTCTGTCAGAGTTACCATTCCTGCTTCTTCCCTTCCCGTTGTGTCCCTCAGCTGCAGCAGCAGCAGTCTTGTCTCAGGGGTGGCAGCAGTTTGCCTTTCCCAAGTGTTTTCTTCCCTTTCTTTTCCTCCACCATTCCCACTTTTTTCTTTCTGCTCCCAGTTTGTTTTTATTGGTTTTGATAGCTTCTTCTGCTTCTGCCCTGATCCTCTCATCTGTTTGATTTAAAAAAAAAAAAAACTAAGTGCCTTTCAGTGCAGCTTTCATTATAACATGGAAGCCCTATAATGCAGATGCATCTTTTGTGCCCAGACCCACATGGTATAATGAGGTTTTACTGTAAAGCCTGTTATTTTCACTCATATTCACACTTTCCCTTAAAATATGCATTTTTGTAAACATTGTTTGGTTGGTGAACTGCATCTCAAAATCTGAATAAAGTGCAAATTGTGAAAGACATCTGTGTTTCATTTCTCACTTGGTTTTGGTATTGCAGCCCAACACTTCCTTTGAAAGGGGCCAGCCAGAGTTCTCTTGAAACAAGGTATGAATAAGATAACTAATATCCTATTATTTGTTCACAACTTCAGATAATCGGGCTTAGGGCGGTATATAAATAAAATAAAATAAATAAATAAATAAAATATTACCAATTATGTTACATTTACATATCATAGATAATAACTAGCTGCTCAAGTATCTGATAACTGGAGCTTTATGACTGGATCCAAAGGACCATAAGTGGAAGGGAAATAGCTTTTAGTACCATTTTGCAAATGTGGGTTGTATTGGAAGTTTGTGTGGTACTGTAAATAAGTAATTTCTATAGCACTTTTCATGTTTCTGCTTGTACAAACCCTTGTTTAAGCAAAAGTACATCTTTGGATTTCATTTCACTTTTCCTGTGCAATGTTTTAGCATGAGTATAAAACAATTATTCCATGAGAAGAAGATGCCTTGCCTTCCACATGCAGAAAGCCATCATTGGATCAAAACCATACAGTCTCTAAGATAGAGGTTTCTTTTCTAGCTATGGTAAATGTTATGAATGCCACTTTTCTTTATCCCCCCCCCCAGGCCTCTTAAGATAGTGGCTAAAATCCTACTGCAATAACTTCCCTAAGTAGATGTCTAAAGATAAAAAGTACTACTTTCGATCCTTCCTGAAAATCACTGCTGATCATTTTCAGTATTGACCAGGAATCTAGGATTCTGAGTGAATGCATTTTCCCTCTCCACACTGTTCAAAACTGTATCAATGTCTGTCTCTATCAGGCTCTTCTTGAGAGTACCATTTAGATCTTCTATAGTAGGGGTAGCTATAGGGATGGAGATATTTGGTTCTGAGAAATTTGCTAGGGCTGTGCATAAGTTTTGTAAAAATCACAAACCAAATCATGCCTATTCAGGCTGATCTGTATCCTGTCTAGATTGGGTTGAAGCAGCTATAAATTTCTACAGAGTGGATCAGCTAGTCCCAAATAAATTTGTAGAGATTTGTACAGACCTGTAGCAGAAACAGGGTGTCTCTGAAATGGACTAATTACAGCAACATATGAGGAGAACACCAGGGCAGGGAGGGAGGGAGGGAGGCAGGCAGACTAGAATGCTATCACTCCACCCAACACTCTCCAATCATCACAGTGCTTTGAAGGGGTGAAGTCTTAAAACGCAGAAATCTTTTGCAAGTTATGCCTCTTTGAAATGTTTGTTGGGGGTTGGGTGGCATTTGTTCACCTTGTGTATATTTTCTGTTCTTTCCCAATCAATCCCAGTCCCATCCTTATTTACATATTTTTCTTTAAAAAATGTTTAATGTCTTTATAAATTCTACTTTCAATACTAAGAATCATTATTAAACCTTGTGGGCATATTTAGCCACAGCTTTCTGAATTCAGTATTATTATTGTTATTATTATTAGAAACAGCCACCGCCGCCAAACCTTGTGGGTATATTAGCCAGCATTCTGAGTTAAGAATTATTATTATTATTTCCAGTTGCTAACCACAGTGAATATTGTTAATATTAAATAGTATTTTTATTTTTCCCTGATATTGGTAATCTGCCCCACATGACATAGTTGCTTCTTTTTTAAAAACAATCTTCCTTGGAAAAAGCAAATTTTAAAGATGACTCCCATGAAAACCCCTGGAGCTACCCACCTGAAATTTGGCAGGGTTAATCCCCTCTATAGGAACAACCATGTCCCTAGATTTCATGTCCCTGTGTGCCTATTACCTCCATGATGCTGCGAGCCCATGCCTGCCTAATGCTACCTACTTGTATCTAGTATGCAAACCTTTTTTAAAAAAAAAACATTTTTCTTTCAAAATCTTCAAGAAAAGAACAGGAGAAACACAGCATGAGAACTGGCATGACTGAACACTAACAGTTATCTTAAAAAAAAAATTTTTTGGAAAAAGCAAACCCTAAAGGTGGCTAGAATGAAAAAAACCCCGGAGCTACCCACCTGAAATTTTGCAAAGTTAATTCCTTCTATAAGGCTACCATGTCACCAATTTTCATGTCCTGGTGTGAAAAAACAAAACCATTATGTCTATTTTAATGTTAAAAGATTTTAAAATTTAAAAGTGGCTAGCATGAAAACCCCTGGAGCTACCTCTCTGCGACTTGGCAGGGTCAATTTCCTCTATAGCAGTTACCATGTCTCCACAGTTAACATTCCTAGGTCAAAAAACAAGAAAGATATGGCCATTTTGGTTTTTCAGTGTAATAGGATTTCCAGAGATTTGTAATATCTGCATTGTGATTCAGATTTGGATCCGGTCGGATCAGGTCCAATTCTATCTCGACCAGACTGGGCCTGATCTGTATTTACAAATCAGACCCACAAATCAGATCAGGGTTTGTGTGTCCATGTACAGCCCAAAGATTTACACTAAAATGTTGACAAATTTTCATGAGGACTTGAAAAAAAATTAACAGATGCAGAACTGAACTGAAGCCTGGAACAATGAGAAACTGAGACTGACAGATTCATCCATCCCTAGGTGGCTAACCTGTGTCCCTTGTTGCTGGACTACAATTTCCATCATTTCTGACCATTGGTCATACTGGCTAGTGCTGATTAGAGCTGGAGTCCAACAAGACCAGGAGAGGGCCAGAGGTTTCTGAGCTCTTTTTAGAAAAGCTCAGCTTGGATATCCATAAGCTATTGCGACAATCACTTGCAAAAAAACCCCTCACTCTTGCAAGCGTGGAGCAGATATTATGTGCTTGGCTTGTTAATAAAGGAGAGGCTGGTTTTGCGCCAACTATAAGAGTGTGCCACATGCCAGATGTACACAGCATGATTATCTAACTAATAGGATTAGCTAAATAGCAAGCCTTGGGCTTGTGGCAAGTGTCCCACTACTGGCTCTCTAACCCGCTCCAAGGGTGGAAACTATAGCATCTGTGCCTTAATTTGTTTGAACTACAAAAGCCCCACCTGAAAATCTTCTTTAAAAGCCTTTTTTACATTTGGAAAGATGGATTGTTCAAATAATTCCCATGTCTTTCTGTGCTACTGTTTGACTTCCAACTGGGAAAAGCTCTTGGGAATTTTAAACAAAAACTTTGCAACTGATGCTGAGGGGAGGAATGACATCAGTATTGGCAGTTGTGCTTGCCCGACATCTGAAGTTGTTGATAAATTTTAAAATTGATCCCAAACTCATAGAATCCAGAAGTTAAGCATATTTAAAAATAAAATAAAGTAGAATAATACCCTATAAGAAAAGGTCACTTTAAGGGGAAAGAAAGCAATTTAAGAAACTACTGTTTATATTCCATTTTTCTTCAGGTTCATTTGTGTGTTTCTCAAGAAAACATTTGAATTTCAGGCCTTCAAGCAACACCGACTGTTTTGTTTTGCTTTTGGAAACTTTACATAAACAGACTGGCTAATGCAATATTTATTACCTTTCTAAATAGTTTTTTCTATTCCACAGGCTCAAGGTACATAACTTTATTTATTTCAAGCATTTTGCCCCACTCTTTAGCTGAAAAGGCTTTTACAAGTTCAATAAGAAACAAGGCAATTCCTGCTCTCAGGTTACAGTCTAAAAGACATGACACAAAAGGAAAAAGGGAAGAGGAGGTAAGAAGGCAACAAGCAATCTAAAGCAGCAAGCATGTTCTCCCTGCACTGGAAAGAATTCAGAGAGGATGAGCCAAATGGAGGTTGTCTCTCAGTAGGGATGATAGAATGACTCTGTAGTACCATCTCTCTCTCTCATATAGTCTGATGAAATGGCTAATGGCTATGACTAAACGAAGGAGGAAAGAACAATTATATAATAGTTCTGTGCCAAATTTCTCTGTGCACTAAATCCCATTAGACCCATATTCCATTTAAAGCATCTCAAGAACTTGACAGCTTTTTATGACAATGTTTAGCCCATAGAGTTGTGACATCATTTCATAGAATGCTTTCTAGAGTTGGTTACTCCTGGGTGTCAAGTGGACTACACATCATTTTCTCCCTCCTTCCTTCAGTTTTTTTTTTTAAGAGAAAGGCCAGCTCCAGACACTCTTGGATGAGACCGATTATCTGGATCCATTTCAGTCGGGTTTCTGGCCTAGTTTCGGCACAGAAACAGCCTTGGGAGAGAGACGGGGGAGTGTGACTCTGTTGATTCTCCTTGATCTCTCAGCGGCTTTCGATACCATCACCCATGGTATCCTTCCAAGGAGACTGGTTGAGTTGGGAGTGGGAGGTACTGCATTGCAGTGGTTCCACTCCTACTTGGCAGGTCGCCTCCAGAAGGTGGTGCTTGGGGAACATTACTCGGCACCCTGGACTCTCCAGTATGGGGTTCTGCAGGGGTCAGTTCTGTCCCCCATGCTGTTCGATATCTACATGAAACCGTTGGGTGCGGTCATCCGGACCTTGGAGTGTGTTACCATCAGTATGCTGATGACACACAGCTCTATTTCTCCTTTTCATCTTCTTCAGGTGAGGCTGTCAATGTGCTGAACCAGTGCCTGGCTGCAACAATGGACTGGATGAGGGCTAATAAACTGAGGCTCAATCCAGACAAGATTGAGATGCTGCTAGTGGGTGGTTCTTCTGACCAGATAGTGGATGTCCAACCTATCCTGGATGGGGTTGCACTCTCCCTGAAGAAGCAGGTTCATAGCTTGGAGGTTCTCTTAGAACCATCTCTGTCACTTGAGGCTCAGGTAGCCTCGGTGGCACGGAATGCCTTCTACCAACTTCGGTTGGTGGCCCAACTACATCCCTATCTGGACAGGGATAACCTGGCTTCAGTTGTCCATGCTCTGGTAACCTCCAAATTAGATTACTGCAATGCACTCTACATGGGGCTGCCTTTGAAGACGGTTCGGAAACTGCAGCTTGTGCAGAATGCAGAGGCCAAATTGGTAACAGGGACCAGATGGTCCAAACATATATAACTGATTCTAGCCTGCTTGCATTGACTGCCTGTATGTTTCCGAGCTTGATTCAGGTGCTGGTTTTGACCTATAAAGCCTTACATGGCTTGGGACCACAATACCTGATGGGACGCCTCTCCTGATACGAACCCACCTGTACACTATGTTCAAGATCAAAGGCCCTCCTCTGGATGCCTACTCCAAGGGAAGCTTGGAGGGTGGCAACAAGGGAGAGGGCCTTCTCAGTGGTGGCCCCCAAATTATGGAATGATCTCCCTGATGAGGTGCGCCTGGTGCCAACACTGTTATCTTTCCGGTGCCAGGTCAAGATTTCCTCTTCTCCCAGGCATTTTAGCATGTGTCTTAAATTGTTTTAAATTTTAAAATTGTGTTTTAAATTGTTTTTAAAATATGTGTTTTAAATTGTATATTTGTTTTAATGTTTTTGGTTGCTGTAAACCACCCAGAGAGCTTTGGCTATGGAGCGGTATACAAGTGCAATAAATAAAATATAAATAAATAAATAAATACAGTTGATGTTGGGGAAGGAGGAAGGTATATGAAAGAATGGTAGATAACCCTGTATGATTAAAAAATAAAAGTGGATCCCATTTTTTAGATTGGAGCAAAGATCGAAATACAGTAATCCCTTCAGTGCAGAAAGAATTCATAACAGTTGATTATCTACAAAAACTTTCCAGGTATGGCTCATCCCCATAAAAAAGAGGAGACAATCTTTTTGCCCTCTAGAGCCAATGCAGTGGTGGATAGGTGCTTCAATCTGCATACAAGTGGAGTGGTTGGAACCTGCGGTGGGCATTGTTTGGATGTACACTGGTTTTAATATTATTTTGGAAAGTACACATTTGCTAGATTCAGCCTGAAGTGGAAACTGAATCAAATTTCTCCCCCATTCCTAGGGCAGAGGGACATAAATGCAGCAGTGGGGGCAGTTTGATGACACTGAAGGCTTATCAGGAATACATGCAATCCATTGACTGTGAATTGACCACATGTGCCATTAAGTTACCTGGAAAGATAATCAGTCCTTCTGATATAAGTTTTCCATTTATTTCCAATGTGTCTTTCAAGCTTCCAATCAACCATATAGTTTGTCTGTCTGTCTGTCTGTCTCTCTCTCACACACACACACACACATGCACACACATATATTCATTCCTGACCACAATTTATTTGTCATTTATTTATTTATTTATTTATTTATTTATTTATTTATTATTTGATTTATAGCCTGCCCTTGCTCCCAGCAGGAGCCCAGGACGGCAAACAGAAACGCTAAAAACACATCATAAAAAGACCTTAAAATACATTAAAACAAAACGTTAAAAACATTTTTTAAAAAGCTTTAAAAACATCTTTTTTTAAAAAAGGGTTAAACATTATTAAAGAAAACATATTAAAAGCAATTCTAACACAGATGCAGACTTAGCTTATATAGCTTATATATGTAGCTACTTAGCTTCTCCCTAGGCTTTTTTACTTTAGTTATTTCACAAGCACGATATACTAAGGATTGTAATTGGTAAGTGTATTTCTTTAGTAATCTTGCTATATTATATGCATTCTTCTTTGTGTGTGTTGCCAATATTTTATTTTATTTTTCAAAATAAAATGGGGAAATAAAATTCCCTCATGGGGAATACAAATAGAAACAACAGTCCCATCCAGATGGGACCTGGGCTGCCTGAGCTGCCCAAAGGATCTTATTCTAATGTTTTCTTTTAGCGTACCAAAAAATTATCTTCCATTTTCTCTCTCCATCAGTTAATGAGAAAATAAATTATATTCAAAATTATCAAAGAACTTTTTGGTAAAACTGTAATGGGTGGAGTTGTGCTTACCTTACTTTCAAGGTGGCCAAGCGGTGTTTGTGAGTATCCTTTCATTCATTCTTCAAATAATCTCTCTGCTGATCTGTACTCCGCAACCTCCCTAGGAGCTCATTTTTTCCTGAAAATCCCTTGACATCCTTGTGATGTTCCTATATTAATGTATATATGGTAAGTGCTGTTTGTATAGAAGATATGTGGTAAGTGGAGTGAAAGAGGAGGGGGGAGTAAATGAGCAGTAGAATGCTGGATGATTGGCTGAGTGTTTGAATGCCTGAGAGTATAAAAGGAAGAATGACAGTTGAATCTGGGTGGACGTGAGTGGGTTGTTTTGGTGGGTTTTGGAGAGTTGTTTGAGAGGTGTTTGTCAGGAGAGTGTGGAGAAAGAGAGAGTGGGAGTTCTAGTTTATGATAAGTCAAGTATCATACTAATAGAAGAAACCATATGCTTATGTGCCTTTATAAAGTAATCTTGTTATCTAGTGCAGCAAGTGTGCTTGTGCCTGCAGCAGGGGAATTTCTGCAGGAATTACAGGCCGTGCAGCAGGTACTTAAACAGCAATTAAACGATGCCGAACTGGAGTATAAATGAATTGCTGATCAACACCGAAGAGAGGGGGCCTCCCTCCAACCAGGAGACCAGGTGTGGTTGTCCACTCGCTTCCTCCAGATGCCGGGCAAGTGTAGGAAGCTGCAGGATAAGAGACTGGGGCCTTTCGAAGTGGAGGCACAAATCAATCCCGTAGCTTATAGACTGAAGTTGCCAGCTACTTTCAAAATACATCCTGTGTTTCATCGCTCCTTGCTAACGAAAGCAGCCCCTCCCAGCGATTTACGACCCGTGGAGGTCCCGGGGGCACCCATTTTAGTAGATGGACAACCAGAGTTTGAAGTGGAACAGATTCTTGATTCCAGAAGGAGGCGTAATCAATTACAGTACTTAATTCACTGGAAGGGTTATGGGCCAGCTGACAGATCTTGGGAAAATGAGAGGGATGTGCATGCCCCAGAATTAGTGGAAGAATTCCATCAACGGTTTCCCCATCGCCCTAAGCCAACAAGTGGGGGGCACAGCATGGGAGAGGGGATGGTGTCAGGATGCAGGATTGGGACCCTGGCACTTCAGACGATGAAAAGGAGACCATTTTCCCAGAGCTGTGTGAAGAGGGGGAGGGAGGCCTTGAAACTCCAGCAGACACAGATACAGACTCTGCTCAGGAATTTCCCATGCTCACCCCCCTCCCCGAGCCAGAGCAGTTAGAACAAGAAGGAGGGGGACTTCAACTCCCTCATCAGCCAGAGAAAAGCCCGCCTGATGGGCACGACGTTCACCCCCCTCTTTCCCCAATACCAGAGGTAGAATCTTCAGAAGGAGGGGCAGAACTTCCCCCTTCACCACGAACCCGGAGAAAACAAAAATGAGCAAAGGGGAGAGAGAGGAGGGGTGGGGAAGAGAGCACCCTAAGGCAGAGTGAGAGAATTCACGCCAGAAAGCCCCCTTTATAAGGAACGGGGGGGCTGGGATTCCTTGTTCTGTCAACTCTCTTGCATGTCGCTGGACACATGTTATTGTGTTTCTTCATGAGAAGGCACAGCCTCTGTTTGGATATTACTCAGAGCTTGGAAAAGTTACATTTTTGAACTACAACTCCCATCAGCCCCAGCCAGCATGGCCACTGGATTAGGCTGATGGGAGTTGTAGTTCAAAAAAGTAACTTTTCCAAGCTCTGATATTACTCTAATAAAGACTGAATTGCTTTCACAACCTGGTCTGGTTTCTGAGTCCAGTCCGGGACACGACTCAGTCCAGGAGAGAGCTTTCTCAGCTGTGGCCCCCAAGCTTTGGAACACCCTACCCCAAGAAGTCCGCTCTGCTCCCTCCCTGATTGTTTTCCAGAGACTTCTGAAAATGATCTTGTTTCGGAGAGCCTTTGGGAGGTACTGAAGGTAGAGCCTGACACTGATTTTATGATTTTATGCCTTCTATGTTAAATTTTACCCTTGTAGTTCCCTTTAGTACCACTCCCTATATGTGTGTGTTTGTGTAGTATTTATGTATTTTAATTGTATTTTATGTATTTTAATTTATTTTAATGTTTTTGTGTTTTTATTGTTTACAATTTTATTATGTACATGTTTGATTTTATTTTTGTAAGCTGCCCTGAGTGCCCTATTATAGGGTAGAAGGGTGGGATAGAAATATTTTAAATAAATAAACAGATTATCTTGACCCATTGCAATCTGGGTTCAGGCTTTTTATGGTCAGCAGTACACTGATGACACCCAGCTCTATTTGTCTGTAACATCTGAATTGGTAGATGGCATGCAAGCTGACCAGTGATGGGCTGGATGAGGGCCAGTATATTCAGTCTGAATCCTATCAAGATGGAGGCACTGTGGGTTGATGGTTCCCACACTCAGATAACTGGTCACTTGTCTGCTTTGGATGGGGTTGTACTCCCTCTGAATGAACAGGTTTGTAGTCTGGGTTTGCTCCTGGATCTATCGTTGCTAGAGACCTCAGTGACTAGGAGTGCCTTTTACCAACTTGCCCATGCACTGGTAACCTCCAGGCTGGATTACTGTAATGCTCTCTATGTGGAGCTGCCCTGGAGGTTGGTCCGGAAGGTGCTGATGCAAACTGTGGTGGTTCAACTGGTCACTGGGGCAGGGTATCACCAACATATTACCCTGCTGCACTGGGCTGCCCATTAGCTGTCAGGCCAAGTTCAAAGTTCTAATTTTGGTGTACAAAGCCCTATGCAGCTTGGGACCAGGATACCTGGAAGATCATCTTAACCCTTACATACCCAGTCAATAACTGGGCTCTGCCAATACCATCTTATCAGGAGGTCTGTTCTGTACAACATAGGAAGCAGACCTTCAGAGGTATGGCACTGACACTTTGGAATTCCCTCTCCTTAAATATTAGACAGGCACCATCTCTGTTATCTTTTCGGCGTCTATTGAAGACCTTCCTATTTCAACAGGCTTTTAAATAGAGACCTTATTCCTGTCTGCTTCTGTGTTGGAATTGCTTTTTAAGATGTTTTAAAGCTGTTTATTTAATTTTTTTAAAAAAAGGGAGAGAGAGATGCTTTTAAAGTTTTGTTCTAATATGTTCTTAAAGATGTTTTCTTTTAATATGTTTTTAAATTTTTTTTAGATGTTTTAGAGTGCTTTTAGTGTTTTTGTTTGCTGCCCTGTGCTCCTTCTGGGAGGAAGGGCAGGATATAAATTAAATAAATAAGTAAATATTTAACTAGAAAAACTGTACGCGGTACTGCAGCTTTACAGTACAGTCCTGAACATGTCTACGCTGAAGTAAGGCCCATTGAGGTTTCCTTTGGGGAAGGGCCATAGCTCAGTGGTAGAGCAGCTACCTTGCATGCAGGAGGTCCCAGGTTCAATCCCTGGCATCTCCAGGTAGGGCTGGGAGAGACCCATGTCTGGAGCACTACTGCCAGTCAGTGCAGACAATACTGAGCTAGATGAACGAACAGCCTACCTCAGTATAAGGCAACTACTTATGTCCTTAAGAGACCTACACCAGGTTAAGTGTATATAGGATTGCAGCCTTAATATGTTCCAAATGCATATGAAATGTTTGTTTAAATGTAATGTTTAAAGTTGAGCAGCTGGCACGGTGGGGAAGAACTGTGGGGCTATCCTCCTATTACCAGAATCACTGCCGCTTAGCTGGATGAAGAGGAAGTGGGGCGGGGTGATGATAGCAAGGTTGGGGCTATGTGGACACCCCAGTGGGAGTACTGGGTTGGCTCTGCTGGTGCATCTGCACTGCCCTGTCTGACCCCATCCCCAACCAGGTAAGCTATAGCAATGCTGGTGATCAGAGGGCAACTTCACGGCTCTGCCCCCCCACACGGGCCACTGTTGGTTGAGATATGATTAGAGTGAATGTAAGTTCTTGATGTTGGCCATCTTGTATTTTGTTCCTTGTGCCTTTCTTAGGGATGAAGTACTGCAGGCATGGAAGTGGGGGCTTTGAGACCAGTGGGATGAGTCTCCCAATGCAATGCAATTGTTAGTCCAATTGGGTTCAGTGGGGTTACGCCAAAGAAAGCAGGTGCAGGGGTGCAGCCTAAATATCCCTCTTCAAATTCTGAAAGCTGGCAGGTACGAAAGTATAGTCATGTGATTGTACTTTCTGAATCCATACTGAGAAATGTTTGCGTGGCTTTCAGCCAAATCAGCAGCTTCTAATTTTCTGCTTCTCCCAAGTGTCTCTGTTTGTGTGCCATGCACTAAGGAGTTTTGTCCCCTGGAGTGGTACAGATGGGAGACACAGACTACGTATAGGTGGAAATAGACCACACATTTACTGATTACAGCAAAATACATGGAGTTTGCTCGGCATGGGGCAAGGGTCGGTGATTGGAGAGCACACCGGCTATCCAGTGCTCCACCCCCAGCCCACCTGCTGGGGCAACTCCAGAGAGTAGACAGCAAAAGTCCTCCTGTGGTGCGGGACAGGCATGATGGTGCAGTTGGCTACCTGGGTGGACAGTGCAGTGCCTGGCCCCCTGAGCTATGGCTGAGGCCCAATGCACTTCTCCTCCAAGAACCCGTGGGGGGCTCTCCTCTTATATAAGCTACCCTACCCAATGCCATTTTCCACCCAGCATTGTGACAAATAACAGTTGCAAATGCCTAACAGTGTTAACCCTTGCTGAGGGAAGACAAAAACCTCATTGCTAAAGGCCAGTTGGGTTTGAGTAAAATTCCTTCCCAGCCCTGCCAACTTGCAACCAAATCAAACCCTCAGCAAGACGGTTGAAAGCATTGGGAAGTGGGTGAGACAGCTGCATACAGAAGAGGCCTGGTCTCTTCTGCCTTCCCCGAGAGATCCATGAGACTGCAGAGACTCCTGAATAATCCTGTGAAACCCAACTGGGAGTGGAAGATGACCGGTGTTTCTTGGGGCTTCAGTGCAGGTTGGAGGCAGCAGCGAAATGGAGTTATATCCTGCAATATGGATGTAGTGCACTAACTAACTATGCAGCAGGCTTAGAATAGTTGTGATATTTTATCTGTGGAATAATGCTACTCCGATCTTTTGCTTGGTTTCATACCTATACAGTTGTTGGGGCACTTAGATATTTGACTGTAATTCATACATTACACTACATCTCATGGTATCATGAAGCTGTGCTGACTCTGAATGGTTTAACAGGTGCAAATGTGATTCAATGACAGTTTGTTTTTGTTTTTAAAAAAGTTGAGCCTCTAATCTGGATACTGTAGTGTCTGAGATAGGTCACACTCATTTTTTAAAAAAATATGTTTTGTCCTTCTTTACCCTTTAAACTGTAGTTATAATCCGAAGCTTTGGTCCAAACTCACATTTTGATATTTTCTGATAATTTATTATTAAAATGGCAATAAATGGCTCCATAGCTATTTAAGTTCTGGCAAACAAGAATGTCCATCACTATCAATTTTGGTTTATAGCTTTACTACCAATTCTCCATCCATTTCTGTCTGACAGAGGGGGTAGCCCTCACTCTGGACAAGCTGTCTAGAGATGCAGACATGAGACATCCTGATCTTTAATGCAGACTGCCATGCTGATCAAGCATTATTTGTGCTGGAGAGTAATGGCCAGACCCTCTGAACTGCCAAGTCAGGAAATAAGTGTATGGAATTGTGTGCAGAGGCTGTTCATCTATGCAATGGTAGTTCAAGTCAACCTAGGATATTGTGACGGTATCCAAAATTGCTATCATTGCCTGATACTGGGTTTGCCTGAAAAGGGTGAGGCTTTGTGCACATCTCGGAGCATTCTTTCCCGTGGGGACAGCTGATGTAGCATTATTTGATGGGATTTGTATTTCCAGCCCAGCCTCTAGCATAAAAAGTCACTGTGTGGTGGGTCTGGTGCACCCAAAGTAACTGCCTCCTTTTCCTTTCTTCTGCCCAAATGCAAGTTTCTGAGGACCTTGAAGAGGAAATGAAGTAGCAGCTCACAGGGTTGGGGTGAGCACAGCCTTATAAGCAGGGCTATGTTTTCCTTGACCCTGCTCTCAAGAATTCAAGCATAATTCAACCATTCTCCAGCTGGGCTCTTTACCCCCCCCCACGACTATCTGACACCAACAGCCCTGTTATGGTGATTTATTTATTTATTGTGTTTTTTGTAAGCTGCTTGGGAAGGATGATGGCGATGTTCTGCCTCCTCTCTTCGAGGCAGAACACTTCTGAATACCAGTTGCTGGGAACCCCAGGAAGGGATAGTGCTGTTGCACTCAGGTCCTGCCTGTTCCCATAGCCATCTGGTTGGCCACTGTGCAAACAGGATGCTGGACTAGATGCAACATTGGCCTGGTCCAGCAGCCTGTTCATATGTTCTTAAGTATTTGCATCTTGAAAGTTGAAGTATTTATTTTATATATTTATACATATGTACTGGGGGGGTGTCTGTCCCCTGCTTCACTTGCCAGCTCCCCTGCTTGCTCCATTCATCAACCAGAGACTCCCCTCCCACACGAGGTCACTCCCCCCCAAAGGGTTGGATAAGCTTCCTCTTTTCCTCCCCTTTAGACCTTCTCCAGGGTGGAGGGAGGAGGCCAGCTGAGGTGAGCGACACAGGGACAGTGAGGAGTGGCAGGAGCAGTGCCTCAGGAATCATCTTACCACTTCTCTTCTCCTTGCCTTCTGCCACTGAGGCTCTCAGTGAAGTGAGGGGGCAGCAACAGCAGAACAGGATGGTTGATATGGACCCTGAGCTGTCCTGACTGTTCTTCTGTGGATCACCTGGGCTGCCTTGCTCTCCCATCTTGCTTGCTTGCTCATCTCATGCCTGCCTCGCTTGCCTGCTGGTCTGCCGTCCTCTCTTGCCCCACGCCCTCTGCCCCCTGCTCCATGGAATGCTGCCATCACATTATATGTATTATACAGCCACGAGAGTGGCTGTATACTATAGTCAGTAGGGATTTTTCGCGTTCTACCATGTTAAATGAAAATACCCACACACACCCCTTTCTGGTGCTTTCTGTAGTTCCAATTCAAAACAAAAACTTACAAGGCTTATACTGTTGGATTCAGAATTGCTTGCTCTACAACTCTGGAAGTTTTCTTGGTGATACACAACCCCCCCACGGAGAATCCACAGGTTAAAGTGAAAAATGGGAGGGGAAAAAACTAGAAGCCGTTTGGACTTTTTTTTCTTGAAATTGACATAATCTGTTGTCCTTCATTACAACTCAGAGATGACTCTAAGGTATCCCTAATGAATTGCCCAAGCTTGCCCCAAACACAGTACTTCATCTGAAGTAGGTTTAAATTAAAAAACCGGCATGGTTTATTTTTAATTATTTTTTTAAAAAAATGCATTGTAGTGGGTGATAATGTACCGCATGTGTAGAAGAGTTCTTTCGGTTTCACTCTCTCTCTCCCTCCCTCTCCCCTTCCAGTTACTTGGAGGAACCAGGGGAAGTCTGCTCCTGTGATTGGTGGGCAACAGACATGTGACTCATACCAGCCTTCTGCTGAGCTTGCTCTGTGTGAGGAAGCAAGAGAGAGAAAATGGCCAATGGAGGGAGAAAGCAGCAGCAGAATGGAGGTGAGAGGGAAATAGTAAAAAAAATGGGGGGGAGCATTGAAGGACTCTGCATTTTTTAAAAACTCTACTCGGAAGTAAGTCCCATTGAGTGCAGTGGGGCTTACTCCCAGGTAAGTGGAGCGGTGCTTCTGTGTGCTAGCAGTGAACTTGAGGGAAGGAAGGCGGGTGGTAAAATGTCTACTCAGAAGTAAATCTCACTGAGTTCAGTGGGGCTTACTCCCAGGTAAGTGGAGTGGTGCTTCTGTGTGCTAGCAGTGAGCTTGAGGAAAGGAAGGAGGGAAATTGTCTACTCAGAAGTAAATCTCACTGAGTTCAGTGGGGCTTACTCCCAGGTAAGTGGAGCGGTGCTTTTGTGTGCTAGCAGTGAGCTTGAGGGAAGACAGGTGGTAAAATGTCTACTCAGAAGTAAATCTCACTGAGTTCAGTGGGGCTTACTCCCAGGTAAGTGGAGCAGTGCTTTTGTGTGCTAGCAGTGAGCTTGAGGGAAGGAAGGTGGGTGGTAAAATGTCTACTCAGAAGTAAATCTCACTGAGTTCAGTGGGGCTTACTCCCAGGTAAGTGGAGCGGTGTTTTTGTGTGCTAGCAATGAGCTTCAGGGAACGAAGGAGGGAAATTGTCTACTCAGAAGTAAATCTCACTGAGTTCAGTGGGGCTTACTCCCAGGTAAGTGGAGCGGTGTTTTTGTGTGCTAGCAATGAGCTTCAGGGAACGAAGGAGGGAAATTGTCTACTCAGAAGTAAATCCCATTGAGTTCAGTGGGGCTTACTCCCAGGTAAGTGGAGCAGAGCTTCTGAATAGACTTTTAAAAAATTGCCAAGATCCTTCAAAGCTCCCCCCCCCATTTTTTTACTCTTTCCTTCCCTCAAGCTAGATTCAGCGAGTGGGGAAGGCAGGCAGTGGGAGAGAGTGTGGGTGGGGGCAGGGCGATTGAGCCAATGGAAAGGGTAGGCTGTGGGAGACAGCGGGGCTGGGAACACACATACACACACACATCACCAGAAGTAAGTTCCACTGAGTTTATTCCAGCTTACTCCTGAAGTAAAAGTGAACATAGAATTACAGCCTTTAACTTCTAAATTCAGTCCTTTCCTTTAAATACTAGGTGATTTATCAATAAATATTATAAAATATATGTCTGTTAAATGTTCAGTGTGTCATCATGTGACTCTTACTGTTGCTTGTTAAACACCTGCTCTTCAGGATAGTGCCACAAATAGATCCCAAAAAGTCTGCTTTAAACTTTCTCCAAACCCCCTGTGGCATGTAATGAATGTTCCAGTTTGTCTGCATCCTTCTTGAAGTGCAGAGACCAGAACTGGATGCAGTATTCAAGATGAGGCCTAACCAGTGCTCAATAGAGGGGAACTAATACTTTATGCAATTTGGAAACTATACTTCTGTTAATGCAGCCTAAAATTGTATTTGAATTTTTTGCAGCCACATCACACTATTGGCTCATATTCTGCTTGTGATCAATGACAATTCCAAGATCCTTCTTGCAAGTATCCCCCATCTTATAACTGTGCATTTGATTTCTTTTTCCCAAGTGTAGAACTTTACATTTATCCTGGTTGAATTTCATTCTGTTGTTTTTAGCCCAATGCTCCAGCCTATCAAGGTCCCTTTGTTTGTCTTCCACAGTATTCACAAGGTTTTCCCAAGGTTTTCCATTTTGAAAGGAAAGGGTCTTCCCCTCCCTGCCCCTCCCCTGGGTCAGTGTTGAACTATGAACTGGGACACCGGGGTTCAAATCCCCACACAGCCATGAAGCTGACTGGGTGACCTTGGGCCAGTCACTGCCTCTCATCATCAGAGGAAGGCAATGGTAAAACCACCTCTGAATAACATTTACCATGAAAACCCTATTCAAAGGGTCACCATAAGTCTGGTCGACTTGAAGGCAGTCCATTTCCATTTTCAAATATGATTGCATATAAATAAATCCCACTGAACTCAAGAAGTATGCAAATGATCAAACCCAACCTCCCTTCTCCTCCCTCCTATCCTCTCCCTCTTGCCCCTTTGCCCCTTTGCCCCTCCCTCCCCATTCCCCTCCCCTTCCAATCACCTCCTCGCCCTCCTCTTCCTCCTCCACATGGTCAGTTTTACCTATCTTAAGCATGATTGCATGGAAGTAAATACCATTGAACTCTATAAGCATGCAAATGATCAAACCTGCCCTCCTCTACCCCTTCCTTTGCCCCCCTCCAATATACTCCTTCCCCCCCTTTTTCCCCATGGTCAGTTTTTCCTATCCTAACCATGATTGCATAGGAGTAAATCCCATTGAACTCAATAAGCATGCAAATGATCAGACCTGCTTTTCCTCTCCTTCCCCTCTCCTCTCCCTTCCTCCTCCCCTCCCCTCCTCCTTCTTCCTCCTCCCCTGCCCACTCCAGCCGTCCCTCCCTCCCCACCTTGTCAGTTTTACCTATCCTAAGCATGATTGCACTGAATTCAATAAACATGCAAATGATCAAACCTGTCCTCCACCCCTCCCCTCCTTCCAGCTCCCCTTCCCCTCCTCCCCTCTGTGTTTCCTTCCCTCTGTGTTTCCTCCCCTCTGTGTATCCTCCCCTCTGTGTATCCTCCCCTCCCTCCTCCTTCCCTCCCCATCCTCTGTGGTCCATTTCACCTATCCTAAGCATGATTGCAGGGTAGCAAATCCCATTGAACTCAATAAACATGCAAATGATCAATCCATTCTCAGCAAACTTGCACAGGACAGGATCCCATTTCTTACCTCCCGGATTAAAAAGCAGGGAAATTCACTAATAGGCAAAAAACCTTGCGGTTTAAGAATGTACCTATAGCCCACAGCTATTTCTATCAAACTTTAAAAAGCAGGGAAATTGGGCAGCTATAGTGAATGCACCAGGGGAGCAGGAGACCTGAACTCCTCTCTGAGATATTGTACTGCCCTACAAATTTGTCAAAATGCAAACACCATTTGGGTTGGTCTTTCACAGTCCAATCTACTTCCTGTGTAGCTTGGAAGAATTTGGTAACATGTGCCTCTGAGCATATGGTGAGTGGTGGCAACACCTGTAATCAGCCCAAATAACAGAAATAAGATATGTGCTGTGCTGATCTTGTTTTAGCAGGGAGGAATATGTCTGATTTCCTTTGCAATTTTAGTGAAGTTTCCTATAGGAAATCATTTTCTTTTGTTTCTATTTCTGTGAATATGAAGTACAGCAACATTTTGCAAAATTTACACTACAAAAACTCCAAACATAATTGTGGAATAAGGGCACTGACTTCTGCAGAATAGTCTCCAGTGGACCTCAGGAGTGTCTTAATTTGCACAAGATAAAACAGTGGGAGGTGAAATATATTCCAGAAAAATGGTAGGTGTGCTCTATGTTTTTAATTGACCATGCCCACCTTGCCTTAAATGAAGTGGTTTAAACATAGCAGGCTGAAAACATGCATCCTCTTTTTTCCAACAGCTAGAGTCATTGCTGAAGTAGCAACATATTGGAATCAGTCTGATTTTACATCAAACTGCAGTTTCAGATTCAACCGTTAATGGACCCAAAATAGAAATAGAACATACCCTCCAATTTGAAACACAAAAGGCTGTCTTCACGATCATATGACACTGACCAATAAAAAGGCTTTGAAATTAATAAAAATAAATTTGACACAGATTTCTAGGATGAACAGTGTGGGAAATAAAATTTCCTAGTTCACATTCTCTGCAGAAACATTAGTAACACACAAAAGAAGCAATGTAAGAAGAACACCAACAAACATAGAAAAATATAATTCTCTATCTTTGGAGATGGCAAGTGTTGCCACCACTCACCATATGCTCAGAGTCACATGTTACCAAATTCTTCCAAGCTACACAGGAAGTGGATTGGACTGTGAAAGACCAACCCAAATGGTGTTTGCATTTTGACCAATTTGTAGGGCAGTACAATATCTCAGAGAGGAGTTCAGGTCTCCTGCTCCCCTGGTGCATTCACTGTAGCTGCCCAATTTCCCTGCTTTTTAAAGTTTGATAGAAATAGCTGTGGGCTATAGGTACATTCTTAAACCGCAAGGTTTTTTGCCTATTAGTGAATATAGATAATGTTTGGGGGGGTCCAGCAGCACCAAGTGTCATGGTCTGACACCTGCCAACAGCCCTGTGCCACTTTCTTGCTTCTGCTCCCTTTTTCCTCCCTAGCTGTGATCCTGTTTCTGTTTCCACCATCCATGCCAATGGTGTTGCTGCCACCTCTTCCTCTCCTTGCCAGCTGTGTAGGTTCCAGTCATCCCTTTGCCAATTAATGGACATTTATAGAATGAAGGATGGGAAAGGAGCTAGGGCCTGCTGTTGGCCACCACAGTGGAGAGATTCATGGGTGTAGCAAAGGGGCCATGCTGAGAGTGTGTGTGAACCTGGAGCCAGTCCTGTCCTTATCCTTGGAAGTTCCTTTGATCGAATGCTTGAGGCATCTCTAGGTAATACAATTGAAGTGTATTACCCAAATGGGCATGTATGGGAAGTCAGTTTGGAGTAGCACTGGTGATTTCTCACATGCCACCCACTGGGCCTTTACTGAGCCAACAATGTTGGTTGTACACTCCACACCTTGAGGTATAGCAGGTAGATGGGGAGACAATGAAGATCTGTTTTGCCAGGTTAAGAAAGAACTTACTGCATGCTCTGCCTGTCTTCAAGCAGACAGGTTATTAGGAAGCAATGGGATTATCGCTGAATGTTAAGTGTATTTCAAACTATCTTTCTGATTCCTCCGTGAATGTTGGCTATCATGTATATTCAGCAAAAGTAAAGCAAAAGATGCTTTTTATGTAAGAAGTGAACATAAAGTGCATGCCCTGATCCATATATATTGTCTTGAACCAATTGTCTATGCTTGTGCTGCTGCATACAGGTATCCCCTTGCCTACATATCAAGTAGACAGGAGTAATATCAGATCAGGATTGTCCATATAGTTATACATTCAGAGTAGGCAGTGTACATTTACATGCATGGTTCCAATCCAACTGAGGCTGTGCACACTGAAACATGCTTATTTTGCTACTTTGCAACATTAGGATCGGTTTTAAAGTCCTTGCTTTAGGGGTGAAAAAAAAGCCCCTAGTGCTATGAATGTCTTATTTGATTTGATTTGACAAATACCTCTGAATAAATTTGTGTAGCACCTGAGTGTTTTATCAGCCTCTGGAGAAAAGCTCTTGAGATCCAAAAAAGGCTTATGTTCCCAGTTCTTGCCTGAGTCTGACAGATATTGCTGCTTATCATTTGCCACAAAATTATACTTTTTAAAAAACGTACAAACTGCTGAGTTATAATTCAATTTAATAACATTGAGCATCAATTTCTACCGTGCCCAGCTAAGCACTTTTAAGTCCCATTGATGTCAGTGGGTCATGGTGGGTCAGTGGGAGAGTTCTCCCATGGACGTCCATACAAATAAAAAAATATGGGTGGATCTTGTCCATTGATTTCATGTTAGTATGTTGAAATTACCATATGTTATTGTGCTGTCTTATGTTATCTGTCTCTTTACAATGGTCATTCCCCCATGACTTCTCCTATGATGATCCTGGTGATGTTAGGGCAGATAATTTCATTATCTACTCTGCTAGCAGAACATCCCCAAACTATGCAATTCCATCCTAACTATGTGCTATGAGGAGTGATGTGATATGAGTGATGGAACAGTGGCAGCTGCTATACTTCTGTACAAAGAGGACCTCACAAGGAATAACTAGCTAACACTTACTTTAGACAGCTGTAGTAATAAACATGGGGAAGAAGCAGAAGTATGTGATAGAACAAATGGTGGTAGAACACATGCTTTACAGGCAGACAATCTCAGGGTCAATCCTAGGCATCTCCAGTTTAAAAAGGTACATACTAGGTGATGTGAAAGACACTTGCCTGTGACCCTGGAGAGTTCCTGCCAATCACAGCAGATGACACTGGACTAGATGGACATATATTCCCAGTTCACATGTAATGGTAAGTGTAAGTGAGCAAGTGTGTGGATAGGGATGGGAGGGTTTATTAGTTTTGGTTCTCTCAGATTCTAAATTTTCAGACTTAAATTCAGTTCTCTAGGTTTCTGCAGCAATCTGTGACTTTGGGGAAAATACTCATACTAAGCACATATTTTTGTCTGTGGTTTTGGCTACTGAACACATTTTTGCAAGGAAGTTTTCCTTATGTAATGCATTTTTGGTGCTTTTTCACTAATATATTCATTTTATACACATTTTCCCTAATATATGCATTTTTGTAAACATTGGTTGGTGGAAGAACTGCATTGCAAAATTTGAACAACTGCAAAGTTTGAAGGATGGCTGTGTTTTGGTTCTCATATTATTTCTGAAAGTGTGAATTTGATAAATTCAGCTTTACGTGGGAAATGAATCAAATTTCTCCCTGTCTTTATGTGAGGGTACTCGGAACAAAAAATTGAGGCTGCTTTGCTTTGTCCTACTGCTGCCACATTACCCAGAGCTAAATCATGGTTTGGCTTAGAGTTACATATGAATTCAGACTTGTGGTTTGTCTTGCTAAAAAAAAAGCTGTAGCCAAGGTTTGTTCTTGACCTACTGACAGTGGTTAGTTTAAGGGGGAGCAAACCACAAGCGTGGGTTGGGATGTAACCCTAAGCAAACCATGGGTTAACTCCAGGTGGTGCCACAGCAGCAGGACTGGGGGAGAAGTGACATGTCTGTGACTTGCTCTGAGTACCTACACACTTCCTTGTTCCTATTTAGGCATGGTTTGGCTTAGTGTTAAGTGCAAGCTGGGTCACAGTGCTGGCATGGAAAATTCTCCCTCTTCTGAGGTTTATGTCTGTTATAAAAAAATGTATCTCTCCCTAACCTTTTAGGCTTGTGCTAAGTATGTGTTAATTCTTGGCAAAGCAATGACATCTATAATCTGTTGTAACTGCCTTACTTTATCTAGAACAAAGACAGAGTCATGTTCCTTTTAGAGACGATTTCAATGATGCATTTAACCACTGGTCACAAAGTATCTGTTTGAAGGGGTGATAACATTAGGGTAAGATCTAATAAGAACAGGAAGACAGAAAGGATGAGACTTCACCTTCTGTTTCTTTTGAACACGTATGCTCCCTATATTACGTCTGTTTACATCTTCGTTTGATGACTCTGTCTTTTACAATGCTTACTGCTTGCCATGCCATGTTGACCTATAAATTGTTGCCGTTTCCTGAATAAAGTTGTCTTTCTGACCAAGGTTGCACTCTCGGTTGGACTGAGAAGCTTCTTTGGGACAGTTAGAACCTTTGATCAAAGTTCCATTGTGTTTGGATCATGTTTTCCTTCCTCACTCGATTCAGGGTCCAATTCCAGCTCGTGTCTTACCTGGGGAAGGTGACACAGCGAGATAGCCATTGAAATCTCGCCCATCAACAGTCTGACCCGTTGTAAAGCAGCTTTGTAAGTTCCTAAGTATGTAGAAACTGAAGAAGAAACTGGGAAAATGTAATGACCATCCTGTAATTCAGGCCAAAGGTGCTTTTACTACAATGTGTCATTTATTTTATTTTATTTATTTATTTATTGAATTTTAATACTGCCCCACTAGCATAGCTCTCTAGGCGGTGTACAACAAATATAATAAATACAATAGAATCACATAGAACAATACAAAAAATATAAATGCAAATCCATAATCTAAAACCAGTTAAAACATATTTAAGAAAAGCTAAAATGCCTGATAAAATATGAAGGTTTTAACTTGGTGCTGAAAGGATAGCAATGTCGGCACCAAGCACACTTCTTCGGGAAGACTATTCCACAGTTCGGGGGCCACCACTGAGAAGGCCCTAGTTCTTGTTACCATCCTCCGAGCTTCTCTATGAGTCAGAACTCAGAGGAGGGCCTTCGATGTTGAGCGTAGTGTACGAGCAGGTTCATATCGGGAGAGGCGTTCCAAAAGGTATTGAGGTCCTGCGCCGTATAAGGCTTTATAGGTTAAAACCAACACTTTGAATCTGGCCCAGAAGCATATAGGTAGCCAGTGCAAGCGGGCCAGAACAGGTGTTATGTGTTCAGACCGCCTGGTCCTCGTTATTAGTCTGGCCGCTGCATTTTGTACCAGCTGTAGCTTCTGACAGATCTTCTCTGTCCAGATAGGGATGTAGCTGGGCCACCAACCGAAGTTGGTAGAACGCATTCTGTGCCACCGAGGCTACTTGAGCCTCGAGTGACAGAGAAGGATCTAAAAGTATTCCCAGACTACGAACCCACTCTTTCAGGGGGAGTGTAACCCCATCGAGAACAGGATGAGTATCCACCATCTGATCAGAGAAACCACCCACCATCAGCATCTCAGTCTTGTCTGGATTGAGCCTCAGTTTATTAGCTCTCATCCAGTCCATTATCGCAGCCAGGCAACGGTTCAGCACATTGACAGCCTCACCTGAAGAAGATGAAAAGAAGTAGAGCTGCGTGTCATCAGCATACTGGTGACAACGCACTCCAAAACTCCTGATGACTGCACCAAGCGGCTTCATGTAGATGTTAAAAAGCATGACAGAACTGACCCCTGTGGGACTCCATATTGGAGGACCCACGGCGTCGAGCAATGTTCCCCAAGCACTACCTTCTGGAGACGACCCGTCAAGTAGGAGCGGAACCACTGCAAAGCAGTACCTCCAACACCCAACTCCACAAGCCTCTCCAGAAGGATACCATGGTCGATGGTATCAAAAGCCGCAGAGAGATCAAGGAGAATCAACAGAGTTACACTCCCTCTGTCTCTCTCCCGACATAGGTCATCATACAGGGCGACCAAGGCTGTTTCAGTGCCAAAACCAGGCCTAAAACCCGATTGAAATGGATCTAGATAATCGGTTTCATCCAATAGCTCCTGGAGCTGGCTAGCAATCACTCATTCCAAGATCTTGCCCAGGAATGGAACATTCGCTACTGGTCTGTAGCTATCAAGATTTTCTGGGTCCAAGGAAGGTTTTTTCAGAAGTGGTCTCACTACTGCCTCTTTCAGACAGCCAGAGACCACTCCCTCTCGTAAAGAGGCATTATCACTTCCCTGGCCCAGGTAGCTGTTCCATCCCTGCTAGTTTTTATAAGCCAAGAGGGGCAAGGATCTAGTGCAGAAGTGGTTGCATGTACCTGTCCAAGCACCTTGTCCACGTCCTCGAGCTGAACCAACTTAAATTCATCCAACAAAACATGACAGGACTGTGCTCCGGACACCTCCTTAGGATCAACTGCTATAACCTGGGAGTCTAAGTCCCGGCGAATGCATAAGATCTTGTTCTGGAAGTGCCCAGCGAACTCATTACAGCGGGCTACCGATGGTACTATCGTGTCCTTAGGGCCAGAATGAAGTAGCCCTCAGACAACTCTAAAAAGCTCCGCTGGGTGGGAAAGAGAAGACTTAATGGTGGCAGCAAAATATTTTCTTTTCGCCACCCTCACCGCTTCTAAGTACAGTTTTGTACAGGCACTTACCAGTGCATAGCTGCATCCATCGGGAGTTCGCCTCCACCGCCGCTCAAGCCGCCTCCTATCTTGTTTCATCGCTCTCAGCTCTGGAGTATACCAAGGAGCTGTATGAGAGGGCACGCAGGAGCAATCGTGTCAACAGCCCGAGCCATCTCCGTATTCCACAGTTCAACCAGGGCTTCAACAGGAGCGCCAGTCTTTTCAGCAGGAAAATCCCCCAGAGCCCTTTGAAAACCCTCAGGATTCATTAGTCTCCGGGGGCGGACCAATTTAATAGGTCCCCCACCCTTGCAGAGGGGAAAAGCCGCTGTGAGTCTAAACTTCAACAAGCGGTGATCTGTCCATGGCAAAGGAAAAGATGTAAAATTCCCCACATCCAGATTGCCATCTCGATGTCCCGTAGCAAAAATAAGGTCTAGGGTATGCCCCGACACATGCGTTGGGCCATTAACATATTGGGACAGCCCCATGGTTGTCATGGAGGCCATGAAGTCCTGAGCCGCCCCAGACAAAGTAGTCTCGGCATGGATGTTGACATCCCCCAGCACTAACAGTCTGGGGGATCTCAGCAATACCTCCGAGACCACTTCTGTCAGCTCAGTTAGGGAAGCTGTTGGGCAGCAGGGTGGGCGGTACACCAGCAAGATTCCCAGTCTGTCCCTCTGACCCAACACAAGGTGCAAACACTCCAGACCAGTTGTTACATGGACATGGTGCTTGATGAGAGAGATGGGACTGTTATAGACCACAGCAACCCCCCCTCCCTGACCCTCAGATCTACCATGATGCTGAACCAAGTACCCCGGTGGGCAGAGCTGGGAAAGGCTAACCCCTCCCTGCTCACCCACCCAGGTCTCGGTTATGCATGCCAGATCGGCCGCTTCATCCACAATCAAATCATGGACAAGGGAGATTTTATTATGTACCGATCTGGCATTTAGAAGCAGCAACTGGAGATCCGAGAGTTGGCTGAGAGGACAACCAACAACCCTGTGGGTGTGAGGAGGAGCGGAACAAGGCACAGCCACTACTTGTCTGGGCTGCGTTCCCCTTACCTGGCATGTCCTCCTCACAACGCCATACCTCCCTCTGCCCGTCACTACACTAATTGGGGCCCCCTCAAGTCCTCCCATTTGTTGGTAAAGTTCCCTTCCCAGGCACATAATAAAAACTTATATAAATCAACTTACGTACTCATTCACCAACGAACACAAACACATATACACATCCAGACATTCGACCACACCAAGTACCAAACACAGTCATTGAAGTAGTAGGAGTAATTTCACTTGTACTACATTGTCCCACTAACTTTCTAAAATGGCTCTGTAGTAAAGAAGTACAGCTCAAATCACTTGAGCCACATGCTGAAGAGATAAATCACCAATGTATTAAGCAAACAGTGTGGTGTGGCGGAGGTGTTACATGACCTCCCAGTAGGTGAGTCACTGCTGCTTACTGGGAGGGAGAGGGGAGAAGTAATGGGAACAAGGGTGCTTCTTCTTCTTCACCACCATGTGAGACAATCTAATGGATACTGCAAATAAACTGGTTTATGATGTTATAAGCCAGTCCTGAAATGGGCCGCCTACTATTTAAGTTAGTAAATGGTATGCTCTGCTCCTTATATTCTACCTGGGTTTCTCAAACACTGCCCAACTTGGCTGACTGCCAATACTACACCTGCATAAAGCTATTTTTTCATTGTAATATTAAGCAGAGATGGTAGATGGGAAATCCACACACTGATCTTTTTGTTCCATCACAAAAGCACTATCCTGCTGGTAAAATCCTCAGAAGTGCAGCCTGATATAAGAACAATACAAATGCCTGCTTCTGACAAAACTGAGCACCAATAGCACACTGAAGGGGTCCCATGCAAATACATGCATATACCCCAGGTAAATGAAGAAGAAAGTGGTGATTGTGATCTTGGTGTACCCCCACAGTGCTGTGACCACCCATATCTGTTTTCAAATGGACACATTGAGGGGTGATGCAAAATCAATCTGCAATGAGCTTTTATTTTTGGAATGAAACCAGTTTCTCAAAATGCACTTTTCCAGGGCAAAAATATGCAATAGATCTAGTTTGTGTGTGCACTACATATAAAAACAAGTACTCATTTCCCATTGATTCTAGAATAAAATGTGTGCAAGCAGCCGTAGGGGACAGAGTGGACAGAGCACAGTCTCCGATCCCCTACCTGGTTTCTTCCATCCTATTACCTGCCACTTTATCTGGGAATCTTTCCCCCACCCCAGGACTGTGATCAGTGCAGGAACCCTAAACTCAGTCTCCAAAGTCCCCTGCTAACAGGGCCACTGTTTGGCACTCGGCTGTTCAACTCACGACAGAAATGCATAATAAAATCAATAAGCAAACAATAAAAAATTATACAAAACACAGCACATAGAAAAGCCAAACTAGACATGGTCTTAAACACATCACTTGCTGCTACAACTTTCACTTCTAATAGCTACTTGCAAGCACCCCCCCCAGTTTTCATTGGGCCTATGGGAAAAGGGTGATTTACCCTTTTGCAACCCACTATAGTTCCACTGAAAATTACCCCTCCATGCTTGATTTCAGTCCCAGGAAGAGAGCTACCATAAAACATTCTCCCTCTCCATTCTCCTGATTTCACTATTGGGCCATGGGGCATGTTTGCAGCTTGGAGCTGAAGCCCTCAGGCACACACCATCCCATGAGTGCTTGGGCATGGTGTGCTTGTGGTGTGCACACTGTGTGTGATGTCAGGGGGTATGGTGGCATGTCTATTTAAGTGCCCACCACCCACCCACCCTCCTCCTTTGATCGGCGGCACCCACCCACCCTCTGTCATAATGTGATTAATTTGGTTGCTTCAGGGCCAAACATGAATTTTGGGCCTGTAAGCTATTACCTGCATGCAGTTTTGTTTTGTTTTGCTTTTGCCTATTCCACTGGGATAGTTATGATAGTTATGCTGGGATGGTTATGGGTGTGTGGGTGGGTTATGTGTGGGTGCTTTGTTAAATAGGTTAATCCGGTTAATTTGGTCACATTGGCAGGAAGGTATGAAAATAGGTGAACCCCTTAGGCACCTTTGAGCATGATGAGTGGCTCCCAAGGCCTGCAGCTCAGGGCTATAAGACCTGGGATCAGGACACAGACTGTATTTGGATGCAGCTTGTCTCATCCATCTGGAGCTATGGGGCCCTGGAGGGTGATGATGCAGGTTTGCCTCCCTACTCCACCTTATGGTGTGGCTTGGGGAAGGGGTAGGCTAAAATGTTTGTCCTTCCCCCTTGCAGAGTTTGGTTCAGCTGAATAGCTGAACGGCTTCAGACATTGCCTAATAGGTAGAGTGAGTTCCTGCACTCAGTCTTTCATCTGCAGGTTTTTTGTTAATCTTGGCCCATATTTCAACTCAGCGATATGTATCCATGTGTTTATTTCAGCCCTCAGCCACAATACATCCATCTGAACATTGCCCTGGGAATTTTGCACTGAAGGACTGACTAAATAAATAAATAAATCAGGCAGAATGTTACTAGAGATTGGAAAACTTTGGCCAATCTATCACTTTGAGTCCATTTTACAAAATAAAATAAAACCATACATGAAGCATGGATTGCATTGTAAATTCATTTAAATACATGCATACATACATACTGTGGTGTTTCTAATCTACACTGTAGTCTGTGGGAGATGAGGACCCAGCAGATTCTCAAGATATTATTTTTGAGGAGCTAAATGAGGGCTCGTTCCTCTTTACATCTGATGAAGAGAGTGTAAAGTAAATGCAAACCACTCAATTGCCTGAAATATATCAGAGAGGGATATAACACACTTTCCCCTGATCCCTCCCCCAGAACATCCTAGATATCTGGGGATGATTTAACACTCTTTGCCAGAGGTACTAACTTGTAATGAATCTTTCATATGATGTGCTGAGGAATGGATTGACACAGAATGATGAAATGGTAAACCCAATGGGTACTACAAGAAAGGTTTATTAACAAAGAAGATTTCTAAATGTCCCAACTCCTTTAGCACAAATGCTCTTCCTCAGGGGCAACTATTCAGTGTCTAAATTAAGAAAACAATACACTGATTGACTTGAATCTCCTCCAGCTTAATAATGTATTCTTGTATTTGTAAGAAAAAGTTTCATTCAAATGTACTGACCATAAAGACACTGCTGTCGGCCTAATGTACTCACCCAGTTCACCTTTTCCTTTTCAACCCAGTTTTATTTCTTATTTTTCCCCCAAGTCAATGTGAATTGAATTTGTATACATTGATCCATTCATGGAAGTTGTTCAGTGTTGATTATACAACCACAAGAGTAGCTGTATACTATAGCCAGCATGGATTTTTTGCATTCTGCAATGTTAAATTGAAAATACCCACCATGCCATTCTGCTGCTTCCCATAAGCTCATTTCAAAATAAAATCATACAGAACTTATAGTCCTGAATTCAGAAATGCTTGCTTAACAACCCTCTAGTTTTTCATGGTGATTCACAACAGTCAGAGAGAATCAAGAGTTAAAAGTATAAGACAAGAAAGAAAAAATCCAGAGCTCTCTTGGACTTTTTTCTGTCAGTGGTCTCATAATTTGTTGAAATCAATTAAAAATCACCCATGTTCACAGACTGCCTGTAATCCTATTACTGACTGTCACCTTCTGCAATTTAAAAATTAAAAAAAATGTAAGAACCAACAGTCAGTGTTCTAAAAGCCTGACTAACAGCTGTTTGGCTTTGCTAATCAGGGGCTACATCCAGACATTTATTTCACTTTAAGCAGTAATGGCTTACTCCAAAGAATCCTGGGAAGTCTAGTTTGTGAAAGGTGCTGAGAGTTGCTAGAAGACTCCTATTCCCCTGCCAGAGCTCCAGTGGCCAGAGTGGTTTAACAGTCAGCCCCTCTTCTGGGGATTATAGTGAGGGGAATAGGGCCTTTCCTAGCAACTCTCAGCACCCTTCACAAACTACACTTCCCAGGATTCTTTGGGGAAGCCATGACTCTCCGCAGTGAAATAACAGTCTGGGGTGGATGTGGCCAGGGACAGCTTTGGTTTAAATTTGGGTGGGAGGCTACATGTGCCTGCTGTTCAATAAATGGGGGAAACCCTGAAAAACAATTATACTGTTCACAATGTTTTCCTTTTGGAAAGGAGAGGGGCTTTCCCTCTGCCAGTGCCCACCCACGCAATCTCCTCCCCTCTCCCCCTCCCTCCCTACCCCTACCTTTCTTCCCCTTCTCTCCCCTTTCCCCCTCCTCCCCCTCCCTGCTCCTCCCCCAGGTCAGTTTTGCATATCCTATGCATGATTGTACAGGAGTGAATCCCACTGAACTAAAAAAAGCATGCAAATGATCAAACCTGCCCTCCCCTCCTCCTCCCTCCTATCACCTCCCTTTTGCCCCTTCCCTCCCCCTTCCCTCCCCCTCCCCTCCTTTCATCCTTCCCTCTCCTGTCCCCTCCCCCTCATTCTCCTCCATTGTCAGTTTTACCTATTCTAAGCATGATTGTGCACCTGCTGGAAGGGCGGGATATAAATTAATTAAATAAATAATAAATAAATTGCACTGGAATAAATTTCATTGAACTCAGTAAGCATGCAAATGATCAAACCTACCCTCCCCCTCCCATCCCCTCCCTTTTGCCCCTTCCCTCCCCCTTCCTGTGCCCCTCTTTCCCCATTCCTTCCAATACCCCCTTCCCCTCCCCTCCCCTCCTTCCCCTCCCCTCCTCTTCCCTCCTTCCCTCCCCTATCTCCTCCTCCCCCTCCTCCATGGTCAGTTTTACCTATTCTGAGCATGATTGCATGGGAGTAAATCCCATTGAACTCAATAAGCATGCATATGATCAGACCTCCTCTCCTTCCCCCTCTCTCCTTCCCCTCCGCTCCTTCCCCTCTCCCCTTCCTCCTCTCTTCTTCCCCTCCCCTCTTCTTTCCTCCTCCTCCTCTGCCCTCCCTCCTTCCCTCTTCCCCTTCTCCATGGTCAGTTTTACCTATCCTAAGCATGATTGCACAGGAGTAAATCCCACAGAACTCAATAAGCATACAAATGATCAAACCTGTCCTCTTCCTCCCCTCTCTGTCCTGCCTGCTTCCATCTCCTTCCTCCCCTCTGCCCTTCCTCCCCTCCCTCCTCCTCCCCTCCCCATCCCCTGTGGTCAGTTTCACATATCCTAAGCTTGATTGCACAGGAATAAATCCCACTGAACTCAATGAACATACAAATGATCAAACCTGCCCTGCTTCCCTCCCCCTCCTCCTGCTCCCATCTCCCTTCTCCCCTCTACCCTTCCTCCTCCTCCCCTCCCCATTCCTCCATGGTCAGTTTCACCTACCCTAAGCATGATTGCAGAAGAGTAAATCCCATTAAACTCAATAAGCATGCAAGTGATCAATCCATTGTCAGCAAACTTGTGCAGGATCCCATTTCTTACCTCCCAGATTAAAAAGCAAAGAAATTCACTAATAGGTAAAAAAAAAACCCTTGCAGTTTAAGAACGTACCTATAGCCAACAGATATTTCTATCAAATTTTAGAAAGCAGGGAAATTGGGCAGCTATAGTGAATTCACCAGGGGAGCAGGAGAACTGACCTCCTCTCTGAGATATTGGATTGCCCTACAAATTTGTAAAAATGCAAACACCATTTGGGTTGGTCTTTCACAGTCCAATCCACTTCCTGTGTAGCTTGGAAGAATTTGGTAACATGCATATTTGCATTTTTACAAATTTGTAGGGCAGTACAGTATGTCAGAGAGGAGGTCAGGTCTCTTGCTCCCCTGGTGCATTCACTGTAGCATTTCCCTGCTTTTTAAAGTTTGATAGAAATATCTGTGGCTGTAGCTATATTATTAAACCACAAAGTGTTTTTTTGCCTATTAGTGTATATATATCTACTGTATGTATATATGTGTATGTGTATACATATGTATGTGTTATATATATTCATATATAATAAAAAGATAAGGCTGTCATCATGCAGCAGTTCTCTTGGTTACCAACAGCCAGTGCTGCAAACTACAGCATGACAACAGTCTTCTGAGAGCTGCTAAGCCATTGGAGGAGGAAGACAGAGATGGAGTCATGCAGGCAGGTATGAAGGGAGGAGTGGTTTTTGGCAAGGTGATTTTGGTGAGATGTAAAGGGAGAGGTGGTTTTTGGTAAGTGAGCCCAGTATGAGTATGGCGAGTCTGTTCTTACCGCTGTTTAGCCAGACACAAGAACACTCATCTAGATAAGAACAACATAATTTTATTCACTAATAGGCATAAAATAAAATAAAATGAAACACCTTAACGATTTAAATGTACCTATAACTATATCAATTAACATTGTTGCTCCCTCTCTGCTAAAACAAGATCAACACAGCACATGTCTTGTTTCTGTTATTTAGGCTGATTGCAGGAGTGACAATCAGGTAATCCTCTCAGAAAGGAAGTCAGGTCTCCTGCTCCCCTGAGTGCATTCACTATAGCTGCCCAATTTCCCTGCTTTTTAACGTTTGATAGAAATACCTGTTGGCTATAGGTATGTTCTTAAACCACAAGGGTTTTTTTTGCCTATTAGTGAATACATTTATGGGAATGAATCAACATGTGCCAAGGTTTTTGCCTAGCCTGTTTTGAGTAGAATACTTTTTTTGGCATAGGGGGGAACTACTGGGAGGAAGGGTGGGATATAAATCTAATAAATAAATTGTGTGTGTGAGAGAGAGGGGGGGGCTAGTGTAGTAGAGGATTTATTTCCTGAAATGTTGTTCTGCCTATTATACTTTGAGGCTAGATCTACATTTGTACAGTACAGTCCTATACATGTCTGCTGAAAGTATCACTCAGTTCAATAGGGCTTATTCCCAGTTAGGGATGGAAGGATCTGTACATTTCAGGTCTCTCAGATTCTCATTTCCCCAATCTTCAATTCAGTTCTCCATGTTTCTGCAGCAATTTATCGTCATGAAAATTCTTCAGATAGTAATGCAAATTTCTCCTAATAAATACAACTTTGTATGATGCAGTTTTGATTAATGTACACTTTTTGCAAGCAATTACTCCTAATATATTGCATTTTTGTATGTCACTTTCAGTAATATATTCATTTTTATGTGCATTTTCCCTTAATATATGCATTTTTGTAAACACTGGTTGGTCAATAAACTGTATGACAAAATTTGGACAAGTGTGAATTTCGACGGATGGCTGTGTTTTGGTTTTCATATTGTTTCAGAAAGTGTGGATTTGATAGGTTCATCTTTAAATGTGAACTTATTTGAATGCTTCCCATGTCCCTGTTCCCAGGTTTGTGGCTACACTATTGCAGCCTTTGGATACACTGCCGTATCTGCCTGCATCTTTTAAATTAGTTTCATGATAAATCACCTGATGGTGTTAAGATTGAATTGACTGAATCTGTGCATTCAGTGGGCCACTTCTAATTCAAATGGTAGACTAAATTAAAATGAACTAAAGTAGAAAAATAAGCAAAAAAGTATATTATGTCTACATACTAACACAGATTTAAGTATGCATAATTCCATTGAAATCAGTGGATTTAAGTGAGCTTGACGCTGTGTCTGGTTGTGGTAACTTCATAAAAATATGTCTTAGGAATTAGTCTCAAGAGGAGATGACTAGCTGTGTCTAAAATTGAATATGTGGGGAAAAAATAAAACCAAGAGAGTTCTCAATAGATCATTAGGTGAATAATCTTGTACTGATTATCATACTGAACAACATTCTTTGTGAAATGAGTACCAAAGGAATACTGCTTGTTTCTCAAGAACACATTTGAGGATTATGTAGAAATACTGTAATGCTACATTAAATTAAAACACATGTACCTGTTGTCACAGGCTTTGGATCATGTTTTTTCTCATTGTAAACAAGTATAAACTCATTGGGCAACCAAATTCTCTCTTATCCACCCCTCCCACCAAGTCTCTTTCATTTGCACATTCATCTAAGGTGCTGCCATCATGAGAATGGCTTCTGAAGTTGTCTGCAAGCACCATTGCATTTTCACTGCAACATATAGTTTGAAGCAGTATTCATTTCATACTAACTTCATTTTATAAGGATGGTGTTCAACACGGCAGTCTCAATGCTGCCATGATGATGTTGCCAGAACATAAACACTGGGACATTAAGACTGGGCAATATGTTAGGATGGGTACCAATAACTGAATATTAAACTCAAGATTCCACATTCAAAAAGGCACAAAGAATCTGCAGAGACGGCTCTTTTAGGCTGCTTTCACACATGGGCTGATTGCATTAGTTTAACTGATTAAAAAGAAAGCTCTTCTGTCCCAATTTCTAAAACCCCTTTCACACTACAGTACCTGTTATACCGGCATTTTCACACACACACACACACAGAGCTACAATGAACAGAGCAGAGTTTTTCTTTCCCCCCTTCATTTTAGGGGGTTTGGTGTATTTCCCTCCAACTTGGTTTTGGAGGCTCGTGGAGGTGGCCCTGGGGGTTGGGGGGGCAGCGGCACCTGCTATTGCAGCTGCTGGGAGCTCACAGAGATGGCTCTCCTTATTCTTAATTTTTATTTGGGGGGCTGCAGGTGGTGGCACCAGCTTCAGCGGCCGTTGGGAGTTTGCAGAGGTGGTTCCTTTTACCCTTGCTCTCTCAGTCTCAACTGGACTATACCGGAGTTTGTGGCTGCATCTCTGGTTGACTGTAGGGTGGGGAAGCACCTGATAACGCACCTCCCTTCACCCTTCTTTGGACCCAGTCCTTTGGTGGCTGTTAACGCAGCTTGTGGCTGCAGCTCAGGGGTGGCTCTTGCTAATTTCCCCCCTCTGATTTAAGGCAGCTCCTGCTCATTTCCCCCCTCTGTTCCACACTGCATGCTGGGATGCCTGTCACATGAGCAGCTGTAACTAGCGGAAAACTCCTGCGATGTTCTGTATTCACAGCCTTGCTAATGGATTATTTGTCACTGAAATTAGCGCTAAAAACTACATTCCACCAGTATTCCGGAGCTAGCTTGTGCGTCATGTGAAAGGTCAAATATAATGTGGAAATTAACAGGTAAGAAACTGTCAGGATAATGGAATAAACTGCAGTGTGAAAGCACCCTTAGTTACTGAAGGAAATTGTGGTGTTTTAATAAAAGGCCAGTGGCAAATGGTCAGCAATCAATGTTCATGTCTAGCTTGCAGCCGGCACTAAATTGGTGGTCTTCAAGTAAAGAATATGCAGTAGAACAGGGTGATAGAATGGATTACATGACTACAAACTGCAAGTGAGCAATCACAATTGTTAAGGTTCTCCTACATTTTTTTTTAAAACCACCCTGCAAATGAATAATGAGAATAGCTTGCTAAGTGTGTGTGTGTGTGTCTAGGAACATTCAAAACTGGAATCTGCCGCTATAGCCTGAAGTCTGCAGTCCATTCTACTACCTCATTCTCTTACATGGGTAGACCAGGAAAATGTTTTGTGGAACCCTAATATTCTATGAAAGCTTGTCATAGGTTCTTTGAGAAGAATGATAATGGTGGATGAGTTGCCTGCCATAACATTTTCTTCATGGCATTCTCATCTCATGCGTGGTGCATGAAGGATTACTGGATATACAGGGGTTCCATAGCAGATGAATACAAAGGATAATAACCATGAAAGTCACAGGACTAAATCATCAGTCAAATAACATGAGATACTCAACCAGTTTCAAAAAAAATTATCACAGACAATTGGATGAAAAGTCCTTTGAAGAAGTGCACTTTTAACTCCTTAAGTTTATGAGTCCTTTTTTAAAACCAGCCTCGTGCTGGCTGCTAAACATGCAGACCGGAGTCAGGAGAAATCCCCCAAAATAAGACATTATGAGGGCAGAGAGGGGTCAGGCCTTTGCTGGTACAGGATCTGGTGAATCCAGAGCTGGTCTCAAAGTCATCTTCTGATAGCTTTGGATCTAGATTGTGCCTGATCAACCCGCACCCACTTTTGTCCATTGCTGTCATGAATAGCAGGACTGCAGATGCAGCAGCAAGTCACTGCTCCACAAAGGCCTGCCAGTGGGGGGTGGGTTAGGATTGCACCCTAAATCTGTGACCTTTTTGTTCTATGGAAAGTTAATGCAAAATTAATTGGTGAAGTTTCAACTGTTGGGTAGCACGTTTTGAGCTTTAGTTTAGTTTATTGTCCCCAACATATTTCTCATGAAGACAAACCAGTGTGTGTCCACCAACATCTAGTACACTACCCTATGGTGTGGGTTTGAGCACACAATGGTGTGTTACAAAATTAAAAGTCAGTGTGCACAGTCTTCTGGGAATACCATTGGCCTTCACACAACTCGCTGTTTGTGGTATCAGCAGTTTGGGATGGAATCTTAGGCCACATCCACAGCAGACATTTATTCCACTTTAAACAGTAATGGCTTTCCCTAAAGAATTCTGGGAAGTGTAGTTTGTGAAGGGTGCTGAGAGTTGTTAGGAGAGATCCTATTCCCTTCACAGAGCTCCAACTCTCAGAATTTTCTGGGAAGAGGGGCTGAGTGTTAAAGCCCTCTGGCAGCTGGAGCTCTGTCAGATGTCGCTTTAACCTATATATGCTGCAGAATGATATGAAACAGTTTTTCCCTAGACTCTACTGTTCACTATACAGATTGGGGTTGAAGTTGGAGGCGTATCTCATGATGAAATCTTACCTTAGAATAAAAACGTTCTCTCTCTGAACATAGAAAAAATGTTCCCTATACATAGCACATAAGAGAGAAGGATTCTAAGACAGCATTAGATGGAAACCACTGGGACCTGCAACAATGTGTTGTAATGTAGAGTGCTTTTTTCAGTGTTTCAGACACTGAAATTTCCTCCACAATATTTCATTCCATGTCCCTTTCAGCCTAGCTTTCTACCCCCTCCCCCAAATCAGTCAGCAATCTGTGGCTATTCAGCATGCTCGCCCCTTATTGTACTAGGTTTCTTTCCCCCTGCCCATGCTTACAGTTATTTCACTTGCTGATTGCTCCCTCATGTCTGTGTGTGATGTGTTTGGCTAGATAAGCAATTGCATTCACAGCTTGAACATCAGAAACAGAGGGAGTACTTCCTTTTATTGGGTATATACAGTATTGCAGCAGAGTGCAGAAATAAATAGTCTGGTAGGACTGCTGGTTAAAAGAACAAAGAAACTTAAGATTTATTATTACTGGGAAATAAAGTCATTATGACTACAGCCATACATGTGACCGCTGTAGAGCCATGAGGCTTGCACTCACAGGCACTATCTCTGATTGAATAGAAAGGAAGAGGAAGGGAGGAAACAAAACCTGAGAAAAAACAAACAAGTAGTTGCTGCAGAAGGAATCAGCGAAGGAAGAACAGGTTGCTTTCTGTCTATCACCCTCTACCGGTTCAGGTTGGGACACCACAGGGCTCAGTTTAAGGAAACCCTTGTTGTTTTCCCTTTATGTGTTACCCCTGGGCAATGTTATTTGATCTCATGACCTTCAGTATCAGTTGTATGCTGGTGACATACAGTTCTATTTTTCAACTCCAGAACTTTCTTCTGATGTCCAACATTGTATTATGGCATGTCTTTTGGACATTTCAGCCTGGATGCTTCATTGAGGCCTGAAACTTTATATGGCAAAGACATATGTTCCATAAAGCCCAAAGAAGAAATAATTGCTCATCTTTCATCCTAAGCCCTCTTTGCAAGATACATTTTCCATCACTGTTAACAATGTCCCTCTCTATCCCATAAAGGAAGCACGTAATCTTGTTTTTACTTTTTACTTTTCTCTTTCTTTTGACCCTCACATTAAGGCTGTAGTAAAGTCCTGTCGCTTTTTCCTCTATAACATGACTTGAATCAGACCTTTTTTGTCTCCTCTGCAAAGACATTAGTTCATGTTTTAGTTATTTCTCACCTTGACTATTGCAATCTTCTTTTGACTGGTCTTCCACAAACTCATATAAGTCCCTTGGTTTCTATTCAACCCTCCACTGCCAAGGTCTTTTAGTTGGCCCATCATTTTGGCCATGTTGTTCCACTTTTGAAGTCCCTTCACTGGCTCCCTATTTATTTCAGGATTCAGTAAAAACTTCTTGTATTAACTTTTAATGCTTTACATGATCTCTGCTCCTCAAACTCTGTGCTTCTTACTTGTCCCAGGGTTGCTTGCTCTTTAACTTTGTCCATTTTCTCTTGCTGTTCCATATTCCTGGAATAGTCTTCTGGAGCACTTGCTGACTGCTTCCTCAACTTCAGGTTTTAAGTCTTTTTTAAAAACCTTCTTTTTTTCCAAAGATTTTGGAATTTCAGCTGAGTTTTTTGTTTAATTTTCTACAATTTGTATAGCTAGAGTATGCGTATCTGAAGTCCTCACTTTGTCCTCTATTTGTTTCTGCTCCTTTCCTTTGTAGTCCTCATTGTATTTTAATCAGATTGTATGCCCCTTGAGGCAGGGACTTCTTTTTATTGTTTTATTTTATGTACAATGCCATGTGCATCTGATGGTGCTATATTATTATTATTATTATTATTATCATCATCATCATCATCATTATTATCAATACTGCTTCTGCTGCTGCTGCTGCTGCTACTACTACTACTGCTACTACTGCTACTACTGCTACTACTGCTACTACTAATAATAATAATCATAATACTTGTTACAAGCATTGGTCCTTTACTCCCAATGCTTTTAAGGATAAGCTTACATGGTGTAACACAACCATTTTATGTAGGCCAGGACCAACATGTGGGATTAAGAAGAGGCTTGCTGTGGTTGGTTTTGAACAGGGAGTCTCTCTCTCTCTCTCTCTCTCTCTCTCTCACACACACACACACACACACACACACACACACACACACACACTCACGCACGCACGCACGCACGTGCACACAAACACATACATAGAAGTCCAGCAACCACCACTGTGATACCTTAGAGCTGGCCCACCACAAGATAGGCAGATAAGGATGGGAAAATCTGCCAATTTTGGTTCTCCCCATTTCTCATTTCTCCATTCTTAATTTCATTAATTGGTTTTTTTTTAAAAAATCCTCATGAAAATTTCTTCAGCATTTCAGTGTGAGTGTCTCCTAGTAAACATATTTTTGTATCTAGTTTTGACTAATATACACATTTTGGCAAGCAAAAAAAGACTTCCACTAATATATTCATTTTTATTCACACTTTCCTGTAATATATGCATTTTTGTAAATATTGGTTGGTTGACAACTGCACTGCAAAATTCAGGAAAGTGTACATTTTGAAGGAAAGCCATATTTAAGTTTTCATGTTGTTTCAGAAAGTGTGAATTTTTAAAATCTGGCTTTAAACGTGACCCAAACTGAATTTCTGCCTTATCTCTATAAGCACAGTGATGCACCACATTATTTAGTTATTTTTGTCTCGCTCAATAGCTGGCCTGTTTCAGAAAAATGTAGGTGCATCCCATGAAGAGAACAAGATGTCTGTTCTCCTTCACAGCCTACTGTAGAAGCAACTTAGGCACCTTTGGATATGCAGGGTGGGGAGAGAGATGCAGATAAAACTTGTTTTATAGGTTGAAGGCCATCTACTCCTGCCTGGAGTTTGGAATACCCCAAACTCCAACAGATAGTACAGAATGGAAAGTGGCTCTCTTGTACACACAACCTGGGCCATTTTTTTTTAATCTCAGTCAGCATTAGAAAAGGGAATGAAGTACTCCACTGTTTATGCAGAGAGAGCCCAATCTTGCTCTCATTACTCAAGCAATAACCTAATTGATTAGTAACAAATTACTAATCAGCAGGAGGCAAGAAATCAATGGAAGTATTTCTTGGGTTAGGAATGTCAGGCTCAGACTAAAGAGTAAGTGATTTCTGATGGGAAGTGAAGCCATCAATTATTTTTGCGTGGAAGATTCACACATCTTAGTCGTTTCCCAATGAATTAAAACACACCCTTTTGCAGATGTCTCTGTGTTACTGATGGATCCATTAGCTCAAGCTGTCAGAGCAGGCTACAATGTGGCAACTTTGAATTATTTCAACTGACTATAATGGTTCTTGACTTTTTGCCTTCACTCTGTACAAGCAATGTAGGAACTTTTTAAAACAGTTCTCTGAAATGAAAATGTACTAAAGAGTTTTAGGTTTGCAGGTTTTTATTGTTTAAAAAACACGATATTGTTCATCTTTGTTATGATGCAGTCATGTGACCCAGTTCCATTCCCCTTAATGCTGATTGCTGTATTTTAAAAAAGTAGTTAGTAATAAACAAAGTAACACAGCATCAAAATAATCTGGCAAATAAAATTAAAATACACAGAAGACACAGACCACAAATATGTTTGCTGACAGACAATAGGACAGAGAATAGATCACCTCTCTGATGCTCACAGCACCTGCATTTGAAGGTGTCCTTATGGGGTCACCTGCATTCTAATTCTCACCTCCTCCCCACTGGGGAGCCTGGGGGATGGGAGGCCCTGCTTGTCTCCCTCAGCCCCAACCAGCCCTCCTTATCTCTCTGTTTGGCCAAGTTACACAAGCTTCAGAGCTCCCTTCATGTGACTGAGCAGAAGACTAGGCCTGATGGGAGCATATGGAAGGCATGCATTGACCCCCATTCTTTTAGTGTGAACCTATGCACCCAGCCCAATGGAGAGTAAGTAGTGAAACAGGATTGCATCCATCCCTTAATGAAGGGTGCTTCCAGACAGATGTCTATTGTGGGATTGGTGGGCCTCATCCATGAACTTTTTTTAAGCAGCCACATGGCATTTTTATCATAAGAAAGTAGCTTGTATTCCCCTTCTCCTTGACCTGTTTAGAATATTAAGCCCCTGTCTGGAAACATCCACTTTCAATACAATATGTGACTAGACCAATTAGTCTTCTGTAATTTTGTCCACATGGCATGTGACTTCTACTTTTCTTTATATACTTTTCAGAGAGAGGCTGTGGTCTCATTCACATATGCAGGAATATATCTTGATTTGCCATTACTTCAACCCTTCACTTGATGATTCTCACAAATATATATGTAAACTGATTCCATTGCAAATAACTGTTTGGGACATTTTGTTACCTGACTGTGGAGTTCTTATGTTCTTAAGAAAAACCCTGTTGGATCAGGCCAAAGGCCCATCTAGTTCACCATCCTGTTCTCTCAATAGTCAAGCTTGATCTCCGATATCTTATTGAACTATGTGCAATGTTGCTGGATGTTACAGTCATCAAGTAATACACACACATGAGCTCACTCACATGGATTCTCTTCCTCCTGTTCTGCTGCTGACTAGCAAAGGAGTTTTAACCTTATCCATTTCTGACCTGCTTTATTTTTGAATTGAACCAGGCTAGAAATCAAACAGAAGATGACAGGGTTTTCACAGGATTTTGTTACTGGTAAAAAAAAAAAAAATCAATCAGACAAACCACAACCTTCTGTATGCATGTGAAGTTTTGCACACAGCAACAAAAATAATTGCAGGGAAGCTGTTCCTCAGGGTTGTCAGAGTTCTCTTTGGCCTCCAGAAGCTGTTGAAAGGAAAGATGCCCATCTCTGTATCTGGCCATTCGCCTTTGGGCTTTGGGGCTGGAGGGTGTAATGAGGAATCAAATATTGAGGATTTTTAATCTTTGATTCATCTCAGTGAACCAGAGTTTGGAACGCCAGCAACAGCAAGGATTCCTGGGAGACAGCCCCTCTGTGATCTCTGAGTACATATCTTGCAAACCTAAAGGTATAGACTTCCTGACTCCTAAGGAAATTTGGGGAATGTCACCCAGTAAGAATAGGTGCTCCTTTCAAACAAAGGAAATGTTTATGATAAACTTAGCCAGAGGATGAGACAGAATAGCTCCTTTCAAACTAGGAAATGTTATGCATTTCTATAGCTCCTCTCAAACTGGGAGGTGTTATGCATTTCTAAGCCTTTGGAGGAGACAGGATCGCTCCTTTCAAACTAGGAAATGGTCTGCATAACCATTATGATAATCTTAAAGGAAGAGACAGAACATTAGGAGTTCACAGGTAGGAGATCATTATCTGGGAATCATTATCTGGGAATCCCTCAAGGAATGGTTTCTGGAAAAACAACAAATTCCTTGACTGATGATCCTAAATTCTTTCATTGTTCTTATTTGTCATGTTCACATCTTCCTGGAGACATTTACATTGGGTTTACATTGGGGTCAGTTTAGTTAGGAAAAGGTATAAAACATGAGGGGTTGGAAGGGGTTGGCAGTTCCTCTTCTGGAGGGCTCCAACTGCTGCTTTTCTTATCAACGCACACTAGCACCTTCGGGACAATTGCAGAGCTTCTAAGCTAAGGATTTGGGTGAGAACTTTCAAATCTAGCGCTGGTTACAAAGGGTGGAGCTTTGGCTCATTGGGCTAGATACAAAAGTCTCTCTCTGTCAGCCTTAGTCTTTCAGCAACTCTCCAGGAAAGGTATATGCAACTTCTGTGCCTCTTTCTTTCCTTTTTCCTTCTGTGTGGGTGAGTTTGATGTGAAAGTGTTCATAGGGTTAGTCTCTTTGCTTAAGTCTATCCAGTGTTGCTGAATGAATGAATAATAGTTAGAAAGCTGCTCATTGATAACTGTAATTGTAAACTGCAATCTTTTTCCTTGTTTCTTCTCTTAATAAACCCACTCTTTATTTTACTTTCTGTGTATGTGTCATTGGGTTAAGGGTAAAATTATACATGCTTGGTGTGTGTGTGTGTGCGGGTAACTCCAGCAAAAGATCCTACTGCTCTCTTAATAGGGGAACTTGGATTTCTAGTGAGCTATGCTCATGAGGAAGTTCAAGGTCCTTTTGTAGCAAGGGGAGATAGTTAAAGCCACCCATCAGTCTTCTCCTCCTGTCTGTGTTAAGTTCAAGCTCTCTCCTCCCTGACCTTCCCCTCCATGCCTTTGAAGTAAGTATGACAAGCCATGCAGGTGCCAACATGTAGTGCCAAATATTTCCACAAGAATCTAGATGTGCGAGGAGGCTTAGTATGACAGGCCCCATGGCCCCTGTCCCATAATTCATGTCTCATACCCCTTATTGCTTATTGCTTTTGCACACTGTCATTGCATAGTATTGGAGTCTGGACAGCTCACAGCACAGGCTTTCTGACATGGTTTATAATAAGCTGAGAAAGAAGTTTTTCACTCTGCCTATGTTCAAAAACAGGGCTTGGGGAAAGTTGTTCAAATCAACCAAAACAATCCAGATAAGCTCATCTCACACTCATGCTTACCCAGGTGGGCTTGTTCATGGCTTTTCCAAGCTGAGAAGGGGCAGTGAGCTTAATTGGTTTCCAAATGTTCTCACCCTGCTTATATAAACAAGAGTCAGAGAAAGAATGTTAGTCAAAATAAAGCAGCTATACCCATGGAGGGAGGGCACGAGCAAGAGCTGGAGATGAATGTTACAGCTGTATTCCAAAGACCAGACTGTAGCAAATTCAGGGTCAGGAGAGATAAACAAAAGTCACCTGGGGGCTGGGAAGATAATGTTCTCATAGGTATAAGGTGCCTCCACCCAGAGGGTCTTTTGGGTATAAATACAGGATCCCTAGATTGGGGAGATTAAGTTTCAAGGGGTCTCAAGAGCCTCAAGATAACATCAGGAAAGACCAAGCTTCAAGCAGAACCAGGAAGCAGTCTCAAGCAAGAATCCTCGCTGTTGCTGTTCCAAGGCTTCCAGCCAGCGAGGCAAACATAAGATAAGGGCAAAGACAGTGGGAGGAAGGGACCCATTAGCCATTAGTTTCATTTTAGGGTTTTACTGCCTGCACACGACAGCTCAATGTAAGCAGCTTTGCTTCAATAAATCATTTAACTTCTTCACCACCAGTGTGTTAATTGCCTTTGGAAATTTTGAACAAATTTGCTTGGTGCCTGCCTGGGCTAGGCATTTGGCAATACACAACATCTATTGTGAGACATCTGGGATGGAAAGGGGTCCTCCTGGACAGTGGCACCATCTGGGCTACCAGAGTTTCTTTGCCTCCTTCTGGTGCTGACTGGAGAGCTATAACAACTCTCTCCTTACTTGCAGGTTCAGTATTATTTTTAGGGCTGTGTGGCTTTCCCATCTGTCCAGGCTTCCAGATGGCTTGGAGTTGTAGTGATCATTTCACATATAGATGGTAGTCCAGGAAGTCTAAGGAGTACAGAGTGGATTCTGATGTGGATATTTGTAGGCTAGGCCATGGGTGGAGTGTACATACCTGCTGCCTCTGCTTCCTTGCCATTATGATCCCTTCAGCGTGTGCAATGTCTTCTAGATTGGTTGGGGAGGAGGCCAGGTATGTTGCTAGTCCCTTAAAAGTCTCAGGGCAGAGGCCTGTATCACAAATTTGCATAAAATTACATATGCTAATTTACTTGGATCCAGGATACCTTAAAGAAGGTCTGAGCCCTTATATCCCTTACATTTGATTCAGTTTACTGAAACACTATGAGAATCAAAACACAGCCATCCTTTGAATTTCACACTTACCCAAATTTTGCGATGCAGTTCTTCAGCCAACCAATGTTAACAAAAATGCATATATTAGAGAAAAATGAGCACATATATGAAAATAACATACAAAAAATATATTAGGAAGGATTGCTTGCAAAAACGTTTGCATTAGTCAAAACTGCATGTGTTTATTAGGAGAAAGTAGCACAAAATGCTGATGAACTTTCATTCTTTTTTTAAAAATATCACAAATTGCTGCAGAAAAGTAGATAATTGAATTTAAGACTGGAAATAATGAGAAATTAAGAGAAATGAAGTTGACAGATCCTTCCATCCCTAATCCCAACTCAGTCTCTGGAGATCATCCGGAGGAGCACTGTTAGTTGTGTTTCAGAAGCCCAACTGGCTTCAACTAGAAGTCAGGCATTTAGTGTTATTGCCTCCCATGCTGTGGAACACTCTCCCAGCAGACGTTCTGTAGGCTTGCTTCTGATTTCAGGCATCTCTTGAAGACCTTTTTACATCAACAGGCCTTGAAGCTCATTGAATTGATTAATCAGTTACTTTAATTATTATTTGTACTGTTTTTAATTGTGTTTTATGGTTTGTTGTATACTGCCCTTATATTTTATGATCAGTCGGTATAGAAATACTTTTTATACATAAATATGTATTGATGCAAATTAAGGTTTCCAAGCAAATTGAGATGGTTGGTCACTGGGATCTTTACCAACAATATGTTTTGTTTGTTTGTTTTAAAATACTTAAAAAAAAAAAACAAGTTGGGGAGGGCAAGAGATCCAGGTCCCCCCAAAGACCCAGGGCTCATCCTAAAAATGTTCCTGATGGAATTGCAGATCCATGCAGAAAGTGAACTGTATAGACATGGAGACTGATCACCAAATCAGAGGGAATGTTCTTGATTTTATTTCTGTTAGAACTCTTTTTATAATAACTTTATAACAACAAATGTACACAAATGCCTCAAATGAGTCAACAACCTTTTTTTCTGCTATTCAGTTTCATCCATAGTGACAAATGCTTATCTTTTGTACGTATTTTGTTGGATATAGTGGAAAACAGAATTTTGTTACAGCTTCAAGTTTGTACTTGCGTATGAAGAATGGTTTTCCACAAGGAAAAAAGGAAGAAAAAATTACAGTGGCAACAGTAAGGTAAGCCATTTGTCCTGTTGCTATAGGAACTGTATGTGATGAATTCAGCTTGCCGTGGTAAGCAGTATGGTCAAGTGTCTACTGAAAGGCATTGAGTATCTGTTTTCTTTTCTTGGCTAAAGAACATGGGCTTGCAACCAGGTAAGATCACATGCTGTCTATAGTTAAAGGATTCTATTTCATAGTTGAGTTGCATTGTCAGATGAATAGATGTCCTTCAACCACCAAGAAGTTCTTATTTCTTTGTAGTTGTCAAGTAGTGTTCTTCCCTCTGGTTGCTTCTGGTTCAGATATTCCATTCATTACATGTCTATATTGGTTTGGGTCATGGAAATGACAGTGGATTGTTGCAAGGTGTGGTATGTGCTAAAGAAACCTAGATTAGGAGCTAAATATGGGTGATATAGTCACAGAGTAGGCCCATTGAAATCAATGGATATAAATCCATTACTTTCACTAAGTCTACGTTGAGGTATGACTTGCTTAGCTATTGCCCTGTGTCAACAGATTATATTATGTAAATTAAGTAAATACCAAGGTGTTGGTATTGACCTTTAAATCCCTACACGGTTTCGGCCCAGTTTATCTCACGGAGCGCCTTCAATGCCACCAATTATGCCGCCCGACAAGATCGGCCACACAGGGCCTTCTCTCAATCCCGCCAACAAAAACAGCCAGATTGGCGGGTACTAGAGAGAGGGCATTCTCAGTGGCAGCCCCCACTCTTTGGAACTCCCTCCCACAAGATCTCCGGCACGCCTCTTCCCTAAATGTGTTTCGGAAAGCCTTAAAGACCTGGCTCTTTCAGCAGGCCTTCGGGGTATCCAGGGAGGGTTAATTGTTATAACTGTAATGCCTCCTGCCCAGTTTTAGTATTGTTGCTGCAGATGTATTGTTTTTATATTGTATTATTATATTTTATCAATTGTATTCTAACAAATTTGTAAGTCGCCTAGAGTGGCCATTGGCCAGATAGGCGACGAAGAAATTAAATTTATTATTATTATTATTATTATTATTATTATTAAGTTGAAATCAGGTGCACTTTTTCCACTTGAGCATATTTTCAACTTCTTTGCTTTTTTCTTCTTCTTAATTAATTAATTAATTAAATTTATATCCCACCCTCCTTCCCAGAAGGAGCACAGGGTGGCAAACAAAACACTAAAAACACTCTTAAACATCTTAAAAACAGATTTTAAAATATATTAAAACAAAACATCTTTAAAAAAAGCTTTAAAAATCTTTAAAAACATTTTAAACAGCAATTCCAACACAGACGCAGACTCGGAAAAGGTCTCTACTTAAACGGCTTGTTGAAAGAGGAAGTTCTTCAGTAGGCTCTGAAAAGATAAAAGAGATGATCCCTGTCTAATATCTAAGGGGAGGGAATTCCAAAGGTTAGGTGCCACAATACTAAAGTTCTACTGCCTATGTTGTGCTGAACAGACCTCCTGATAAGATGGTATTGCAGGATGCCCTCACCTGCAGAACATAGTGATCAACTGGGTTTATAAATGATAAGAAGATATTTCAGATATCCTGGTCCCAAGCTGTATAGTACTTTGTACACCAAAACCAGAATCTTAAACTTCACCCGGTAGCTAATGGGCAGCCAGTTGAATTCTTTAAGTAGCAGGGCGACATGTTAGCAATATCCTGCCCCAGTGAGCAGTTGCACCACTGCATTTTATATCAGCTGCAGCTTCTGGACCAACCTCATGGGCAGCCCCACATAGATCACATTACAGTAATCCAACCCGTAGCAACAAAGATGGATCCAGGAGCACTGCCATACTCTTTCAGAGGGAGCGCAACCCCATTCAAAGCAGACAATTAACCAATTATCCAAACTCAGAAACCACCAATTCACAGTGCCTCCATCTTGCTAGGAATCAGAGTCAGTTTATTGGCCCTCATCCAGCTCACCGCTGAGTCCAGGCAGCAGTCCAGGGCTTGCATGGCCTCTCCTGATTCAGATGTTACAGAAAAATAGAGCTGACACCTCACTGACACCTCACTGACACTTCACTGACACCTCACTGATGTCAGCTGACACCTCACTGCTGACACCACACCCCAAATCTCCTGATGACCACTCCCAAGGCCTTCATATAGATGTTAAATAGCATTAGGGATGAGAAGGTATCCTGCAGCAGTCCACAACAGCACTGTCCAGGGGCAAAAGACAATCACCCAATGCTATTCTATGAAAACAACCCTGAAGATTGGATTGGAACTACTGTAAAACAGTGCCTCCGATACCCATCTCATCAAGTTGGCCCAGAAGTATAGTATCAAAAGCCGCTGAGAGATCAAGTAAGAATAACAGGGTTGTACTCCCCCTGCCCGTCTCCTGATAAAGATCATCCATCAGGGTGACTAAGGTTGATTCAGTCCTATAACCAGGCCTGACCCCAGATTGGAATGGGTCAGGATAATCTGTTTCATCCAAGAGTACTTGCAATTGCTGTGCCACAACCGTCTCCATCACCTTCACTGAAAAGAGGGTATTTACGCCCTGGTGGTAGCTGTCACAAACCAAGGGGTCTAGAGTGGGATTTTTCAGGAGCGGTCGGATCACTGCCTCTTTCAGGGTGGTTGGAACCACTCCCTCCTGCAAAGATGCATTGACCACACTCTGGATCCACTAAGTCATACCCCCTCGGCAAGCCAAGAAGGACAAGAATTGAGAAGACATGTTGCTGGTTGCATTGTCACAAACATCCTGTCCTCGTCATCAGGCTGCATCAACTGAAACTGATCCCAAGACGTTGCAGCAGACATTGCACTGGACACCTCACTGGGGACTACAGTAGATGTGGATGGGGCATCAAGATTACTACAGAGAAGAGCAACTTTACCCTCAAAGCGCCTTTCAAACAATTCACAGTAGGCTTCCAAAGGGCGAAAACTCAATTTCCTGGAGTTTTATACAGCTAAACAAATTTTAAGACAATAGGTATACTGTTATTCATCTCAGAAACATTCCCTTCTGTATGAACCATCTTGAAACTTGAGATCTTCCGCTCTGAATTCTGCTGTCATGGAAAATCTAGCCGAGCTTCCATCAGTGCTGTGGAATTCTCTCTCCAAAGAAGTTTGTACATTCTTCTAACTTTTGAGAGCCCGGTGAAAACTTTTATTATGATCTATTTGTTTTGGGCGCTGCTGCAGTTTTACTTATTTGATTTCTTGTTTTACCTTTTGAAATTATGTTTCAGTGTTTTGAAAGTGATGTATGAATAGGACTCGTAGTTTGCTTTTGGTACTGAAGTGATAGTCTAAGTTGGGAATTAATTTGGTCTCTACCACACCTAAAACAACCCAACATCCATGTATGGCATCCCACCAAGGCCTCAAGAAGCCTTTCGCTTCTGCTGCCTCCTGAGATTACAAAAGCCAGACCGGATGTCAAGCACTGGAAAGGCCATAATATGTGACTTGTATGTTGTGTTTGACTTGGTGGATCATAAATCATGCAGGCCTAATCCATCATACTCAAAATATGGATTTTGTCACTAACAGAGTACTATTGAAATTGATTTCAAGACCTAAGCATTTTGCAATTTAGCATCCTGTTGGATTCCCCTCTACAATTTCCAGATCTTGACATCAGACTTCATAACAGTATACTGCATAGCTGATATCGTATTTTTTTAAAAAAATGTTTTATCGAGCTGATTGTAGCTCACCTTGTATGCTGATCCAACAATGGCTGAATTCTGTTTTGCTGCCTACCTGACCCTTTGTGAAGGACTGCCAGGGGCTGCCCCACTGTGCTGTATGTTTTTCACCTGCTTGGAAGCAGAATCAGGGCCCCAGTCAACAGGGGTTTCTGGTACAGGATGGCTAGTAAGAGAGCTTGTCAGCAGATAAGACAAATAGGGTCCCCTCCCCTGCAGAGTGGCCTGATAAGGCAGATAGGAAGCAGCAGGAATGAGACATAGTTGTTGGCCTTGAGGCTTCAGAACTCATAACTAGGAGGAAGAAAGCTGGATGTGAGGAGAGTGCCTGGTGAGAGTTTTGGTTCAGCAAAAGGCACGTAGGGAGAAAACATTTGGAGGAGGCTGGAGGAGCTGGCTGGCAATGGGGAAAGGTATAAGGCTGCAGGCTACACTTATCCAACATCCTGGCTGCAAAACTGATTGGAAGGAAGCTGGAGGAACTGGGAGGTAGTGATAATGAATTTCAGGCTGTGCCTGGAAGAATGAGCCCTCCTGAGCTACTGAAGGGGGTAGACATTGATACAGTCCTCATTCAGTGGACTCCTTTGCCTCATCCCTGAGGGAGGGAGGATGGCCCTGAAAGTGAAGAGCAAGAGGGTTTCTTCTTTCTTTCTGCATGCTAGCACCAGGGAAAGTGGAGGCAATGATGCAGAGCTTGGAAAAGTTACTTTTTTAAACTACAACTCCCATCAGCCCCAGCCAGCATGGCCACTGGATTGGGCTGATGGGAGTTGTAGTTCAAAAAAGTAACTTTTCCAAGCTCTGCGAATGATGTTAGGCAAGGAGTTGCTGGACTGTATTTATTGGATACATTTTTCCATTTCTCAATTCAGTTCTCCACATTTCTGCAGCAATATGTGTTGCTGCCTTTTTTTTTTGTTTACAAAAAATCCTCATGAAAATTCTTCAGCATTTAGTGTGAATTTCTCTTAGTAATTACATTTTTGTATGCAGTTTTGACTAATGACCAAATCTTGGTAAGCAGTTTCTCCTAAAAGTGTATTTTGTATGTTATTTTTACTAATATTTTCATTTTTATGTTACACTTTCCTCTAATGTGTACATTTTTGTAAACGTTTAGTTGGAGAACTGCATTGCAAAATTCAGCTAAGGGCAAATTTCAAAGGATGGATGTGTTTCTGTTCTAATAGTGCTTTAGAAAGTGCAAGTATCATAGATTTGGCTTCAAATGTGAACTGAATTGAATTTCTTTCTCATCCTTAGTTGGGGGTAACTATTAGAGTATTCTATAACACTTGATCCCTAATAAAAGCCGTATAGTGAACATTTATTTATTACATTTATACCCTGCCTTTCTTTCATCATAGAACCCAAGACAATATACATGTGGTTCCCAGACAGTCTCCCTTCCAGTCACTGACAAGACCCAAGCCTTCTTAGCTTCAGTAAGGCAGTGGCCTCATGTTCTTTCTGACTATAGCCTGGGTCCCAGTGATTTCTTCCTGAATGACTTATACTCTATACACATAGTTCTGGAGGGGAGAAAGATGGAGAGTGTTTCATTGTCTCCTATTTCCAGGCTGTTGCTGTAAACCAGCCTATGCCAACCTGATGCCCTCCAGGTGTTTTGGACTACAGCTCCCATAATCGCTTATTATTGGCCATGCTGGTTGGAGCTGATGGGAGTAGTAGTGCAAAACATCTAGAGGACAACAGATTGTTGAAAGGCGTTGTAAATTTTCATGGGTTTGCAAAAGAGAAACTTGGTACCAAGGTGGGTATACTACAGCTGTTTTTTAAAAATGGATTGCACTAATGTGAACGTCAACAAAACACAACACTGTAATAAGCATGTTAGGGCTTTTCCTGCGCTCAAAGGTATTGTAAGTCAGGAGACAAACAACTTGATGCAAATACCAATACTGGCCTCAGGAGAGAAGGATTTGACCATTCCTCTGTAACTTGAGCACCAGATTGTATCACTGATCATTTGATCTGTAGATGGCATAAAATCAAGAACCACTCATAATGAAGGAGGTTATGCTATTTCATAGTAGACAATGCCCCATATTTCATTCAATGCATTTAGATCAAATTGTCTGTGAAGCATTTAGTTCTTATTTCCCCCAATACACCACTGTTTTTTCTTGCAAGTTGCATTTTTAAAGGGCATGGTATAAGAATGAAGACATATTTGAGGAAATGCGCTATGCCCTGCACAAGAAAAACATGCAAAGTCTTCCTATGCAGCTTTGCAACTTCTGTTATCAAATTCTGTAAAATCTAGTTTCAAAATATGGATGTAAGTAAGGTTGGCATAACTAAACCTAAACTTTGTATAACTGTATCTGAGTCAGTGCAGATCCTTACAAATACTCTGCAGGAACTGTATCACTTAGTCTACAAGGAAAAATGTATATGTATTGTAGAGATACTCTGTTGAAGTGAAAGGAGATATATAATATTGCATTATGAAACAGGAAATCTCCAAAAAGAAGGTTGCAACAGCTACATATTTAGCATTGGGAAGCTTTGTTCTCAGTTTCATTTTTTCATATTAGGATATGATTCTTAAACTGTGAATTGGATATGACACTTTTATATGGAGATATTTTCACATACACACATATGAAGACAATTGGCCCTTCTGACTGAGTAACTGAGTCACTCGCTGGGGGATAAAAATAGTCAAAATGCTTCCATGTGGAAATTTGGTAAGGTAGGACATTACTGACTTCTAAGAGTTTTAAAACAGGACATTTTACAGCTCTTATCCAAAACACAGACCATGAAAGTCCATGTCAGATGTGATTACCCATGCATTCACTAAATGCATGGAAGAGGAGTGGGACTGTGCTGACTGGCTGTATCCCTTATGCTGGTGTACCTAGTGGCCCCACTCTCTTCATGATTCAGCAGAACATGTGAAAAGATCTCCTTTCAGAACTTTGGTGGAAAACGTGGAGGTCAGGGTCTACATGCTTTTGAAGGTCTGGAAGAGATTGGAGTCTACCTCATCATCATATATTCCAGAGACAACCCAGAATAAAGTCACACTTTGAAAGGTTAAGAAGGTTGGATATCTCCCCTTCATATGCTAACTATCTTCCACTTGAGTGAGGAAGGATTTTCTTTGCTTGCTAAGGAATTTTTTTCCTGAAGAATGTAAGCTATATTTACTACCATGCTTCTACACATGGCAGCATACCACTGAGAGTCAGTGGTCCAGTGAACAGAGGCAGAGAGTATATACCAACGTTTACATTCTTGCTAAAAAGGTTTGAGATGGACAAGCCATTAGGCTTAATACATAGGGATGTGTATGGATGCTGAGATTCACCTTGGATCTGTTTCAGTGCACTTTTTAAAAATGCTGATCTGTTTCTGAGTCACTCTCTGCTCTCTCCACTTTGATCTGCATTTCAGATTCCAAGCTGCTATGAATAAAAAGCTCTGTGTGCCCCATTCTGTGTGTCGCCTGTAATGGAGACTCTAAAGATGACTGTATTTTCCTCCTTTTTGCCAAAGTGGATGATGTTTACAAGCACAGAAGCCCCTATGGAGTGGAATAAGCTTGCCACATTGCAGACAGATACATCTGGGTGGGTTGGTGATGGTTAGGGTTGTCATATTCGCGTTCCACAAATCTGGGCAGGCTAATTTGCATATTATGCAATTATGTAAATTGAGTATATTAATGGTTGCATTGTCCATTTGTTTTGTTTTTGTGCCTAGTAATTACCACCAAAAACTGGGGGAGGATATGAGGAAAAAACCATTACATTTTCAGCCTTAAATGCCTAGACTTTAATTTCCAATACTATGGAACATTTATTTATTAAGAAGATTTATATCCTTAAAAAAGTCAAAATTCAGATAATAATTTTAGAAATACTATACGATAAGTTCTAGATCTAAATCCATTGTGCTACTGGTCCAGCTTTGTAAATAATATTTCCCTGCTGATTATGTTCCTTATAGTTTTGTAACGTCTGTTGTAGCTTACTAATTCTGTATTGCAATACCATGATGTTGGTCTGTACAGAAAACTGTAAAATATATGAAATATCTTTCACTGACTTGTGAAACTTTACACTGAACATCTGTGCTAAATGAGGCCGGCAAAATAGCCTTAACTGGGAACAATAACAATATATTCCAGGGCTATGGGAAATTATGATAATATCTTCAATATGAGGTAGTGAAAGAAAATAAACAAAATCTATTTGAATTACTCCACATATCTTTTTTTAAAAAAAAAATGCATAGAAAATCTTACAAACATCAAAAATAATTAAGGCTGCAATCCAATGCACACTTACTTGGGAGTAAATCTCATTGAACCCAATGGAGCTTACTTGAGTAGACATGTATTGGATTGCACTGTAAATGATACAGGTTTAAAAGTACATCTAAAGAGACAATCTGATCATATATTCTACTATAGTAATCAACACATTTATTCTGTTTCTCTAAAAAGATCTATTTTGTCCCCCTACATTTAATATTTACTCCTCATCTTTTTGGCTCCATTTAAAAAAACCTATAGGATAACACGGGCAGAATGACTATAATATGTGATCAATGCAGTTTGTAGCAGTGTACTATGCAGGAGAATGTTATTATAAACTAAGAATCAAAGTCTATGTAGAACATTGGTGTGATATTAGAGTTACCCAAGATAAAAGGTTTTAAATCTTTTACAGGAATTGTGAAAAGATTTTAGACTTGATATTGTAGACTAGACAAGAGATTAGCAGGACCTCCTCTATGACTAAAGTATGTTCTTACATTGATCCCTTTGGGTTGAACACTGCCTGGGACTCAGGAGCCGCCAGCCTTCCCCCCCACACACACACACTCAAGGGCCCGCGACACGTCTTGGCTCACGTGTGAGCAACACCATTCCCTGGACTCACCATAGCAACCTGACCAAGCAAAGGGCGGCTGCGGTAACAACAGAAAATTACTTGTGGGCAGCATGTGTGCCCACCAAAGCTCTAAAAGAAAAAGCAAGGAAGTGACTTAGGCTTATGTGCTTTATGGATGTCGCTCTAAAGCCCTGGTCATCTCTATGGTGAAAACTTTGCATTGGAAGTCTGGGCAAAATGGGCAGAAAACTGCCTCCACATTTTTCCTTCTATCTCTGGATTCACAAGGGCTAGCGACTAATTTTTTAAAAATAAAAGCTGAGAATCTGGGCCATCTAATGGACTAAGCGGGCACTGGGTGGCATGGATAGAATCTGGGTAAAACCTAACTAACCGTGCAATATGGCAACCTTAGTGATGGTGGAGGTGTAGAAGTAAAACGGATTCTTCTTTCCTCCATTATACCTTACAGGGACGAAGGGGAGGAGGTGATTGTCTTTTTTCTTACCTGAAAATAATTAAGAGGTGGTGTGTATTCTTGCTTGTGCGCACTTTTTTTTAAAAAAAACAACTTTGCAGCTTCTCAGCAGCCTTTCCTTCTGGTGGTAGTTTGGAATGGGAACAGGTTCAGAGGAAAGCAACGAGGATGATTAAGGGACTGCCAAAAAAGAAAACCAACTATGTGGAGACCCTGAAAGAACTGGGCATGTTTAGCCTTGAGAAGAGAAGACTGAGGGGAGATATGATAGCACTCTTCAAGCACATGAAAGGTTGTCACATAGAGGAGGGCCGGGATCTCTTCTCAATCATCCCAGAGCCCAGGACATGGAATAATGGGCTCAAGTTACAGGAAGCCAGATTCGATGGAACATCAGGAAAAACTGAGGTGTTCAAGAGGCAGCTGGACAGCCACCTGTTTGGTATGCTTTAAGCTGGATTCCTGCAAGAGGCAGCTGGACAGCCACCTGTTGGGTATGCTTTAAGCTGGATTCCTGCATTGAGCAGGGGTTTTGACTCAATGGCCTTATAAGCCCCTTCTAAGTCCATGGTTCTATAATCTTATGATTCTATGTGTCCTCTGATAAATCTTACAGGCCTCCCAATAGGCCTTTACAAGTCTCCTTACATGATGAGGCTGTCTGGAACAGTGCCTCAGAGTTCTGAAGAGCTGTGGGTTGTTGTTCTGCTAAAGCAGAACAATGTAGTATTTTTTAATGAATAAATAAATGAAGCTTTGAACTTTTTTTAAAATTCTCTGCTGCTCTGCTTTAACAACAACAACAATCCAGAGCCTAATTGTTGTGTGTGGGGGGTAGGGGGAATCTTTGTGAGATGTGCAGTGGGGAAGGAAGGGTTAACCCTCTCCTCCCCTGCTGCAGTCACCATGGAGATCAACCCCCTTCATCAATTAGGTTTGGGCAGGGGGGAGGGAGGGAGCATGAAAACCATTCATGCAACATGAACAGTTTTACTGAAAGGTGCTTAGATCTTTATGGTTCATCTCATGCTTGAAAAACACTTTGTTGTTGGTTTTGAAGGATCATCTTCATATTATAGCAGTTTGGGTTTTTTTAATAAAAAAACTAGCATTGCTGTTCAGATTTACCTTGATCAAGACAGCTAGATTTGTGGGAATACTGCCTTCAGCTGAAATGCAAGGAGGTTTTGAAATGAATATTACACCTGAGACAAACTGTCCCATGAGACAGCAAATTGCCTCATGGCCCTCCTGAATATGCTCTTAAAAGATAGAGATGGGAAGCTAGAAGGGGTTCTAAGTCACAGGAGAATTGAACTGCAAGGGCTGTTCAGATTACTGAAGGAACTCAAATCAGGAAGGTACTGATGTTTTGGGGTTTGTTTGTTTTTTTAAGCCAAGTCTCTGGAGGATGTTAGCTGGGAGTTGCATCCTGTGGATTTGCCCAAATATCAAATATTTGGCACACTTTGATATTCTTGACTCCAGTTAATAGCTGCAGGATTGCTGAGGCAACAAAACCGAAGCACTGTGGATGTGTTTATAGCTGCATAAATTTCTTGATGTCTTTTAACTTGTTAAATTAAACAGCTTTATGACTCTAGCTAGATGGTGAGTATATTGTTGCATCAGAACACTGCACAAGTCACAATACATCTAACAAATTAAGCTTGATCAAGACAACTAGATTCGTGGTAACTTCACCTTAAGCTAAAATGAGAACAGTTTTTTGAAAATGAATATTGATGATGATGATGATTTATTAACACATGGAACAAACTATTCCTTCTATTAGGAAAGCTAAATTGTAATGGACCTCCTGAATTTGTTCATAAAATACAGCATGATGCATCTGCTTTTGTATTGTATTGTTGTCCTTTTCTCAATCTAGGATTTTATGTTCAGTGCCAACCATTACAATGCTCTGGAGTGAACTTCCCAGAAAACAGTAAGAATGCGAGTCTCAATTATATAGGAAGGGGGGGTTGGTTGGTTCAGTCTGTATTTTAATATGAACCTGCCTAATTTGCATTTCCTGAAACAATATGTGAACCAAAATGCAGCTATCCTTAGAAAATTACACTTCCTTGAATTTTGTGATGCAATTCCTTACTCAAAAATATGTATAAAAATGTGTATATTGGGGGAAAGAGTGCATGAAAGCTTATGATCAAGGAGACAGATGGGAATTAGAAAAAAAAATCTGTGCAGAAGTGGCCAATATAGTGTCCTCGAGATGTTCTGGACTACAGCTCCCATCCACCTGAGCCAGCATGGCCAATGTTCAGAGATGATGGGAGTTGTATTCAACAACACATAGAGGGCACTACATTGGCTTCCCCAATACAGAGAGAGCACTGGAAAATGAAATACATGCTGACATGACATCATGGATAAGTGTGCTGAAATGTTCCACAAGGAGAATGGGGAGAACTTAACAAGGGCCCTGTGTTTTCTATGGCAGATCCATGTCAAGTATATCATCTAGTTTTACAGTACACAATTGCCCTCCACCCTACAAGTGAACCAGCAAGCCAGGAGTCTTGGAAACCGGACTTTCCTTGGTCAAAACAACCACCCATTCATTGTATCCTTTGCAGAAATGGCTAGCAAGGAGGGGTGGAGTCGCTATGCTAGCTTACCAGCAATTTGGCCACTGTTGCTTATGGGAAGGGGTTGAGGAAGTGAGCGTGGGGCTGACACAACAGCAGTCAGCTTTTGCTTCTGCCATGCCCCTCCCAGTATTCAACAGTGACCCACTTGTCAGGAGGCCAGCATAGCAGCTGTTTCCTGGCTGGCAAGCTGTTTCTGCCCCTTTAGATTAGGATATGCTGATCTCCACATCGGCTCCCATCTGGGCATCTTGCACCCTATGTCTTATTTTAATGAATGAGCCACTGTAGCTCTTTGCTTTGTGTATTTGCTGCTCCTGTGGTACCTGTCTGCAAGCCTTTCCTATAAATATAAAATCATAGTAGTAAGCAATGGGGAACGTTCATTCTCATTGCTTCCACAAGTTAATTTATCTCCCTAATTTTTTAGTGTTGCAATGCATGCCAAGCTCTTTTAAACCCGATTTAGCCGATACATTTTTTTTTATTTCTTCAGGGAGCAAACAGTACAGATTTATAACCCTCTGTGTGAGGCATCATTTCTAAAATTGCTACCTATCACATTCAATGATTGTCCCAGCGTTCTTGTGATCTGCATATGCAGTGTTGTGCTCCTATATTCCCCTTGTGAATTTGCCTGAAATTTGTGCTTCTGGAAGATAATTGAGAACTCTCTGGATGGCTGTACAGAAGCTGAGTACACACTCCTCTGAGGTCGAACAAGTTCTTCATCTGACAATGAAGCAGTATCAAAATAAATTAATGCTTAGAGGAGTTTTGCAGATTAACAGGAGATTGCTCATTTTAAGGATTTTTTGGGGATGGGGGAGAGTGTACATGACATAATTTGAAGTGATTCCATTTTCTGCTTTCAATGTCAATGAAATGTTGGGCTCTCTTGATGGCACTTAACTGAATATCTTTTTTCAGTAAGTGGCTCCCCTGCCACTTTGATACTCTACGTGAAATACTGTAGGAAGAAGAGCAAGCTTCAAGGACTGTGGGTTACATTTTATTGCCTGGGCAATTGTTTAATAGTTAAAACTTCTAAAGCAGGATGTAACCCATGGAGTATGGAGACAGTCTAGCGAATGTCCTCCAGCTGAGACTAGAAAACCCTGTAGAGAGCACAGGTGAGTTTTTTCTCTTCCAGAGCAAGAATGAGAATTTAGCCTTCTCTGGTTTCGATTACAATCTGAGCTGTAGAGGAACCATGGGGGAGGTGACTGCATTCTCCTGCCTTCTTCCTTCCACTCTCATCTGTTTACTTGATTCTCACTGTCGCTGCTGCTGTGGCAACAGCAGGGTGAGAGAGAAGCTTCCTTCCCCCTCTCTTCCTCTTCACATCTGGAACTGGTAGGCAGCATTTCAGGCACTAGATAAAGGGGGAGGAAAAAAGGAGGGACATTCCTCACTTTAGACTGTAGATGAAGATATCACTATGGAAAGTTTCTCATATGAAACACATGCACACACACACGCACATGCACACACACATGCACACACACACTAATTCTTGCTCCCCATTGTGCTGTTTCTCTCTTTTAAACATAGGGAGCATTCAAAAATGTGATCACCCACATCAGGTATGATATGATACTGGCTTTTATAATCTTTCAGAATTCAACCACATCATTGCCATCTCATTATGTTGTATATCTAGATGTGCCCCCCAGGCTATTTATAGGTATGCTTGAGGAATTTAACCTTTATGAATTCCGATACTAACTGATCTGATCCACACAGATGAATGTGTGGATTACAACCACTTTTCCCTCTTCCCAAATGTTCCGAAGCAGTTCTTAGCTCCAAAAAGTATGAAAAATACATTTTAAAATGTATATTTTAAGAGAAAATATGTTTATGAATGTTATTTAAATGTGGTGTGTGTGTATGTGTGAATTGCAGGTTAATGTGTGGGTGAGCACATGAGAAAGTGACACAAGATGAAAATACCCTGATTCGCCAGTGCCTAGTCACTTAGAATGCAGTTTAATGAGAAGGAAATGTGATCACTATTGTGATATGCTCATGAATATGCATGTGTAAGCACTGTGGGAGCATGTAGAAATAGTTAAATATGATTCCCACAGATAAGGGATTTAGCTTTTTCTGAAATTGGCCCAGGCTTACTGCCAGACTTTTAAAAGTCAAAATATGTGAGGAGTGTTGCATGACAGATAATTCCCTACACCCAACCAAATCTTCATGGAGCATGCTTATTACAGATCAAAATAAATTCCTTACAGACATCTTCCACTTTAAATTAATCTCCAGGATTAACTCCAGATGGCTCTAAATAACAGTATGAATATGATTAAGATTTCACATAAGTGACTTAGAAAAATGTAGCAGTAGAAGAAGAAATGATACCTGCACTTCCAAGGAGTCAAATAAGCCTTCTCATTTTAATGGAGATCACACAACCAAGCCTAGGATGGAGCCTCTGAAGACATATTCCTGACTGAGACACTTCAATTATATTGGTAGATTGCTCAGGATAGGATGCTTATAATTGACCAGCGACTCATTTCATATTCTCAAATCCAGCTGAGTTGGAGACCATCTGAAGTTTCCTGACTGTCTTTCAGACAAGTTTCAACCTGTGTTGCATTTTGATACTCTACTTGGAAATGATTTTCTTCAGTTTCTTCCTGAATACTCAAATATATTTTCTGTCTAGATATAGATACAGCTGTATATACTTGCTAGCTTGGACCTCACTGACTGACTAGCTCACTCAGAGATGGGGGTATATTTTGCTATGAGCAAACACACACACATATATATACACACACATTTCCATATTAGCAGAGGAAATGGAAGAAAGACTTGTGGAAAATAAACCAATTGTAGTGGAATGGAAAATACCAGATGAAAGGAGAAATGAATGTCAGAATGGATTGAGGTACATTCATACATCCCGAGTAGATGTGCGTTGGACTGTGCTGTAACTAGGGATGGGGGCAAAATCAGATTTTGTTTGCATGTTAAAGAGAAATTACCCAATTCACACTTCTCAAAGCAAACCGAAACAGAAGCAATCTTTGAAATTTGCACTTCTATAAATGTTGTGATACAGGTCTCCAACCAATGTGTACATAAATGCATATATTAGGGGAAAGGCTGTGTAAAATGCATATATTAGTGAAAATAACATACACAATTCATTATAGTAGGGGAAAGGTGTTTTATTAGAAGACATTTATAGTAAAATTATGATGAATTTCATGAGGATTTTTTAAAAAAACCAAATAGCTACAGAAATGTCGAGAACTGAATTTAAGATTGGAAAAATAACAAATGGAGAGAAACTAAAACTGATAGGTTCAGCCATCCATAGCTATAACTCTGTTTTTAAGGTGCCAGAATGTGTGCTTGTGAAGCAAACAGCTTAGGAAATAGGAAGCTGCCTTATACTGGGTCAGGCCACTGGCCCATCTAGCTCAGTTTTGTCTACACTGACTGGCAGCAGCTCTCCAGGATTTCAGACAGGAGACATTCCTGGACATGCCTGGAGATGCCAGGAATTGATCCCAGGACCTTCTACATAAAAAACAGATGTTCTATTGTGGATGCATAATGTTCTCTTGAATGACAGGAGGGGGAAGAAAGACTCTAAAACAAGCCGAGGTGGGGAGGAATTGTTGAATTCCTTTAGTCTTGTTTGCCAGCCTCAAGCAACCTGCAGGTCTGAATTTTCCCTGGATACAGCAAGGTTGTCTTCCTCTTCCTCCTCTCCCAGCCTGACACCTCTGCCCAGTGATTGCTGCTGATTTGCAATTGCAACAGCAGTAAGCAAATATTTTAGCAAGGGGTGAATCTGCCCCATCAACCATCAGTTTTCTGGCACTCGCAGGTCATTCCAGAGTTCCACACTCACTCACTCACTCCAAACTTCTGTGAACATCTCATAACTAGGGGTGTCAGAGGATTTAACTTCAGGCTGGATTTTGCTGTGAAACCCACTCATGCATCCTGTCAAAGCAGTCCTTAGAGCAGAATGGACCATAGATCTGCAGTTTAGTCCACATCTCTGTGAACCGTTCTGAGGGCTGGTTTGATCATTGTACTTACAATGTAGGGAAAAAGACTTTTCAAAATGGCGCAGGAAGTCACTCCAATTTTTTCCTGTACATACAAAAATTGTCCATACCAAAAAATGGCTGCCTGATCAGTACAGCATGGGGCAGCAATCTTTTTGTATATGAAGTGCTCCTCTGTCCATACTATTACATAAGAAATGGTGCACAGTTGCTTTCTGCCCCATTTTAAAGGTGTTTTTACCCAGCACAGCAGAAGTGCCATGCATTGAAGCTGCTCCAAGAAAAGTTACAGTGTTGAAACAAGGAAAGACAAGAGGAAAGAGAGTTCAAGCCCTAAGTTCACCTTGTAAGTATTCCTCATTTTGTGTGTATGTGTGATTTGTGCATGGATTTTTTTTTTTAGAATTTCCCTGGAATTATCCTCTGCACTGGAATGGAGTATGACATAGTTTAAGATGTCCACATGTACAACCAGGTTGGGATGGACTGGGATAGATTCAACCATCCCTACGCAGACAACACCACAAACTGAGAATCTGGCCCTAGCCTAAAGAAATGTAACTTCTGAGATGCCATTTGTACTATGCCTAACAAACTCAGCAGGAAATTTGGTCGATCAATGAACTATCACTTAGCCTAGGCAAAGCAGGCAATAACGTCAATGAAAGGCACAGCTAGGGGATGGCAGAACATACACTCTACTCCCAGCATTCAAAGCACAAGGAGATTCATTTTACTCACTCTCCACTTCCTGTATGGTTTTGGTGAGGGTGAGAGAGAACCAGCCTGGGCAGAGTGGCTAGTTGGTGTTTGAAAATGGCATTAGAAAGGAACTGGGGAAGCAACCAGTCTACACAAGTTTCTTCCCACTTCTTCTCTACTACATTAATGGAACTTCCCCTCCCACCCCCTGGGCTGCTTCTGATCCACTCAAATCAACACTTGGCACATTGTTTTTTGAATTTTAAAGTGCTCTTCCTCTCTCTCACACACACACTTTTGCTTGCTCTAATTTTAAATCTAAGCCATGACTCCAAGCAGATGTTTTGGTAAGCAATGGGAAGCACCCTAGGCTGAGTCTACAATAGAGCCAGGGTCATTACCCCTGACAGCTAGGGGCTGTGGAACCCTGGACATGTGCCCTCAAATCTGATGGTAATGACTAGGGATGGGTGCAAATTTTGCAGAATTTAGATTTCGGTCTGGAATTTTCAATGGCTGCATATTCTCCATATTTGCAGAGCAATCCTGTTTGCTCCAAACTTCAGCGTCTTTCCCCCTACACTGGATTTTTCTCCTCGACTATTCCCATGAATATATTGTTCTTTTATTGATTTTACTCCAGCACAACACAGCAGTACAGCTCTCTGTCTTGCTCTCTCTTTCGTTCTTCCACTTCCCGCCACTCGAAATAATCCAAGTGGAAGGAAGCAAGCCAAGTCTCACCTGTATTAAGGAGGAAAAAAAATACTAATTCTCCTTGTACAGCGCACCGCACACCAGTGGGACTCTCATGTTTACCCTGAAGTAGGACAGGACAAAGCAGAGGCCACTCCAAAACAAGTAGTTAGAAAGAAACAAAAGGTAGAAGAGAGTATGAACGGGAAGGATACTCCAGTGGTTGTGACCTGCAAGGTGTGTGCCATGTTCTCTTGCCTGAGAAAAACATGGCATACATGTGCAACAAGTGCAAGCTCATGGCACTGTTGGAAGAAAAGGTGAGAGGCCTGGAACAGCGGGTGGCCACACTGAGGACTATAATAGAAGATGAAGAGTTCTTAAACAGAATGCTGGAACAACAGCAGCAAAGAGAAGTGGAGATGGAAGAACAACAGCATGTGGTAGCAGAAGAGGAGAATGCTTTGGAGAGGAACAACGAAGTAGAGGAAACTCTGAGGGAAAGGGTGACAGGAGGAGAAGAGCTAGAAGACATACTTTACCAGTGGAACTATGGAACCACTTTCAACCATTTGTGGATGAGACTGGAGGACAGCCTGTGGTGAAAGAATTACAGGAGACACCATGTGACAACGAACAAGAGGCTGAAGCTCAATCAAGCAGGGGAAATGAAACTATGCCCCACAACAAGAAGAGAAGAGTACTAATAGTGGTAGACTCCCTACTGTGTGGGATCGAAACCCAAGTATGCTGAGAAGATCCGTGGACTCGCCAGTATGCTGTCTACCAGGAGGATGGATTAGAGATGTCACAGAAGGGTTGCCATCACTCATCAAGCCCACCAACATATATTCCTTTCTCCTCATCCATGTGGGAACAAATGACACAGCCAAACAGAGCTATGAAGAAATCACATCAGACGTTGAAGCTCTAAGAAGGAAACTCAAAGACTTTGGGGCCCAGATAAATTTTTCATCCATCCTTCCAGTACTTAGAAGAGGAGTAGAAAGTGAAAGAAAAATACTCCGTGTGAATGAATGGCTATGAAGGTGGTGCAGACGTAAGAGATTTGGATTCTGGGACTATGGGCTATGGTTCCTGAAAGATGGACTGCTGGCAAGTGATGGGTTGCATCTCACAAGGACTAGGAAGAATGTGTTTGGCCACAGCATGAAGACGTTCATCAGGAGAGCTTTAAACTGAATCCTAAAAGGGAGGGAGATGTAAACTTGGTGGTAACAACTGATGATCCATATTTGGATCCATTCCAATCGGGCTTCAGGACTGGACATGGAACTGAAACAGCCTTGGTCGCCTTGGTGGATGATATGAGGAGGGCGTTGGATAGGGGAGAACATACCCTCCTCATCCTTCTGGATCTCTCAGCGGCTTTTGATACTGTCGACCACGGTATCTTTTTAGATCGCCTGGAAGGATTAGGAATAAGAGGCACCGTTTTGCGGTGGCTTCGTTCCTATCTCTCTGACAGGCACCAACGGGTGGCATTGAGGGATGAGGTTTCAGACCCTTGGCCTCTCAATTGTGGAGTGCCACAGGGTTCTATCCTCTCCCCCATGCTATTCAACATCTATGTAAAGCCGCTGGGGGCCATCATCAGGAGATTTGGGCTTCATCGTCACCAATATGCGGATGACATTAAGCTCTATCTCTCATTTAAGTCCTCACCAAGGTTGGCTGTGGATACCATGTCCAAGTGCCTGGAATCCATTAGTGAATGGATGGGAAGGAACAGGCTGAAGCTTAACCCTGACAAGACCGAGGTGTTGCTCGTGGGAGACAAGAGTAAGTTGGGAGATATAGACCTGGTGATTAATGGAGTAAAATTGCCCCTGAAAGACCAGGTCCATAGCCTCAGGGTCATTCTCGACTCCCAACTGTCCATGGAGGCTCAGGTTTTGGCAGTGGGTCAGGCAGCTTGGTATCAACTTCATCTGATACGGAAGCTGCGACCCTACCTTCCTGTCCATCTGCTCCCATGAGTAGTACATGCCCTTGTCTCCTCTCGCTTAGACTACTGTAATGCGCTCTACGTGGGGCTGCCCTTGAAAATGACCTGGAAACTACAGCTGATACAAAATGCGGCGGCATGTTTAATTAGTAACTGCTGTCGCCGTGATCACATCACGCCAGTGTTAGCAGATCTACACTGGTTACCAGTTGTTTACCGGGCCCAATTCAAGGTGCTGGTACTGACCTTTAAAGCCCTATACGGTGTCGGCCCAGTTTATCTGAAGGAGCGCCTCCAGCATCACCAATTAGGCCGCCTAACAAGATCAGCCACACAAGACCTTCTCTCAATTCCGCCAGTTGAAACAGCTAGGCTGGTGCGAACCAGAGAGAGGGCATTTTCAATTGTGGCCCCCACCCTCTGGAACTCCCTTCCTTTTGATCTTTGCCATGCCCCCTCCTTGATAGGCTTTTGCCAAGCCTTAAAGACCTGGCTATTCAGGCAGGCCTATGGGAAATCTGGGGTATGTTAGTTTTTAATTACCTGAAAGAGGTGTTTAGTTTTTTAAATAGTAGTATGTTGTATTGGTTTTATACTGGATTTTATTGTATATGTACGTCGCCTAGAATGGCCGTTAATTCGGCCAGATAGGAGACTCACAAATAAAATTTTATTATTATTATTATTATTATGAAGGCTTGTGCACGGTAACAGGAAAAGAGAGATCAGCTCTAATAGGGCCCAGTAACAGTCCTCAGAAAAATGTAGTAAGGAAGCCAAGCCATAAATCACATGGTCTTCAATGTCTGTATACTAATGAGCAGAGCATGGGAAACAAGCAGGACAAACTTGAACTCTTAATACAGGACAGTAATTATGACTTGATAAGTATAACTGAAACTTGGTGGGATGATTCCCATGACTGGAATACAGCAATTGAAGGATATAACTTATTCAAAAGAACAGAATGAATAAAAAGAGAGGTGGAGTCACGCTATATATATCCCTGCACAAAAACACAGGAAGATGAGCTTGGTAGCCCCACTGAGAATATCTGGATTAAAATTAATGGGGAAAGTAATAAAAGGAATGTGGTGCTTGGAGTCTACTACCGACCACTCAATCAAGGAGAAGATGAGAATGTAACTTTTGAAAAGCAAATTGCCAATGTTTCAAGGAGGCATGATGTAGTAGTAATAGGGGACTTCAATTATCCTGATATCTGTTGAGAGACAAATTCTGCCAAACATGACCCCTCCAAGAAATTTCTGATTTGTTTTGGAGATAACTTTCTCCTACAGAAAGTGGAGGAAGCAACCAGAGGATCTTGATTCTAACCAATAGAGATGATCCTGGACTTGATTCTAACCAATAGAGATGATTTGGTGGCTGAAGTGGCAGTTACAGGAATTCTGGGGGAAAGTGACTACACCATACTTGAATTTTTGATTTTAACAGAAGCAAAAGCTGAGAGTAGCCATACGCACACCCTGGACTTCAGGAAAGCTGATTTTAATAAACTCAGAACAATTGTAAGTACGGTTCCATGGCAAGCCACCTTAATGAGAAAAGGAGTCCAAGATGGGTGGGAGTTGTTAAAAAAGGAAATTCTAAAAGCACAATGGCAAGCAATTCCAACAAGGAAAAAAGGGGGGAAACAGCAGAAGAAGCCAATGTGGCTTCACAAAAAGCTTAGAGATGACCGGAAAACAAAAAAGGATACATACAGGAAGTGGAAAGAAGGCCAGGCCACAAAGGAAGAGGACAGGCAGGTATCACGGAATTGCAGGGATGGCGTCAGGAAGGCTAAAGCTGAGAATGAGCTGAGGCTAGCTAGTGATGCTAAAAGCAACAAAAAAGCTTTCTTCAGGTACGTCCATAGTAAAAGACAGAGAAAAGAAATGGTGGCACAGCTATTCAATGAGGATGGCAAAATGATAACAGATGACAAAGAAAAGGCAGAAGTGCTCAATTCCTACTTTGGCTCAGTCTTCTCCCAAAAAAGGGCCTATGACCCTCCCGGGAAACATGAAGTGGAAGGGGCAGGATTGGAATTTGAGATTGATAGACAAATGGTCAAGGAACACCTAATCACTTTGAATGAGTTCAAATGGGCAGGGCCCGATAAACTGCATCCTCAAGTATTGAAGGAACTGGCTGAAGAACTCTCAGAACCTCTGTCTTTTATCTTTGCAAAATCATGGAGGACTGGTGAAGTGAAGGAGAGCTAATGTTGTCCCTATCTTCAAAAAGGAGGAACTGGGGAACTACAGACCAGTCAGCCTAACATCAATCCCTGGGAAAACTCCCGGAGGAGATTATAAAGTAGTCAATCTGTAAGCACCTTGAAAACAATGCAGTGATTACTAGGAGCCAACATGGAATTATGAAGAACAAATACTGCCAAACTAATCTTATCTCATTTTTTTATTGGGTAACCTCCCTTGTAGACTGTGGGAATGCTGTGGACATAGTATATCTCGACTTCAACAAAGCTTTTGACAAAGTGCCCCATGATATTCCGATTAGCAAAGTAGCTAAATGTGGGCTGGATGGAACAACTATCAGGTGGATCCACAGTTGGCTCCAGAATCGTACTCAAAGAGTGCTTATCAAAGGTTCTCAAACTGGGCAGAAATAATGAGCAGGGTACCGCAGGGCTTGGTCCTGGGCCCAGTGCTCTTCAACATTTTTATTAACAACTTGGATGAGGAGGTACAGAGCATGCTTATCAAATTTGCATATGATACAAAATTGGGGGGCACCGTGGAAGACAGAAACAAAATTCAAAGGGACCATGTTAGGCTGGTGCACTGGGCTGAAAACAACAGAATGAAATTCAACAGGGATAAATGCAAAGTTCTACACTTAGGGAAAAGAAACCAAATGCACCGTTATAAGAAGAATCTTTTAGCTTTTAGTGCCACCTACCCCTCCTCCTCAGCAAACCTAGAGTTCTTAATGTGAGAGTCCTTAACATAGACAAGACTTGGCTTGCTTCCTCCTACTTGGAAAATATTATTTCCAAATACTGATACTTTCTTTCAAAATACTGATTTTTAATTGATTGATATTTCCTTCCTAGTTTGAAAGGAAAGACCAATTTTTTGTAAGGAAATATCAATTTTTTTGCAAGTGGGAAATGGATTGGTAAAAGCAGCAGCTAGCAGACAAAAAACAAACTCGAATTGGTACAGCCTGTTAGGGTGATGAAATGGTTTCAAAGTGGCACTGGCCAACAGATCCCATCCCTAGTAACAATACCACTGCTGGAATTTTACTCTACAAAATATGACTGTATGATATCATAATAATCCCCCGGTGGCACTCCATCTCCTTTGCTCATGTTGCAACTAGATCTCTACTTACACTGGCTGCACTTCACGGAAGCAGAGGACAAGGGATTACTCAGCCATTTCTTCTCAACTCAAGCACCAAATGTCTTCTTTAAGGGTGTTATACAATTAGCTTTTGTGGCAGGAAGAGTCACAGAACAGGCTGGATTGTTGAGCCCACATTTATTTCCCTCCCCCAATTTTTCTTTTTTTTTAAAAAAAATGTTTCTGGATCATCTGTCTATCAAAATGCTCTAATATTTGAAACACTTCCCTCCCACAGTGTTGCAATTATGGTTGCCAATTCATAGCAACAGATACAAAGGTGTGGCAAGGGAAATACTTTTTCTAGCCTAGATGTGAAGTGATAGAACAAACCCTAGCAATGAAACTCCTGCATGAGAGGCAGCTAGCAAAGGTGGAGGAGTCTTGTCTCAAAGGACAAGCATTGTGTATAAGGGCTTATGGAGAGGCTGTATATCATGCAATGAAAATATGGCAGTAAGATCTAGGGTTGTGCATTGGATTCAGACTAATACTGTATCTCACAGCAAACCAGTGGACTTCGAAGTATTTTTGGCTTGACAGAAGTGATGTGGAATCTGTACAAGATGGCACAAGTTCAAGCAGGGATCCTTGAAGTGCTTTGCGGCACCTCAGAGATCCAGGCATTTTTTTAAAACAAAATGCTGCAGACAAGCATCTGCTGAAAGGAAAGGTAATATCTCTAAGCTTATCATATTAAGAAATAACACGAGGATGGGGGGGTGAGGGAAGGGAAAACAGATATCAGAGTGGGGAGCAGGTGGAGGGAGACCTCCATTGTGATTGTCAGGTCAGGCTTCAGAGGGAATTGTTTTGAAAGAAAGTGAATCCTTTTTGGGTCTCCCCACCTCAAAATCAATTTCAAACATGCCTAGCATACAAGCCCTTAGACCTTTTAGTCTGCAATTCAGCAAGTTTCTTATCCAGAGGCACTTTTCTCATGTCTGGAATTTTCAGACCAATTGACCACAGATCACATGGGAAGAGTAAATTATTCTTTTTTTACCCAATTCTAAAATGGTAATAGTTGTGCTTGCAGGAAAACCACTGCAGGTATCCTTCTAAAGTTTGGCAGATTGATACAACATTACTGCAAGTTTCATCCAATTCTTATCCAAAATTAAAAAGTTCCCTTTAAAATAAATAAATAAAACTGTAAATGTGCTTAGCACAAAAAGTACCTAAACTTATGTACATGTGTGTCAGCTTTGTCCACACAGGAGAGGCTAGTAAGCCTGCAAATTTCATACACTTCTATTAAAAAGATGAAAGTTATAACCATTTTTTTATTTTCCAATAGAGAGAGTATGTGTGCACTGTGGTGCGTCCTTCCCTGGCTCTCCCTGTCAGGTTCCTACCTGCTCGTGGTTACTGCCTGTCTCTAGGCACCACCAGGGACTCCACCAGTCCGGACCGCACTCTCTTATGGTTTACCTATCCGCTCTAGCACAGATCTCAACAGATCCCTCTGCTAGGCAACCACCAGTAACGTCCCAATACTAGTATTCCCAGAGACTCTGAATACTGGTATTGTTATTCTCTTCACCGCTGCCACCATTTGTTACAGTTCCCCTTCAGCCTTGGTCATTACCTTACCCTCCCTTCTGGTCTGTGAAACCCCAGCCAAGGATCACCTTTGGTAAACCAAATTAAGTATTTATTACAGATAACAAAGCTAACAAGATTAACAAGATTTCTTCTTAAGGCACATAAGCATATGGTTTTACTCAAAACTAATCCGAACTTCACCTCCCTCCTGGTGAACAACTCTCTAAACCCCACCAAGCAACCCACTCAGTTCTCTTCTCCCCCCCAGATTCCACTCTCACTCTTCCTTTTATACATTCAGCCATTTTAAACACTCAGCCAATCATCTCGCATTCTACTGCCCATTCACTCCCCCTCTTTCACTCCACTTACCATGTATCTTCTAAACAACCAACACTTACCATATATACATCAATATAGGAACATCACATTTCCCCCCCCCCTTAAACAACGGCAGAGTATTATTCCTGTTCCAGGATTTATACGTCGTGTTAACAAATAAAAGTCTCTATGGGGAAAATGTCTTTCTTTGTTCCTCTGTCTGGTCACGTCACTGCAGTCTCAGCCACTTGCCTGGAAAGTCCATCGGCCCATACATTGTCCTTGCCTTTTATGAACTGGAAGTCCACTTGATAGTCCTGTAGGGCCCAGGACCACCTCTGCAGCATAGTGTTATGGTTTTTCATAGTCTGCAACCATAACAAGGCCTGATGATCCGTAGTCACTGTGAATCTTCGTCCCCACATGTATGGGTGCAACTTGTTCAGTCCCCACACGACCGCTAGGCACTCCTTCTGGACCGACGAATAGTTTTTCTCCCTCGGCGTCAGCTTGTGACTCAGGTATGCCACTGGATGTCTGGTGCCTTCTCTCTCCTGCAGCAAGACGACTCCCAGCGCCAGGTCCGACGCATCTGTAGCCACGATGAATAGTTTCTCATAGTCTGGTGCTATTAATATGGGTCCTTGGCACAAGGCTTGCTTCAGTAGATCAAAAGCCTTCTGACATTCATCCGTCCATACCACACGCTCAGAACACTTCTTCTTGGTCAATTCATGCAAGGGGGTTGCTATTTCCCCAAAATTTCTCACAAACTTCCTATAAAATCCAGCCACACCCAGAAATGCCCTTACTTGTTTTTTGGTTAAGGGGATCGGCCACGCTTGTATTGCCTCCACCTTGCTCCATAAGGGGGTGATTTTCCCACTCCCCACCTTATGTCCTAAATAGATTACTTCCTTTAGTCCAAACTGGCATTTCTTAGCTTTTATTGTGAGGCCTGCTTTTCTTAAGGCCTCCAATACTGTTGTCAGGTGTTGGACATGCTCAGGCACCAACTTGCTAAAAATGGCCACGTCATCGAGATAGGCCACTGCAAAATCTGACCTGCCTCGCAACACAGTATTGATTAGCCTCTGAAATGAACTTGGTGAGTTCCTTAGTCCCATGGGTAAGGTCACAAACTCATATAACCCATCTGGTGTACTGAAGGCAGTTTTGGCTCTGGATTGCTCGTCTAGTTCCATTTGCCAAAATCCTTTACAGAGATCTAGTGTAGAGATAATGGTTGCTGCCCCCAATAACACTAACATTGCGTCTACCCTAGGCATAGGATACGCATCTGGGACAGTAATTTTATTGATTAGCCGATAATCAATGCAAAACCTTGTCGTTCCATCTTTTTTCGGAACCAGGACAATACTTGAGGCCCAGGGACTGATGGATTCCCTGATCACTCCTAATTCCAGCATATCTTCCACCTCCTTTTTGATCTCATTCAAAACTTTCCCATTCACACGGTACGGAACAGATCTGATTGGGGCATGATCTGCAGTATCAATGGAATGTATAACTATACTGGTTCGGCCAGGTTTGTTGCTAAAGAGATTCCTATAGGTTTTCAAAACTCTCAGAATCTCCTCTTTTACTTCCTCCTTCACCTCCTCTGACCATTCCACTTGATCTACCCCTCCTTTGTCTTTGCTTTCCTGTACCAAATCTGGAAGTTCAGGCCCACTTCCCTCAGGAAATAAGGTAACTTGCAACACCTGTGCATCCCTGGTATGGTAAGGCTTCAACATATTTACATGAACCACTTTGTTTTTGTTTAATTGGTCTGTGGTGATTACATACGTCACTGTGTCAAGCCTTTCTCTGATGGTATATGGTCCTTCCCAGTTAGCCTGTAATTTGTCATGTTTCCTGGGTATGAACGCCATAACCATATCTCCCACATCATACACACGTTCCCTGGCTGTTCTGTCATACCAGTAACTTTGCTTCTCCTGTGCTTGACTCAAATTCTTTTCCACCACCTCCATCATTGATGTTAATTTATTGCGGAATTCCAATACAAAATCTACTACAGATGTTTTGTACTCTCCCAGGGTTCCTTCCCATAAACTTTTTAATAGTTCCAAAGGTTCCCTCACTTTTCTAGTGAACATGAGTTCAAAGGGTGAGAAGCCTGTTGACTCTTGAGGGACTTCTCTGTATGCAAATAAGAAGCATCCCAACCGTTCATCCCAGTCTTGTGGGTGATCTTGAACATAGCTTCTGATCATGCCCTTCAAAACGCCATTGAATCTCTCTGTTAACCCATTAGTGGTGGGATGGTAAGTAGTGGTCTTTAGATGTTTTAGACCACAACATTTCCACATACATTGCATCACTTCTCCCATGAATACACTGCCTTGATCCGTCAGCACTTCATGAGGGAAACCCAGCCTTATAAAGATTTTTAATAAAGCCTCTGCCACTACAGGGGCTTCCACGGATCTTAGTGCTTCTGCGTCTGGGTACCTGGTGGCAAAATCCACCACCACCACTAGATATTTCTTGCCATGCCTTGTGGGTTTGGAAAAAGGGCCCACCAAATCTATTCCCACTCTATAAAAGGGTTGTCCAATTATAGGAAGGGGCTTTAAGGGTGCCTTAGTCTTTACTCCACTTTTTCCCACCTTTTGGCATATTCCACAAGATAGACAATGTTGTTTTACATCTTTGGAGATGTTTGGCCAATAATAGTGTGCAGCCAATCTCCTCTTGGTCTTTTTTATTCCCAGATGTCCTGCACATGGGACATCGTGGGCTACCTCTAGCAATCTGGTTCTGTATTTGCTAGGTACTATTAATTGCTTCACTGGTTCACATTCATCCTTTCTCTCAGCAGGCATCCACAGTCTATATAAAATCCCATTCTCACACACAACTTGATTCCTCAGTTTGTCAGTGAAAGGAATCTGTTGGGTCAGAGCTTGTTCCTTTATCTGCTTCAAACTTATATCTTTTTGTAGCTCTTCCCTGAATTGATCTGCCTCATCATTATCAGAGACCACTTGATACAGTTTGTCTCCTTCAGCAGGCCTGCTAGTGGTTGCTATGGTGACCTGTGGGTGGTTAACAGATTCCACCCTGTTTGTTTCAGCCCCCCTTAATATGGCTTCTTTTTCTCTGCCAATTTACTGTCTGGTCACTACATAGATCTTTCCTTGGGCGCCCATTACATCCCTTCCCAGTATTACTGGTTCTTGTTGCTAGGCATTAATGCCTACTTTATATCGGCCCTCTAGGCCTCTCCAAGTCATATCCACCAGGGCCACAGGCAAACTTTCTGGTTGACCCCTCACTCCTTGGATAGTCACAGTTTCCTGAGGTAATATTACCTCAGATTTTATTAAATCTGGCCTCAGTAATGTCTGAGCGACACCAGTATCAAGCAGTGCCCAATAATTTGCCCCTTGTACACTCACTTCCTCTCTCAGACTTGAATCAAGGTCTGTTACTTCTGTCCAGTTTATCTGGCAGAACTGAACCTTTTTCGCTGTTTCTAAAGCCTTGGGCTCTGTTTTCACTGCCCTTGTCTGAGCAGGATTACTAATGGGGTTGGCAACCTCACATTGAAAACGTAGGTGCCCCGGTCTACCACATTTGTAGCATAATTTCTCCTCACTTTTAGGGTACACAGATCCACTCTGGGGTGTCCTGTGCCCTTCAGATTTTACTGGAGGACTCACTCTCTGTGGTACCACATCCCTTCTGCCAGTGTTATATGGTCTGGGTTTAAAATCTCTTGATGTTTTCACCACCCAGCCAGTTCTGTTGGAGGTGAAGTGATCCGCCATCTCTGCGGCCTCCTGCACTGATGTAGGGGAACGGTCTTTGACCAGGAGCCTTATTTCTGGTGGTAACTGATGGTATAATTGATCCAATATCATGAGGTTTTTCACCTCCTCCACAGACTGAGCTTTTGCACTTGTCAGCCATTTCCCAAATATGTCCATCAGTTTTGCCCCCAGCTCCACAAAAGACCTCCCTGTCTGTATCTGGCAATTTCTGAAAAGCTTTCTAAAATAATCAGGCCCCAGTCTGAATCTTTTAAACACTGCTTCTTTGAATTCAGCATAGGTGACGGGCCTGTCTGAGGGGAAATATTGGTATACCTCAGCCAATTCCCCTTTAATCAGGTTTGATAAATACTGCATGTATTTATCTTCAGGTAGCCCCCACAACTGAGCTGCTTTTTCAAAGGTGCTGAGGTAAATTTGAGGATCTTGACCAGGCTCATAGACAGCAAAGTCCTTTGGAGTAATTTTTATTTTTGCTCCATCTCTGCCCTTTCTTGTTTCATCAGAATAAAACTTCTCTCTTTCCAATTTTAATCTTTCCCCTTGTATCTCCGCATCCACTCTCATTCTCTCAGTTTCCATCCTCAATCTCTCTGTTTCCAACGCCCTCTGCTTGTCTTTTTCCTCAGCCTCCATCCTCAATCTCTCAGCTTCCAACTCTCTCTGTTTGTCTTTTTCCTCAGCCTCCATCCTCAATCTCTCAGCTTCCAAGTCTCTCTGCTTGTCTTTTTCCTCAGCCTCCATCCTCAATCTCTCAGCTTCCAACTCTCTCTGTTTTTCCTTCTCTGCACCTTCCATCCTCAATCTCTCAGTTTTCATCTTCAACTTCTCTCTCAAGTACTCTATATAAGCGGGATTGCTTAAATATCCTTCTGGGGTCTCTTCCCTGACCGGTTGTTTTTGCTGGGCAGTAGCAAATCCTATAAGTGCTACCCTCAATTCATCTACCCCTTTACCCTCGTGAGGTAAATTGAATGTTATGCACTTCTCCACCAGCTCCTCTCTTTTCATTTTTATGTATTCAGCCATGGTGTTTGAGTTCACTCACTCTTTGCCACACACTCTTTGCCAGTCACTCTCACAAGTAATCTTGTTTTGTTATTTCTGTTTGCCACACAACTATTAGGGATTGTCTAGTATTTGTATCTCACTGCTACAGCCAACACCTGTGACGTAGTCTCCTTTGTCACCACGTGTCTTTGGGACTCTCTTTGGTTCGTATCTGGATTCTCTGTTGTTCATATCCCACCGCTGCCACCACATGTGGTGCATCCTTCCCTGGCTCTCCCTGTCAGGTTCCTACCTGCTCATGGTTACTGCCTGTCTCTAGGCACCACCAGGGACTCCACCAGTCCAGACCGCACTCTCTTATGGTTTACCTATCCGCTCTAGCACAGATCTCAACAGATCCCCCTGCTAGGCAACCACCAGTAACATCCCAATACTAGTATTCCCAGAGACTCTGAATACTGGTATTGTTATTCTCTTCACCACTGCCACCATTTGTTACAGTTCCCCTTCAGCCTTGGTCATTACCTTACCCTCCCTTCTGGTCTGTGAAACCCCAGCCAAGGATCAGGCCTTTGGTAAACCAAATTAAGTATTTATTACAGATAACAAAGCTAACAAGATTAACAAGATTTCTTCTTAAGGCACATAAGCATATGGTTTTACTCAATACTAATCCGAACTCCACCTCCCTCCTGGTAAACAACTCTCTAAACCCCACCAAGCAACCCACTCAGTTCTCTTCTCCCCCCCCCCAATTCCACTCTCACTCTTCCTTTTATACATTCAGCCATTTTAAACACTCAGCCAATCATCTCGCATTCTACTGCCCATTCACTCCCCGTCTTTCACTCCACTTACCATGCATCTTCTAAACAACCAACACTTACCATATATACATTAATATAGAAACATCACATGCGCTTACATGTGTGCGGGGGATGAAACAAACTTGGACACATCCTGAGCTAAATCAAGCAGCCTATGAAGTGTTTTTTAAACTTCTGAATCAGGGCTCTGTGGTAGATGCCAACAAATAGTAATAACCCATAATATTTTTGTGGTGCTTTTGGGGGCAGATGTTAACCTCTTCTACAGTCCATTTAAATCATCCTTTCCCAGCCTCCAGATGTTTTGGACTTCAACTCACATCAGCCCTATTGGCCACACTGTTCGGAGCTGATGGAGTCTAAAATGTCTGGAGAGCGCTAGGTTGGAGAATGCCGATTTAAATGAATGGGGATCAGGCCAGACATAGTAGTTATTATCAAGAAGTGAGGGAAAGCATACTGAGAGGAATTTGCCACCAAAATGTCACTTAAAGTAAAATTTGAACTGAATTTGGGTTTTCTCCACAAGTAAAACCTCTTAAAGAATTAAGAGGGAAGGCAAAAATAAACCTGGACTGGACAAGTGACATTTTTCAGAGGGGTTCTGCACTTCACTAGCTCGTCACCAAATTGCAGATGAAGTGAAATATGAACTGAATCTGGAGTTTTTTCTCAGTAGAAACATCTGGGTTTTTTTTATGGGAACTAAACTAATTTCAAGTAGACTAGAAAACTTTCTCTAAACATCCCTAGGTTTTCACTATATTTCACTCAAATCAGCTTTTGATTCACATTTAAAGATTACTGTTCAGTAGAAACTCTGAGGGGGAGGTGAAAGTGTTTAAGATTTGTGAAATTCTCTAGGAAGCTTTCAGTTATCTCTAAATTAGAGCCTTAATATGAAACCAGTTTATCGTGGTTGAAAATGTGGCTTCTCTGTACATTTCTATGTCTATTTATTTCACTGTGTAGAAGGATAAGTACCAGAAAAAATGTCAAAAAGAATGGTTTATATTCTCTGTCCTCCCTATAACATTTACTGGTGACGTTATTCCCTTGTCTGACTACTGAATTATAAAAAATAATCTTACGGCCATGGCATTTCCAACAATTTGAGATATTTTCATTCCAGCAGTTGGTATTTCATTCACTTCAGGAGGTCTTTACCCATTGTTTGGCTAGAAGTGTGATTTGAGAGAGAGATGTGTGGAAAGAAGAGGTGTTGCTCCTGGTATATCTTATTTTCTCATCTTCCACTATTTCCACTGACATCTTAAAGTACTGTTGGTATGACAGATACCTCTTAACCATTCCTCTAGACTCTTTCAAAACAATGGGTCATGTGTGAGAGCAGCATGGAGGGTGAGTTGGACATTCTCCATTTGGTGCTGAGAATGTCTTCTACCTGCAAGTTGAATAATTTTTTTTAAAAAAAAATGTTGCACTTAAAAGGGCTGTTTATCTTCTCAAAAGGCTGCAGGAGGCTGCTTTGTGGAAATTGTATAGCTTTTCAAAAACCTTTATTTAAAAGGCTCTCTCTTTTTTTTCTGTTGGGACTTTGTCCTACTGGTTCCTTTATGTAGAAAGTGTTCTGTTTAAAACAGAAAAGAGAGGCCTTTTTTTTTTTTAGAAGAAGGTTTTATATGTGGTAGATTTCATTTCCTTTGGAAGATTTTTGCATTCTTTAAAATTTTGGTTTGCTTTTCCCTCCAACCCAGTTTGAATAGAGTTGTATTCCATGATCCTTGGATGATTTCAGAGATGCGACCAGTCGATGCTGGGTCAGATGGTTAACGGGAATTAGATTGAGACTAGATTCCTTGATTATCCCACCTGTTTTGCATTTATATAAGTTATTTTGAAATGCTTGTTGTCTAATTGCAAGCTTGTTGACTTTAGAAGCTTTCAGGGTGGTTTTGAGATAATCACTGGCTTTTTATTCCCATCCCATAGCCAAATGTTTTCACTAGGAACAAGATTTTTCCCAATTGCTTTCCATAGAAAAGTGCTATCAGCCTTATTGAATTTACTCTGGAACTTGCATTTTCAGACTCAGTCTGGTTGAACTAGGTGATCATCACTAATTTTTCCTGTAAGGTTTCTATACTGTCACCAATTATTTTAGCAAGCTAAAACATAAAAATAGAAATGTTTTCTATAAACTCTGCAGTGTTTTGGAACAACTCTGTGTGAAGGCTTTCATTAGATCAGCTGCAGAAGTAGTAGCACCATGATTGAGTGAATATTAGATGTAATTAGGAAGTGCATTATATGTATTCCTATAAACTTTCTAATTAATCTCTGCCAAATGAAATGCAAAATGCAATGCCAATTACAATCTCTCAATTACAGATTCATTCATTGCACAGACAAACACTTCCAAAAATGCCATTGTGATGACATACTTGTCTGACATTATGATTATATAGTTGAAGTTTCCCATACTGAACATTTCTAGGCTGGGCTGAATTTCAAGCATGGCTGGCCTTGAACATATTGAGAAGGAATCTTTCTTGCTTTAAAAAATAATACTTTCAGTATTTTGGTTCTTGACCACCCTGAAGAAACCTCCTCTTCAAGAAGTTGGAATTTGGTTTTGTTTTCAGTATTTTTTATTTTTACTCTGTTTACTGCTTTAAGCAAATGCCATTCTTACTATCAAACTAAAGTTTATATGTCTTATTTTGGAAAAGTGTTAAGGTGTTACTTTTCAGTGATGGCTGCAGATCTTCAGGTTTACCTACCAGCATACTTACCTATCCTTCAATACTTATGGAACTATGGGAACTATGTATCAAGGGCAGGGTTAGCCAACATGGTGCCCTCCAGATGTTGTGAATTACAACTCGCATCATCCCTGATCATTGGCCATGCCTACTAGGAACTGTAGTTTAAAATGTAGAGAGGCCACCATATTTGCTATCTGTGATCTAGGTTCTGTGTGTAGTTCCAAATGTCTCACTTGGGAAAAATCTCTATCCATTTCTTAAATCTCTAGATCAGGGATTGCCAATATGGTGCCCTCCAGATTTTGTTGTACTACAGCTCCCATCATCCCTGATCATGGACCATGCTATCTGGGGCTGATGGGAGTTAAAGTCCAATAACTTCTGGAGGGCACAACATTGGCTATTCATGGACTACATTCAGTGCAGACTCCCACTGTAATATAAAATGTGGATGAGGGCATACATGTCAAAATTCTCCAACCATTGAGAAGGAGCCTGAAAAATAAAATTTGAAAAAAATGTCAGAAATTTTGGCTCAGCACTTGTACATTTGCCTTTCACATTGCAATGTTTATGAGATGTGCATCTACAGCTTCCATCCCTGGCTACATACTATTTGAAATTCTACTTTCTAATGTTCCACAGTTTCCAATGCACAGTATACATATTTCAATAAAGCACCACTCTGTGGCTGCTCTGTTGCATATGCTTATAGTGGCATATAAGAACCACTATTGCTTTTACCCCCTGCTATCATGATGCACTGTCTCACCAAGGGGTGGGGAGCCTATGACCCTTCAGATATTCTTAGACTCCAACTTCCATTGGCTCCATTCAGCAGGCCTAATGGAGTCAGTTTTGTCCACATTTATTTGGCCCTACATAATTTACACTTACCAAAACAATACACAAACTGAAACTCTGTTATCCTTTGAAATTCACATTTCTCCAAATTTTGTAATGCAGTTCTCCACCGAAAATGAGCACAAAAATGTATAAATTAGAGGAAAGAGTGCATGGGTGATATTCTACTCATGCAGACCATCAGCACAGGGATCGCTGCTAGTGCAGTGGGACTTCCCCCCTCCCCCCCATGTGCCCTCCCCATATCTGCTGTGGAGGTTTGGGTGAGCCCCTAGAACAGATTCAGGGGACATGTGGACTGGGGAGGAGAGGGGGGAAAGTCCCATTGCACTAGAAGTAATCCTTACACTGATGAGACCCTGACTTAGCACTGCATTGGGTGCAACCCCATTAAAATGCACCTATTAGTGAAAATAACATATAAAATGCATAATGTTAGGGAAATTTGCTTGCATATCATGTATATTAGGGGAAATTGTATACAAAATGTGTATATTAGGAGAAATGAGCACTAAAATGCCGATAAATGTGTGTGTGTTTAAAAAATCAGACTGATGTGCAAATGTGCAGAACTGAAAAGACTGAGAAAAAATGAGAAACAGAGTAACTAAAATGAGTAGATCCATTCGTCCTTAATGGTCAGGGATTATGGCTGTTGTCAACATCTGGAGGGTCACAGATTCCCCATCCCTGCTATAACCCAGTGGCAGGAACAATTGTTAATCTTTTACTGCTGGATAAATAAAGGTCTACATGTCATTAACATCTGTTATTTTGATTGTGTTGCATGAGAAACATAACACTTGTATCTGGCTACCCTTGTTGATCGCAGAGACTCTGCAACGACTATTTTTTTACTGATTACATGCTGCTTTAGTTTATTTATGCAATTTATTTATTTCGCTGCCTAATTGCCTCCAAGTGGCAAGCAGAGGGGCTACTGTGATATACCTCACAAATAATCTTTGACATATACTTGGCATGTTGTCTTTATAGCAGCGATGGAAAGGCAGGAAGGAGAGGGGGCTCCTTCCTAGCCACTTGCTGACTGAAGAGCTCTTACGTTGTGGTGTAATGTCATAATACATTTACTGCAAAAATATGTACAGCTACTTCTGATTCTTATTGTTATTTTTATTAAGCTTTTAATATTAAACTTGTATTTGCTCTGCTTTCACACTCCTGTTTTGGGTATGTTGGCTCTATTGAAGTTGCTGACAAAAGGAGTGTGAAATGTCAGCAGAACAGGAGCAGAGGCATAGATTCATAATAAATTATCATTTACTTTTGTGGTAAAATTGGTGAAGGATGATGATGATTTCAATTTATTAGTCCCTTGCCTTATAAGGAGTCTCCCAGAGACTTAACACAATTTTAAGAGCATAAAACATAAAATAAAAATAACAATTAATTATAATAAAAGGCATACAATGCCCCATAAAACAGACCCAATAGGACAGCAGCAAAAGGTGTAATCAATAATCAGCAATATCATCATAATCCATCAAATGCTTGGGAGAAGAGATAAGTTTCTACTTGGCACTGACAGGATGTTAATCATGGTGTCAGATGGACCTCACTGGGGAGAGCATGCCACAAATGGGTAACTGAAAGGCTTAAAGAGGTGAGATCATGTTTGCATAGGGGATGAGTGGGTGGGATGTGCATTAGGATGCCGAAGACAGAGGACCAAAGTTTGCATCAAGTGGTAATGTCAGTAATACACAGCCAAGCTAAGAGTATGAAAGAGTGAGGCAACTGGAATTCCTGTATTCCTTTATGGAGAACCTTGCCCCATGTATAACACTATCTGGCCAGGACCTGGGCAGCTCCCAGGAACCCTGGGAACTGCAATTTGGAAGATGTTGTCTCCATGAAGGTCAACTGAAGATTTAAGAAGATTGGCAAAGCCTTCTCTTTCAGTTGCTCCTGTCCCCTGAGAGTCATTAAATAATAATAATAATAATAATAAATTTTATTTCTAAGTCGCCTATCTGGCCGTATGAAACGGCCACTCTAGGCGACGTACAAAAGAATAAAATAACATATAAATACAAATGAACAGCAACTCTACATAATCAAAACCCACCTACATCTTTACAGAATAAAACGAGATTACCCAAAAGTCCCATAGGCCCACCAAAACAGCCAGGTTTTCAATTCTCGGCGGAAACCTGCCAGGGAGGAGGCATGGCGGATGTCATAGGGCAGAGAATTCCAGAGGGTGGGGGCCACAATCGAAAATGCCCTCTCTCTGGTCCGTACCAGCCTAGCTGTTTTAACTGGTGGGACCGAGAGAAGGTCTTGGGAGGCTGATCTCATCAGGTGGCATATTTGATGATGCTGGAGGCGCTCCTTTAGATAAACTGGACCGAAACCGTGTAGGGCTTTAAAGGTTAATACCAACACCTTGAATTGGGCTTGGTAAACAACTGGTAACCAGTGCAGATCTTCTAGCACTGGAGTGATATGATCACGGCCCATGGTTAAAGAGCCCATGGTAGTCACATGATCCAGTGTGGCTGCAGAACAGGGGAAGCTAGGTCAGGATGATTAGAAGGGCGTTCTCGGGTCTCTGTCTCTCTCTCTCTTACACACACACACACCATACACAAACACTGGGGTGACTTTGAGTCACCTGAACCTGAGTCCTCCTCTGGATAACAATGGGACCCTGAGGCAGGGGACATGACAAGTACCAGGCCTGAATGCTATTTGCTCTTGGCAGCTTCAGAAAGCTGAGAATTAAAGATTGAAACTAGAATTGCCACCAAAATGTCAGCTAATGCAGCATGAGAAGTGAATTTGACTGTTCCTCCTTAGCTAAAACATCTGAGCCAAATCAGAGTGGCCAAAAGTATGCAGTAATACTAATAAATTTCTTGATGCAGTGGGGAGAGGAGTCTATGAGTTGTCACCAGATCGACCTAAAATAGTGTTTCTCAAAGATTTTCTGCTTGCTTCAGTTTGAATGTAGTTTGTCTTCTTTTCACCTACTCCATCACTGATCATCTGATCTGCAAGTGTGTACTGGAGTACTAATTCAAAGAAAGTATTAGGACATAACTAGAACAGGATGTAAGAACATAAGGAGAGGCTTAGTGGATTATAAAAAGGTGGTCTCCACAGAAGTCAACCAGATGCTTCTGAATGATCAAGATTCCAGTTTCCAGAGAAGCCTCTGAGCAAACAGCTATACCAGCAAAGCCCCCTTCCTCCCGGCTGTAGACATTCATGCTGTAGACATAGATGTCAGGAAAAGATATGTACGATGTCAAGGGCAGGACTATTCAGCACAGCCCATGTTGTTGAATATGGGAGCATAAAATGCCTGAATATTGCTATGGGAAGTAGAAATCTGACCTGTAGTAGTAAAAGTTGTGGTCAATAAATGCATTTTAGCTGATCTGGAGACCAAATTACACATTACATGCATCCATGTATGTCTTTTCTCCAATATTTAACACTTTTAAGGGGAAACAACTGTTCAGGCTGCAGTGGAGGGATGGTGTGTATTTCACCAGGTGGGGAATTAGCTCTTTCCCGCCAACTGTTTTTCAGTACAAAATGGTCTCCAGGCTTCTTTGAAACCTATATGAGAAAAGACACCCCAATCTTATCTTCCATGGGAGGAAAGGCAGCTGGAAATTGTGATTTTGAGTGAAGAAAGAATTGGAAGGGAAAGAAGTAAGGAGCCCTTCCTCACCCTAATTTCTCAATCCTTGGGTTTGTTTTTGATTTTCCAAAAGAGAAAAAAAGGCATGTCCAGGAGCAAAACCAAATAATTCATGTTCTACTTTCTTTAAATCAGCTCTGTGCTTTCCACAATCAGAATCATAGGAGCCCAGGAATCTGGTTTCTACTGAGTCCGGTCAATATCAGTTCACCTTGGTCAGTATCATCCATGCTGACTGGCAGCAGCTCTCCTGGGTATCAGATAGGAAATCTATCTCAGCCATGTCTGGGTGCCGGGGATTACATCTGGGGACCTTCTCCATGCACAGCAGATGCTTTAACCCCGAGTTAAAGCTTTCCCCCAGTAGTTGTCAATTTGACTACTATTACAAAATTTAGCTAACAACAAATTCACAGGGAAAAAAATATATCCAGATTTGCAAGAAATGGTGGCCTGAAACAAAGGCACATTTCCAATATCTGTTATTGTTTAGAATGAAGCTTCTGGCAGTATTGCCAAACATTAAAATCCTGAAGTTTTTTTCCCTTAAAACTCTGCAATAGATTATAGGTATCCTCTTGGTTATTTCTTGGTTCCAGTCTTTCAGCCCAACAGTCTTTCGATTTTAGTAAACTACAAGTTACAACACAATTTCTCGCTGAGAGATAAAACAAGCAATCCTTTTAAAGGATCTGGAAATTACAAGCAATCCATTCTGCCTTTGCTTGAAGTGATCTCATAAATTCTTTTATTCTTTCAATGCAGAGAAGCTTGGAATGAAAATATGTTAGGGCAGACAAAATCCAGGGAGAAGTTTGTGCATCTGCATTTTATTTTATTTTTTTACAGACTTTACTGTTGATCTTGCAGTGTCAGAAAACACTATAAAATAAAACACAGTGGAAAAAGAACATGCACAGCACTTGCATGAATCACCACCTTGAGCATTAGGGGTTTTTTTTTTTTGGCTTTGTAGGCAAACAGAAAAAAAAATGTTTCAAGAGGGCAAAAATAAAATAGACAACCCAAATATATATCTCCTAAGTGGATTTTTTCAGGAGGTCACACAGCATTTTAACCACCAAACAAAGGTCATGTAATATCAAAAGTGAAATGGGAATCCACAAACTTTCTGAATCTGAACATTGCTTCCACTCTCACTTGTCTGGAGGCAGCCAGAGGTGGCGTCTGGGTTCCCCACCCCTTCTGGTTTATTTCTTTGGATGTTTCTATCATTCCAAAAAGTGTCACTGCATGCTAGGAATATTTAATTTAGCTGCAACAGTGAATATATCATTTTTGCAATATATCATTTTCTGAATGCATATGCATATTGCTCCCCCAATACCTGAAATAAGACTCAGGAGACTCACTTTTGATGAAGGGCTAAATTTATTAAAATGTAACAACCTGGAGGAACTGCACTCCAACTTAAACCAATTAACCTAATTCAGAAAATATGGACGGGTGAGTGTTTTAACAAATTCTGGTGGGGAAAGGTCCCTCCAGACCCCTCGGCATGTGCTATAGCTGTTGGCTGTAGGTTTACAGCAAAGGATGGAGAAAAACTGATTCCTTCCTTGCTAGGTGATTCTTGAGTATGTCTCTAGCATGTGCATTAAGGCCGTGCTATGACTGCATTCACCTCAAATGTGCATGTCAGTTTGAAAGGGCACATGCACAGGCATAGAGCACTGGCCGGTCCCTAAAAGGTGTCTTTCACCCAATAATGCCTCAGTATACTTAGTGAACTTGTCTCCCCAATAACTTCATCTGCCCAAACTCCATTCCCCAATGGGCAACCACACTGTGCCTCTCCCCTACAAGCCAAATGAATTGATCCCAACAGCGTGGAGTAAGTGACAAAGGAATGAATTCCAAGGCCAGTTTAGGACCCCCCAAAAAATTCTTACTTAGACACTTTCACAGGTGAACAGCCAAGCCCACACTGCACATAGGGAAGGTGTAAGAAAAATGTGAAGAAGAGTTTGGGGGAGGAACTGGCTTATAAATCCTCCCATTGGCCACCAACTCCCACATGCCTCCCCTTTTCAGCCAACCCCTGCTTTTGGGAGACAACCTCTTCTTATGGAAGGGAAGGATGTGGCAAACCTGCCCCCCCAAAAGAAGGGGAACACTATTCTCACATCATGCCTTAAGTGTACACCATTTTCTGCTCTGGGTCCTGATGAGTTGTAAACATACATATATACACAGTGATAGCACCAAATACAGGCGGAAAGGTGGAGGAAGCTTCCAGGATCATGGAAATATGTTTATCAAGCTCAACACATTTGAGATATTGTCTTCAGAGGCACTCTTAGGGACATCCAATTTGAGTCTTTGGCCTCAAATTCTGTTCTACATCAGCCCTTGGTCAAAAGCCTGATGAACTTGTTATTGTGCCGTTATATGTTAAAAATTATTCCTCACCTAAATGCTGACTTATAGTGCATGTCACATTACCCAAAAGATAGGTACTATTTCAAAATTTTCCCCTATTTTATCCCATATTCAACCCTTGCCACTGTAGGCAATCTGTAGGTCAACTGTAATTATAGGTCATGTTAAGCTCCCAAAGGTCAGCCAACCTCCTGTCTAAGTCACCTGGACATAAGCTATCAATGTAACTACATCAAAGTTATAATACATTTATCAACAATTAAAATCCAGCAAGAATTAATGGGATCATTAATCATGGTGTGTGTCCTCACTGAAGGCTATCTGTTTCAACTGAACAAGAGGCTAAAGCACATGGTGTTGTTTTTTCTCTTTCCCTCTTTTCTTCTCCTTTTTATACTTTCTGGACAGCAGACCAACTGTGTACAGCTGCATCCCATGGAACTCAAGTGAGGCAGGACAAGAATTTAAGAAGAGTTTTCTGGATCATGCCAATGGCCCATTTGGTTTAGCATCCTATTCTCAACCATCTGGCTAAGCAGATGGGAAGACCACAAGCAGGACCTGAGTGCAAGACACTCTCCCCTTCTGCAGTTTCCAGCAACTAGCATTTGGAAGCATACTGCCTCCAACTGTGGGGGCAGAGCATAATCATCATGGGTAGTAGCCATTGGTAGCCTTATCCACCATGAATATGCCTAATCCTATTTTAAAGCCATTCAAGTTGGTGGCCATCACCCAGAATTACCTTTATTGGCCTCAATGAAGTACTTCTTAGTTTCATTTCTGGGCATCATTGGGCCCTCCATGATATATATTGCCATTATATTATTGCACTATTGGTATTAGAAAAAATGGAGTCACTCCAACAGGATGATGAATACAGAAAGTGGATAGCTCCATTTTCCTGACCTGAAAATGCCCCCTTCATCATATAGTGGCATAGGTTTATACTGGATGTAGACACAAGTCTCAACACTACCCTGCTTGATGAGAGCCAGTTCCATCTTGTACAGCATTCTGTTTCCCATTGGGGGTGGGTGAATCTCTCAGATTTTAATCCCTGTCACTTTTGCCTGTTTTACCCACAATTTCATTCTGTTTATGCATTCATCTGCCATGATGATGCACTTTTTAAAAAATACTCTCCAAATATGTTTTTAAATAGGTACTTTGAGATGGTCAAACTGCCAAGAACTATGTTGCAACTAGGGATGGGGGGAAAATCAATTCAGTGAACATTTTAAAGCCAAATCTATCAACTTTCAGAAATGATAAAAGAACAAAAAACAGCCATCTTTCAAAATTCACACATCCAAATTTTGTGATGCAGTTCTCTAACCAATGTTTACAAAAATGCACATGTTAGGGGAAAATGTGCATAAAAATGTGTATATTAGTGAAAATAACATACAAAAATGTGTTATATTGGGACAATTTGCTTGCAAAATTGCTTGTGTACATTGATAAAAACTGAAAAGAAAATGCACACTAAAATGCTGAAGAATTTTCATGAGGATTTTTTTAAAAAGTTCACAAATTTCTGCAGAAATGTAGAAAACTGAATTTAAGAGAGGAAAAATAAGACATGGAGAGAACCAGCACTGGTAGATCTCCCCATCCCTAGGTGCAACATTCAGAAAAATGTGAATGCCATGGATAGCTAAGTTACAATCCACACATTTGTCTAAGCTAGGGGTGAAGAATCTCAGGCCAGGGGTAAATGTGGCCCTTCAGATCTCTCTGTCCGGCCCTCAGGATAAACAGGTATCTGAGTGTGTGTAGAAACGACTAGGGCTGTGCATGCTGCCTTCCATCTGATTCGGCAATTTGGATCAGCCCCAGCCTAAGACAATCCGGACCTGGCCCAACCTGACATTCAAACACCATCCAGAAAAAAAAAATCTTCGGAAATCCCACTGACTTGCATTAGGAAACCAAAAGGATTTTCAGCAAGTGCAACTTGAAGTGCAGGGACAGTAAAAATTAGGCTTGTGAAAATCCCCCCAATATGATTTGGGGTCCAATTTGATTATCTGTACCTGGCCCCGATTCAGTTTATATCGATCCAGATCCAGAAATCTGAATCTGGTACTCCTGTTCACTTGCACTGGGAAACCAAATCAGTTATAACATTTTTGTTTTTTTACATATGTGCATGAAAGTTGAAGACAGGGTAACCCCTCAAAAGGGGATTAACCCTGCCAAATGTCAGACAGGTAGCTCCAGATGTTCTTGTTTTTAAAAATGTCTTTTTTCAACAATTTTTTTAAAAAAAAACTGCACTGCACTGATATATGTAATATTGCAGTGGATGTGTGCTGCTTGTACAGTGACTGTATACTATGTAGTGGACTGTGTACAATGTACTCACAATGTACTCACAAGACTTACACACACACACAACCCCCACCCAAAGTACTAATAAAGATAGACACAAGAAATAAGACAGCTGCAAATAAAATGCAAAACTAACCTAAAAAACTAGGGCCATTTTTTTTGGGGGGGGGAAGAGATGAGAAACGTGACACTACCTAAGTAAGTAAGGCACAGACACAGACATCAAACAAATGTTTATTTTAATTTTTTGTGGGACTGAGATTGATTGGGAAATGATGGAAAACAAATAGGTATAAGGCTGGGCTGGGTACTGTGAAGGAAACAAAACACAAGCTGAACAAATGCCACTAAATTCTTTCTAAGAGACAGAACTTACAAAAGAGTGAAGACAAGTGGGAGCTTGCTGTATTTTCAGACTTCATCAAACCTCCACCCAAGCACTGTGATCGGAGAGTGTTGGGTGAGATTCTAGCCAAGGATTGGAAGCTAGAGCTCTCAGTGAGCAAAGTCCAGTTCTCTTCCTCCCCTCCCCCTCTTCTCCCCCTGGCATTCTCCTTATGTGATATTTTAATTGTCTGGCTGGCTGGCTGGCTTTAGAGAGACTGTTTTGTAGTTCCGTATCAGCACAAATTGGTACAAATCAACGTGAGTCCACCTGACCTGTTTTGTAGTGATCTGTAGCTGCCTCAACCTGATCCAGATTTAGCATAAGTTGGTACAAATCAGTCCAATTCATGATTCGTACAAATCAGTTTCACAGCCCTAGAAACTGTACCAAGTTAAAATTCACATTGGTTGTTCTATTCCCCTTGGCCTCTGGACCCACCCACTACCGGCCTGTGGCCCCCAGAAGTTTGCCCAGAAGGGAATGGAGCCCTTTGGCTGGAAAGCTTTCCTCACGCCTGGTCTAAGCAGTGTCAATCATGTCATTTTGTATGAGAATTTGCAAAGCTCAAAATTCCTCAAGCATTCCTGTTTCCAGGTAAGGCCAACCTTATGCCTCTAGGCACTCACAAGCAAATATGATCATGGTTCCTTGCAGTTTATCTCCATCATCTGGTATCCAGAGGCACACTGCCTCTGTACACGAAGGATCTCTTTAGCTTTCATGGCTAATCCCCCTTTATCAGCAGATGCCCCTCATGATAAATCCCTGCCTGCAAGGGGGAAGGAAAGCTCATTTAGATACAGGTCAAGCGAGCAACATGCGAAAGGTGGCATGATATATAATAAGGCTCCAAGTCACTGCACACTATGTTTTCTGTTTTTCCTTTAATGTGCTGTTTGCTTTTGTTCTTAATACATTCATCCAGCAAACCAGGATGTGCTTGAAATTCTTTTCCTTGCTTCCTAAAAGCAACCCTCTCTATTGCAAGACTCGACTTTTTTATTGTTTGATCCTGCAAACCCCTTAAGGCCAGCACTAACAGTTGGTGTCAGGAAATTCCAGCTGCCAATGCCAAGGGGTTAATTGTATTTTACCATTTGATCTTTTCCTATCCACTTTAAATGCTGCTTGACCCTTTTTCAACTGTCGGACGGAGGTGCTTGTGCCTCCTTGTTGGCCTAGTTCCTGAATCCCTCATGGCTTTTCCTGAAGGCTGACTCTACGGTTTCACTACTTTTTTCAATGCTCCCTCCAAATGAGACCTGACCTATTTTCCCCCTTCCTTTTTTAATACACATTCCCCCATATACCCAGCACCAAAGCTATTAAATAGTTTAGATGGTGCTTGCAGTAATTGCTCTGAAATGCACAATTTGGCAGATAGGATTTACAGCTGGATCCTAAGCATGTTTCTCTCTGAAAATAAGTTGCACTGATGTCACTGGGACTGACATCTGAGTAAATGTCTTCAGAATTGCATTCTAAGGTTCGTCCGAGGGCATGGTCTGAAGACACATGATGTTGAAATGATGCAGGTCTGACTCTAGTCAGTGCCTGGATGGGAGATTGCCTGGGAACCCTACAGTCTCAGCCTGGAGTTTCATACAACAAATGCATGATATATTCACTATATATTTTGAAAAGTTGTTTGTCTATTCACTATGCATTTGGATACCTCTTCAGGTATCATAACCAAATTTTGCATGATAGTTCCTGAGATCAAGGAGTAGGGTTTTCTCTTTGTTTAGATACAGATGGATGCCATTTTGAGTCAAGATGGCAGACTTAACTTTCAAAACTGCTTTTAAACACTAATTTCAAAATTGCACTGATCTTTTTTTTAATTTCTTAGAATTCCCATGCAATGCCAGATATGAGGCTGCTAATATGTAATAAAATGCCAATTTATCTGGGAGTAAACATCACTGAACTTACTTAATACTGGACTTCTTTTATGGCAATAATTTGAAACACACTTACAGAGCAAGATAAAACTGTGAAAACAGATCCACAGTGTAGGACTGGGTGATGATAACTTTCTGCCCATGGAAAGGACCTCCTCTGCTGACAGGGAGACCATCTCTCCCACAAAGGATCCTGTGATGCCCTTGGAAAGCTCAGTGGGCATAGTTCTATTGCTGGTAGTGTTCCTGCCAGTGATATACCCCAAATGGGGCATTCCATGGGGTAGGGAAGAGGTGGAATAGAGGCACTGGATCCCTGGATCCACCAGATAAAATGCTCCTTTATTCATCAGGGAGGCCCCAGGATCAGGGCCCTCTTCCATGCCAACCTAGAACTGGGATAACTAAACCCGCTCCCTGTAGGAACCAATGGGGTGAATTACACAGAAAGGCTCCATTTGGAACGAATATGTAGTAAGACTACTTCCTCCCACCTCAGTTGGTGCAAATCAGCAGGTCTTTGGAAGTGGCAGACAATGCACCATTTCAGACCCCTCCCTCTCCACTCAGGATTTGCACTGCTGCTCATGAAAAAGGCCCACTGAACTCAGTGAAAGTTGATTTTGAGTAAACACGTATTTATTTATTTATATTATTTGCATTCAAAAATTCCATTAGTCATGTTCTCCACTAAATTGGCATTTGAAACATTGTACAAAAAAGGAGGTAAAACTGTAAAAACATTATCAAAGCCTTCCATTAAAAGCCAATTAGCCAACAAGTTTAAAAACAAAAACACAGACCATTCCAGCAACAGTAATTAAAATCCATATGCTAGATCAGTGGTTCTCAACCTTTATGAGTATGGGACCCCCCTCTGTAACCTCAAAAAAATTTCATGAACCCCACATGTTAATTGTTGCTTCTTCTGCCGCTGCTACTGTGGCCTTCACCACAATTTGCATGCAGGTGGAGAAACAGGCAGAAGAAAGAGAGAAATCTGCATGGCAAGAAATTAAAGCCCAATAAATATGTAATAAATTTAAGCACACAGTTCATGCAAGCCTATAGGCAAAATCAAAATAGGAGCAAACTTGGGTGCCAGGGGTGGGGGCAGACAAGTGCAAGTGGACAGAGACAGAAATAAAAGAGAGAGAAGTAATGTAAAGGGAGGGGCAGGGTTAGAGGGAGGAAAGGCATGCTAAGTTGTGTGTGTGAGAGAGGTTCAGTGGGTCAAAACAAGGCAGCAAGTAAGAGGCGGTAGCAGCTGGAAGAGTGAAAAGCAGCAGCCACGTGGGTGGGAGGGCACTTGAGACATGAGGGCAGAGAGAGGGAGGGAGGGAGGGTTGGAATAAAATGGGCCATGGGTCCATTCTAGGTGCTTCCTTTCTCAGAGTGACCTTTGTTGGCAGTGAGACCTCAAAACAAATGCATACAGTCTCACTTCTCTTCTTTCACTCCGCCTCCTGTCCCCTTACACCAAAGGGAGGGTGTCCCATGGGAGGCAGAAGAGGGAAGTAGACAGTGAAGATGAGGGTAGAATCCTCCCCTACCACCGCCTCTTTCTCTCCCTCTCTTTCTGAGGCAAAGGGGTGAGGAGTGACCTCCCCTTCTTTTCTTCCCCCCATCACCACGCCTTTCCCCTTAGCCTGGTACCAGTCTGTGTAAGGCTACAGGAAAATGCACAAGGGGGAGGAGTGTGCTGCCACTGCTGTGTGCCTCTTTCTGTGTTGTTCACATTGCAGGAGTCTGGTGGGCTATGTGAAGGGGTTGGGAGAAGCCTACACACACACACACACCCCTCCCACTCAGTATGTGTTTGCCACCACGTCTGCACTCTCCTGCTATTGCTGCTGCCACCACAAGTCCATGCAGCATGCAAAGGCTGGGGGCTACCCTTCTCCATAAGAGGTTAAGGAGCTGGGAGCCCAAGAAAAGCAATCAGTGGCTGGTTTCTTTGAGGAGCAGGGTGAGGAGCCGGGAATGGAAGTCGTTCACACTTGCTTAGTTTGTTTCTGCTATCCTGAAGACTTTTAAAAATAATTAATAAGTGATTCCTCTCTTGGCTCTTCACCCTCCCCCCCTCGGATGACTTCCTGGCCTCTCTGGGGGTCACGGATCCCAGGTTGGAAATCACTGTGCTAGGTTTTTAAGGGAGGGGTATTAGCAGAAGCTAGACCTATCTACAATCAAAGGTTAAAATCTCAGAAACGTAGACATGTCTCCCAAAAATATAATTGTTATAAATTAATAAGTCTTCACTTCCACTTGGAAAAAATAGCATTGGGTTGCATGCCTACAATAGTTATTTCCCAGTTTGTTTGAATTATTTAGTGCAACTTATTTTCATGCAAACTTGTTGAGGAACTGCCTGCAAGTAGAGATGTCCAGCCCTTTCCTCCCACTTTGTAAAATGTCATAAATATTATTTAAAAGATCTTCTTTAACTTCTTTAAATCCTTGCAAACGCCCTACCCTAGTGGGACCTGCACATTTACCTCAAATTTTGCTTTGGGTGAAACTCAGTGCAACTTGCACTTCAGCTCCCATATAATCTGCCTATGGCCCAGTGCTAGAAATGGTTGAATTCACATAATACAGTTTCCACATCACTGTACCTCTGGAGTAAGTTGTGACACACTGCAGGAAGATGAAATGGACTAATTGAACCAACCATTAGAAAACAATATGAACTGGTATACTCGGCACGGCAAAGCATTTCAGTGCAAAGGAATTAACAGTATATGTGGCTCTATAATATATTGGGTACTTACTGAATTATTGTATTTACTGCAAGCATTCATACTGGCCATTGGGGAAATATTGACATAAAGGTCAAACACTGAGTAATGACAAATGAGAAATAACAGGTTCAGGTTTTAAATTGGGAAAGGTTGCGTTCAGTATCCATTTTTAGTGCTAGGGCTTAATGAGCTGAGAGTGCTGGAGGATGCGCTTAGCTCACATTCACTGTCATATTTGTTCATTCATCAAATTACGCTGTTACAGGTATGCCATGAAACATTTTGTAGGCAACATGGTGGTTATCTGATTGCTAGGTAAAGGCCCATCTAGGGAGCCTGAGAAAGAGGCAAGGTGGGATAGAGATTTCCCATCCTTTCTATCACTCTGCATAGAATTGCCCCACATATCCATTATGGCAAATGTTCTCCAGGTGAAGAATCTCGTCTAACCCCACTCCTGATGCAACCTGCTATATTGGCAACACCATCACTGATACACAGAATGGCAAGGAACTAAGAATGAATAAATCTTTGTTCACCAATCTCATGTCCTTCCATCCATTATTGACACCATTGCCAGGGGGTAGCTGGTGAGGTCAAATATGCTTTTCCAAGCCTGATCATGCTCCTGTTACCCCAGCCTTCATCTGACCATAGCTTTCCAGCTCTTGTCTTCCTGGTAGCGATTGCTCCTTTTTCTCATGCCAGGGGCTGTATTTGATATGGGAGGTGAAGAAGAGAATGAATCAAGCATTCTGGAACAGTTTGATCACTTTTTCTGTATAGCCTCATCCTGACTTGTGCACCTTGGTCACACTGAAGAGTTTTGTGTTTCTTATCTTATTGCTATTTAGGGTTTTTGCCAAAGGTTAAAAGACGACCTTCCATTTAATGCTTTACTGATGCTTGTGAATATCCGCTACCAGTAGAGAAGTGCATTCATTTAATCCAAAACATACATAAAGCCCCATTTGTATTTAATTCAGATGAATAAATATAAAGACCTGATTGAACTAATACTAAAATGTAAAACAAAATTCAGATTTCTCATTTGTGTTTGTTTTCATTCAAATTTATTTTGCTTGAATGTTAATGGTTTGTATTGTCTTCTGTGCATGGGGGAGGGAAGATAGCCTGTGTTATTCCCACACCATCCTTTTGGGGGGTTTCAGACTAGCTTTTCTGGGACGTGGACTTCCCACCAAGCTATTTTCCTAACTGAAATCTAAAAGACAAATGAACTACATAAATCCAAATGTTTTTTTTTCCAGAAGAAAGAAATTACAAATAAAGATTAAAAAAAATGGAGAGGGAATGATGAAAAATGTTCCTGTGCCCATCCCTAATTCATGTTACATGCTATCCCTATGAAATGGAAAGCAAAGTAGTAGCCTTGCTGCAGAAAGGAAGAGCCTCATTGCGGTGTGAGTTGCATGCTGTGAACTGAACGTCAGGAAAGCACAGTCTTTAAATATTACTTTCATATAATAAAAATGTAAGAATGCTATCACTCAGTTCCCATTGGAGGATTTGTAGTGCTGCATCTCAATCCCGGATTGGCATGAAGCCAGAGCACAGCCCCCACTGGAGGATTTGTACTGCCTCATCACAAGCCTTAATTTGCATGAAGGTAGGGCAGGGCAGAGGAGTAAAGAGAAGGCAGATTGCATAACAGCAGTTGCTGTGGCATGGGAGTAAAAAGGGAGGGACACTGACAGGGGAAAGGTGGTGGCTTAAAATGACGAGAGAGGTCTGAATAGATTGGCAAGAGAGAAACATTGAGGGTTTTTTTAAAAGGTTTTAACAAGGACAAATAGCAGAGATGGGTGCAACACAGGAACTAACACAACAGAGCCTTTCCCAACTCCCTTCTCGCTCACTCAAACCTCTGCCATTATTAAAACTGCCACATTTCCCTTTTAGTGTCCCTCCTTTCTTGCTGTACTCAAATGGCTTCCTGTTCCATTCTTCAGCTGCCTCATGTGAGAGAGATAAAGGACAGGGAGCCCTCAAATATTCCAAACTACCTTCATGTGTCTTATAAATGAAGTTCCAGATTCAATATAGAAATTTAGAACAGATATTTTATTAACAAGCAAGCACCCATATATGTACAACATCCATAAACTGAACTCAACCTTCTCTAATTGAACATGCTAAATGGAAGGCTTGCTGTTAAGATTTTGCTCATCTTAAAGATGCAGTAACATATATCATCATGGTCTCTGTGTGAAACAGGGCTACAGAATAGGAGGGAGGAGATGGCATCGAAATGGGGGTGGTTTGTGTGCAAGGAAGAGTTGAGAAAAGGAGGAAGAACATGTAGGAAAAGGAGTGAAGGTGAAAATGGGATGGGTGTGCAAAGGGGATGCAAAATAGGAGAGGGGAGGAGGCATGGAAATGGGGGTGGCCTGTGTGCAAGGGGGAGTTGAGAAAAGGAAGAAGAGAGAAGAGAGGACTGAGTTAAAAGGGGTGCAAAGGGGGTGAAAAGGGGGTTGCAAAAAAGAAGGGAGTAGGAGGCATGGGAATGGTGGTGAAGTTGAAAGCAGGGGTATGGAAGGGGTTGCAGAACAGGAGGGTATGGTGGCTTCATAATTGGGTGGATGGTGACAAGGGTGCTCAGTAGTTGCAGTGTGTGGTGTGGGATGAGCAGAGCTTGGAAAAGTTACTTTTTTTGAACTACAACTCCCATCAGCCCAATTCAGTGGCCATGCTGGCTGGGGCTGATGGGAGTTATAGTTCAAAAAAGAAACTTTTCCAAGCTCTGCCAGAGGAGGGATCTGCAGGAGGTCACCATGGGGGTGGTCTGTGTGCAAGGGAAGTTGCACAAAAGGAGGGGCCATGGGCATAGAAGTGAAGGTGAAAACAGGGATACAAAGTGGGGCTGCAGAATGGAAGAGAAGTGCCTTCAGAAATTGGGGTGGGAAGGAGAAAAATGAGCTTAGTTTTGGGGAAGGGGGAACTCTAGCGGATTAATGAGGGGGGATGGTGGGGTGGTGAGCAAGCAAGCAAAGGCACAGCCTCTAGTACCTATCTAAAAAGCAAAATTCTGCAAAAATGGGAGGGGTAGTTGCTTGCATTCACCATATGGGGGGAATAGAGCACTGTACCATACTTAAGTGGTACAGAGAATGAGTGTGTAACTATTGCAGAATTAAAATCCAATATAACCTGTTTTTTTTAAAAAAAAGTCATATATTTATGCAGTGGGGAAAGGGAATTTCATCAGTCATCACCAGTGATGACACAGGCACTATGTAATAAGTTCCTCTGACATCTTTGCAAAAACATTCCACATAACATAATTGCACCCAAACTCCTGTTTTCTCAAAATATTGCAGGGTTAATTCTGGAGAGACATTATTTTTCCTATACATTTAAAGCAGTGTCATACCACTTCAATCAGTCATGGCTTCCTCCACAGAATCCTCAAAACTTGTGGTTTGTTAAGCATGCTGAGAGGTTTTAGGGAGACCCCTGTTCCCCTCACAGAGCTACAAGTCCCCACACCCTTAGCAAACTACAGTTCTTAGGAATCTTTGGGGAAAGCCATGACTGTGAAAGTGGTATAAGAGTGCTTTAAATGCATGGTGTGAATGTGACCTGGGTGACCTTGAGCTAGTCACTATCTCTTAGCCTAACATATCTCACAGGTTTATTTTGAAGATAAAAGGAGGAGTGGGAAATAGAACCCATGGTCTTCTTGAAGCCTTGCTACACAGTCTGGGAATTTAAAGCTTTTCTAATAGAGCTTGAGTGATGAAACAGAAAAGCTGTAATTTTCAGGAAATACATGGTATTTATTATTGAAACTTAAACTAAGTTTGAAGTCATTGGTTGGCTGTGAACTTTTTTTTTTTTGCCTTTTCCTTTAATAGTTAAATTGTTGAGATGTTTTACCTAAAAAATGTCCTTGAGTCTCATTATATTAAACAATAGATTTTGTAGATGTTTCTCTTTTTTTGGTGTGTGTGTCTTCAGTCTCCACTTGATTATTTTAAACAGCATGATTTGTGTCAGCCACTCAATGCCCCCTGTATTTAAGAGCTTGAGTAAAATGGTCCAAAATTAGAATGACTAATTAAAAATCTGTGGGGCTGACATCTGTTTAATATATAAACTTCTCCACAGCTCGGTAACAGACCACCTTACAAGTAACAAAAGGTCTACGTTAGCCTCTTTAAACAAAGTAATTATGAAGTATAGTGATATGGAAGTAAGTTTGGAACCTTTCCAAATGGAGCCATAAAATGTGCTAATTGGTCCTGAGAATTAGAATGCTGTAAAAGTCAACTTTACAACACACACTGTTTTAGAAAGGAATTAACTTTGCGACCCTAGAGGTTTTTAATGCACCTAGCCAGTAGGAAGAAAGTCACTATATAACAGAAATCTTACATGAACACCATGACAGAATGACAGATCCACTTCCATTGGTGTAGATTAATATAACATGTACAACCTAATTAAGAAGTATTTAGTTTGCTGAGGAGGACTGCACAATGTTGCATCTTTGAGTAAATGAGAAATACCTGTGGTCTTGATTGGTTGCTTGTTGGAACTGTACCTGATTCTGAAGTAATGAGTTAATTAAACTACTTACTTCTTAACAGGTCAAATTATAATTAATTAGTTGTGTCATGTTTACTTAATCAAAGAGATGGAGTTATTTAATAATATTAAATATCTGCATAACTCCAGCATAAGGGAGTCTAATACAAGAATGTGTGCCATTATACTCTTGTGAAACATTGCCACATTTTCACTATCTTACACAGTAATAATGGAGGTGAGGCTCTAAATATAGCAAATTGAAAAAAAGAAAGCTTCCCACCATCTCATATTTTAAAGTAAAATTAATGCCTGGGAATGTATGTTTGCAGATATATTGGGGACTATATTGGGCAGTGTTCACAAGAGGAGGCAACATAATTTTGCACAAATTGTCCTCCTCCTTTTCTCTACTACAACCCCCTGTACCAGGTGTGTGGGACCTTTTTGAACCCAAAGGCCACATTGCCTCATGGGCAGTCTTGTGGTGGCCACATTTCAGTGGTGGGCGGAGTAACAGATGCACCTCTTTTCATTGTACGGTAGGCTATATTCCAGCCACACAGAAGCCAGAGATTTCTACACACATCACTCTATCTGGGGTGCATTATCACCATTCAAGGCCACATTCCAGCCAGGCAAAATCACTCTAGGAGTGCAAGGAGCGAGAGGTGTGGCCTAAGAAGAAGTGGTGGTCTGGGAAGGAAGCACTGCTTGAGGACTGTACCAAGGGCCAGATAGGCCTGGAGGGTGACATTTGGCCCCTGGGTCTGAAGTTCCTCACCCCTGCTTTATATTCCTTGAAAGATCATTCCAGAGAGCCAGGGGGACTGATTCAGTACCGTTTGTGACAGGGAATCTTGCTGTACATGCTTTTTGCTTTAGATGTCAACAATAAAAGAGTTTATTTTAAAAACATGCATGCATCATACATAAATAGATACAACACTAATGAGAAACCACAAGGTGGAATTCTCCTTTCCCCCTGCACAACTTTTAAAGATGCAGAAGACCTCTTGGGGGCCGGCTTGGCAACCAAGTCTCAGGCCATGAACCTGGCAACCCTAATTCCTATTCATGGCTACTCAGAAGTAAGTCCCGCTGAATTCAATGGGGCTTACTGCCAGCTGAACCTGGAGGAGTAACTCATACAGTCCAGGATGCAAAGAATAAAATACGAACAGGGTGCTATGTGGGGTGGACTGAATGAACAGCATACGTTGGCAAACCACGCTGCTGTTCTCAGTACACTATCTCTCAAGACATTGCGATCTGACCAGTGGAAAAACAGGATGTGGTTAACTTTATGGCTGTAAACGATACTGACATCTGTAGTGGTTAAATAACTGCCTGCATATTGCCACGTAGATAATGCTGTTGTACTATGTATGTACGTGATGTTATACAATAGTTAAAGGTCATAGGCTGTTTATGGAGAGAAAATAATCCACGCCTCCAAGCGGAGGTAAAATAAAAGCGGAGACGAGAATTACGAGGGGGGCTCCGAAATTGAACTCTGGTCTCACCGTGTCTCACTGTGTCGTGATATCTACATCTGGTGACCCCGACGTGATTCAGAACAAACACCCTCGTACCCACTGGCAGGATCAGCCAACGGTGCACCTCAGCGTACAGCTCCCATTCGTGAGTATGGGGGGGGAATTGTCAGCTCAGCAGAAGGTTCATGCACAAGAGCTACAAAAAATTTTAAAACAGGATACCTCAGCTTTTATAAGTCGTTCTCACATTGAATCATTGTTAAAAACAATTCAATGTCAATGTCCATGGTATCCAGAGCAAGGATCACTACGTCAGTCAGATTGGATAAAGATAGGGAGAAAATTACATGAAGAACCAAGAGCACCTATTCACCATCTCTTATTATGGCAAAAGTGTGCTGAGGCCATTAGTCATTTAGGGATAAAAGAGACATCGCTGTTTGCCAATTCTGACCAGAAAACTCCTCTTTATCCCCAACTTTCTTTACCTACACCTGAAAAGGATATTGAGAAATTTGTAAATGCTCCTCCATATAGCCCTCCAGTCCAACAAGAACAGGTTACTGGGAAGGTTAAAGCAGCCATAGCTCAGGCTGCAGCCTCAGGATTATTATCTATGGAAGAAATGGGAGACTGGGAGGGTACAATTTCAGCTTTTCCCGTTACATATCAGCCAGATCCTAATAATGCTAATAATCGCATAGCAACTTGGACAGCTCTTCCGTTTTCTGTTATTAGAGAAATAAATAAGGCAGTAAGAGAATATGGGATTACGGCTAATTATGTACAAGGGATGTTGGAAGGAGTAGCTACTGGATATAACATGATCCCTCAAGATTGGAAGGATCTCTTTAGGATGATTTTGACTCCTTCGCAATATGTAGTTTGGGACCAAGAATTTAGACATGCTGCTATAGCAGCTGGGGATGCTAATATCATTCCCGAGCAAATTTATGGGTCAGGTAATTTTGCTACCATAGCACAACAAGGGGTATTGCCTGAAGCCGCATTTCATCGAACTGCTGAGTGTATACAGAAAGCATTTAAAAAGGTGCCTGCTGGGAAAGAACCCTTACGTTCTTTTACGAATGTACGGCAGCAAGCAACAGAGCCCTATTTTCAGTTTGTTGACCGTTTGAAAGAGGCTCTGACACGGCAGGTTGATAACCCTCAGGCACAAGGGGAATTATTGTTAAAATTAGCTTACGAGAATTCTAACACAGACTGTAAAAAGATTTTGAAAAACATTATTCATAGACCGCAATATGAATTGGGAGACATGATTCAAGCTTGTGCAGAGGTAGGTACACATGTTCATGCCATGACATTGTTAGCTGGGGCATTAAGACAGGGTAACAAACCTACAGGCAATTGTTTTAATTGTCAAAAGCCTGGTCATTTCAGAAGGGAATGTCGGGCTCCTGGCGGAGGAGCATTTAAAGGTGGGGGCACTGTTACAAACCGGCCAAAGAAAATCTGTCCGAAATGTAAAAAGGGTTATCATTGGGCTAATCAGTGTCGTTCAGCTCCCACTACCAATACCAATGTGTCTTCCCGTCCTATTGAGGGAAACTGAACTTGGGGCAGGCTTCCAGCCCCGAATCTCAAGGAAGTGTACCCACCCCTGCTACTCAAGGAAGCGCTGGAATTGATTTAATACATGCAGAGTCAAAAGATGTTCCTTTGCCTGGAGCAGTTCTTTTAATGCCTACCACACTCACTGGCCCTTTACCAGAAGGCACCGTAGGCCTTGTACTACCGCGATCCTCTGCTTCCAAGAATAATATAATGGTGGTACCTGGTGTTATTGATTCTGATTATCAGGGAATTATTTATATTCAGTATTGGAGTCACCTTCCCCTTCAGTTGAAGAAGGGAGATTCTTTTGCGCAACTATTGTTATTGCCATATCGTCTTTTCACATCGAACACTTCCTCCCAAAAACGTACTGGTGGATTCGGATCTACAAGGACGAAATCGCCGAGTGTGAGTATTTCAGGTAATCCTTTCCATCCACAGGTAGCTGCAGTACTGGCAGAAGTGACCAGGGAGAAACCGGTTCGTAAGTATTGTTTAAACAATGTTATTTTTGAAGGTATTATAGATTCTGGGGCAGATGTCACAGTAATTGCTGAACATAACTGGCCATCCTCTTGGCCAGTAGAAGTGGCCCCTTCTGTGTGGGGAGTGGGCGGAGCTCAGGATTCAAAACGGAGTAAGGATTGGATACAAGTTGTTGCTCTTGATGGTGATCGTATAGCCCACATTCGCCCTTGTATTTTGGACATTTCAGTAAATCTGTGGGGAAGGGATTTACTGGAGCAATTCCAGACCACCATTGTTATTAATGATTAGCCAACAAAAGGCAGCTCTTCCTTTACAATGGAAGACAGACATACCCATTTGGGTAGAACAATGGCCCTTACCCAAAGAAAAATTAGAAGCTCTGCACCAACTGGTAAAGGAGCAACTGGAAGCTGATCATATAGCAGAAAGTAATAGCCCTTATAACACCCCAGTGTTTGTGATTAAAAAGAAATCTGGAAAGTGGAGGCTCTTACATGATTTACGAGAAATAAATAAATTAATTGTGCCCATGGGTCCGCTACAATGTGGGACGCCTAATCCAAATTTAATTCCATCTTACTGCCCAGGAAGCCTCTGCCATTATTCAACAATGTCCCCAATGCACACAGTTAACTCTATCCCCAGAACCAGGAGTGAACCCACGAGGTCTCATAGTTAACCAGTTGTGGCAAATGGATGTTACACATTTTCCTACTTTCTCCCCATGGAAGTATTTGCATGTTACAGTAGATACATATTCCGGATACATATGGGTAACTCCTCAGAAAGGGGAAAAAACTAAGAATGTTATTAATCATGTCATTCGTTCTATTGCCATCATGGGCCAACCTCAGACGATAAAAACTGATAATGGTCCTGCATATGTTTCACAGCAATTTGCACAGTTTTGCACTAAGTGGTCCATTACACATTTGTTTGGTATTCCTTATAATTCTACAGGTCAAGCTGTCGTCGAACGTACCAATCGTACCCTTAAAGAGCATTTGCTTAAACAAAAACAAAAAGGAGGAGTACCACTGGGATTGGCCACCAAAGAGGAGTGGCTGGCACAAGTGTTGTTTACCATTAATCATTTAAATTTGTCTCAATCTCCCAATACTCATTTTTCCTTTTCTACTCGAGCGCAGCGGCATTTTCAGCAGTCGGAGTCTCTACCTGCCCCGCGGGTGCAGTTTCGGCAACTACCAAATCCAGAGTGGAAAGGCCCAGTTCCGCTTATAACGTGGGGTCGAGGTTACGCGGCTGTGTCTACGCCTGACGGTCCTGTGTGGGTACCTGCTAGGTGTATCCGGCCCTGGAAAGACGATGTCCTGGCACGATAATCTTAAGAATCCCATCCCTAATTTTTCTCTGCAACTTCAGGATACTGGGATGTCTTCCAGGAAGCGTGGTCGGAATGTTCCGCAACCTCCCGTGACTTGGGGCCAAATAAAGAACTTAGCAACACAAGCAGAAAAAGCAATGGAACAAGCCGGGGTGGACAAGACAACTGAGAATACCATTCTTGCTTTAATTGCGTCTTTAAATACAAATTCTATTTTTGTACTTTGCATTTGTTGGATTTTAGGAAGCGCCGGGGCTGACAGGTTGGGGCAGGAGTTGGGGATGCGGTTTCAACACAATATCTGGGTTCAGTTAGCAAGAATGACAAATGTGAGTGACTTTTGCATGACTGAACATGTACAGGAAATGGGTATGTTGGGAACATGTTTAATACCCGTATGCAAAGCACCTGGGGATATTGGGAACATTACAGGACTTGGGCGGTTCATGAATACTTCAGAGATTAAATATCATACTGTTTCGAATTGGGGAACTCCAACCTTCCAGCTGCCTGTTAATGCTTTTCAATTATTTACATCACATGTTGCAAATTCCATTAATAATACGTGTGCTCGGATGGTTAATTGTAGTCGACATAAGGTGCAGAAGGGATGTCTAAAGGTTGGGAGACCCACATGGAATTGTACACAGCACACTAACATATCCAGTATGTACGGACACATTCCTTTACCAGGTGGATGGTTTTGGACATGTGGAGAAACCACTTTTAATTATGTTCCCGCTAATATTTCTGATACCATCTGTTGCCTGAGTCGACTGGTTCCCATTTTCCTTCATAAAAGGGAGTTGCTAGCCCAACGTAGGAAAAGAGAAGCTGTTGCCATGCCGGCTGATTGTAATGACAAGGTGGAATTGCTTAATAAAGCAGAAAGTGTATCACTAGCCATCTCCCTTGTTGGACTTCCTGCATTGGCAGTAAGTAACAGCAATCAATTACATAAATTAGCCTGTAATTATGTTAAGATGATAAATGCCACCTCTCGAGCCATTGCTTTGTTAAATGAAGAGCAGGGTATATTAAGACAAGCTATCTTGGATAATCGTGCAGCTATAGATTACCTGCTATTACAACATCAGTTGGGGTGCGAAACTATAAAGAATATGTGCTGTTTTAATTTAACTGACAACAGTTTTGAAATCAGAACACAGGTAAAAAACTTGAAGGATCTAGCTAATAACATTTTGCAGGACGCCCCTACAACTTGGTGGCAGTGGCTTTGGAGTTGGCTGCCCACTGGATGGCTAAGTCAGATTCTTAGATATGCTATTCTTTTACTCATTTTAAGTATAGGCTTATGCTGTTTTTTACAATACCTTTTCCAGACGTGTACACCTGTTGCTCCGCGACCATTACATAGTAATTACTTTTTGCTAAAAAATAAAAAAGGGGGAGATGTGGGGTGGACTGAATGAACAGCATACGTTGGCAAACCACGCTGCTGTTCTCAGTACACTATCTCTCAAGACATTGCGATCTGACCAGTGGAAAAACAGGATGTGGTTAACTTTATGGCTGTAAACGATACTGACATCTGTAGTGGTTAAATAACTGCCTGCATATTGCCACGTAGATAATGCTGTTGTACTATGTATGTACGTGATGTTATACAATAGTTAAAGGTCATAGGCTGTTTATGGAGAGAAAATAATCCACGCCTCCAAGCGGAGGTAAAATAAAAGCGGAGACGAGAATTACGAGGGGGGCTCCGAAATTGAACTCTGGTCTCACCGTGTCTCACTGTGTCGTGATATCTACAGTGCTAAACTGTCCTTCCCTTGCACCTGAATGATGGAAATGAGGCTGGATTACAAGTGTATACTAGGGCTGTGAATGGACACCCTTCCCCAGTTTGATTTGTGGCTCCAGTTTGTAAATACAGATCAGGCCCAACCTGTTCCAGACAGATTCAGATCTGATCCGACCCAATCCTGATCTGAATTTGGATCACCATCTGGATATTACAAATCTCCAGAAAACTCATTGACTTACATTGTAAAATCAAAACAGCCAGAACTTTCTTGTTTTGTTTTTTAACCTTGAGACATGAAATTTGGAGATATGGTAGCTGCTATATAGGGGATTAAACCTGTCATGCTGCAGGTAGATAGCTCCAGGTGTGTTCATGCTAGCCACCTATGAATTATAGAGTGTTTTAAAATTAAAATTAATTTCCCCACACACACAGGAACATGAACTTTGGTGCCATGGTATTCCCCGTAGAGGGATTCAAGCCTGACAAATTTCAGGGATGTAGCTCCAAGGGTCTTCATGCTAGCCACCTTGGAATTTTAAGACTATAAGTGCTCAGTTATGCCACTTTTCATGCTCCTGTGCTTACACTGTTCCTTTCTTCAAGATTTTGAAAAAGAGAGAGCATTTTTTTAAAAAAGTAGGTTGGCAATAATAGACATGTGCTGGTAGCATCAGGATGGCATGGGCTGGCAGCACCATGGAGATAATATGCACACAGGGACATGAAATTTGGGGACATGGAAGCCCCTATAGAGGGGATTAACCCTGCCAAATTTCAGGTGGGTAACTCCAGGGGGTTTCATGTAGCCACCTTTAAAAATTTGCTTTTTCCAAGAATGTTTTTAAAAGACTCTGTCATATAGGAGGCAGATTGCTAACCACAGGGAAAAATAAAAATACTATTTAATATTAATAATATTCATTCCAGTTAAGAATTGGAAATAATGATAACAATTCTTAACTCAAAATGCTAGCTAATATGTCCACAAGGTCTGGTGCCTGGCTAATAACAATAATAATACTGAATTCAGAAAGCTGTGGCTAAAAATGCCCACAAGGTTTAATAATAATTCTTAGCAATGATAATATAATGAAATAAAAAATAACACACACAACTAACTTTTTTTTTTAAAAAAACATGTAAATAAGGATTGGACTGGGATTGACTGGGAAAGAACAGAAAACATATACAACAAATGCCACCCAACCCTCACCAAACATTTCTTAGAGACAGAACCTACAAAAGATGTCTCCATTTTAAAACTTTACCCTTCCAGTTACTGTGATTGGAGAGAGTTGGGTGGGGTGATAGCATTTTAGTCTTTCTCCCTCTCTCCCCACGGTGTTCTCTTTATATGGTGGTGTAATTGGTCTGTTTCAGAGACACCCCATCCGGGTTCATTAGAGACTGTTTTGAGCTACAGATTTAGATTGTATGCCTTTTGGGGCAGGGACTTGTTTTTATTGTTTTAATTTACGTATAATGCCATGTGTATCTGATGGTGCTATATAAATAAATGATAATAACAGACCTATAGAAATTTATAGATGCTTCAACTTTATCTGAACAGGATACAAATCAGCCCAAGTCAGCCCAATTCGGTTTGTGATTTGTACAAATCCAGTGCACAACATTAATTTGTACTGAACAGTTAAATCAAGCTAGTGAGAGAGGCTGCAGTCCTAACCCCATTTACTTGGCAGTAGACCTCACTGAATTCAATGGGACTTTTAAGTAGACATGCTTAAAATTGCACCCATAGATTGTTTTATGATGGGCTACTTCATTAATTTTGTCTTTAAGGTGCACAATGTGCATCTTTGTTGTTTTTGTGCAAAAGACTAACAGGGCTCCCTTTCTAGAAATTCATTAACTTTGAAAGGGAATACACAAGGAAGATAATGCTTGTTGATGGCTGGATGCGTGTGTCTATTGTGTGCTATGATATACATAAAAAAAAACCCCATATATTTATGTATCATCATCAGACAACAGAAAAAAGACTTGTGCAAAATTAAATAATTGCAGCAGAATGGAAAAGACCAGATGAAAATGTGAATGAGTGTCGGAACAAACTGATGCATATTTATGTATATCTCTAGTGGTGATATGGAGTTTGAAGTGTTGGAAGACTCATCCTGCATTATGGAGAGGGTCATCATAATCCATGGAGTTTGTTTCTTGCCAGGCTTGGGCAAACTACCTCAACACCCATAACTGCCATAACTTGATTCTGTATATTTACTGAATGCTCCAATTGGAAGAGATTGGCAGGCATGACAGGAGAATGATTTTCCACCAAAGGAGCACTACTACCAAACAGGCTTTATTCCAATATTGCTTCTGATGGCATGCTAGCTTCCATTTCATGTCCTTAATTCATCAAATGACCTGGGAAAGGCATTCATATGGAAGCAAGTATTCCTTGATGTGTACACTATCCAAGATAGTGTGAAGTTCCAGGACAATGTAATGGCTATTTTATTATGCATGTCACAGAAGACACATTGTTTTTCCAGCAGTGAATTAATATGAATAATCCATGGGATGTTTGTTTATGTTAGAGATGCACAACACAAGTATCCTTTTGTTCACCCAGGAGGAGTTCACTCATTTATGTATGCTTCAAGTGAGAATGCACAAGGGGCATTTGGGCACACATAGCCACCACCACCTCCTTCCAGGGCCGGCATCAGGCATGACTGGATCCTTGGGCACCAGCCAGTCTCAGGTCCACAGTGCCTACCCACACCTACCTTTCCTACTGTGGTAAATGCTGGCCATGCTGCGTGCGTATGCCTGCCATCAACCAAGATGGTGGCCGAGGCATCAGCCCCTTAGGGAAGCCTCAGCCACAATCTTGGTTGATGGTAGGCATGTGTGCAGTGTGGCCAGTGTTCACCCCAATGGGAGAGGTAGGTGGGGCACTGAGGTGGGCATCACGGGCCTGCATGGTTGTAGGCGGGTGCCTGGAAGCTCCCTCTCTGTGATCCATGGCAGGATTGGGTGCTATTGCTGCCACAGATCATGGAATGGGAGTGCTACCCACCCATCCTAAGGAGAGGCCCTTGGCCAAGGCCCAACCTGGCCACCCACTGGCACCGGCACTGCCCCCTTCTTATGTACCACCAAGTATCCAACACAAATAGCCAGTGCAGGAGCAAGGGAGGCTGTACTGGCTGCTCCAGCTCCACAGCAGGGTATGTTTTCCTCCGGAGGAGGGGGCTAAGCCTACAGTGCCAGCATCCCTGGCAGGAAATTGATGCTATTTGCAATTTGACAATTTCTGCCAACTGAGTATAAATTGATGCAAATAGCATCCCCTGGGTCACTGGGTTTTGTCCTCTATGCAAAAACATGGTCTGCAATGGGCCCTGCCACATCTGGATGTGCTCACAAGTGAAACTGAAGAAGGAGACACTTCTATGAGCTCCCATTTTCCATTAGTCATAACATCCCTAGTTAATTGTACTAAGTGCTTGGTTTAGAAAACAGAATCAGAAAAGGCAATTACATTTCATTCATAGCAAACAATCCTTCTCTCAGGAATTCTTTGTGCAAATATAAAAAACATGTCATTATATATGAGTTGATATTTTTAACCTCCTTTTTTACAATATGGAATGCAAAATACAATTACATGAACAATTCACAATAGAAACAGGTGCATCGGTAGCAATATTTAAACTGTATTAGGAAGGATAGGTGTTCATCTAATATCAATCAACAGCTGTGAAGCAATTGCCCTTTTAAAATTTAGTTATAAAATTGCTGGCGAAGAAAATATTAAGGCAACTCTATTACACTGTTTGCTAATTTAATAGCTGGATCACTAGCAGATGCTCAGCAAAGCACATCTTTCATTGATAACTTTTCTTTCATTTTTTTCTCCTAAAGCAAAACGGCAGAAGTGGCCAGAGAATCATGTACGTTATTATTTTCTGTAAAATGTGAACATGTGTTTATCTTATAAAATTACTAAGATATTAGGACAACATAGTTTTTAGAGAAATCTAAAAGTTAAAATATAGCATATACCGAACTGTGTACTTGCATATTGATATTTCACTGCTAACTGGGGGGGGGGGGGGTTGCGTTTATTTCACAATGAATGGAAAACTGAACCACATGTGACTCATTCAGTTGAATTGTTATCCATTCAGAAATGAATGCACAGAGGTACAAATGGGTATGACTCCCATTCATGCTCACTCATATCATTCAGAGAGTGGGAAAGCTTACCACTTCCATAGCAGAGGTAGCTCAGGGTTACCATTTTATTTTCCTTGAATACCCTCAAAACTTTGTTTCACTATAGGGGTGTTCGCATGTTACATTCTATGAGTATATCATCTGTGTACACAATCGTTTATTTATATTTATTTACTTTTCTCTCCTGGACATAGAAGGCACTTTATACATTCACAGAATCAAGTGGTGGTAAACCCGTCCCTGGATTGCTCCCTCCAGGATGTAGGTGAGATCACATCCTTGCAGGGCTGGCCCTACCATTAGGGAGAGCGAGGTAGCCGCCTCAGGCAGCCGATTCTGGATGTCAAGAAAGGGCAACAACTTGATCATTGTTTTATTATTTGTGGTTTTTTACTACCAAGCAGTGAAGTGTTTGTGAGATTTTTCTGTCGAAACTAAACTTGATATTCAGACAGCGAGAAATGGCTAGCAATGACTCAACAAGGACTGGACCGCTTTCAAGTCAATCCTGACTTATGGCGACCCTATGAATAGAGTTTTCATGGTAAGCGGTATTCAGAGGTGGTTTACCATTGCCTCCCTCAGAGGCTGAGAGGCAGTGACTGGCCCAAGGTCACCCAGTGAGCTTCATGGCTGTGTGGGGATTTGAACCCTGGCCTCCCAGGTTGTGGTCCAACACTCTAACCACCACACCATCCTGGCTCTCAGACAAGCTCATTTAGAATTATTTGGCATAAACACCTAGGCTGAGGGGGGCAGACTTCATGCTTGCAGGATCTACTTTGGTTTTTTTATCAGAATCCCAAAATCCAAAACTGTAGTCAAGTGCAATTTTGAGAATTGTTATTTAATTTTGAGAATTGTATTATTTTATTGATTTATTATGTTCTATTGATGTATTGTTGTGTTTGTGTTTTTTGTAAGCCACCTTGAGGGCCTTTTGGCCATAAGGCAGGGTATAAATTTAATAAATAATAAATAAAGTCAAAGTGTAACAAATTACTCTGTCATTCCCTATGATAAGCATTTCTTTTCCTGAAAATGGGAATGGACTGCCTTCAAGTCAATCCCGACTTACAGCGACCCTGTGAATAGGGTTTTCACGGTAAGCGTTATTCAGAGGGAGTTTAACATTGCCTCCCTCTGAGGCTAGTCCTCCCCAGCTGGCTAGGGCCTGCTCAGCCTGCCACAGCTGCACAAGCCAGCCCCTTCCTTGTCCGCAACTGCAGCTGGGGGCAACTGGGTTCCTTGGGACTATGATCTTTAACTGGCCCTTGACACCCAGGAGACACGAGCGGGGATTTGAACTCACAGACTCTGGACTCCCAGCCAGGCTCTCCTCCCCACTGTGCTACACCAGCTTATTTCTTTTCCTAAAAGGAGCTTATTTACAGTATACATGAGCAAGTGAGATTGTATGGTACTTATAAGTGAAAAGGCAATTTTCACCACTGGTAACTTATATTATAAATAAAATAAATTTATTTATTTAAAGTATTCATAATCCTTCCTTCACCCAAAGGTCCCAGGGTGGCCATACATAGACGGCAAGATCAAAATTAAAACAATGTTAAGTGGAACAATTAAGTGGAATACAAAAATGAAAAAGCCCAACATACAATCACAGATTGAGAAAAACAAAGCAGCAGAACAAACAGGCACTCTGATTTCCCCAACATGTCTCACCCCTCCCCAAAGGCCTGAGCAAATAGTAGACAGTCAGTTTCCTTTAATATTTTATAGAGAGAGTATGGAAATAGAAATGATTCAGTGTGCTTACTTCCTTTTAAGCCACGTGAGCATAGCCTGTCATTAACAGGAACAATCTCTTTAAGGACTGCTGTGTTGTTTAGAATGGTGTAGAAGTAAATGTTCTTGCCGGCTCTGTGGCCTTTGTTACACAATTGATGCTATTATGGAGGGTTGCTTCTGGGTATTAGATTTACAGTTCCCATGGCTACTCGTGAGGAAGAAAAACTCAATAACTCCTCCTCTTGACTCCGTATCTTTTAGCACCCCAGTTTCCTAGAGTCTAATTTTTAGTTTCAATTTCCTATGTTTAGAGTGTATTGCACAACTCGGGAAGGCAGCGAAGATTACAAATAGAAGAGTTCCTACCTCTCTCTCTCTCTCCCCGAAGTTCATCAAAAGATTAGCAGTCTCAAGGAATTTTGAGTATTCAAGCTAGGGTCCTTGAAGTCATTAGTAAAGTAAAATCTCTAGTATAGAGTTTGGGGAACAGTTTGGAGGTTGTTTGAAGTCTTTTGGAAGCTGTTGTTTAGATACCCAGAAGCATTATTAGTTTGCTGATAAAGTTAAAGGATAGAAGAGAGATAGCAGCAGGCTTCTCCCTCAGGCAGCCATCTTCTCCCCCGAGATACAGAAGCAACCCTTAAACGAACAGATACAGTAATATGGTTTGCACTAGAAAGGGATATAGAGATCAAGGAATCTCCCTTGAAAGGGGGTTGTCCCCACCTTCTAATAAAGTAAAGCAATTGAAAATTACCCATTACTTCCCATTGAATTTGGAGAATTTGGAGAAGGGAAAAAAAGGGACGGAAGGAGATAAAGAGGAAAGGAGCATAAAAGGACCTGATATCAGTTCCAAGCACCCAAAAAAAGGCAACTCTGGATTGGTCGCTGGACACAAAGAGAACCCTTTACTTTGGAGAGGAAGAGGATCTCCCCCGAAATAACCTTGCTCTTGAACTAGAGCTAGCAGAAAATCAGAATAACCAACAGACATCTAAAATGAGAGATAAAATGACAGATAATTCTGTATACATGGTTAATGCGACTAAAGAGATGCAGGGTGGCTCACTCAGATGCCAAGGCTTCTGAACCTCTCTCAGACAAGGCTAAAAGTTTTGATAGCCAACATTTTTTTGAAATATTTTCAATAAACTCCTGACTTTGTGTAATCTCGAGAGAGATTATTTGTATTAAAAAAATTCTAACTGAATCAAATAGACTGCTGACAACGGTAGCCGAGGAATTTAAGAAAATAAATGCTTTTTGTGAGACCAAATCAAGTCCAAGCAATCAACCTATAGACATTGCGCAAATTCCAAAAGCTAGGAGGGGTATCCGCAGACCTAATAAGAACACTAATGAGAAAAAGAGTAAAAACATTAAGAACTTCAAGCCTAAGGCCAAGAAAATGAATTATAACAACCTTTTAAAAATATTAACATCTATATTGAAAATCAGGGAAAACTTAGGTAATAGTTCTTCTAATCAGCAAATTAACCCGAAGAAACGGATAAGTGAACAACAGGGCATCCTACCAACAAATTTACCAACGGATGCTTACCTTTTCTCCACAGGGATTCAAGAGCCCCAAGAACAGGAAATACAATCAATTCAAGTGAATAACCGGACACGGCAATTAAAAAAGGAACAGTTTTGGAACCTGAAACTCATGCCACATAAGGTAGTGTTACTAAACTGCCCTACTGCAAAGTTCCTTAGTACGCAACTGGCCCGGAAACACTACATTATTAATCTCCTGCAATCGATTATACTAGGACTTGTAAAGAGTTTGGACCTGTATAACGTGGAATACCTATATAGCAGCAGCACAAAAGCTAAGATGCTCTTGACTTTCAGAAATACATATAAAGCTAAGATTTTTCATGCAAATGGACAGGCCTTACATGGGATGGGAATTGAGATGCAAAGATATTTCATGAATACAGCTGAACCCCAACCCTTGCTGTGGTTAACACGGATTTCGTGCCCGGTGCAGCTATCTAAACTCCCTACTACAAATAAAAATAAGACAAAAATACTAAATAAAGATACAATACCAACAGCACATATGGAAATGAAGAACGTGCCTCCCGTTTGTGCTGCTTCCATACCGCTAAAGAACAATACAGAGACTGGCGTGGCCACTTCCAACACTCCTTTTCTATCTCATACCACAAATTTGACAGACAAATGAAAGATAAAAACCTTAAATAAAGATCTAATACCGACACCACAAATGGAAATAAAGAATGCACCTTCTGCCTGTGAAATGCCCATATCGCCACAGAGTAATGCCGCCCTTAACGTTTCTCCTCTACTCTATACTTCATCTCCGTTAGATCAGAGCATTAAAGTAAATAACAACAAATAATCTTTTAGCTTCTATATAGAAGAAGAGGAGAATCTCATTACTACGTACAGTGTGTTATCAGAGACGGCACAACGGGATATTATTTGTCGACTGCAGAAACTGGTTGTATATTTACAGGCCAGGGGGATACAAGTGGATCTGGCTACCTTTAGCAATAGTCCACACCCGAAGGACTCTGGACGTATACAAGCAGATCGGGCACAGCAGACTAACTTAGCTATATTAAAGGCAATTCCTTCTTGCCAGCGCCCCTCTACTGAGGCTCTATGAGTAAACAGCATAAGGTCATATGATCCTCCTCAGAAGACTATTCTAAATACATGTTCTGTTCAATCGTGGACAGACGTTAGATATCTGGATAAGGAAGAAGAAGGTTTGCCTCCCAAACGACAAATTTTGTCGAGACGTCATTTCCCCATGGCGATAGTCTCTAACGTCAGCAGACCGGCAATCACCTGCGAGGCGATAATTCATTCACCAGCTGATAACAGTCTATTACACAATCCCATGGTATCCAACCAATTAATTAAGGGGAGTATTGCTCGTCTACACCAAAGTGTATTCTGACAAAATAAGAGCCCCCACAAACACAAACTTTCACTTATATCATGGAATATTGCAGGATGGAGGGGTAAGTTACAAGATTGGATGTTCTTGGATTATATAAGTAAACTTGACCTTATTTTGATGCAAGAAACCTGGACCACAGAGCCTGCGGAGCTGAGGGATTTTCCCTCATATTCGTTGAAGGCTTCGCCAAGCACCACCAGTGGAAGATCTAGAAGTGGCCTCACAGTGCTGGTTTCGACTGCACTAAATGTTACAATGAACTCTTTAAATTATCTTCCTGAAATTGCAATGTTGCTACTGCTAGTACTAAATCAAGTTCGACTTATTCTTGTAAATGTTTACATTCCACCTCAACGGCAAAAGCACAAAGTGATAAGTAATATACATAAGCTTGAGTTCTTTATTCATAAACAGATACAAGAGTGTCCGGATGCGGTATTGATACTAGCAGGAGATTTTAATGCTAGACTCGGAATAAATGATGAAGCCTTATATGAGCATTTTTGTGAAATCCTGCCTTCGTTTGATGTTGCCGCTAGTCTTGCAGAGAGACAGTCAAAGGATCCAGGCTGTAATTTTGCTGGCCTATGCTTACATCGCATGCTCTATAGCCTTAATCTGAGCATCCTGAATGGTTTGACAGTGGGTGATAGGAGTGGCGAATTCACCTTCCTTGCTGGTCCAGGTGCCTCGGTAATAGATCTTGTGATTGTGTCATCTCTTTTCTTTAGCTCGGTGGACAACTGCCAGGTTGAGAATAGCATAGAAAGTGATCATCTCCCTGTACTTGTAAACTTTTTCTGTGGCAATCAGGGCCTTAAGACGGAATGGCGTCCTGGCCCGGACATTTTTCCATCAAATAAATCAGTTTGGGCTAAATGGACTCCTAAACTTGAGACAACGGCTAAGGAAACCTTGCACTCAGATATAAATGGCTCTCTTCGACAAAAAATAATAACAGAAGAGACTCAGGGGCTGAATATAATCGCACTCTTCCATGAATTTTTTATAGATCTACAAAAGAACCTTAATTCTACAGCCAAGGCATTAATTAATATTGGTCCTTTAAAATGCCCTTCACACCCCTGGTTTGACCATGAGTGTTATGCTGTGAGATCTCTTTTAGTGGAAGAGTACAAAAGATATAGGACCTTACAGCTCACCGTGATCCCACAGAAATATATGGCCCTGAAGATACAAATTGCTGATTAAAAAGAAGAAACTTGCCCAAGTAGAACTTTGGAAAACTTTGATACAGGCCTCAAAAAGCGAGAATATGACCACCTTTTGGCCACTTGTTAATAAAGGATGGGCCACTAAAACGCCAATACCGGAATATCCTATCTCCGTGCAAACATGGGAGACATACTTCTATAGTATCTATACAAGAGGGCCAGATTGCGAGCCCCCTCCTAGGATCCACCTGAAAGATGTGCCAGATTGGCCTCCCATTTCCTCAAAGGAAATAACTTCATTAATAGCACGGTGGAAAGAGGGCAAGGCCTCAGGGCCAGATAACATACCACCGGAAATATTCAAGCAATACTCAGAGTGGTGGGCACCTGTCCTAGCTGCCTTATTTAAGGCAATTGACCATATGGCTGAAATTCCAGAAGACTGGGGCCTGGCTACTGTTGTACCAATATTCAAACATGGAGCACGCTCTGACCCCGCTAATTATAGGCCAATCAGTCTTTTGAATACAATCAGTAAACTATATGCTCTACATCTTCTGGATAAACTCTAGACTTGGTTGGCTCAAGAGAATATCCTGGCTGACGAACAAGCGGGGTTTAGAAGAGAACGCTCCACAATAGATCACCTACTAGTTATTCATCACCTGGTGGAGAAATATACATAAAAGAAGGGAAGATCGCTTTATGTGGCCTTCATCGATTTCAAAAGTGCTTTTGACTCTATACCTAGAAACAAATTGTGGGGAAAACTGGAGTTAACGAATACGGATAGGTGCTTTCTAGTATTGATACAATCATTGCACGAAAACACAGAATACAAGTCAGATGTGATAATAAAGCTCATCTGTCCAAACCAATTCCTTCATATACGGGAGTTAAGCAGGGATGTGTGTTAGCTCCTTCTCTATTTAATATGTATGTTAACTCCCTGGTTGGATCCTTGGCGTGAATCGTATCTCAACCTCCTTCTCTGGCTAACAGATTGATTTCAATATTACTCTACGCTGATGATGCAGTTCTACTAACGTTAACGTGCAATGGATTATGTCACCTGCTGCGCACACTTGGCAGAGCATTATGCCAAGGACGACTTAATTGTTAATTATGACAAAACCAAAGTTCTGGTGTTTTCCAAAAGCAAGACAACTAATAATTGGCAACTGAATGGACGGAAAATTGAGCTGGTCCCATCTTTTAGATACCAGGAGGTGATTTTTCAAGCCTCGGGCTCCCTGCGTCTCCATGTAAAGAATACTATGTTGGCCGCGAGTAGGACCATTAAAGCACTTCCATCCTTTTTCTATACGAAAAGTGGCCAACATATCCCTTCCTCCATCCAAGTGTTTGAGGCGAAGGTCATTGCACAAATGTTGTATGCCCCACAGATCCTGACCTTCCTAAAGGCAGCCCCATTTGAAACTATACAGACCAAATTCTTGAGGGCTGTCCTTGGGATTCCCCCATGTGTTCCAAATGCGATGGTTAGAATGGAAGTAGGCCTCCCTTCAATTGAAGTACGTATTTGGAAACTCAAGTTAAAGCTATGGCTAAAATTGCAATTCTTACCCGTTGATCTGGCGCCTCTAGTTCTACACGACACCTATATCTCGACCTGGCATAAGTCAATAATCAAGGAAGTGTCCTTGGTTGGCTTTTCGCCGGTTAATATCTCTAACCTAGGATTCGACAACGCATGGTCAAGCCTGTCCCAACATATAATGGACACAGAACTGCAAGCACACATCGCAGTGACAACCACTAAATCTGATGCTATTTCTTGTGTTGGGGGTTTTACCCCTGCACAATATTTCACCACCTTGCCTTCTGCTAGGCACAGGAAAGCTTTCACTATGGCAAGATTCAATGTGATGCTGTCAGTCTTACGTAAGGGTAGGTTCCAGGGGATTCCACATTCAGAAAAGTTGTGCCCATGCAGAAATGGAGAGATCGAGACAATATCTCATGTTCTATTATATTGTCCTTTCTACCAAGATATCCGAACAGTAAGCATCAATCCTATCATCCATCTGATACCTGGCCGTGATGCATTATATTATACAAGATACTTATTGTGAGATCACTATCCACAGGTTACATATGCTGTAGCTAAATTTTGTTCCTCGGCTATCATAATATGCAGAATGCAGCCTAGTTAAACCCCACACAAAAATTGGCAGATGGTTTTATTTTGTATATGTATGGTTTTAAATTTTATGATGCTTTGTATTGGCCTTTGGCTGCAATAAATGTTATTATTATTATTATGCTACTATGGAGGCACTTGGGATACCAAGATTTATGGACCGTCTTATTCCCATGGATATCCTTTGTAGGATAGTCAGGAGGATAAATGAGAAAATTCCCCATGGATCCTTGTGCCTGAGATGCTCCTCCACATGTTCAGAATGGGATTCCAGCCAAACAGAAGGTGGCTATAATTCTCATGGTTCTTGATGACCCAATTGTGACATCAGGGTCTATGGGCACTACCTTTCCCACTGATCCTTGTGCCCAGGCTGCTGTTGAAGCACCGAAGGTCTAATGGAGGCTCCACAGTGAGGGTTTCCTGTTGCAGTGTCCTCTCACAATCATCAGAAACATTTGGGAGAAAGGGAACGAGTGACAGGGCACCTTTAGACCCCACTGTACTCCCTGTGACAAGTCTGCGAGTATGATGGGGCCTTGCTCAGAATAGGGCCAAGCTTAAATGAACTTCATTTGGGCCCCAGTCAAATTGAGGTGAGTCTTTAACAGTTGTGGGGGAAGCAGAAATTCATCAGGAGAAGCTTTCCCTAACATTACATCTTCATGTTTGACAGGCCTTTAGGGATAGGTTGTTCTACAGTTGTGGCATGGACACCAATGTCTCATGACTAGCGACGGGTGAATCTACCAATTTCAGTTTCCGTTTCTCATTCTTTCCAAACTTAAGTTCCATTCTCCACATTTCCACATTTGTTTGCATTTTTTTTTAAAAAAGTCCTCATGGAAATTCATCAGGATTTTAGTATGAATTTCTCTTAATCTACATGTTTGTATGCCATTTTGCCTAACCTAAACCTTTTTGCAAAGCATATTTTCACTAATATAATGCATTTCTGTATGTTACTTTCATAAACATATACATTTTTATGTACACTTTACCCCCGTATATGTATTTTTGTACACATTACTTGGTTGGAGAACTTTATTACAAAATGCAGAGAAATACAAATTTCAAGAGATGGCTGTGTTTTGGCTCTCAGATTGTTTCAGAAAGTGCAAATTTATCTTTAGGTAGATTCACCTTTACATGTGGACTGAATTTAATTTCTACCCCATCTGTACTCTTTACACCCCTCGGTTGCTCTTGCGAGACTGCCCAGGATTGTGGGTAATCTCGCGAGAGCCAGGTCATAAATGGAAGGGTTCTAACTCCTCCCTCTCGTCGCTGCCTTTGGCGCACTCCACCCTACAATTAGCGCCCCATGCAGAGGCTCAAGGCTTGTCTCTTGGCACAGTTCAAGGATGAGGGATGACAAGAAGTCCCTCAAAGTGGATCTCAAGAGTGGAGTCACTAAACAGAAGAGAAGATGGCCTCTGAAGAATGTGGGACTTCTATGGCCATAAAGGCTATATAGTTCATATTGTATTGCTCCTGCAGGACAATCGGGGGCCAGTGCAGATGCTAGAACACTGATGGAATGCATTCTGTGTCAGCCATCATAGCAACGAGGCAGGCTAGAGTGTATTATATGTAGTCTAGCCTTATTTATTTATTTATTTATTTATTTATTTATTTATTTATTTATTTACTTACTTACTTACTTACGTACTTACTTATTTATTTATTTATTTATTTATTTATTTATTTATTTATTTATTTATTTATTTATTTATTTATTTATATCCCGCCCTTCCTCCCAGTAGGAGCCCAGCCTTATGGTCCTTAAGGCTTGAAATACAGTTGCCAGCTCCTGGTCAGACAGAAATAGTCACACTCTTTTCACAAGATGGAGCTTTGAAAAGACAGACTTTACTCTGGTCACAGTTTAGGCTTCCAGGCTTAGGCTGCAGTAGCCAGTACTCCCAGGTAAGTGCGCATTGGATTGAAGCCTTTGTTTAGGACTTTTAAGATCAGTGTGTAGTGGGATGCATGTGGAAGGCAGGATTTCAGTGTGGGGCAGGGTATGTAAGAAAGGGTTTACATGTGGGGCAGCATATTAAAGTTGGCAGCAGTGAGGGGGGAATTAGGATTCGTTTCACTGGCCAGATCCTGTTCCCTACCCTTCCAGTAGAGGGCAGTCAGGGGTAAGTGAAACTTTTTCAATATCCAGCGAAATTCCTCATATTTCCCCCCCATGCAAGAGCCTCCAAATTTGCCTTGAATTTTGCACAAAGAGAAATGTATTGGCAAATGCTCATGTCACAGTAAGAAATTCATAGATGATGCACAGACATAGCCAGTGAAACATTTCATTAGGTGAAAATCATCATGGGGAAAGAAGATTTGGATTAAGTCCCTCCTGGAAAAAAAAGTGATATGAAATATTATAACACCTGTCCCTTCTGTGTGTATACACCTGCAAACTCAAACCTTAATGCAAATTCAAATATTTGTTTAGTTTTATAAAGAATTTCCGTGCCTAAGCTACTCATCCAGTTGCAAAGCACAGTATAAGCATCTGGAGTAAGGGTGACTGCTGGGAAAAGAACAATCTTCTGAAGCACCACTTTTTCTGTTTTCTTTTTGTCTGTTAGCCTTCTTTTTTTTCCTTTTAAGATTGTCCTTTCACTATTGAGCTCTAAATACAATTCTGCATGATGATGATAAGGCAAAATTGTGCAGACTTACGCTAGATGCAATCACCTGCAGGAAAACAACTTTGCTGTCTCTGGATGATATCCAGCTAAGTCATACTCAAAGTAGATCCACTGAAAACCAATGGACTTAGTAACTTCAGCCCTTTGATTTCAATAGGTTGTATCTAATCTTAGCTATATTCAGAGCAGACACATTGAAATTAATGTAATGATGAACTTAGGTCTGTTAAATGCAGTGGGTCAAACAGTATAACATAGTTGGATATCACTCATATAATGAAATATTTATACTGGGTGAAGGAAATGCTGCTGTCATTACAAGGTCACCTGAATATGTCTGAAGTTAGAGCTATATGTCTGGCAGCAAAAAGGATACACAGAAACTTTTTCTCTAGCTTGGGTTAAAACTGGAGCTGGAAAGGAACGTAATCCCTCCCTCTGTCTCTGCCTCCCCCCACTTGCTTCCAAGCCCCCCTCCTTCATCATCCTTCCCTTTTTCCTGCTCTGGCAGTAGAGGAAAGGAAGAAGAGGGGATCACTCTCTCCCTCCCCTTTCTAATGGCTGTCATGCCCCTGTGGCAGAAGCGGCTAGCCTATGGCCCTTCTGAAGTTGTTTACCTCCAGCTTCTATCAGCACAAGCTAGCATGGTCAATGGTCAGGGATGATGGGAACTGTAGTCCAACAATATCTGGATGGCTATAGGTCCCCCATCATGGTGCTATGGTTTAGTACCAGATGAAAGAAGCACTGGGTAATGTGATTGTCTCACTGCTACTGACCCATGCCAGGAGTGCAGCAAAGAAATTAATGATTTTAGACATATTCAAACCAATACCTTAGGGGTGCGCCAACCCCAAGATTTGCCTTGTATATGCATCTACATTTTTTATAAAGGTCTAATTATGGAGGAAAATGAATCTCTTTTAATTCCCCCACAAAAGTCCGTATACCTGTTTGTCTCATTTGACAGACTTAGTCCACTCCGGAGGGCTCCAGTGCCTGTAAATTTAATCGATTTCAGCCCAAAGGGTGGAAAGTTACCATTTGTAGATTCCCCATTATAGTGAATAGGTAAACACAGACTCATATTATTCTAGGGGTATGGTTGCCAGGTCTCCGGTTTTTGTCCATTTTTCACCCGGGGACTCCAGTTTTGGCGGGTCCTCTCTGGGTGTCTTAAACTGCAGACTCTTAGCTTTCATTTTTTAAAAAAATAAGTTTCAAGGTGGTCTGGTTCAAAAGACATAAACCAAAATGCCAGCTCCCCCACAAGTTCTATTAGTACCGGCTGCTCTAGTCCCCGCCCTTTCAGGTTTGTAGCCAATAAGTGAAGTCAGGGTTGTGATTGACAAGATTTGTTGACCCCAGTCAATACCTAAACCCCATTCCAAGTTTTGAGAACAGTTTCCTTTTTCTGCTCGTCTCACTTCAGGAATTCAGTAAATATATATGTGATATGATTCACGTGGAACCCGTTACATAGAAAGCACATCTTCAACTTGGCCTAGTAGCAACTTGGCAACCAGTGCAGATTTCAGAGCAGAGGTATTATGTGCTGATAGTGTCTCACTCATGTCAGCAATCGTGCTGCAGCATTCTGCACTAACTGCAGGCCCTGGGTCAGTTTGTGCTGCATCGGATTTCTGTGACATTGGGTGATTGGCTGTCAGAATTTGTTTTAGTTTTAGTTAGGAACCCTGGCTTGTTGTGGGATGTGGAGTTTTCAGTCTCACTCATAGGAATTTTGTTCTGGTTGGTATGGTATTGCATTTAGGAAATCATCACTGTCTTTTCTTTTTCTTTTTCTATTTGCATTTCATTTACTTCTGACCTTACTCCCTTACATCCATAGAAACAAAAACAGTGTTCCATGTAGTCAGCTCGACCCCCTTAAACCCACTGATGATGCACCTTGTTATTTGCATGATGGTTTGTTTCTTGCCCAATAGCGGTAAAAGAGAATTCACATAATGGAAATTGTGGCTTCATTCCCAATCTACTGCCTGTGAGGTAGACCAAATCATGTGTATTTTCTCTCTGTCAATTATTACTCACTGCAAGTGGGTTGGCTGTCAAAGTAGCAGCCCACAGAATAGGCAAAAAAGAGTAGAAAATCTTAACTCTTACTCATTTCTTAAACCTCTCTCTGCAGTAAATGAGGAGTCAAGTCTGTAAAGAAGTTTGGAGCAGCCACGTTAAAAGGCAGTAGGGCATTCCAGGCAGAGGATTGCCAACCTTGCTTTAATATTGATATTGTTGCAGAGGATCCCTAGTCAAGCCTTACAAACTGCACAATCCTAACGATATCTACTCAGAAGAAAATCCTGTTGAGTTCTATGAGGCTTAGTCCCTTAGTAAGTATGTTTAGAATTGCAGCCTTCAGGGGCATCCATCTTTATTTCTGAGTGCTCCCATCTAACATCTCCACAACTCTAGGCTTTCTTCCTGCAATGGCCTCCTGATGACTGGCCTAGCCTGAGGGCACTTAAACCATTCTTGCCATAAGCAAGTAGACTAGGTTAAATGTTCCTTACCCAGGCTCTCTAACCAGGTGAGAAGAAATGATCCTGTCACTTCAGCTGGACCTGGAAACACCCTCATTTAGCTAAGATTTCTATTTTAATTTCCAATCAGAGATTTTTTTGTTTGTTTGAATGGTATGCTCCAAGCAACTGTGGTTGTTGCTTAATGTATCATGCTTAATGATATTGCTAGGGCTGGCCCTTGATTTCTCAGGGTTTGGGTTGCTTCAGACCTGGCAATCATATCCATGGATGGGACACTTATTTGGCTCCAAGGCCAGATCCTTATCAGGATCAACCTCTTGGGTCAAATTTGACACATGGGCAGAGCTACCCACCTGAGTAGTATAGAAAGACCAACTGCTGTCAAAATGATGGATGGTGACCCCTGACCCTGGCCTCCCTCTGACCTCCCCCTCCCCCACCCCAGCCTCCACCCTTCTCCCAGCCCCCAGCACTTACCCCCTTCCAAATGACATCACCAGTCCCAGACCCTGTCTCTGGACCTAGGGGCTATGATTTATGCCCCTCTGACCTTCCCCTGACCTCCCTCCCACATTTCCCCCTCTGGAAATGGACCCCAAAGTGGTCCATTTCCAACCCTCCCCATCCCCAAGGACTCACTGTAGCTATGGCAACCAGTAGACCATGGATTTGAACCAGTCAGGAAAGGGGGTGGTCTGAGCAGGCATTATGCATGCCTGGGGATGTTCTGCCTTTGGAAATGGACCCCAAAGGGGTCCATTTCCATCCCCTCCAGTTGGCCCCACGGTTGCTATGGCAACCAGTAGACCATGGATTTGAACCAATCAGGAAAGGGGGTGATCAGAGCAGGCATTTTGCATGCCCAGGCATGTTCTGAGCCTTGAACACAGCCCCGGTCAGTATTGCATGACAGGGCATGTTCTGATCCTTGAACACATTCTGAGTTTTGAACATGGAAGCATCTAACACTCCTAAGAGTCGTGAGGAATTAACCAACCAGCCATCTATAGACATGGAAACAGCCTGCTGTTCTAAGATTCCTGAGGAAAGCATTCCTAAGAGTCCTGAGGAATTAACCAACCAGCCATCGGTAGAGGTCCCTAACCCTCGAAAGTGCTATATTAGCACAAGTTCTGATGAAGAGATGGTTTTCCACATGCTAAATTGCTAAAAGAGGAAGCGAATGAAGTCAACAAAAGATGGATCAGCATGTTGGAGACGATTCCCTCTGATAACACTGTAATGCAAGTAGCTTTTATTTGGAAAGTAAATGATTGGGTAAGTGTAAAAATAAAGGTTGCAAAAATGTTAAAGCATGTCCTTAATTTTCTAGGGACCTTCAGCAACTGAAAACTCTGCTGAAGTTTGTCCATCACCATCAGCTGTCTGGAAATTGGCATCTATAGGAAGCATTCAAATGCAGGTTTGTGGAGCTATTATTTCCACGATGTAGTATAAAACCAAAGAAAGGTCTGTGTATGATTTTTTCTAAATTATTATTATTATTAGGATTCTGCAGATCTGACATCAAATCAACCCAATCAAAAAGAGAATGTCAAAGACCAAGATGCTGGAAAGTGGGAACTTTTATTTTTGATTTTTGATTTTGTTCCCACTTTCCAGCATCTTGGTCTTCGACCTTCTCTTTTTGATTGCCCATTTGGATGCTAGCCACCCTCTGTTTAATCAAATCAACCCAGACACATCATTCTTAGAAGTGTTCTGGGCATACAAGCAGATGAAACGGACAATATTTTACCAAGAAAATGTAGGGGAGCATTGAAATGCATTGTCAGGGCAACTGTTTATGGCAATACTTGTGCAAAACTTGTCTTGGATGTGTCATAGATGCCCTGGGACGGAACTCTCATGAGTGTCTTTTCTGGACACAAAGTGACCTCTCTAGGAAGTTATGGTTTATTAGTGGCAAAATATGCTTTAAAAGCATGCTCCATGTTGTTATCTTAACAGCTTACAATTTGAATTATCTTGTTCTAACACAAGAAACTGTTAATGAGATATTAATTTTGGTCATGAAGGTAGCCTGTTCCCAGGACTCTGTTAAAATTGTTGATCAGATCCTGAAGAGCACTGATCAGTCATTTTTGAAACATGTTGAAAGTGTCATCAGCAACAGGGGTTATAGAAGTTTTTTCACCTCTCAAATTTAGAGGATGAAATCTGTCCTCTCTAGAAAATTGAGATTGCCTGCTTCATGTTGTTATCTTAACAGTTTGAATTGCCTTGTTCTAACACAAGAAACTATGGCTGTTAAATTGTTGAACAATAAAGTTTTTTGTATGAAAACACAGTGTGATTAAATTCTGTTTAAAAACATGGGAATTACAGTTTAAACAGAAAAAAGGCTTTCAAAATGATGGATGAGTCCCATGGCCATCTCCCAGCCCCACAAAGCCATACACTGATATCCAGTCCTAAGGCTGTATTTCTTTTTATTAATTTTAAATAGAAAACAATAAAATATATAGGTACCCATAACTCTGTAACAGATATTATATTGAGAGCAATACTATAAGAGATGGAGGGGGCTAAAACAATCCCCCACCCCTCAGCAGGCTTTGATTAAAAAGCCAACTATGGCTGATTAAATCCATGTTAGAATTTCCATACCCCCATTCAATCTAGAGGAGCTAAACCCCTCACACCAGCCTTCCTTTGTTCATTAATTTTAAATAGAAAACAATAAAATACATAGGTTCCCAACAATACCCCACCCCAAGCCCTCAGCATGCTTTGATTAAAATCATGCCTATAGAAATGTTAGAATTTGCAACCCCCTTCCATCAATCCAGAGAAGCTAAAGCAGCCCCCATCCCTCTGAAACCTCAAGCTATGATTGTCAATAAAGTTCTAATGAACTAAGGGTGCCACTTTACAGCCAAAAGAAAATAAACATGTTGTTAAAGCCATGCAGTCACAACCTAAATAAAAATATATAGATGCACACAGAGGATGCAAAATATCAGCTTGATCCTGAGTGGAAAGTTAAGAAATCCTAGAAAGCAGAAAAATTTCCATGCCAGATCTGTTATCCTGAGTGGAAAGTTAGAAATTCCAAAAGCATCCTAGAAATCATAGAGGTCTGGGAGATAGAAAAATTTCCAAGCCAGCTCTGCAAAAGGGCTCAACCACATGGTCAAGGGAAAAAAAAGTTCTGCTGTAATCCTCAGGTTGTAGGTACAGCATATGGAATGGATTTCCAAAAGTCTGAACAAAGGGATCAGCCACGTGATGTGGGTAACCAATCAACATGATGGGAAATAATTAAATAAATTCCATACCTTAAGCCAACAGGGGTGCTTCGGCCTGCATACATAATGTGATAACTATATGTCCATGAGGGTAGCTGTGTTTAGTTTTAAAATGTATTTCTTTAAGAAAACTAGCTGTGGTAAACACCTCCTGTCAAAAATGAGTGATGACCCCAGCCTCTGCTAAATGTGAAACAGATGTGAGATTGAGTTACTCTTATCTCCTAGCTACAAATGCAAACTTTTTAAATTTTATTGAAAAGTAAGAAAATTAACAACTAGTTTTTAAAAATCAGTTTTAAAATGTATTTCTTTGTGGGCCTTATATTTAAGAGAACTAGTAGTGGTAAAAAACCTGTTAAAACTGAGTGATGACCCACCTCTGTTAGTTGTTAAATGTAAAAACAAATGTCGGGATGCCTAGGCAGCATTGTATTATTTCCTGGCTAGAAAATGCAAACACTTTAAATTTTATTCTATACAGATTACTATCCAGACACAATGTTTGATTCCTTTCCAGCAGATTCTAATCAGCAGGATATAACTAGTATAATAGAAGGTAATTATGTAATGTATGACTTTGTCCCAGTGCCTGTTTGCATGTAAGACAGTTAGAGCACCCCTCCCCCTTCCTCAACCCCCTCCTCACTTCCCCCTTTGCCTGAAACTGTTCATTTTAAAATCTGTCTGCAATGTAAGACTGTTGAAGCACTCCCCACACCCCCTTCCCCTCAACTTCAACCTCTGCTATTTTTAAAAAAACTCTGTATGCCTGTAAATCAGTTAGAAACACCCCCAAATCCCCACCAACCCACCCCAATGCCAAAAACTGTTTTAAAATCTGTCTGCAATGTAAGACTGTTAAAGCACTCCCCACACCTAACCCTTAGACCAGCCTCTACCAGAAGCCATGCAAAAAACATGTAACGAGATCTTTTGAATATATTTTTTATTTCTAAGTTAGAATTTTAAACCGGGAATGTTAGCCACAACTTAGGATGGTAATTGATGATTAAGTCCATAATTCTGGTCATCACATGGTAGAGAGGTCTCTCAGTAATGGCATGTTCCTACAATAAAAGATAGATAGCAGTTATTGTTAGTCAGCTAATTTTCCAAAACTTAAGAGCATTATATTATGTCATACTTACCCAACCTCCATTTTCCAAAATCCATTCTGATTTTGCACTCAGGATGTGATCAGTTAAATTGTGAGCAAGTTCATCCATCTCAGTAGGAGACAGAGGAACCTCCTGCAACTGTAATTCTTTAGCCAGAAGTCCCCCAAACAACATGGCTGTTAAAAGACGACCCCAATTCATACTTCCATCAGCAAAGATCATAGTTGTTGTCCTGCTAGAACTGCTGCATGCGCTCTCGATAGATTTAATCTCTAGAGAGTCCAAAAGGGGGGTTATTTTTCTCTGAAGCTCATCTAAAAGGGGTGGAGCGATATCATGAAAAATTTGTGCGGGCCTGAAATGTTGTATCACGGGTGCTGTTTTCCCACAAACAAGGCTCAAAGCAGTGTCAACCATCAGTAACGTCTGGCTCTCCATCTTTTCTGAATGTGCTACTGATACACAGATAAACCCAGGTTGTGGTATATACAGGTTCCAGGTAGGGCAAGTCTCAACATGCCTGCGGGTATTTCCAGGGTCAAATGCTAGGGTTTCCTCTAAACTGAAATGATTCTGTTTCCAGTTTTAAAATGTTGATGTTTCTTTGCTTTTAGCAGTTGGGGTTGAGCAAGCTGAAGGATCGGGGTCGCCCCTTAAGAACACAGAGCTTGTTGTGGAGCATCAGAGGACTGATGATACAGGTGAATAAGACAATTTTTACATGGAAGAGGGATCCTTAAGAAAACCTATGAGCAGCTATGTAAAGAAGCATGTTTCTAATTTCAGTTTAAAATGCTGATATGCTTTTAGGTGATGGCAAGATTGAGGAATCTGGAGGATCAGGGCTACCCCTTAAGAAAAAAAAGAAGAAAACTAAACATCTTGAGAAAAGTGATGACGATATAGGTAAATAAGATATTTTTAAGATTTAAAAGGGGCCCATAAGACATCCCAGGAATCAGCTAAAGTGCCTGTTATCTTTTCACAGTGTACATAACCGACAGTCCGCCTCTGATGCCTAGCATTACCAGGGGTCAGGGCGCTAGCATGGGTAAGCCATATGTGTGTGTGTGTGTGTGTGTGTGTGTAAACACAGATCCTAAAACAACTATTATGTTGTTATCTTTTTCAGAGTGTATATCACAGGAAGCCCTTCTCTATCCCCTAAAGTTACATGTGGCCAGAGCACTAGCATGGGTAAGACATGTATGTGTGTGTGTGTGTGTGTGTGTGTGTGTGTGTAAACACGCACCTAGTTACATCCATAAATGACACAGTTATTTTATACTTTGCAGATGAGAATAAAAAATGTGATGGTGCAGTGTGATGTTCCTGTAAGTTAGCATCTGTAAATATGGTAAGTGCGGGTCTATTGGGTGATGTATGGTAATTGACTGAGAGATAAAGGGGGAGTACATGGGTGAGAAGCTGAAGTGTGCTGGATGATGATTGGCTGAGTGGCTGGCTAGCTGAAGGTATAAATGGAGGTTTGTGAGTGATGAAGGGGGGTCGGTTGGAAGGAGAGAGTTACAGAGTTGAGAGAGAGAGGTTGTTGAGTGGGTTGGCAGAGGGAAGTTTGGATTGGATTTGGCTGATATTTAAAGAGGATATATATATGAAACCATACGCTTGTGAAACATTCTAAAAGTAATCTTGTTATTTCCTGTTATTAGTAAATAAATACTTCTTTGGTTTACCAAAGGCCTGATCCTTGGCTGGGGAATATACAGACCAGAAGGGAGGGCAAAGTAATTACCAAGGCTGAACAGAAGCAGTATCTAATGGTGGCAGCGGTGAAGGGAGGAATTGTAACAAGTCAAGTATCCAGAGCAACCCAGAGTCGTATGCTTTTTATATAAAGATACAAGGGGGTTGTGAACAGCATAAGCACGCAGTCACAAAAGTAACCAGCTAGAGAGAGACTCAGGCAAAGTCTCTGGGAGAATTGGTTACAGGACATGACTGGTAGTGTTGCCTAGCAGTGGGATCTAGTGAGATCTGTGCTAGAGCGGAGTGAGAAACCATATAAAGGACGGTCCGGACTGGTGGTGTCCTGGTGGTGCCTAGTGAAAGGCAGTAGCCACAAGCAGGAGGGAACCTGACAGGTAGAGCCAGGGAAGGGCATCACATGCAGCGATACAGGAGGTTCCAGAAATGCCTAAGAGGCCAAGGTGTGATGATCCTTATCAGGCATCCCAAGGACATAAGGAGCAAGCTTTACACAATCATGTTGAGCAGTACAGACTGATAGTGAATACATACGAGGGTATAGAGGCTATGATTAAAAAAGCTAACATTCTGATTGAAAAAGCTAACATGATGAAGATGAAAGCTAACCAGTATGAATTATCCATGAATCAGCTTTGTAGCGGATGTACTGATTCAACAGCTCTGATGGCTCTTGCTAATGAGAATAAAAAGCACCAACAGTATCACGTCTCTCATAATAGCATTGCTAAGCAGTAGGGTGGGGGTAAGCCCAAAAAAGGGTTTAAGAAATGCAAACCAACCCAGCACCATGTGTACTGGAGAAGGAGGGCTCAAAAATATTAAGTAGGGCTAAAAAAAACACTCTCAGCCTATAAAAACCAAAAGCGCTCCAGTAAAAAAGGCTCTAAAAATGTAAGCCAAAAGCGCTCTTATAAAAAAGGCTCTAAAAATGTTGAACCAGATAGTGTGCCTTCAAGTTCATGTCTGTCTACATCTTCCCAGGATGTTGAACCAGACAACGTGCCTACAGGGCCCGGGTCATTTACACCAACCCCTGATAGTGAAGTTGAATGTGCATCCGCTGATGAATGTCAGCCCTGGGTATACGTACAGTGTGTGGCCCAGTTTTCTCAGGAATTTGAGAGGTTTTGTGCTTTATGTATTACCGAGGACTTCCAGTTTATTAATCTTGAGCGCGTAACTTCCTATGCCCAGGCCGTGGCAGGATTATATGCTGGGATTCAACAGATTCTCACAGACATAGGCCAGAGAATACAACCAGGGGATTTTGTCCAGCTGAGATTGGATGGGGCAGGACTATCGAATATGTTATTTTCTGTTAGAAGGGGTAGGGATGCAATGAATGCTGAGGACGTTCTAGCACACATCACAAATCTCTTGAAGAGCAATGCACAAATACTTGCAGATGTCTCTCTGCGCTTGATTGCCACCATTGTGAGGGCACCAAACGGCGGAGGTCATAGGGCGATAGGCTCTATATCCCACAGCGAAATCATCAGTAAAAAAAGGCAGTACTTGGTAGATTTAAACACCCTAGGTAACAATTTCTGCTTTGCTGGGGGGCTTTTAGCTGTTATGGCTGACAAGATCCCCACAGATGCTGAATTGTTGGCAGCAGCCAGGGAATTGCATTGGGAATTAGGATGGAGCGAACAAAAGAAAGTTGCCCTTAGTGATGTTTCCATTATTGAAGACCATTTGAAGGTCAACATTCAGGTGGGGTGTTTCGGTAAAAAGGGATGGAATCTGCTTCACACATCAGGTTCAAACTACCCCAAAATCTATACCATGTTTCTCCATGATGAACATTACTATGGAGTGCTCAATGTGAAATCACTTTTTGGATCTAAAAACTATTGTGCACATTGCAGAGCATTATATACCCACATGCATAATTGTATGTATTGTTGCAGACTTTGTCTGAGTACAGAATGTGCTAATAATGTTGGGACACTGCAGACATGTACTAATTGTAAGATGTTCTACAGATCTACAACCTGTTTAAATAGACATAAGCAATTGGCCTCTAAGAAACATGTAAAATGTGAATGTAGAAACTATTGTGTAAACTGCAGTTCTTTCCAAAAATCAGGGAACAATGAGGAAAAATGCAAGGGAAGGCAGTGCACCGTCTGTTGGGGATTTATCACAAAGGACAAAAACCATCTGTGCCACATGGCACCTATTAAGAAACCTGACATGTTTGTAAAATATGTGTTTTATGATTTTGAGTGTCCCCAATCAACAGGAGTTCACATTCCAAATTATTGTTTTGCACAAGCATTTTGCGGGGGAAACTGTGAAATATTTTAAGGCTAGGCCCAAGCATGTAAAAAAGAAGGGTGGTAAGAAACAGAACAAGACAAACGATAAAGAGAATGAGGGGCCTCCTGCAGGCAAATTGAGGGGATTTAAAGGTGAGTCGTGCCTTGCTGACTTTATCAAGACCCTCACTAAGGATAGTCAGTTCAACAAGTGCACATTTATAGCTCACAACTCAAAAGGCTACGATGGTTATTTTATAATCAGTCAATTGATCTAAGAAAAACTGAACGTAGAAATTGTTGCTCGGGGGGAAAACTGATATGTGTAACTGTAAAAAGTTTAGACATCAACTTCATTAATTCCCTTAGCCATCTACCCATGGCTGTCTCTAAGTTTCCATCGGCTTTGGGTTTTGAAGGATGTAAGGGCTATTTTCCCCATTATTTTAATACTCCTGAGAACTGGAATTATGTAGGGCCCATGCCCAGAGTCGAGGACTATGGTGTACATCAGATGATGCCTGAAGGAAGGAAAAAATTTTTATCGTGGTATGAAAAGAACAAATCAAACACTTTTGACATGCAGAAAGAGCTGGCATTTTATTGCAAGCAATGTAGCCATTCTGGTGCAGAGGTGCACCAAGTACAGACATGAAATCATAGAAATGACAAAGGAGAGGAGAGAAGTAAAGAGGGGGAAGAAGTGTGTGACTAAATGGCTTGCTATAGATGGGTGGTGAATTCCAAGCTGAGACTTATTTTCTTGATGGTTATGCTACCGTAGATAATAAGAAAACTGCCTTTGAATTTAATGGCTGTTTTTGGCATGGATGTGTCCTGTGTTATTGTCCAGAAAACAGGAATCCTCTGTTGGGTAGATCTTATGAGTCTCTTTACAACGCTACAGAGAAAAAAGCTGCTGAACTGAAAGGACTGGGGTATGAAGTCAGGAGCATTTGGGAGCATGAATGGAAGCAGATGCTGAAAACAGATGAGGAACTTAAAAACTTTCTCACTACAGCACAGTTTCCTGAGCCTCTAGAACCTAGAGACACTCTCTATGGCGGACACACTAATGCTATAACTCTTTACTATAAGCCAAATGCTGATGAGATACATTATTATGACTTTTGCAGTTTATATCTGTTCGTATTAAATTGAAAAGCCTACCCCGTCTCGCATCTGCAGGTAATCTATGAGAACTTTGAACCCCTCTCTAATTATTTTGGGATTGCAAAGGTAAAAGTGTACCCTCCCAGAGGTCTTTTCTTCCCAGTGCTACCTGTCAAGATGAATGGAAAACTCATGTTTTCCCTGTGTGTTGCTTGTGCAAAAGCACAGTTGGAAACATGCACTCATTCTGATGAGGAAAGGGCTCTGGTAGGAACGTGGTGTAAAGAGGAACTGAACGTTGCTGTAGAGAAGGTGTACAGGGTGGTGGAAATCTATGAAGTGTGGCATTTTGAAAGGACATCTACTGGTCTGTTTTCAGACTATATAGACATGCACCTTCGTCAGAAACAGGAGGTATCAGGCTATCCCGAGTGGTGTGCCAGTGGAGACGATAAACAGAAATATGTAGAGGGGTTTCTCAAAAAAGAGGGGGTGCTCTTGCGCCACGAGCTGATCTCTGAAAACAAAGCCAAATGAAATATTGCCAGACTGTATTTTAATTCTCTGTGGGGGAAATTTGCTCAGAAATCTGATCTGCCTAACACACAGGTGGTAAGAGGTCCTGATGATTTGTTTAACATTCAGTTCTCTGATGCTTTTGAGGTTTCAATGTGTGTATTTATTGATGATGAAGCTGCTTGTGTGACTTGGAAACACTCGAAAGATTGTATGGTGGTCTCTGGGGATAAGAACGTGTTCATAGCTTGCTTTACAACTGCTTATGCTTGTCTGGAGCTCTACAGCTTGCTAGACAAGCTGCAAGAGCGCTGCCTGTATCATGACACAGATTCTGTTATATTTGTGAGTTGGAAGGGACAGTGGAATCCACCTCTAGGTGATTTTTTAGGTGAACTCACAAGCAAGGTCCCTAATGAACAATAGATCACAGAGTATGTGTCAGCAGGATCTAAATCATATGGTTACAAGCTGTCCAGAGGGACTGCTTGCCTGAAGGTCAAAGGGATAAACTTGATAGTGGATAACTGTACAAAATTAATTTCAACAGTCTGAAAGACTTAGTTTTTGCCTGTCCCAGACAGGGAAGAGGGGGCACAGCATGAAATAGTTGTGCATCATCAGGGTATTGTTCGAAACAAACGGCTCTGAACTCTTGAAACAAAAACTCTCAAGAAAACACAGAAAGTTGTGTATGACAAAAGGGTAATTACCCAAGGATTTAAAACCGTTCCTTACGGATTTTAAGTCATGGATACAAGATGGCACCATCCGTTCTCAGCCATTTTAGCAGGACCTAGTAACTGTGGGAAAAGTTTTTTTTTATAAAAAGCATGTTGGACAATTCTCATACTGTACTTTCATCAGCTCCTGATAATATTCTATGGTTTTAGAATGTTTGGCAGGATCTATACCAAGAATTAATATGAAAATACCCTTTTATTAATTTTGTGAAGGGCTTGCCTGAGAAATTTGATGATGACAATTTACTACCTCCTAATAGAACAAATTATGTTATTATTGATGATTTGATGAATTGTGCATCACAGGATCAAGAAGTGGAAAAAACTTTTACTCAGTATGTACATCACAGAAATCTGAGTATTTTTTTCATTATGCAGAATATTTTCTGCAAGGGAAAAAGCAACCACACCATTAGCCTAAACGCTAAATATATGGTGCTGTTTAAGAATCCCAGAGATAAATTACAAATTGCAACTTTAGCATGGCAGATGTATCCTAGAAATGCTCAGTTCTTCATGGAGGCTTTTGCAGATGCTACAAAAAAACCTTACGGTTACTTGGTTGTGGATTTAAATGCCTCCACACCTGAGCTATACAGATTTATTTATTTATTTATTTTATTTTATTTATATACCGCCCTAAGCCCGAAGGCTCTCTGGGCGGTGCACAAAAAGATAAAAAAACAAGCAATGTATAAATACAATAAATACAATAAATCAAGAAAACAAAACAAACAAACAATAAAAGAACCAAACAACATCCAAAATACGAATAATGATGAAAATGCTATTAAAACACACTTTAAAATGCCTGGGAGTATAAAAAGGTTTTCACCTGGCGCCGAAAAGATAGTAGCATCGGCGCCAGGCGCACCTCAGATTAAGAGATGGACTTTTCCCTCCAGACTGGCCTGTGGTGTACACCATGAAAAAGCCCACACCCGGGTACAAAAGGTGGTGACTTCATCACTCTGCATTCTGTTGAGCTGGCTACCCGACTAGTCAACATGTCCAACCATATAAAAAGAAACCTCCCCCTATTAAATCTCCTTATTAAGGCCCCTCCACATCAGCGGAAAGCTATATCATGTGCTGCATCAGATGATCTCATCACGGCGATTTCTGAGATAGAGCTCAACACTTTAAAAGGCAATGTTCCCCTGACTCCCCATCAGGTGTGTATATTAAGGAAAAAACACACCCTTATCAAAAGCCTAAGCAACAAGAGAGTATCGCTAAGAAGGAAGAAACAATTAGTGAAGCAGTCTGGGGGGTATCTTGCACCGTTGTTGAGTATTGCCATCCCCCTAATAACTGGACTTTTAGCTAAGCAGTGATGGAATATACTGAAAAGATGTATCTGATTCCCAGCCATTAGTTAGAACAATTGAAGGGACCCCCTCCTAAGGAGGAAAACATCAGGAAAGCCGCCATCAACACCCTCGATACTGAAATGCTGGGGATTCTTCATAGGACTGACTTAACGGAATTTGAAAAAGTCAAACTTTACAATGCTCTTCTTCAAAGGTACCTCATTCATGTAAGATATAGGGAGGCTGAGAAAAAAACCCTAAACCTGATTCTGCCCCAGATCTCTGCAGAAGCGTCTGTAAATTCTGATTTAGGAAGTATTGGACAACCTACCTGCTAGATCTAAGAATCATGCAAGGGTGCTGTCAAACAAAATGAAGCAGAACAAAAGTGTTTCTTCCTGGAATGAAAAAGGTGCTTTTGTGTATAAGGGTGATGCTATAGCAGGCTCGAATATGTTGGACTTGATTAAGGGAATCACTCAAACCCAGGCCCTATCCACCAAACATATCCCTAAAGGCTGGGATGCTTTTCTGGCTGCCCTAGCTGATCTAAATGTACCTACATCTGTTGTGGGCAATCCTATCACTAGAGAAGCTTTAGACAACCTAAAGAACCCCCCTGTCTTCTAAAGAAAATAAAAAGAAAAATGCCGCTGCATGGCTTGACTTCTAGTAATTCTGTTGTATATTTTATAAACCAATAAAATTTTCAAGAGTGTACTTAACCTTATATACCATCTGTGATTGAATGTTTTACAGGTATAAAAGAAAAAACAATGCGGTAAATTATTAAAAACCTCTTGGGGTGCTTTATTGGAAAACACATCTATGAAAATCATTGCAGGATAGAGAGCTTTGGGTTGGATGAAACATAACTGAGGAAGGTCTGGCCCAGTGTCTCTTGTTGTTTATAATTTATTCCACCATCTGGTCATTTCTCTCTAAATCATGAGAATACAATTCTTGAACCTATTTAAATGTTAGACCCTTACAACGCTGTTGTAGAAAAAACACGCAATGGTAGCCGCAGGATACAGAGTCTGTGGCCTGCAATTGTCTGGGTTGAAATGCAATCCTGATTATATTTTTTCTTAGAAATTTCATAATGGCCTTGGGGATCCTCAGGTGGTCTGGAGGATGACCATAGCAATCAAAAAATTATCCACTCTTATCTTCTGCCAAGTAGATGGCTAGCCAGTGTTCTCCCGGTAGGTTGTGTGGGTGGGTATTGACTACTAACCCCACGGGTCTTTGTAGTAATCTCTCTTTGGGGAGTCTGTCACAGGGAAACACACCGTAGAAAGCCTTATGCATGTAGGTGTTTGAAGAGAGGATGCTGGTTAACTGTACGCTGTCCATGTTTACATATAGTCGTACAAAACATTTATTCTATGATTTATCTCTATCACGTTGTCAAAAACTCCATACATTATCATGTTGACTGTGGCTGGAAGAGACCTTGCAAATCAAACTTCTGCTCTCAGATTCCCTGTTTTGATCAAAGAATACTGTTCCTCACATTCTTGGTCTGGAGACAGGTCAAAAGCAAAAAGAGTGTAGTCTCTTGCGAACTCCTCACGGTTAATTAACAGCGCTCTATCTTTCATGTGCTTGCCTGTTGTCTGCACCAGACTCATGCATTCTCGAATGCAGTTTTGTGTTTCAAATTCAGGCTGGAGAGGTTTTGTAGGAATTTGGAAGATACAGAGATACAAAACTGATGTCATAATGTTTAAAGTTGAAGGGTTTTTTATTGTAAACTCCGCTGAAGGAATCATTATCAACCAACCCTATAACCACTTGCTTGGGTAGCTGGCCCATAAACAGATTCTCCTGATTGCTGACACGGCTTCCTCGGGGGATGCTAAACATTTTCATACTGACCCGATCCACTGGGTATTTGGCGTTGGATGTCAACAACGCCTCTGCATGTCCTAGTCGGACACCCGGTGCCACTCTCACCTTCTTTACAAAAAGTGAGGCTGATAAAATCTGCAGTTTGTATCGACTGTTTGCATCATCGGCCATCAAGCAGAAGACATCTTTGTTGCATGTCAGTTTAATTTTCACATCCACACCATTCAGAAGCATTTTTTCTTGAAAAAACAGGTCTCCATGGAGATGCCCCAGGAGGTCTAATTTTCGGCTTTCAAACATTAACCTAGCCCTTCTAACAAATCCTGAATTTTCCTCATCCAGGGTTGATGATTCATGTTCACCGGGTGTGTCTTTGTAAAATAACCCTGTAGAGAATTGTGTGGCTAGGGTATCTTCACCGTAGTTCAGCACAGATTCTATGAATGCTCTATAAGGGTAACAGATATTGCTCTGACTGATGAGTTGTCTCCCAGAGTCACATCCAATTGACTAAAGATGGAGGCCAGTGGATAATTCACCAGCCCCACATTAACATCTCTGGCTAGGTTTGTTCCATCATGATTCACATTTTTGCAACACATGTATAGCAATGTATTGTTTAAGTCCATATAATCTTCACCATTTCCTGCAATGTAAAATTCTAGCGGCGCTGTTTCCGTCAGCGCAACCAAGGGTGGCACTTCGATAACTAGGCTTCTCTCAATACATGTCTGCATAGGTCCAATCTGGAATAGATCTAATTCAGATTTAGTGCATTTCTCAGAACTACAATGGATGAAAGCCATAATGGTCTAAAATATATGTCTTTTTTGAGCTGATGCTGCATGCCTCTTCTTTCTTGTGGATTTTTGCTTCTGAGGTTTTTTCCTCACCCGTGATGTTCTTCTAAAAGGTATGGGCGGACCTGTTAGTTGTACCTGTGATGCTTTTCTTTTCAGGGCTTTTCTCCTTTTAATATACATCAGCCCTGATCCCTCTTGTGGATTAACTCTTTTCAAAACTGTCTGAGTAACCTGCCCAAACACATTGTTAGCAATATTCCATGCAGCTGTTTTAGCATGTGGTTTAAGAATCTCCAGGCCTCTTCTCAAAAGTGGGATGGCTTTTTGAAAAGACTCCGGAATATTCCCCCAAGTCCTGCCCCATACATAACAGGGGCACCATGGTAACCCGGAAGAGCATTTCCATCCTGGGCCCTGTAATAATTCCGGTAAAGGGTTGGGTCTCCATAGGTTTTCAACATCACTATTTTTTTTATTACAGCAGAGCTCTACCCTGGCGAAAGTGTAGCTTCACAATCACCTTTCCAAAATGAAATGGCACATTTTTGTTCTGATCCGTATTTATCTCAACATTAATGGTGTCAATATGATTCTTACTCACTGGAATGTAGTGTGGTTTGTAATAAACAATGTTGACACATTCGCTATTCTGACCATGCACCTGTACGGAACGCAATAAGGGTACATAGAAGTCGCCAACTATTTGATGCTCTACCATGTCTGTGTAAACGTACATCGTACTGAACCCTCCTGTAATGTCTGCTGTAAAGGGCAGCTGTTGCGCATGGGTGTTGGGAGACATCCCTAATAGGTATGCTAGTTCTTCACCGGTTTTAAATGCATAACCCTCCTCTGATTTAAGGCTAACCTTTCTAGTCACTCGGTCATAGTGTAGGACCACATCGGGGCATTCGCCACTCTGGTTTTGTATAATGTTGTCCATGTTTTCCAACAGTTCAGGGATGCTTGAGTAATAGCCACGTCGCAGATGGTAGGGCCATATTTTTATACCATTAGAAATTTCAAAGCTGGCATCGGATGTTAGATTGTTCCAACTGTGTGGGTACTGTATCTCAACTAACCTGACTTCCCAAGCCCCTGGTAGTTCCAAGGGCTTTGCTAGGTGAATAGTAAAGGCCGCAATGGTGTTCTGTGGGAAAACAGTTATACAAGCATTGCTAGGTAGGGTAATGTAAATACTGTTAGTTCCCATTCTTCTGAGTAGGTTTACGAAGATCAGAAGCAAGTACCCAACTGTTGAACTTACCGGGCCAGCCTAACCATTTCACTAGATGGTACTTTCTCCTACCCCTGCCTTTTGTTGATAATTTTTTTTCAATCCTGTACACCTTGTCTTGATTGGCATTAACCTTCTGCAGTTCTTCAGAATAGAAAGAACCAACTACCAGCTCCCCAGCATAATCTTGTAACAGGAAGACGGGTCTCCAACCTCTTCTGATGACCTGATCCACTATAGACAGTTCTGCGGTGGAATTCTGTTCATAGCCCTTGACAAATACCCCTTTGCTTTTAGAAATCCTTACATGGTTGCCTTTACTGAATAGCTGTGGTACATCTTTTCTGTAAATGCTATCTCCATACATTGTTTTCCATGCCGCAAAGGCATTAGAATGGTTAATATCAACAGGCCTTGCTCTGATACTTCTGCGAAAGCTGTGATTATAACTTTTTACGAGATGGGACAGGACATCAATATAACCATACATATTGTTAGCTGTAAAATACCTCCACATTTTTGATTTCAAAGTTCTGTTAAATCTTTCAATGATGGCTGCTTTTACTTCATTATTAGTGACAAAGTGGTGAACACCATGCTGTTTTAATAAACTGCTTACGGCTCTGTTTAGAAATTCTTTGCCACAATCTGTTTGGAGCTTTTTGGGCTTTCTTCCACTCTGATTGAATATAACATTAAAAGCCTTAGAGACCGATTTGCCTGTCTTGTCTTTTAAAGGCAATGCCCATGCATTCTTAGACAGGATATCTATGACTGTTAAAATGTACCTATAGTTCTTGTTGTGCTTAGAAAATTGTTGCATATCTACTAAGTCAGCCTGCCATTGGTCATCAATATCCGACACAATAGTCTTGTTTCTTTTAAAACGGATTCTGACCGGTTTATGCAGCGTGTAAGCATCCTGGTCTGAAAGCCATGTCAAAACATGTTTCCTTCTTAGTGTATTACTCTGCTTTTTTGCCTCCTGAAATAGAGGATTCACATCCCCAAAGCTTCCAACCTCCCCGGGTGAGTAATATATGTTTTTTAGAATTTCTTCATGCTCATCCATAGCGCTGATTGATACAAAAACCTTCTGCTTTCAGGCTTCAGGCTGAGGACAGACACATGAAATCCAGCAGATATTAACAATCGGTGAACTCTTGATGTTTGGATTTTCACAATCACCATTAGGCTGCACATCTTCCTGTAGAAAACAAAAAAGGCACTTTTTTAGCATTGAGGTTGCACCATACTGGAAAACAACACACTATTAAAACACTTCTCAGAAACACTTACCTGGGGTCCCCCATGCTCCATGTCTTCAATTAATTCTTCTGGCGGCACATTTTCTTTATCATCCATTTCCTCTGAGGGTTGAAAAAGGACACCACCCTCCACAAACTCTACAGGTTTCATGAGTTCTTCGGCTTTTGCAAAGTTCATCTTCATATTACATCCACAATCACACTCTAAAAGTTCATCACGGTTTGCCGATTCTTTAATGGCTTTTGCGAAGTAAGTCTTCATATTGCACCCATGATCACACTCTTAAGAGTTCACTAGAATTTGCCAGGAACATGGTTTCGGGGTCTGGATCTTGGCCGGCTGTAAACACCGCTACCGGCAAGCTTCTTGTTGAAACAGAACCTTTTTTTCTGAACTGCCCAGGCTCTTTCTTTCCAAGCTCTGTTTCACATCTGCTGGTGGAAATAATAAACATTGAGGCTTTATGAACCTCTTTGAACGCACTTTCAATGGTGCTGAAGGATAGGACAATCCTACTAGTCCATAGACTGCCTGCTTGGTTAATTCCTCAGGACTGTTAGGAGTGTTAGATGCTTCCATGTTCAAAACTCAGAATGTGTTCAAGGCTCAGAACATGCCTGGGCATGAAAAATGCCTGCTCTGACCACCCCCTTTCCTGATTGGTTCAAATCCATGGTCTACTGGTTGCCATAGCAACCGTGGGGCCATCTGGAGGGGAGGGTTGGAAATGGACCCCTTTGGGTTCCATTTCCAGAGGAGGAAGTGTGGGAGGGAGGTCAGGGGAAGGTCAGAGGGGCATAAATCATAGCCCCTAGGTCCAGAGAAAGGGGCTGGGACTGGTGATGTCATTTGGGGGGGTAAGGGCTGGGGGAAGGGTGGAGGCTAGGGGTGGGGGAGGTCAGAGGGAGGCCAGGGGTCACCATCCATCATTTTGACAGCAGGTGGTCTTTCTATACTACTCTCCTGCCAAAACTCTTGTACATGGTTCCCAAGCACTAGGGGTGTTGCTAGTCCTATGCTTGGCAAGTCTGAACATAGATGTGCTTTGGCAGCCCTTGTTCCCCTCCACCTGGAGGGGGGAGGAGAAAGAAGCCTGCATTTTACCTGCAGCCCAACTGAGCTGTCAAGTGAAGGTTGAATCATACTCCATTGGTTGTGCATGTGTGTTTCCTAGTGGGAACAGATGCACACAGCCAAAGCAAGCAGACCCTTTTTTTCTAAGCAACAGCTTGGAAAGGGAGAAGTCTTCACTTTCTTCATTAGGTGATGCTTGTGGGGAGGGGAATGGTTTTAACACAGCAGCATACATATCCGAACACAGCAGGATTTAACCCCACTCATCAACTGTTGAGTGAGGATTAAGGCTGCTTCTTTGGCTGCAAGCACCAGATCCCTGCTTGGAAAAAGGCACCCACAGCCAATGCAGCTGGGTTATAGTTGGGGGGAAAGCCTTGTGGGTCAAACTGAGCTTCCTGGCAGGCCAAGATTGGCCCATGGGCCACAGACTCTCCACCCATTTTATACAGAGCAGCTCATGAGCTGAATTACAAATCAAAGCAGAAAGCATACAGAACAACTCAGAAACATACTGGGTTTTTTTAAAACTGCACAGATACAGGTACAAGGCGAATTTTAGGGTTGAGTGCCCCCCTATCCAATATCATCAGGCTGTCTAGCATACTGCCTGCAGTTTTCTGAAGAGTTCTGGGTTTGGGGTTTTGTTGTTGTTGTTAAAGCAGCAGAACTTTGGAGATAATAATAATAATAAAAATAAAATTTTATTTGTTAGTCGCCTATCTGTCCAAACTAACGGACACTCTAGGCGACGTACAACAATATAAAATACAATATACAAATCAAGGCCACAATTAAGGCAATTTAGCTAAAACCATCCTTCCATTAATGCATCAAAAAAAACCCCACTAATCTACCCCAGAAATCCTATAGGCCTGCCTGAATAGCCAGGTCTTTAAGGCTCGGCGAAAACCCATCAGGGAGGAGGCATGTCGAAGGTCAAAAGGAAGTGAATTCCAGAGGGTGGGGGCCACAATCGAATATGCCCTCTCTCTGGTCCGCACCAGCCTAGCTGTTTTGACTGGTGGGACCGAGAGAAGGTTTTGTGAGGCTGATCTTGTCTGGCGGCATAATTGGTGATACTGGAGGTGTTCCTTCAGATAAACTGGGCCGAAACCTTATAGGGTTTTAAAGGTTAACACCAACACATTGAATTGGGCCGGGTAAACAACTGGTAACCAGTGTAGGTCTACCAACACTGGAGTGATATGATCCCGGCGACGGCTATGCTTTATCAAGCGTGCCGCCGCATTTTGTACCAGCTGCAATTTCCGGACCGTTTTCGAGGGTAACCCCACGTAGAGCGCATTACAGTAGTCTAAGCGAGAGGAGACCAGGGCATGTATTACTCGTGGGAGCAGATACATAGGAGGGTAGGGTCACAGCCTCTGTATCAGATGTAATTGATACCAAGCTGCCCAGCTCACTGCCGAGACCTGAGCCTCCATGGACAGCTGGGAGTCAAGAATGACCCCTAGGCTGCGGACCTGGTCCTTCAGGGGTAATCTCACCCCATTAAGCACCAAGTCTAAATCTCCCAACTTTCCCTTGTCACCCACAAGCAGCAACTTGGTCTTGTCAGGGTTTAGCTTCAGCCTGTTCTCTCCCATCCATCCACTTATATATATATATATATATATATATATATAAAAGCTTTAAATTTTAAAGAAATCATCCTCTGTTTAAGGGGGGAGATTAAATATCTAGAACTCTTCAGTGGCCATAAGCAACATTTTGGACAGCCTCCCTTCTTCCAAAAACCTAGACAAATATAGGTGTATATAAGAAAGCACCGAGCTGTATCATGCACAGAAGAGAAATACAGAAGCCAACCTGATCTGATGGGGGTGGGTTAACATTGGCACCTCACTTGGACTCAGGAGGCGGAGCAGGCACCTGACAAACAGGCAGACATCAACAGAGTCAATGCAAACCCCTAGTAAATATAAAGGCAAAACAGGGGTAAGGGAGAACTGTACTGAAGTTTTCCCCAACCTTGTTCTCTTCAGTTTGGGACTTTGGCTACCGACTGTCGTATCCAGGTTGGGACTTAGGAACCAGACCAGTTGGTGAAAGCAATTCAGTTTTTATTAAAGTAATATCCAGACAAAGACTACGCCTTCTCATGAAGTTTCACTACGAAACATAACCTGCGACTTGAAAGAGAGTTGACAGAACAAGGAACCACTATTCCCCCTGTCCCTTAAGAAGGGGGCAATCGGGCACGAATTCTCTCACTCCACCTCAAAGTGCTCTCATCCACTCTCCTCTTTTCCCCCTTCTTTTGTTGTCTTTTTTGTTGTCTCCTTGTACGTGGTGAAGGAGGTGCTACTGCCCCCTCCCCTTCTGAGGACTCTGATTCAGGTATGGGGGAAAGCGGGGGGTGCAAGGCCTAAACCGTCTGGCTGTTTCTCTTTGCTTTTCCCTGAGTCAGGGGGAGGCTGGATTACCCCTTGCTCTCCCTCCTTCTCCAACTGTTCTAAGCTCGAAGGGGGAGGGGGTGTGGGAAACTCCTGGGAAGGATATGTGTCTATGGGACCTTCAAGGTCTTTCCTGCCAGACAGTTCTATCTCTGAGATTCCCTCCCCCTCCTCTGCATCTTCTTCACACGGCCCTGGCCAAATGATCCCTTCCCTCTCTTCATCGTCTGAAACATCAGGGCCCCAATCCTGCATCCCGACACCGACAGAGCCAAGACATCTGGAGGACACCAGGCTGAGGAAGGCTACTTTATGACATCAGCAATAGGAACCCAGCATCATTTTGTTTAATTCCATGTATGAATTGCTTCCCAGTCGAAGTGATTTCTATTAAATATATCAACAATAAAAACATAATTAAAACAATAAAACAATTGCATATATAAAAACAAGTTCAAATCCAATATAGGTACAGACTGCACACAAGCATTATCCATATTAGGAAAATATTTGTATGTGAAAATAACACTCCATATATTTTGAGGATTAAAAATTAGCTCCTGAACAATACATTTTGAAAGTGAATTAAAAAATTAGCTACCAAACCATCCGGTTTACTTCCTGCTTTGAAAATGTTTGACTTTATCCTATGAAATATCATAGTACATTTAGGAACATAGCCATTCATCAAGATAATGATATGATCACTGTGGCATTTGTACAAAAAATGTCCTCCAGTTTGAAAGCAATATTATAAATTAGGGTGAAGAAATGAGTTGTGGTTTGGGTTATTGCTGATATTGATCATTAAGCTCGTTTTAACGTCAATCAGGTATGACAATCACTCATAACTCTCCAAACATTTAGGGACAATATGCTCAAAAGAGATATTTTAGTAGCATATTACTGATCAAAAGACTTTCAGTGCCATCATATAACATAAGCCCTGTTCAAATGTTGAGTACCTATTGGTACTGAATTTGTGAAGGAGCTTTCAAGAAAATAACTAACTATTTCTGTCCCTAGATGCCGACTTTCTAGACAGGAGATTGGTGTCAGTTTGGGGGAGGCTATGTAACAGAGGAGCATGACCAGTGTGTGCATTAGTCTCTAGGGGGAAAGTCTAGTTAGACATGTTCTTGGAAGTTCCACATATAGCAAATGACTAAAAGCTATAGTGTAGGCTAATGGCACTACACCATGTCATCAGCACGTGCCAATTATGATATACTTGTGGGCATAGTGCAGGCTAGGAATACAGTATATACATTGTCCCAAATATTTTGGGAGCCTCCGGAGCCTCAGACGGGAGCATGGGGACTGTCTTAAAGCTGGAAAGTGCTTGTTAAAGCAGTGCCCACCTACTTTAAACATTGCTTTAAAAAGGTAAAGGTGTTCCCGCACTTGTAGTGCGAGTCGTTTCTGACTCTTAGGGTGACGTCTTGCGATGTTGACTAGGCAGACCATATATATGGGGTGGGATTGCCAGTTCCATCCCCGGCCTTTCTTTACCCCCCAGCATTTTACTAGGCAGACCATATATATGGGGTGGGATTGCCAGTTCTATCCCCGGCCTTTCTTTACCCCCCAGCATATGCCGGGTACTCATTTTACCGACCACAGATGGATGGAAGGCTGAGTGGACCTCAACCCCTTTTACCAGAGATTCGACTTCCTCCTTTTGTTGGAATCGAACTCTGGCCGTGAGCAGAGCTTCGGCTGCATTACCGCCGCTTACCACTCTGTGCCATGGAGGATCTTCAAACATTGCTTAAGCAATGTTAAAAGGGGGGAGGCTGCTTCAAACAGTACATTTGCAAGTACTTTAAAACAGTCCCTGCACTCCTGCCTGAGTGTTCTTTAAGGGGGCAGAGGAGGGGGGAGAGCAGAAAGAAGCCTGCATTGCACAGGTTCCTTTGTCTTCTTGCCCACTTGCTCGCCTGCCCCCTCACCTACTAAAAGAAGCAAAGAGCCCTTTGCAAATGGCTTTAACCTGTGCCCATCAGCTCATGAGCAGGAATTAAATCCTGCTGCCTCGGCTAGGCAATCCTGTTCCTTTCTGGGAATAGGGTATGCAGCCAGTGAAGGATTATACCCTGTACTTGCAACCAGGACATCAGCTGATGAGCAGATGGTTATGGGTTGGGGGGAATAGCCTTGTAGGCCAAATTGGACCCCCTAGTGGGGAAAGGTTGGCCCATGGGCTGGAGGTTCTCCAGCTCTGGTTGAAGGCAACACAAAGTCAAAGTTACAATACAAGTTCAGCTATGGACATATCGGGAGGTGAACATCGCCTCCTGGCCCAAGTCTTGCAGATAGGGGTGGGTGGGCAAGATGCTGCTGGAGGGATGTTGGGGGGGTGACAGGCATAATCTCACCTGCATAGAGCTCTTTATGGAGATCACTTTGTGCCATTTCCTTTCCAGATATGCATTGCTCAATGAAAATCACCACAATGAGGATAAAGTGCATTCCTTTCCAAGATGGCACCAGAATCCAAATTGTACTGGATTTGGTTGATGGACAACTTTTTGTACTGGAGCCGGAATTACCTGAGTAAGCAATTTCCCTTCAGGCATACTGAATGTACAGTCTTACTTGGCAACACCAATCCAATGTTTACCTCTCTTTTTCATTACAAAAATAAAGATTACTGAAGCAATCATTGTGATGCTACATTTGTGGTTCACATACAGAGGATACATCATTCTTTTTGCTTCCTGTTATTCTCTTGTTTACACACTACTGCTTTCCAGAAGACTTCAAGCACAGTTAGATATCAGACAAATGGTTCACCACCTGGGTGACTTACGTCTTGGTCCACCAGTCACTGGGCCTACTAACTGCATCACATTGTCAAACTTAGCTTTTCTATTATTATTATTGACAAGCATATTGATCCTCTGATTAATGTACCAGTCTTTTATTGGTATTTTCTACAGGAGACATAATTTTAATGTTTGTGTGATCAATAGCTCCGTCAGCACCAATAATTCCTATTGTTAGCCCACATAGTTCTAACAATAAGGAGTTGTATATTTCTCAACCCATACCAGGAAAAAGTTGTAAACATTACCCAAGCAAAAAAAAAAAAAATGATGGGCACATGGATTCCTACTGTATTTTCCTCCTAGGAACTAATACCAAAAACCCCACTCTCATATTCAACCAAAAGGGTAAAAACCTTTCATGTAATTCCATTATGGAGAAAGAAAAGCAGTGGGCACTAATGGCTTGATGGCTTGGAGTCAAATATAAATGCATGACAAGCAATTACTTCTAGCATTCCCACTGAAGAGCCCTTTCATATCAAATTGTGTAAATACTCATAACTGAAATTATTTTTATTCCATTTCAGATTATGAAATGACATTTTAAACAGCGTGGTCAGTTAACTTTGTAAGAGTAATGGAATTCTGTGGCTACTGTGGGAGTTTCTAAAGTTAAAGCAATCCATAAATTACGTAAGGCAGCTGAAGGCAGCTATTTAAAATGCAGATAAAGCTGTTCTTGTTCTTTGAATTGTAATGTGCTATTTTTCCCTCCCAAAAAATTAAAAGACCTGTTTGTTGCCAAATAGTCTACTTTCTCATTATTTTAGAGGTAGCAGGATTGGAGGAAGCTGGTTTTTGCCTACAGATAGAAAGAGTGTGGTTAATCTTGGGTTCATCTACACAGTGGTTTACTGTGTGTTTGGTGCTACTCACATCTCCTTTAAATTTGCATGGATCACATGACATTACTGGCAAACAGAAGCTATCTCACAGCTTTCCCCCTGTCAATCCATACTAACCCAATCCGTTGATAATACAAAAAGGAAAGGAAAAAAATATCTCCACTCCGTTTCTCTAGTGGTTGCTTTGCTCTAACGCTTTTGGGTGGGTGTGTCAATCGTTCCTCTTTTCATGCCCACTATTCCCTCCCCTCATTTTGTTTCCTGTGGGCTGACAAGCAACTTCCAGCTGCTCTCCTCCATTCTATCAGCTTTTTTTTTGTTATTGCTGCAAATGGTGCCTTTATTTTCTTTCCCCCCTAACTTATGTGCAAAAGTGTAACACTGCTCAAACAAAGATTTGTTTTTCTTTTGTATCCTTCCAGCCATAGGCGGGGAAAACCCAGATATTCACACTTCTGGATTTTTTTTAAAGGAACCTACTGCAGCTGGTAGAACAGAATGAGCATGCTCGGTCACCTAGCAACCAGAGAGAGTAGAAATGTATAATTAGAGAGCAGAGCCACAAGGAAACAAGGAGACTAATCCTTCCCAGAGGAATGCCTCTGTGTGAATGGGACAAAACGATTGGCAGCTACCATTGAGCAGGAACTGTGGATGGTGCAGATCAACTGCCAAGATAAAAGCAATGAATTTGCTACAAAGAAATGCTCCCATATAGATGAGCCCTTTATCTTAAGGAGCTAATCCATACAAACAGTTTTCTGTGATTCCAATGGAGTTCCAAGTTGCCATAGCACCACCCATCTGGGATAAGGGGTTGTATTGCGGATTTGTATGAGGTTCATGTGTTTTTACTTTTTCTTATGCTCTTAAAAATGCTGTAAGTTGTGTCGAGACTGGGGGAGGGGGTGACAAGTGACTGGCAAGTTTAATAAATACATCCATAATAATGTGTGACCTAATGTATGGTCCCAGGCTATGGTCTGAAGTCACATGAGGCCAGCATCCTGCTGAAGCTAAGCAGGGTCAGGTCTGGTCAGTGCCTGGATGGGAGACCGCCTGGGAACCATATGTAAGCTGCCTTGGGTTTCTATCATGAAAGGAAAGGTGGGCTATATCAACCCTTACTTTGAGCTGCTCAGTTGCTAGAACAACATAGTGCTCAGGCTGCTTGACTTCCCTTGCCTAGATTGTATCACCACGGTTGCTGCCCTTCATTAGCTTCTGATGCTGCTCTGGATCATGTTTTGGACTCAGACTGATTACTTATGCCTGACCTTGGTTCATCTTTGACTTTGGGTGCTTGACTTATCCCACCATTGTTTGTCAATCTTGTCTGTGAGTCCTTAGCATTCTTACACTCTATAAGACTGGGGCTATTCACAGACTACACCTGATGGAATGGGACACCTATTAGTCAAATGAGGACACTGAATGTTCTACATCCAGACATGGGGTTTACTGTGTTACTTTTACTGATTATAAAGATAGCACTACTGTCCCAATTTCTATTGTTCCTTTCACACTGCAGTACTGTTGCATTATGAAAGTGTGGCTTTTTTAAATAATTTTTTTTAGCAGAATACTTGTCATGAGTCCCCTCGAAAAGGCTTGGAATGACTGGAGCAATGAGGCGGAGGAAGACTGGGATTTCAAGGAAGGCACAGGAGGCGAGCCTTCGAGCACATTGGAGCGTGCATGCCATGGACAGTGACAGTTCAGCCCCTATCGAGCTCACTGCCTCTGAGCGAGCACTGCCTGTTCAGGAAGCTGCCTCACCACCCACTCCAAGCCCCCCTTCCTTGCCCGCACCGTCATCATCATTGCACAGTCCAGCTCTTCCTCAGGAGGAGGATCTTGCTGATATAGTCCCACTCCCCCACTGATACCATTGCTGCCTCAAACCCCACCTCTGGAGGGGGAGGACCTTGGTGAAGTGGGACAACCTCCCTTGCCACACACACGAAGGAGGTGGCAGTGGCAATCTCAAAGGGCTTTTACCATCCCTCTTAGGAGAAGCAAATGTTCATGAGTGTGCTCTCCACAGTGACACTGAGCTCACGCAAGGAGGGTGCCCTCCCATCCATACTTAAGGCTGTGAAGGGGGCAGGGCTAACTGCTGCGACATCGTCATTAGCTAGATCTAGTCACGGCTAGATAAGTACCATAGAGATGTTGATTCCTGTGTAACCTGTAAGCTGATACATGAAGCGCTCAGTGATTAAACTTTCTATTAAACTTATAAAATAAAAGCACACCTCTTCATTTGAGTCTGACTTCAGGGATTTCAGACAGGACAATACTGCTATGTTGTGCTAAATTTCATTCACACCAGTGTGTATGATGTGACACAACAATGACATTGGGACATTCCCCCACCCTTTCTGTTCATGCATACTTCTGTTCCCCCATGAATACGGCAAGAAAAAACTGTATGCCAGTCCCCCCCCCCAAATTTCATCACTTTACTCCCACAATTTTCTGGGTTAAAGGGGTTAGAATCATACAATCATAGAACTGTACAATTGGAAGAGGCCTATAAGACCATCGAGACCAGCCCCCTGCTAAATGCAGAAATCCAAATTAAAGCATACCCGACAGGTGCCTGTCCCGTTGCCTCTTGAATGCCTCCAGTGTTGGAAAGCCCTCCACCTCCCAAGGTAAGTGGTTCCACTGTTGTACCACTCTAACAATTAGGAAGTTCTTCCCGATGTTCAGTCAAAATCTGGCTTCCTGTACGTTAAAGCCATTATTCCGTTTCCTGAACTTGGGAATGACCAAGAAGAGATCCTAGCCCTCCTCTGTGTGATGACCTTTCAGTACTTGAAGACTGCTATCATATCTCCCCTTAATTTTCTGTTCTCAAGGCAAAACATGCCCAGTTGTTTCAGTCTCTCCTCATAGGGCTTTGTTTTTAGTCCTCATCCTCATTCCCCTCCTCTGACCTGTTCCAGTTTGTCTGCATCCTTCTTAAGGTGCAGTGTCTAGAACTGGATACAGTACTCAAGACAAGGCTTAACCAGTGCCGAATAGAGTACTTCATGTGATTTGAAAACTAAAATAGCATTTGCTTTTTTTCAAGCCACATCGTACTTTTGGCTCATATTCAGCTTGTGATCAACAACAATTCCAAGATCCTTCTCACATGGATTGCTGAGCCAAGTATCCCCCATCTTATAACTGTGCACTTGGTTTCTTTTTCCTAGGTGTAGAACTTTGCACTTCTTCATTCTGTTGTTATCAGCCCATTGCTCCAGCCTATCAAGATCACCCTGAATTTTGTTTCTGTCCTCCAGGATATTAGTTGTCCCTCCCAGTTTTGTATCATCTGCAAATCTGATAAGCATTCCTTGCACTTCCTCATTCAAGTCACCAATAAAAATGTTGAAGAACACTGGGCCCAGGACTGAGCCCTGCGGTACCGTGCTCGTTTCCTCCCCTCAGTTGGAGATAAGCACTCTTCTCAAAATAGGTTGACAGGAAAAGATAAAAGAGCAATGGGCTGACAGGCAAGACTAAGGAGCCATACATAAAAGGCCAAAGTGTATCTATTACCCTAATAAAGGCCTGGCTGGTAGCATTTATAGGGAAACAAAGCTAGGGGAATTCACTGACTTGCCTGGGCAGGTGGAAGTACAGCTATGGTGGAAACTGGAAGGACAATGCTGTCCATACTTAATCCACTGTAGAGCTGCAAGTGATTTGCTACAAGGGGCACCAGGAGTCCCATTCTGATAAGGGAATGAGATGGGAGTGCACAGTTAATTTGATGTATCCCAGTCTTATCATTCTGTGGCTTGTAAGGCAGGATATTGGTTGAGTGATTCTGTTGTCCCTTGTTTATTTGTTTTTCTACATCACACTTAAATATTTGCATGGTATCCAGTCAAATTCCACTGTGTGTTTGTTTTGTAGGAGGTTATAGATTGGGCTTGTTATGTAGGAAGTGAAAAAAAAGCATTGCAGTTTTGCTGAAACAGGATTGACCTTTGCCAATTTGTGTCCTATTTTCCATCCTTGGATTGAAGATCTTGTGGATTCCCTTGGTGCATTCACGTCCACATAATTGGTCATTCACACAACTTGCATGCAGATGATAACTGTGGCTGTTTATCTGTGCAGTGGGCACCTTGCAGTATGTAATGTAACCATGTGTAATTCTTACACACATCTTCTCATGAGAATCATCTCACAAACTATCATGACGTGTGATTAGGACTTAAGAAATCACTCCACAAATGATTATAACATATGAGCATGGGATTTAAATGAAATACTCAAGAAGTCTATTGGAAACGTGCAGGGGTGGGGAACTCACATAATTTTTAACCATAGGCCATGTTGAGTCTGATGGAAAATGGAGTCCAGCAACATGGGCATCTGGAGCAAGAGCCAAGGGGGCAGTTGTCCCCTCCTGGATGAACCATAATCCCCAGATTCCCAGCTTTTATTTATTTATTTTTTAAAAAGGGTAAGTTTCTAGCATTTGTAGAACCTGGTGTATGAGGTAAAATGTGCAGGCAGCCAGGCACTATTCTAATTTGTTTTGTGAGAAACTAGCCTGTTCCCACCTTTCAGTGTTTTCTGCCAGTGAATGAAATCATAGCAATGACTGGCATTTAGGAAAGCAGATCCTGCCAAATAGGCAAAAGAGAAGACTACAGTGGAACACCCATTATGTAGAGCAGTGATTCTCAAATGGTGCGCCGGGGCACACTGGTGCTCCGCAAGCGGTGGCTAGGTGTGCCGTGAAGATTATGAAAGTATATTATTATTAAGTTATTTTTATTCGTAGTTTAAAATATATTAATATATTTTTAATTTTGTACACGAAGAGCGCCGGAAATTTTTTATATATTTTACAGTTTGCCGCGAACCAAAAAAGTTTGAGAACCACTGATGTAGAGTCTTAGTTTGTTTTAAAGGCAGTTCTGCTGGTGGTCCCTGATGGGGAAGTGATTGTTGCCCCATAGAAAAAAGGTACCCAGGTATTTTCTGCTGTTCATGTATTTGGAGGATATTCTTTGCATTCTCCTGGAAAATTTCCTGGAAAAGCCTGAGGAGGGAAATGGTTTCACACCCCTGTGGTAGAAAAGTCTTACCTAGTGAATAAACGTTCTTTACATTGTATATTTATTACCATTCATAGAATGGGCCAATCAATCTATGGCTGTGTACACACATAGCCTTTGAAATGCACAAAGGTTGTTTTTTCACAATGTGCTTTTGTACATAGAGGTTTGCAATTGTACACATTTTTACACAATAACATCTTCTAAAGTGGCTGCTACAATTTGTGTTGTCTGTACAGATTGGGTGTGTCTTCAAACTCCCCTTTCCTCAATTAGTGTTTCCACAGACTGTTTTTTTAAAGTCCTTTGAAAGAGAAGGGCTGGAAACGTGTGTGTTGATACACTGATATACAGGGATATATATTGTTATACAGAGGCAGCTACTGCTTCCTATTTTGCCTATTTCATTCATAGACAATTTAAACATGGGGGGGTGGCACAGCCCTGCAGCATCAGTAGTTCTGCCTCACAGGAAGTGACCTGAGAAAGCACTCTCTGTGTACACATGTATGCAGCAAGTGCTTGAGAAGTATATTCTTGGCACAAAGCAGATTATAACTGTTCCAGCAGAATGCACTTTATATTGACAAATAGTGTGGGATAGGGATGACATGGGGATGTCGTCATGTGTACAGCACACCAAACAGGTGCTTGCTGAATGCACATTATCACACAGTGATAGTGATAAGTGCCCTAAAACTTCATCAGAACGTTTGGGAAGTGTGAAATTCAATCCACACATTAGTCAGGAAGGTTGGATCAGGTCATTTCATATACAAATTTCCAAAGATCAAATTTCTCAAGCATCCATATAGTAGCCTTCCATTTTTTTGTCCCTTCACTTTGAAGCCAGTGTTCATTACTTTTCAATCCCACCCAATATGATGCCAGTACTATTTTGAGTGTCTGAGTTAGAAAGAAGGGCAAAACTCCAGCTATCAGATGGAAAACACAGCCTAAAAGATTCTGTTCTTAGAATATGAATCTTTCCTTTTTTGCAAGTCAAAATAAATGACTGCTGCAGCACAAGACATGCTTGGCACAGCCTGATGCACAAATCACGCAATGTGGGTAGAAGGAGATCAGTTGTGATTAGCTGTCACACTCATGTGCTTACAAATAACAACTGTGCTGTTCATCTCTCCCATCTAGCCAGTTTTGTTACCCTGTGCTTTCAATGGAACATATGAAATCAATATCAGCTTAGCAGTGGCCACATGATCTATGATTTGAAACAGTATGGGTTTGATGAATACCCCTTTTAAGGTAGATATCTAAAGTTCAACTTCACATATAGACAAAACCAGTGTGCCACAAAAAGATAAGTGCACTCATGGAAAGGAAAGAGGAAGCAAACAAAAGGATCAGATTATGTCAAGGGGCCATTTCAGCTTGCTTTTGCCACTGAACCTCGCTTCCCCATTTTATTTTATACATTTTCTTTTTTTTTTACTTGAGTGATTGGAATTGATGTGGAAACTTTTCAGGATAAACAATGTTGAAACTTTCAAGCATGATTTGATGTTACTTAGGTAACCATTTGTAATTAATTTTAAGCACCAGCTGCCTTGTGACGAGCATGAAACCTGACAAAGGTTCTCCGAAGAACTGTTTACCCATTTCATTTCCTTAGCTGCACTCAGAAAAGTATTGGAATTTCTTTCAGTGCCGTGAGCACCACGGCAACAAATGAAGTGATGTTGAGGTTTTTGAACCAGAAATCAGGAAGAGGAAAATAAAAACCCACACACAATTAGGAAAAAAACTGTATAGCACAGTTAAACATTTCATGATATATGGAGCTATTATTGGTTCACCTAGCTGGATATCATGCTAACACTGATTGACAACAACTCTGTGGGGGTCTCAGGCCAGAAGAGTTTTCCTGACTTGTGGCTAAAGATCCTTTAACTCAATAAATTTTGTGGAAGCCCACTGGGGACTAGGTAATCTCTGAATTTTGATTTTGATTTCTTGTAAGCAATAACCTATCAGACATTGGGTTTAAAATTCTTTAAAGAAGTCCTGCAGGGTTTGTTGGCAGGATGCAACAAATAACCCTAACATCTAATTTTGTGCAGTCAGTGTTAACATCCACATTTTCTGCCCAGTTTGGGCCCTAGAGAGTTCAAAATGCTGAAAAGTAACCCACAATGATGTATTGAAACAATTGGTGGGAGCATCATGGCAAGGACTGTTTGAACGGCAAAATGATACAGCATATAATGGCAACATTTATTTATAGGAAGACTGCCTTAGGTGTTCTTAAAGCACCAGACTCCAGCAGGCCCTTGGGCATTAGATTGCAGGGGCTCTCGAAAGTGATGCCAGTGCTGTGGTGGCATTACCACCACTGGGGGCTTAAATAGGCCCGGCTGCATCACGGCACTAGCACACAGTATGTGCACGTCTGCCATCACCCAAGAAGTTGACATCCCTGCCACCATCTTGGGTAATGGCAACACGTACAGTAGGGATGGGGTTTGCTATCTGATTATGTTTCATTTTTCAATTCATAAAATGGGCTGCCAGTTATGATTTGCCATAAATTCCACTAGTTATTGCAATTCCTGGTCCTTTCTTTTTTTATTTTTTTGAAAAATTAGGTATTTTATCCATTATTCCTTATGCTGCTGTATCATTTATATCATGTATACAGCAACCACTGATTACAAAAATAATGACATAAATAATTACAAAATTATCAGTGCAGTTTTTTAAAAAAAAATTACGATGTCACAGACAGACGCAAATGCACACAAAAAGTGGGAGCCTATTCAACGACTAGACGAACTTGTGGATTATGCCAGAATTCTATACTAAATACAATATTGAGAATATTCTACACCATCTCTAGCACACAGCGATGAAGCCAGCCCACACTGATGGTGGGGAGAGGGTCTGCCTGGGACAGTGGATCCGGTGCTGAAATCTGCGCCAGCATCAAGTTGTGGGTACATGCTCCACAACCTGATGCTGGCATGGATCACAGAGCAGGAGCTACACCCACAGCCCCAGCAGCAAGGGCCCCTCTCAGCAGTGGCACCAGCCTGACCACAGGACTGCTTACTTTGGATAGTCATGATTTACGTTGATGTTCAGTCTGAGTCTGAATGCAGTACAGACATACCCCGCTTAACGTCGCTTCACTTAATGTTGCCTCGCTATAATTTACATGCTCCATAGGTCACCATAGCCCGCTTAATGTACGTGCGCTTCGCAATTACGGACACTTAATGGCATGCCATCTAGTGGCGATTGCAGTGCGGTACATGCATAGATAATTGCTTCACTTTAAGTACATTTTCACTTTACATACATGCTCCGGTCCCACTGAGTATGTTAAAGTGGGGTATGACTGTAGTTAGCAGAGGTTAGATCTAATCACTTATCAACTTCCTCCATGCTGCCAGATGAGGAAAAGGAAGTGGTTTCTTTTGAGCCAAGCTGTGTACCTTGCTTTGGATACATTTACCCAGCCTAGAACAGGGATGCTGAATCGGAGGCCTGAAAGCCGAATGTTGCTATCTAGGCCTCTTTGTCTGGGTCTTAGGACTCTCCCCAGGCCACAAACCCTCCCTAGCCACACCCATTCTTCCTAGGCCATGCCCCTCACTGGCCTTGCTTTGCATCTCCTTGAGTGTTTTTTCCTGGTTTTGAACTCTGGAAATGTCTCCTGCCAGCTTTGGAGAGGGATTTTTGAGTGTCTGCAGAAACAAGCCTACTGTACAAAGGAAAAACTAACATTTGTTCCTCTGCCCACTTTTGCGTCTGGCCTCACCTGCCAATGATATGTGGTCCTCAGAAGGTTGTCTAGCAAGGAATGTGGCTAGGGTTACCATCATTTTGTCATTTCAAAAAGAGTACATTTGGCTTCGATAAGTGAAAAGTAAAGTATGCTGTTGCACCATCTCAAAAAGAGTACATGTACCCTTAAAAGAGTATGGTTGGTAACCCTAAATGTGGCCCTTGGGCTGAAAAAGCTTTCTCACCTCTGCCCTAGGGCATGTGCAGCTGCAGGGATGATTCGGCACCTCTTCATTTGAGGTTTAGGGCTGGGCAGCTTATCGGTCAGTTGCAGTAAGTTCTCCATGAATTTACTACTAAAAACCATTTAAAACAGATAAAATGGAATAAAGGCTAAACACTACTAACTTAAACATAACCTTACCCACCCCAAGCCAATGCCACAGTAAACAAATCTCTCATTCAGCAGATGCAAAATCTTGGGCTTTGGGAAGTGCACTTTTGCAGACATTTTCTGGTTACTTCCATACACAATTCAATTCTGTGACGAACAGGGAAACATAGAAAAGGAAGATGGGGGCAGTCATGTGCACACTCTTGCCCTCACCATATTTCAGATCATATGTGAGATGATGATTAATCAGGAACACTTATAATTCAGGGCAGAGCTTGGAAAAGTTACTTTTTTGAACTACAGCTCCCATCAGCCCCAGCTAGCATGGCCACTGGATTGGGCTGATGGGAGTTGTAGTTCAAAAAAGTAACTTTTCCAAGCTCTGATTCAGGGTTGGGAAACTGTTTTCAGCCCAAGGGACACATTCTCTTTTGAACAACCTCCCACGGGCCACTTGCCAGTGGTGGGTGGGGCCACAGGCAAAAGTGGGTGGAGCAATGAATGTAAATATTACCCTTGTATGCTAGTTTCTACATGCACATATAGTTGTATGCTAGTTTCTACATACACATATACACAGCCCTTTCTGTCCTCCATCCAGGAAAGCAAGAGGCATTATCAGAGTTCAAGGACATATTCCAGCGAGGCAAAAACCCTCAAGGACGGTGCACAGCAGGACCAGTAGGGGGAGGGGGTGGCCACGGAGAATCCCAGGGCCGGAAAGTGAGGCTTGAAGGGTTGCATCCAGCCCCTGTACCTGAGGGTTCTCCACCCGGTCTCTAGCTTATATATATATAAAGTAACTTTAACAAATGCTCTCAATACAAACTGCTTTTTTTGTCAATTTACAGTGTAGTCCTCTACATGTCTAACTCAAAAGTAAGCCACATTGAATTCAATGGGGCTTTCTCCCAAGTAAGTTGACACAGGACTGCAGTCTGTATCTGGAATATATCCAAGAGTAGGCCTTTGTATCTTGCCATGGATCTTACCCCTCTTTCCTCTTACCCCTTGAAATGGAGATATTAGCGTGAGAAATGATTGGGTTTTTCTTGCCCCAGGAGGCCAAAACAGGGTCCCTCTTCTGCAAGATCTGAAACACCTTAATCCCCATAATGCCAGCCAAGCTCAAGTCAGAAGAAGATCTAACCCTCAGTAGGCAATGATGACAGAAGACCCATCTTGAGTTAACACTGCAGTATGATCATGTGTTGCCTGTTCTGTAATGTATTATTTAAAAAGGCTGATGTATTGTTAATAACTACGAATGAACAGCTGTTTGAACCTCAGTGTAAGAATCCACTCTGTTGCTAAACAAAGCATTTGGGTAGTTCTGAAAATTTTGAAGGATAATGTTTGAGGACTTAGAGCATTTGCTGCCTCAGGCTATGCTCTGAAACAGGTCTGACATTACTCTGCCCAGGAATCCACAAAACAGTTTTAAAGAATCTTTGGGGAACTGGAAAAAAGTCTGCTTAGAAGTGTTTGACGCTTAGTATTGCTGACTACACACAAGATGAAAATATTAAAATAGACTATTAACATATCTAAACCAGTTCCGTGTCTGTTTTACAAAATTTCTTTGGGTGTTGTTTTTTTTTGGTGGCTTTTTTAACAAAAAAAAATCATGAGAAGATCTAGGGAGAAAGAAACACAATTTCTATATTAAACATAATAAGTGAAAACTGTTTAGGGTTTATATTAGATTCAGTAGTTTATCTGAGGATAGCGATAAAAAAAACCCTCTAATAGGTTTCTTCAAATTTAATGATACATACTTATGAAATTGCATGCAGGTAAAACAGAACATTATGTTGGGTTATGGAGAATTTATTCATGCGTCTGAGTTGCATTCTCTCCATATTTGGTTTTTTAAGCAGATTCCTGGCAGTGTAGCTTTCTTTTCACCCAGGAGGCTTCCTTAGAATGATTGCCTCTTAATTGCCCTCCGATTGGAGTTGTTTACTGCCTAGAATAAAAAATTACCCATAGGGCTAGGAAGCCTAAGAGAAACAAAAATTCCAGAATCCCCCCTTCTCCATCCCACTCCCTGTTCCTCTGGTCTTATAGCCCTGTTGGAGTTAAAGACATCCAATAATACTCCCAGACACACAGTAGAAATCAGCTCCTAAATGTTAGTATAGGCATAAGAAAACATTTGCAAATTAGCATTTACATAAATCTTTGATTTTAAAGTCCAATATAAAGTTATAGGTACTCCTATACCATAGGGTTGTCAACAAACAAAAACATTACTTGATTTATCACCTGCTGAAATTAGAGATGAGGAACCTTTTCCAGTCCCAGGGCCACATTCCCTCATTAGCAATGTTCAAAGGGCTACATGGGTGGGACCAAAGGCAAAAGTGGGTCAAGCAACAGGTGCGTGTGTCACCTGTGTACAGTCGACAACATATGAGTGACGCAAAAGCCAGAGGCCTCACAGACTTCTCTCCATCCAGACAAGGAAGAGGCAGTATGACAATTCAAGGATAAATAACAGTTGGGTAAAAGCACTTGAGGAGAGTGTGAAGCCAGGCCAGTGATGGGCCTGAGGAGAGGGGATGTGAAATGGGGAGACTCCTGAGGGCCAAGTGACCCTGGAGAGTCACATTTGGCCCACTGGCTGGACACCACTGGCCTGATTTTTAACCAGTTCAAATAAACAATACAATGTATTTATTTGAAAATGAAAAGCACTCGGTGGTGCTGCCAGATTTAAAGAGGGCCTGGGCAAGATGCCCTCTGCCCCTCAGCCTGCTGTTCCACCTGTTTACTCTTCCCCCCTGACTTACCAGCTTTGGGAAGGAAATGAATGGGTGCATTTTTCTCCCTTGCCATAAAAAAACCCCTGCCAAGTATGGCTGACAGCAGTCTCTGTAAAAAGAATTTTGGGAAAATGTGTAAAAAGGAACACATTCATTCCCTTCTCACCACCTCACCTGCACACCAGGGGATGGGATGGGAATAAACACTTTGATTTCTTTTCCCTAAAAAAAAAAAAAAGTTTACAGATAATTTTTTTCAGATGGGCTGGATCCAATACTGCCTTGCCTAGATTACTGGACTTGCTCTGACCTTGCCCACTACAGTGCCAAGTTTATTTATTTTTCCTTTTTGCTCCCCACTGCAAAAAATGATGGAGTCTTGGGGGGGCAGAAAACAATTTGCTTAAGGATTGGAGCTCCCAGACAGGAAGTTACCTACTTCAGTTTTAGAGAATGTCTAATAAGAAGGAACTCTGCTTGGTACAGTGCAGCTGATACCCACTGTGACTGGTAGGGTAGAAGGCAAAGAGGCCATCATAGGCAGAGGCAAAGCCAATAGCTGGCAGAGCCAAGTAATTCTAGTTTTGTCCCCCTTCTCCTCCCTGATCAAGGGCAAAACTGAGACTATGGAGGAGGAAGCTGACTGCTAGGGCCACCCCATGGACTGGTTGTAGGTAAGAAGGCAGGCAGGTGGGAGCTGGCAAAGGACAGACTAGGATTGGTGGGGCAATGTTCCACTTGCCCTAATAGACCAAGCCCCATTGGCTGGGTGTGACGGGAGTACCCTGGTGTGATCTTCAGTCACAATGCCTGGGAGAATATGCAACACCTGCACAGGTTTGGGGATAACAAAGGATATCCACCACATTCTATTGCACAAATTGGCAACCTCTGGTCCTTCAGATGCTCTTGAACTACAACTCCCATAATCTCTGATCATTGGCCATACTGTCTGAGACTGATGGTATTTAGAGTAGAGACCTTATTCCAGTATGTATGTTTTGGTATTGCTTTTAAAGATGTTTTCAAAGATCTGTTTAAGATGTTTTATTTTTGAGATTTTAAAGAAGTTTTTAGAGTTTTGTCCTTTTGTTTGCAGCCCTGGGCTCCTTCTGGGAAGAAGGGCAGGATAGACGTTTAATTCATTCATTTATTAATAAAAGTCTAACAACATCTAGAGGGCTACATGTTCCTTATCCCTGTTAGATGGAATGATAAAAGCTTGGAAATACAACTCATGCATTCTAGGGTTTTTTCACCTCTGGGAGTAAAGTGTCAAGCCTTTTGCACAATGCGGAGTAACTTGTGGCTCTCTAGATGTTACTAGACCCCGACATCTATCAGCCCTAGCTAGCATGCCCAATGCTCTGGAATTATGGGAGCTGGCATCCAACAACATCTGGAGGGTCACAGCTTCCCTGTCCCTACTTTAGCACAAGGAAGGTGCTTTCACATCTTCCGGCAGATTGAACCCCATCCAAAAACAAGTTCTTCCTGAAGCAAAAGTCAGTTTTCCCAGCAGAAGGAATGTAAGGCTGCTTCAGTAAAGACAGAAAGTAACTTAGCTTTTTGAAAAGGAGGGTATTGTTTTTCATGCTTAACAAAGAAGTGCATCATGAGATTTCATTCTCCTCTCCAGTGCAGGTTTGACAGAATATAGCACAGCTTGCTACGTGCACCTTTTGCTTGTTTCATTCTCCTGGAGCATCAAGAGCATGCAAGCTGAAACAAAATGCAAAGGGGAGCAAAAGCAGACCTTAGAATTTGAATTCCTCTGGTCCCCTGTGCAAGGCTGGCCAGCCTTTGGCATCCTTGTGCTTCATGAAAGAGATTTGCTGCAAAAAAGAGAATCCTTTACAAATGACATTCTCCCTCCAAAGCTGGAAATACATAACCTTGCAGTTAAAATGAAGAAGGATGGCAATGCAATTGGGTTCTGAAAGTTTGGAGGGGAAGTAAGGAAGAGCCTTTAATCCTCTTTCAGTTGGGGTACAAGCCTCTGAAATGGGAGCAGGGGACAGAATTAGCAGTGTGCGTCTTGGCTGCAGCATGACAGAGAGAGAGAGAATGGGATGGGGTGGGAGAAGCCGTAGTTTATCAAGAGATCTCTTGATAAAGGCCTCCACTTGCCTTTATGTGTCAAGAAAAATAGCCACACCCTGGCGAGCCCATCATAACGACCATGAATGGTATTGAGCTGCAAGGGCAAATTGCTTAGCTACCATGAGACGTACAAAGAAGCCCAGAATCGCTTTGTACTACCAACATAGCACAGCAGGAAAGGAACATGGTAATAAGGGTAACTTCAAAAGATTTTTTTTAAAATGGCTAGTGTAATAAGCATTGTTCTTACTTCAATTGTCTATAGGTCTTTTTGATGCATAGCTATGTATGCAGTGCTCAATAAGGCTCTGTGCAGCTGCTGTGTTGAATAATGCTAAAAACACACATGCACTGAAAGAATAAGAAAAGATCTTTTCCTCTTCCTGCTTTATGCCTTCTCTTAACAAAAACTGGGCAAAGTGAAATGTTTTATCAGATTTGCATCCTGGTCTTCCTCCAAGGACCTCAGAGCAGCATTCTTCTATTTTACCCAGGCAACAGCCTTGAGAGGTAGGTAAAGCTCAGAGTTTGTGACTGGGCCAAGGTTCTCCCATGAAATGCATAGCTGAGCAGGGCTTCGAACCTGTCCCTCTGCACTCTTAAATCCAATATGCTAGTCTTTATACAAGGGGAAGTTAAAATGTGGCCCACAAGGCTTCAGATGCTGTTGGACTCCAACTCCTACCAGCCTCAGCCAGCAGGGCCAGTAGTGATCAGAGGTGATGGAAATTGTAGTCCAACAAGATCTGTAGGTCTACAGATTAGCCACCACACTGTATTTCCATCTTAGAAGAAAAGGACTGGGGGGAAGGAGAGAAAAAAAAGAGACAGTAATCTCACAAGTCTTATTGTGATGGTCTACCTGAATTGTCCCAAGCCGTTAACCTTTGGTAAATGTCTTAAGTCAGAGATAGGGGACCTGCAGTGTTCCAGAGGTTGTTGAACTACAGCTTCCATCATCTTTGACCATCTGCCAGGCTGGCTGGAGCTGATGGGAGTTGGCGTCCAACAACATCTGGAGAGCCACAGGTTAGGCACCCCTGCCTTTGGTAATTCAACATGGATTTGTTTGTAGCATCTGGGTCTACACTGAGTGCTGTGATGGGTACTGGACAGGACTGATCTCATCCTCGGTGGTTGCTTTCTTGTGCCCTAAATGCTGCCTCTGCCACTAGGATTGGCTTATGAGGCTTCCCCTGACATAGGAGGAGGAGACTTTTGTGAATGGGGGGATATTTTGTGCTGTCCGTCACTGCTACTAGTGCTGTTTCAGTAACAGTGTGGTGTTTCTTAATGTCAGTTGCAGAGATTCAAGACCTTCCTGAACATTCCCATTTAAATCAATGGGATTTTAAAGTGTGTGATTTTAGATAGACTGTGCATGAGTGTATTTACCTTCAGTGTTTGCTCTGATAAGAAAGACTAATAATTATTGATATGGTTTTTGATTGATTATTATGGTTTTACAAAGTACACTGTCCTACTTAAGAATGAAAAGAACTAAGGGAGGGGATGAAAAAGAAAATGTCTCACTTAAATTCTAACATCTCAAAACATTGAGAACTTACACATGAGGAAATTTTAAAAAATGGATGGAGCATTTTATGTGAATTTTCATTTATCGGTAGATGAATGCTTATTTGAATGGGACAGAAAATATTGTTATGGGTTTTGGGGTTGAGATGGATAATTTCTACGAGTCCCCTTCCAGCCTCTGATTTGGAATCCTGTGCCTGGGGGTGAGAAACCCACTCTGCTGGTCAGATGAGTTTCTTTTGTTAATCTAATAGAGTGGTCAGGTGCCCATCAAGTGGTGAATGAGCCAGAGAGATCCTTTTGTCATTGAAACTCTTCAGGATAACCACCACCCCCTCTCCTGGGGCTTAGGAGAGGCTTGTGTTTTGAGTTGTGTCTGAGAAGGGCTGGGAACTGGAGGCAGGCAGAGAGGCTGGCTCTCTGCACCATGGCTTTGGGGTGCCTCCTGTAACCCTGATGGAAAAGCTAGATATTGGACTTCTGATGCCTTGAACCTTCCATCCTAAGATCAGGTTGGAATGTGTGTAAACAAACAAACCATATTTCATAAATTCACCACAGTCTCCGCTGACCTTCTTCCCAAGGAAACCAAACCCCGGGCAAGTGCAGGGACCCCTGGAAATATCAACACTTAGAGATTTGTGTGGTGTGCAACGATATTCTTGGCTGGAAACTATGAAGGAAGTAGCTTTGGAATGAATGACAATTAAAGAAACATTATGATTTAGAAAGGAAAGGGACACTAATATGACTAAGATTTGGGGAAATTAGGTAGACTGAAAAAGGGAGAATGGAAACAATCAAGAACAAAATGTAAAGCAAAACAATATGGGGAAAGCACGTTTGCAGTGAGTATTTCTTACCCTTTAGCAAATCCCATTAGATATCTGTTCTGGCTAGATTAATTTATACTACTCAGGTCAATATATTCACATGATGATGCCAAAAAATGTACAAAACCTTTTCTCCATATAGCCCAATAATTCACCAATTTACTGCATAACTGTGGACATTTCAGAATATATTATTGATCATGAGTCACACAGGAGAGATTGCTGGCATGTAAAGAAACATTGGGAAGGCTGCTATTGCTAGTGGACATTATTTTGCATTAATCAAAACAGTTTCTAACTTACTAATTCCAGCTCTATGCAGAAATAGTGTAAGAATAATAAAACCTATTTAGAGAACACAGAACAAAATGGATTTAAATCTTATCCTGTTTGCTTTGTACAATGTAGTGACTATATTTTTCAGTGTGATCTTTTTCCATGTAGCCTTTTGACTGGCCTCTGCAAATCCACAATCAATGTTTGTTTCTAGCCTGATCTGAACACCCCCTCCCGTGCAATAATTAGATGGAGTAGGTCAAATACTGTCATTAGTAAACTAGGTCTGAAAAAGTTGCTGAAAGTTAAGCATGAATTTTAAGAGTAAATAACAGCAGGCGCTCCAGCTCCTAAATCCTGAGGTGAATTATTTGCAAAGGAGAAACCAGCAGTTGTGCTGTTCCCTTATTTCCTTTTAAAAAATTAATTAAGCATATATATATATTTAAAAAATCTACTCCTACAGGAAGAGCCAGCCATGGACATGGACACTGTACTTTCTCACACAAGCATGTAACTTCTTGGAAGTTACTGACTGGAGCCTTGTGTCCACAAGGGATAGATGAATCAGTGTTCTGGTTCTTGCCCAAAACAAAACAGCTCATGCTCTTACTTGTAAGTAAGTGATCTTTTTTAAAGCAGAGTAACAGTACAGATTGACCCATAAAAACAGATCTAGTCAACTCCCAGAGTTTTTACAAGTTGAAGGGTTGGTGGGGATAAGCCCAGTCAAGGAGTTTGGGCCAAAGTTCACAAGTTCAGAATCAGTGACAAGAAGTTTAAGAATGCACAGGAGCAGAGAAGATGTCCCAACTAGGGGATGGGATCCAGTGGTCAGAGCTGGTTCAAAAGTATTCTGTCGACCTAACAGCCCAGTATCAAATCAAGTTTGTTCTTTATCTGCTATCCACTGCTTTTACTGATCTGTTTTTTCCCTTCCCCCAAATTTGATATGACTATTGATATTTTTAAAGGAAATATCAATAATTATAAGGGAAATATCAATGTTTTGAAAAGAAATATTGATAAATGAAAAATATGAAAAGTATCATTCTTAATATCAATATTTTAGAGACAGATTTGTTTTTTTTTTTTTTTTTAAATCAATTTTCAAAAATAGCCATGGAAAATCTCTACATAAAAATCTGATCTGCAACAATAGAGAATAAGTGAATTAATGGAAAATTTGGTACCAAATCTGAATTGGGTGGAATTCTAGCACATCCCTAGTCCCAACACCTGCCAAGCTTTTAAACTGAGATGGGTGTGTCCCCCTTCTTGTGAGAATCCCTCACCTTGCAAGAAAGTCTCACCAGCAGAATCACACTATGTGTCTGGAGGCATCACCTCATCCTGGGAGACAATTCCTGATCCCCCTCTGAATCCTGTTCAGCCACCACATCCCTCCTCATAAGTCAACAGCAGTCTCTCCTCCCCACATGAGGGGAGAGATACTTGGGTCTCCTATCTCAAGATTAGGATTGGGATCTGATGGTAGCAGCTGGTCCAATGGCATTCTGTCAGACTGAGAGGCAGCGCTTTTCCATTTCAATCTGTTTTTTTGCACCATTCTGCTTCTACTGTCCCAAGTTTTTTTCCTCCTGAGGAATATCCAAACTTAGATCATTATTTCTGACAATGGAAAACAGTGTTTCTGGTGTCATTTCCCTCTTGGCCTCCTCTCCCTCCGGTCTGAAACATATCATCCCCACCACCACCACTGCCATGGAAAACAAGAGATCCTCTGCCTGCCTGTGTGCCTGGTCAGTTTCACATTAGCAAAACAGAGACCAGGCAAGTCAATTTTTCTTCCCCCATGTCTGATGGATGCATCCTTCCTTTGCCTGCCCACTCAGCCCAGTGCAATGAAGCCCTGACCCCTCTCTCCCTCTTTCTCTCTCTGTCTCCCACTCTCCATGGGTGTGTGTGTGTGTGTGTGTGTGTGCATGAGAGAGAGAGAGAGAGAGAGAGAGAGAGAGAGTATAAAAGCAATCCAGCTGCTATGCTGGAAGAAATGGCTGCCATGATTGCAGTTTGATTGATATTTACACACATACATCATGGAGAGAGGGAAATGGATAGATGGAGGGGAGAAATGTCTGAGGATTCAGCCTTTACAAGAGGAATGCACAGCTTTTTCTCAGTTCCTAACCCCATTGGCTCAAGACAAGTTCCAAGAGTTGTGACTAGGTCAGGCTATGTTCTCATTTTTTCCCTTTGCCAAAACAGCATTCCCTTCTCTCTCTTCTGTTCCTAATTGTATTTTATCCTCCCCTCCCAGGAGAAAACAAATAGCAGGCTTGTCAGTTTCAGTTAGTAAATCAAAGAAGACAGGCTGGTCAGTCAAACATTATATTTGATGCTGTTTGGAAAAAAAATCTATGTCAGGAAAAGCCGCGGATGCTCTGGAGCAAGGATTCCCAAACTTCCACACATACACCTTTCCCCCCACATGAACCACTTGAAAATTGCTGAGGGTCTTGGACCACTGAGTGATTTTTCTGCCTGTTGCAGCTATAGTCATGAACTCTGCTTGATGCTGTATGATTCTAATTATATTTTTATGCTTCTTTTATTTTTTATATTTTACAGTGTGACAATTTGCATTCCGTAGAATTCAAACAATAATATAATAAAATACAATATAAAAAACAAAGGAAGCAGTAAAATACAGTTAAAATCAATATGAATATTTAACTCAGACAGGCCACCGGCCACCTCAATGAGACTCCATGGGCCACAGTTTGGGAACCTTTGTTCTGTAGTATTCGATATTGGTTTGCAGACATGCAAACTGTGAGGGAGTCTGGTTTTAATTCTGACTTGTGCGAAAATCCCCACCCATCCCTATTCAAGATTGAAGCCTGATGGGGCTTCTTTTCTTTTAAAAGACAGGCTCTGCTCTCCTGTTTCAGCCTTCCATTTTCATTCCTCTTCATTTCTGACCTTGACTTCCTCCAGAGTGTGCCATCCCAGGTCTGAGCTCAAAGGTGCCAAGTAACTCGTGACAATCAGGATGACTAAACAGAATTTGTTTGGATTAAGTAAAGGGTTTTGTTTTCTTTTGACTATTTATTTAGTTAGTTGGTTTATTATCAATATCAGATATGAGCAGCCTGCAGTTCTCCAGATGTAACTAGACTTCAAATCCCCATCAGCCCCAGCCAGCATGGGAAATAATCAGGGGTGATGGGAGTTGTAGTCTAGCACCAATTTGATGGCCATAGTGGTGGCCTCTTTCAGGGGTCAACTTCATGTTGCCTGGGCAATTATTCTCAAATTATTCTTTGAATGCCTGGGAGAATAAAGGAGTGTGTGTGGGGGTAACTGTCCTGGTGCCTGCTGGCTCCACCCCTATCCTTTGTATGTTGAGACCAAAGGTCAGAGCTGGAATCTTTGTAAGATTTGCAAAGCATTTTGAAGGCAAACTCACTCTGTTCCATGCCAAACATGATGCCACAGCTGGTGCAGGTCCATTGGAGATTCATTGAGCACCATCTACTTACAGCCTGTGGGATCAGTTTCAGTCATTGTGGCATAAGGATGTGAACAGGACACTTGCAGTGGTGAGGCCAACTACATGCTCTCTCAATCCCTGCCCATCGTAGTTGCTGAAATCTAGTAGGAGGCAGGGAGGGAGCATGATACATGAGGGAGTTATGCCCATCACAGTGAAAGATAAAAACAAGAGGGAAGAACCATGTTTATACACCACCTTGAGCTCCTTGGAGGAAAGGTGGGATATAAATGTAATAATACATTTATAAATAATGCAATATATACTTAGACATGAGGAGAAAGCCATAGGGAAAGGTAGAGGTGCTTGTCTTCCATTGAAAAAAGTGAAACATCCACTTTTTTCTGGATTGTGTTCAAAAGATATGAACCAGGCATTATGAAGAACAGGAAGTTTTGCATTTATGCCAGGGGGATGTGGCCCCCCTGATTATAGGAAGAAAAAAAAGGCATGATCTATCAAAAAGGCATCTCTTTCAGTGTGCTATCCTGGAAAGAAGCAGCCCACTGGATATGCATCTATATGAGGCATGAATCGGAGCATTGTAAGTAATAGCCAGGCTAACTGTGGTGAATGGTACCAAGTGTTACTTGTACCAGTTGAGTTCAATTATGTCCTATGGGGACTGTTTTGTGCACATGTAAAGGATAGCTCTTGCCCACTATTTTTACATCACCTACATTACATGCTACAAGGAAAAAAGGATTATTGTTAAGTAAGAACAGCCTTTCAATAAATAGTGCTCCCTGCTTCCTTGCAGCAGTTACTGACCCCTGGATGCATTTGGAGAGGAGTCATAGCTCAGTGGTAGAGCATAGGAACATAGGAAGCTGCCTTGTACTGAGTCAGACCATTGGTCCATCTAGCTCAGGATTGTCTACAGTGACTGGCAGCAGCTCTTCAAGGTTTCAATCAGGGAACCTTTCCCACCCTACTGGAGATGGCTTGCACGCGGTGGCAGAGCATATGCCTTGCATGCCCTGGCATCTCCAGGAGGAAATGAACCCAGTTTGGAATACGGGCACAAATTCCAAGTGTGTGAAATTGTGATTCTGAGCTGGATAATTAGGAGGCCTAGTACCATCCCTACTCCTAGCTAAATTATAGCCTGTGCTAAGATGAAAGTATCTTAGAGGTCTCTCCGTTCAGAATCTGCTTGCATTTAGAATTTCCCATCTCTCAGAGCATGGAAACTGCTTCCTTCTCCCATATCAGAGATTGGTTATATTTTCCAGGTAACTGTTAAAATACCATCCCTTTCTATTAAGGAAGATTTCAGAGCTGGTGTAATTAGGAGAGAGCTTTCAGTGGTGGGGGGTGGGGGGAAAGGCTGATGGCAGTCTGGAACATGCAATCTCAGAAGGTCTTCAATGTGGCATTCTATTAAAATCTAAATCATGTATGCTGCTTGATTAAAAAATGAAGAGAACCTTGGGTAGATTTTATGGGATACTTGTGGTTATTGTGCCTCATTGTTCGCATAAAGCAAGTGCTCACTTCCCTTGGGAGCCCAGATGTTCAAAGAAAGAACAGCGCAATCTGTTGTAGGTCAAAAAGGCAATAGGCTTCCTTTTGGCTCCACACCCAAATAACATTCTATTTAGCATCCTCTTCATGGATTTATGAACAGCCACACAGGATTCTGGCATTTCTCCCCCATGAATTTTTTATCGCCTCCTCACACACACACAAAACACTGCTTGAACTTGTAACTCTGAGGGTTTTTTCCCTCTTGCATTAATATTTTCCCTCTAATAAAATGGAGAGCAAAAGGCAATTATGCCCATCGTTGGTAAATATCATTGCCTAAGCCCATTATAATAACTCAACAAAGGTTTATTTTATGATGAAATTAAATTTAACACTTGAAGTTGCTCCTAGTGAGTCTGTAGTTTGAGGGAGAGTATTTGGCTTTGTCCATTTAATATTCTGTCACTGTTTTCATTATTACCCATCCTGTCACCTGAGAAGTTGCAGAAACCTCTGATTAAATTGAAAAGGTAAAACATGGGCAAACCTATCAGACAGATCTGTGCGATCCTGTTAAATGAAACACCCATTTCCTTGGCCTAAGCCAACATTTTAAAAATTTAATTAAAAATAATGCCAAGTGGTGCTTTAACAGGAGTGAGCCAGAGTGTAATGTATTTCGGGGTTGGGGAGCTCAGATACCATCTTTATATAACTGTCATTGAATTGAGCAATGTAAATAGAAGCCTATTCTTTGAAAAAGATGTTTTTGTAAGATTCCAGAAGTAGCCAGTGCAAATAACATATATTTATTACTCTGCTTAAAATATGTTAAAAATACTTTCATATCCCAAGAGAGTCGTTTAAAACAGTAGATAAGAAATGGAATTATTGGGGGGGGGAATCCTCCTCAGGCCCCAGATAGTATCAGTGACTGGCAGATTTTTATTTTTGACAACTTGGAAAAAAATGAAGGTGTTGTTAGTTCCAGTCAGGTTTGTTTTGTCCCCCCACCCACCTACATTTCCCACTATAATTCACCTAATGTAAAATTGTGAGGTTCTTGCTGAAGATAAACATCTCATGGGCTTTGAGGGGAACAGAAATTTATCAGCCTTAAGTTCCACATATTTCCAGCTTAAATGGCTTTATATTATTTGAAGGGCTACTAATCTATCTTAGGGGTGGTTGCTGTTTTTTGCAGGAATAATGTGGATGTATTATAAATAACAATAATAAAAAATGTTGCCTCGGCATGGATGGTGTTTTAGACAGTAACAAACAAATAGTTGGGTCCCTGCCCTTATGAGCTTACAATGTAAAGTTTGACACAGGTGAAGCAACAGAAGGACCGGAGGACCTCTTGCCCAACTTCTCCCTACTTTTCTTCTTTCATGCTCTAGCTCTCATGCTTTCTATGTATTTTTACATTTTTTTCTGTCGTGCCCAAAGTAGGGACATCAGAGTGGCCTACAGTCAACAATTAAAAATGTAATCCAATGTGTAACAGTCAACAGTTAGAACAGCAGCAGTACAGAAAAGCAAAGAATTCCATAGCAATGAAACCTTAAAAGCTAGGGCTGGTACCAAAAAAAAAGGACTTTAGACAGGACGTTTTGACCTATCACCATTCAGACCTATCACTCTGAGTGAAGTAGATAGCTGGGTGGCTCATAGCAGTGAGCTAAATTCCATAATCTAGGCATTGCTACCAAGAAGGCCCAATCCCACATCCTTACAGAATGGTGGGACACAAAATATGACCTCTCCTAATGACTGAACAATATGAGTAGGTTCATATATCTAGGTTCCAATATAATTAGGACTTTAAAGGTAATAGCCAGCATCTTGAGTTGGTTCTCAGTTTGCTTCCAAGCACATTACAACTGATATAATTATTGGTGTGATATAGTTCTCATCTCCAATGACATTAGGAATGGGTGAGAATTCCACTGAAATCAAATTTGACCCCAGACGTCCCTATAGTTTGCACATTTGCTATCTATGTGGACCAATCTTGTATGCTGTGAGCTTCCATGCCTTGTCTCAGCACCATTTTTTTTTAAAAAAACACATTGAATATAACAATATTGTTATCATTGTATTCCCTTTCACTTCTATCAAGTAGGTGTTCATGGTAATCATTAACATTTCTTGTTTGCTGTAGAGTTTCTTTGGCAACCTGGAAAGAAGGTGGCCAGGCTGCTGCGTTTTGTGTTTTTAAATTTGTATATTTGTTTTTAATGTTTTTAATTGTAAACCGCCCAGAGAGCTTCGGCTATGGGGCAGTATACAAATGTAAATAATAATAATAATAATAATAATAATAATAAAAGCCAGAGAGAGAGAGCAGCTTTCTCTCTGCCCGTGCCTGCTCACCCTGTCCCCCCTTCACCTCCTTTCAGTCTTTAAGAGGGGATAGAAAGGTAGGGGGTTGCAAAATCAGGAAACCAGAAGGAGGGAATCATCTACAATCACTGGCACTGGCTCTCCAGAATCTCAGATAGAAATCTTTCCCAGTCCAAATTCGTGAGTCTGACTAGCATCTGTCTTTGCTTTGCTAACATAAAACTGACCAGAATGCATCTTTGCTTTGCTAAAGTGAAACTGACCAGCATATTCTTTGCTTTGCTAACATGAAATTAACTAGGTGATCTCTTGCTTTTTCCCATGGTAACTGACCAGGTGATTTCTCGCTTTCTCCCACAGCTTGGGGGTGGGGAGGATCCAATATAATTCAAGAGAAGGAGGAGGCAAAGGGGGAATTGAGATGGTGGCACTGGGCAGAGAGAAAGCTGCTTTCCTTTCCTTCCCAAAAGGAAAATATTGTTAGAAAATACAGAGAGAGAGAGAGAGAGAGAGAGCACATTTCAGTAATCTCTATTAGAAGTGTCCAAGGCATGTGCAACTGTGGCAAGATCAGCCTTCTCCACAAAAGGGCAGAGGTGGTACACCAGCTGAACATAATTGTTCTTGGCCACAGCTGAAATGTCACTACTTCTTTGGGAAGAATACATTGTCATCAAGAACAGGTGAAAATACCTCTCCCCATACTTTGGTCTTCTCTGAATTAAGCTTCAGTTTGATCCAGTCAGTCAGTGGTCAGAATTTCTCTGGAGAAAGCTTCCATGGAACAAGATGGAAAGGACAGGGAAGAGTTGGGTGCAATCAGCATACTGATGACACTCCACCCTAAAACTCTGGATAACTTCTCCCAGCAGTTTAATAACATGGGGACAGGATGGATCCTTGTGGGATCCTAGAAGCTCATGGTTATGGGGACAGGGGACAGTCCCCCAGTACTAATTTGTGTGAGAAGTCCCCAACTATCACCACTACAGAGTGATTTGTTCATGACAGTAGACATTATGTTATCCCACCAACAGATCAGGAAAAATCCAGCATATGACCCAACATTTTTCTCTTGGAGCCAGTGTGGTGGTGGTATTGATAGTAATGATAGTTGATAGTGACTTGGTCTGGATAAACTTAAATCCAAATCCCTGCTTAGCCACAAAGCTTACTGAGGGACTCCAGGCTAGTCCTTGTTTCTCTGGCTAGTCTGTCTCGAGATTGTTGTGATAAAATAAAATATCCCTCAGCTCCTCAGAGGTAGGGCAGATAGATACTAGTATGATAAATCAGATAATGGTAGATCAATAACTATTTCCATTGTGGCCTCAGAGAAAGAGAAAGAGAGAGAAATACACACCATATTTTATTCTTTGAGATGAGAATTTAAGAAATTATGTGTACAACATTTTGGAATTTAGCTTTCAAAAGAATATTGTCAACTAACAGGTAACGGTAATGCAGTTGGACTGGAAAGAAACCTTTTCTTGATTGGTAGTGGCAAGCATTGATGTTGTAAATTTGCAGCACTGGAGTTTCAGAGAACTAATTGTTACCCTGTGAATTGCTTTGCACGCTAAGTAGTACAAGGTTACCGGAATGTTCTCTCCCGCTCAGGGAAACTGTATTAAAGGTCATCCTTCCTTGCTGTGCATGTCAAGTTAAGAACTTGACTTTCACAGAGGCTTTGACACCTCAATCTGCTACCAGTTCAGGGAACTTAAAATGTCTCTCATAAGTGCTTTATGTTACCTTAGAGCACAATTGCAGGTTAGTTAGAAATGTATATAGATAGCTCTGTATAGCTATCAGGGTGGTTTGCTTTAATTTTTTCTGAATTTTTTCTTTTAGCATTCAAACAATAAATATGTATATTGGTTGATGTTGCTGGCATAGAGCAGAAGTATAATATCCCCATAGTACCCTGTCAGGAAATTGCACTATATCTTTTAGCTTTTCTCACAACTGATGGTGGTTGATAGGAAAACAAGGATTTTTATGGTGGCAGACATTCAAAACCTGTGTGTCTATACAAGGTTTGCAGTTATAGGCCATTCCAAAAACTATCTTTATAGGGGATTTCCTCCAGTCTAAATGCACCTGTATACCTACTTTCATAATTCAGTGTGCAATAACAAGCAAATCCACACAAATCCAGTATATACCTTGCTATAAAAAACAAACAGTGGTGTTAATACATCTTAAGAGTAACAAAAGAGTCCCCTGAGCAATATCATCAACCACCTGTAAAACAGTAAAACCAGGAAAGAAGCAGAAGCAGTCGACAGCAGCAAAAGGTTGATGTTATATGCAATCCATGTGACACAGCCACATAACTTCTGGCAAATGCTTGTTAGAATAAAATTGTCTCCACTTGCCTGCAAAGAGTTCCATGATGTGGGAGTCCCAATGGGCAAGGCCTTGTTCCTTGCTTTTGCTGATTTACTCCAGCCATCAAGGGTTTGCATGCAATTTATGGGGATTCAGCTGATAATGAAGTATTGCATATCCAACCAAGTAATTGCACAAGCAACTTCCACTCACACAATAGAACTTCCCTTCCTTCTCTCTCTGTGCACCCCCCCTATAAATGTGCTCCGGAGGGTCGTGGAAAACTCCAGAACAAATTGGGGGGGTGGAGGGGCAGGACACACTGTGGGGGGGAGAGGGAGGGGAAGTTCTGTTATGCAAGCAGAAGTCATTCCATTCATGCAATGACTTCACTGGATACAACCCACTGTATTCATTTAACATTTTTTAATGTCACCCTTCCATAAAGGAAACCAGAATGGCATGCTTTGTTCTTCCCATTAATCCTTACAATAACTTTGTGATAGTGATAGGTAAGAGGAGTGTTTTGTTTTTTTTGTTTTTGTAAACAATGAGATATCGGTACTCATGCATTGATAAAACTGTTGTGGGTGCCAACACAAAATTGTTCCCATGGGCAGCAAAAGAAGAAGTGATGGTACTCCATACCTGTGAATACTGTAACAAAAAAAGCCCTGAATAAGATTGTGAAAGAGTGACCATTTCAGGTCACTCAGTGAGTTTCATGGGAGACAGACAATTTGAAATGTACTCCCAGTCTAGCATTCTCATCTACTGTACCACTGAACTTCGGGTGGCTGCTAATTTGTCTCTTTCTCAATATTCTCTCATTAAATGAATGGCAACTTACTTATTTTGAAACAATAAGGTTTGAACATATTAGAGAAGGTACAAGTAGAGCAATTGGGAATGAACAATTGTCTATGTTTAAGACTAGAAAGCAAAGAGGGACAAGTCAATGTCAAAAGCAGGTCTGGGGTGGTTGTGTGAATGAGAGGGTACTTAAAGACTTACATAGATTTGCTTGTATACAGTTCATTTTTCCAGATAGTGGTGAGTATCAAAATGGGCCTGGGCCTGTTTTCAGATCTACCTATTTTACTTCTGCAAATGGTTCATGTCATTGTATTTCTACAGCTCAGTTATACATTCACATGAAGAGATTTATATTTAGTTTCACAGAACACTAACCATTAATGTGAAGTTCACCCAGAGCTTGGAAGTAACTCGTTATTTTTAACGAGTTACTTGTAATTCGTTACAATTTTAAATAACGAGTGGGTAATTCCTTTACATTTGGCAAGTAACGGAACGACTAGTAATTTCCCTACTTTGCAGCTGCAACTTTAACGTTTCCACGTTAGGTTGCACGTTACTTGGGGGCGGGAACAAGGGGAAGACAGCTCCTGGCTGTGATTGGTTAACACAAGACATGTGCCTCACACTGATTGGACCTCTGCGCAGACTCTCTCTTCCCTTGTGATCTGTGTTAGGATGCACGAGGGAAGAGGTGAATAGGCAGGGCCTGCTAGCATCTGAGAGGACAAAATGGACACCGGAGGAAAAAGCCAGGGCAAGGACAACGGAGGAGAAGGCAGCAGCAGAATGGCGAAGAGCTGTGGAGGTGAGTGACGATGATGTGTGTGTGTGTGTGTGTGTGTGTGTGTGTGTGTGTGTGTGTGCCCCCCGTGGCACCGTTCTGCCCCCCACTGCCTCTCCTTGCCTCTGCTGCCCCCTCCATCAATCACAAGGCACTTCTGAAACTTCGGCCTATCAGAGCTTGGAAAAGTTACTTTTTTGAACTACAACTCCCATCAGCCCTAGGCAACATGGCCACTGGATTAGGCTGATGGGAGCTGTACTTCAAAAAAGTAACTTTTCCAAGCTCTGGCCTACTTCTCTTCCTTCCCCCCCTTTTTGAACTCTCCCCCTTGTTCCCATGCATACTTGTGTGCTATATTTATCCAGACAGAGCACTCCTGCCTTTTAAAATGCCGGCTAGCTTTTTATTGTATATTTATTTGAACTCCATCTTTCTTTTTATTTGTATTTTTGTCCTGTTTAATCACAAGACTGAATTGTATGTGGGACAAAAACTGTCTCAGTAATAATAATAATAATAATAATAAATCATTAGGCGTATAATAAATGGCTTAAGGTTGATTTTTTTGTTCTTGGCAGAGATGAGGTGAGAAGTAGGGTCCTTGGAGCTCCTCCTCTCAGTCCCCCAGCTCTCAAACTCATGTTCTGTGAGAAAGAGAGAGATTCCCAGTCCCAGAGAGAGATAGACTGTTGACAATCTCTGCTAATATCTATACAAATGTACATAACATGCATCACCTGAACTCACATGATCTAGAGTTACCTCAGATCTTGCAAGATTTGCAAATGAGAAGCAATAGGGTTTTATATTAGTTCTGATTGTCTACTGGGCTATCATAGGTTATATGTTTTTTCATTTTCTATGGCAAAAACTCCAACTTCAGTGGAATTTATGTGATGTGTTCTAATCATTTGAATTTGGCTAATGAATGCTTTATTCTTTTATCAGAACTTTAGCAGTAGTACTAAAATATTAATAAAAAAGAAAAGGGAAAGAAAAAATACTTTACATACATCATTCAGCTGTATTGCTAATTATAGATATAGATATAAAAGATAAATGCCATTTGGTCAAAAGTATTTTTGTCTACATTTTATACCTCATCCTTGATTTTCCAAGCTTGGCATGGAATGCTTCTCATACAGAATTAATTTGAAATGCTGCATATTTATTATCATAATCATCATATTCAAAATAAAAAATATATATACCGCCTTCAAGTTGATTCCAACTTATGGTGACCCTATGAATAGGGTTTTCATGAGGCTGAGAGGCAGTGACTGGCCCAAGGTCACCCAGTGAGCTTCATGGCTATGTGGGGATTTGAACCCTAGTCTCATTTTGTTCTCCCAACAACCCTGTGAGATAGTAGGTTAGACTGGCCCAGGCAGGGTTATTCAGTGAGCAAAAATGATGCAAATAGGATCTCTTTTAATTGTGCTATCGACCTGCTTACTTCCACTCTGACTGGGGGATCTTGCAGCATGGGGAAGAGATGGGGGCACATCACAGCTGAAGTTCACCCACATAGGAGCATTATCTCTTGTTTATTACAGAGACACCTGTTGCAGGTTTTGCTGCTGAGAGCAGCAGTCAGTTAGTGCGGCCACTTGAGTCACAGCTTGTTGATCCTGAGGAGGCAAAACTAGAAAGTGAGGTTCAGAAAGGAGGCCCTGTGCATGAGGAGGAGGAGGGCATGAAGCAGTGCCAGTTGCCCACAGCCACATCTGCAGAACAGCAAGTACCATGGTTTGGCTTTGAGAAAGCTTGTACATTTGTGAGTCAGAGTGGGAAAAATGTTGTTGTACGATGCAATTACTGCCTTCCAAGGATCAAAAATCTGAGATCAGCTGTTTCCTCCTCATCCAATGTGAAGAAACATTTTGAGGTAAGCTTTGTCATGCTGGTCCTCAAAAAGTGTCCATTGTCTATTTATGTTTAAATTGTGAAGTTCCTCTTCCATTTTTTCTTGGATTCATGCTTTGTTCTTCTTTCTCAGAGGGTACACCCTGAGAAGCTGAGAGCAATTGAAGAAGCAATAAAGGCAAGGAGACGTGGCCTTCCTGAACCAATGCATGACACCCCTCCTCCCAAAATGCTGAAGCAGCAGCAGACAACCCTTGAGAGGTGGGGATCTGGCAGGGAGCCTGTCACCCAGAGCAATCTCAACAGGAGAATCATTGATTTCATTGTAGAGGAGACATTACCACTTCAGACTGTGGACAAACCATCATTCATTAATCTGGTTCGCATTGGACTCCCCAAAGATCTCACCATCATATGTGCCAAGGCTCTGAGAGACAGAATTGAGAAGAGAGCATGCCACATGAGAGAAACTCTTGCAAACCGAATGGGTGCTGTGGCATATATAGCAACCACTGCAGATTGTTGGACCAATGGCAAGAAGAGTTCCTTTGGGGTAACAGCCCACTGGATCAACCCAACTACCCTGAAACGTGAGGTCGGGGCCTTGGCTTGTAAGCGTCTGAAGGGGCGCCATACATACGATGTCCTTTCAAAAGCACTGCATGATGTACATGTGCAGTACAGGATCCACAACAAAGTTATGTGCACTACTACAGACAATGGCTCCAACTTTGTGAAAGCGTTCAGAGTTTTCATGGCCAAAGAACCAGCGGAAGCTGCAGGCACCAGTGACGATGATGGTGATAACCAGGAGGAGGAGGAGGCTGAGGTGGAGTTTGTGCCTATCTGTGAGATCCTGGACACAGGACCTGAGGCAGAGGAAGAAGCTGCAGACTCAGGAGAGGATTTTGTTTTACCACCACACCAGAGATGTGCTAGCCACACCCTCAACCTTGTGGCAACACAAGACATAGAGGCCATGCTTTCTGACTCCTCCAAAAGTAGTCTTCTTGGTCCTTTCAAGAAACAGTTTCGTTCCTTGATGGGAAAGTGCAGCAAGTTGTGGTCCAAGCAGAACCAGTCAGCCCAGATTGCTGAGTATATCCATGCGCAATATGGTGTGTATCTGAAGGTACCGAATAAGACCAGGTGGAATTCCACCTTTGATGCATTGAAGCAACTACATGAGCTCCTGTCAACTGTGCCACTAAAAATGCATGCCATAATGGACCGCTGCTCCTTGTCCAGGATCACAGCTGCTGAGATTGAAGTGGTACAGGAATACACGGAGATTATGGAGCCACTAGCCCAGTCCCTAGATATCCTGCAACGGGAGAAAGGCATGTTCATGGGGTATTTGCTACCAACGCTCTGCAATCTGGACCGCAATTTAGAAGGACTGGAAAACAAACCTGAGAGATACACATACTGTTTTCAGCTGCTGAGAGGTGTGCGCGAAGCCCTAAGAAAGCGGTTTGCAGCTATCTGGGAGGACAAGAGGCTTCTCCTGGCAGCCTGCCTACCAGAGCTTGAAAAAGTTACTTTTTTGAAGTACAGCTCCCATCAGCCCAGTCCAGTGCCATGCTGGCTGGGGCTGATGGGAGTTGTAGTTCAAAAAAGTAACTTTTCCAAGCTCTGCTGCCTACACCCTCGCTTCAAACTAGATTGGCTGGAATCGTGTCAGGCCGCCACCCATACCAACAAGTAAGAACATTAGGGAAGCCCTTTGGGTGGATTACTCCAAGGGAAATGTTGTCTCAAGGGAGGCATCAGAGGGCTTAAGGTGGTAGGCAGGGACTGGGCCTTTTCTTCCTGGGGCTCCTCATCACAACCTTGGGTTGCTGCAGGTCATCCTTAAGGGTCTGATGTGCTGCCCCATGCGTGTGGTGACTTGGTCACCTTCCTACCTTCCATGTCATCATCCACAGGCTCAGGCTGGACCCTGAACCAGGTGACATGACAAGCATCAGGAAATGAAGAGCAGATGATGGTTTCCTAACATATATGTGTTAACATATCCTCTCTCTTTCTTAGATACACAATGGAAGCCTTGTTGAAAGCTGAAATAAAGATGGGTGTATTTAATGAGGAGAGTGATCAGTCTTCAGATAAAGACCAGGAAGGAGATGACTTAGAAGATGACTTCTTTAACTTTCTGCCCCAGGGCAAGAAGTCAGCAGTGGACACTGCTGAGGAGGAACTGGTGAGGTACCTGAGGTCTCCCAGCAGGGAAGTGTCATCACTCCATGGCTTTCCACGTGTACTGCGGTGTTTTTTGCAGCACAACACAGGCATGCCTTCAAGCGCCACAGTAGAACGCCTGTTCAGTACTGGTGGCAACGTAATGACTGTAAAAAGACATTCCTTGTCTGACATGCTCTTTGAGCATCTTGTTTTTTTGAGACATAACAGAAACATATTATAAAAGCATTTCAAGTGTAAAATTTGATTTCAAGAGTTGGGGTATCATCATTGCTTGGGGGGATGTGAGATTCTGTTATGCCGTTATGTTAATTTTCAAGTGTTGGGGTATCTTCATTGCTTGGGGGGATGTGAGATTCTGTTATGCCCTTATGTTAATCTTACAGATAAAATTTTTTATTCTACTACCCCCTGTGTGTGTGTGTGTGTGTTTATTTGTAATATTGTTTTAGGCTTCTTGGATGTGCAGCAGCCAAGGCCAGCACCTTGTAGGAGTTTTTTAAAAAAAGTAACTGAAATGTAATTGTAGTGATTACTTTTGAGAAAAAGTAAAGTAATCAGTTACTTTCAGAGCAATTGCAATTGTAATGGTAATTACTACTTTTTGGGCCAAGTAATTGTAACTGTAATTTATTACTTTTTAAAAGTAATCTTCCAAGCTCGGAGTTCACCTACAATTTCGATGGTAAGCGGCGGTAATGCAGCCGAAGCTCTGCTCACGGCCGGAGTTCGATTCCAACGGAAAGAGAAAGTCGAATCTCCGGTAAAAGGGGTCGAGGTCCACTCAGCCTTCCATCCATCCGTGGTCAGTAAAATGAGTACCCGGCGTATGCTGGGGGGTAAAGAAAGGCCGGGGATGGAACTGGCAATCCCACCCCATATTAAACAGCCTGCCTAGTGAATGTCGCAAGACGTCACCCTAAGAGCCGGAAACGACTCGCAGTATAAGTGCGGGGACGTTTTTAACTTTACCTTTACTTGTATTGTGATAGTATTATTTTGGCCAGGATTCAAGAAATCTGTGTTCATTTACCAATGTGTCTCTCCATGGACAGACAAAATTTTCAACATTTCATTTTAAACTGCAGTTCTTTCTACTGCATGAAACTGTTCTAAATATAAAGACCCTCCCAGTTTAAGAAGGGTGGGATAGGAAAGGGGCCTCATAAATCTTCTTCCAAGACGAGAACAAATATCACCAGAGAGTACAATTATAGAAAGACACTCTGTACTGAATTTACTGCCTGTACTCTGCTTGAGGATTAGCTTATTGACTTTGATTTGATCAATTCTAAATGACTGACTTACTTTTTACTTTTTTTGTTCATGAACATATTATTCTGAAACCCTAATGAAAACATTAAACAGCACAGTGTCAGAAATCCCCCTTTTCAGGCCCCCAGGATCCTCAGAGTCCCAGGGTATCTGACTCTTAGCTGAGAGACTGCCCAGTGGAGCTTATAACACTACGGTTTGGAAATTCCTTTTCATTGCAGGATGCTTTTATGTTTTTAGTTTTGTAGCATAGAGCTTTCCTATCTACACCCATGTCTATTTTTCTGTAGCACTGTTGTTTCCTTCACCTGTCCACACTGTTCTACAATGTTCACTTCCTGGCTCACCACTGGGCTTAGCACACCAGAATTACTCCTTCCTCTGGCTCTACTTGCAGCCAACCCAGTTTTTCCCCCACCTTCACTACCTCTGTTTCCTCCTTTTGTAAGGTTTTTTTCTATCTTGTCCTTTTGTTTCTTTCATCCTTTCTTACATTTCACTTGTAAATTTCCTGAGACCTTCCCTCCAACAATCCAGCACAGCCCTATAGACAAGGTGGGGCAAATGGGTGCACCGCACCCAGGGCTGGCCCCAGACATGAAGGGGCCCTTGGGCACCAGCTTGTCCTGGGCCCTGACATGCATGTGCGCACACACACATACACGTGTGCACATGCCCAGAGCCAGCCCCAAACACGCTGGAGCCCTTGGGCAAAGGCCTGTCCCAGGCCCCAGCACTCCTCTTCTGCAACTCGCTCCCAGCAAGAGCTTCGGGACTCCCCCATTCCCTTCCTTAACTTACCTTGTCAAGAAAGATGGCTGCTGAGGTTTCCCTAAGGAGCTGAAGCCTCTGCCGCCATCTTGGTTCATGGCAGGGATGCGAGAGCACAGCCTGCATGCATGCCATCAGCCAAGATAGCATAAAAAAAAAATCAAACTATGAACCTAGGTTCAAAAAATTCAATTGCTTTCCAAAATTAGTTTCTACTTGCTTAGGCTGCAATCCAATACACATTTACCTGGGAGTAAGTCCCATTGAACCCAACTGAGCTTACTTCTGAGTAGACATGCATTGGATTGCAGCCTTAGTTAGTTGTTTGTATAGCAACCAGTTTAAAAGTTTTCCCTTGATTGTCTAAGAGGAAAGAAAATCTAAAGGTCAGGAACAAGGCTAGCAGGGATCCACAATGAGTAGTTAACAAAAACACCATAAAGCAGGAATGGGAATCCATGGCCTAGGGCCAAATGTGGCCCTCCAGGCTTCTCAATTTGGCCCTCAGAACTCTCCCAGGACACACCCCTCACAAAATGAATCACAAATACTTGTTAGAAGGAACAAACTTTACTTAACAGTCTGTTGCAGCATAACCAAGAGCTCTGCTTTCGTTTTCCTACTCACATTACATCTCCCCTTTTTTAAAAAAAAGAAAAAAAGGTAGAAACTACTGTCTATATCGAATTGATTTTCTGATCACTCTGCCTCTTGATGTAGTAACAGGTAACTCAGAGTCCAAAATCTTCTCTGGTATATCACTGGCACTTTGTGCTACAGCTGTTCCACTTTTGTTGTCTATAGACTCTGATAGGTCTACCCCTGATGGAGGTGCAGTTGCAGTCTCAGTAGTTTCATCCATTTTTGGTTCACAACTTGGAGTGCTTTGAAGATCTCTTCTGTTCCATCTGTAGACAGCTAAATCATCAGTCTGAACCAAATATGATCTTGTAGTCATGTTTTGTGCAGTCACTCTCACTGGTTTCCACAGTCCATCTTGCCGAACATTAACAGAATCACCAACCTGCAATGGTGGTAAAGGCTTTGAACCTTTGTCAAAGTAAAGCTTCTGTTTTTCTTGTCTTCTCTTCAGATGTGTCCGTATGTCACCTTTTACCTGCTGAGGTAGTAACAACGGTGCTGAGGTAGGCAACCTGGTTCTTAAACATCTCCCCATTAAAAGTTGTGCAGGTGAGGCTGTATCTACTGTAGGCGTATTTCTGTAATCCAATAAACTAAGATAAGGATCTGTGTTATTCAGACTAGATTTCTTAAGAACCCTCTTTACTGTTTGGATCGCTCTTTCTGCCATTCCATTTGATTGAGGAAATAGTGGACTGGATGTTTTGTGAATAAAGTCCCAATCTTTGGCAAACATTTTAAAGACTCTAGAGCAAAACAGAGGGCCATTATGACTGACAATCTCTTCAGGTGTACCATGTCTTGCAAATATAGATTTGCAGTGTAAAATTACTGATCTACTTGTAGTGTCTTCAAGCAAACATATTTCCACACATTTTAAATAATAATCAACCAAAAGTAAATAGTCCTTTCTTTCAAATGTAAATAAGTCCATTCCTAGCTTCTTCCAAGGTCTTCTTGGAATTTCATGAGGTAACATTGGTTCTTTTTGGTTTTTATTTCTGAAGATGTGACATGTGGTACATGACAGTACCAATTCTTCAATTTGGGCACACATACCTGGCCAATATACAGCTTCTCGTGCCTGCTTTTTACATAATTCAACACCCAGATAACTCTCATGCATAATATTCAATATCTCTTTCCTCAAATCTTGTGGAACTACGATTCTGTCACTTTTAAAAATGAGTCCATCATGAACACTTAATTCTTCTCTGTAATTCCAATAAACATGTATACACTCTGGAACTTCTACTCTTCTATCTGGCCACCCCTGCAAAATGGCATTTTTCAGGATTTGCAAAATGCTATCATTTTCAGTAGCCACCTGAAATTCTTTCCGTTTTGATTTGGAGATTGGTAAATAAGAGAACATGAGGTTAACAGCAACCTCAGCTTCTTCAGAACTTATTCCTTCACCCTTTTCAAGATATGCCCTGGACAGAGTATCAGCAACGATTAATTCTTTGCCTGGTCTATAGTGTTGGATGTTGGATCGGGCACAAGCAGATGCCCAAAATGCAGAACAGAATAGTGACAGGCTAGATCCCAGTTGAATCACTCAGCCAGACAAGACATAGGTTTTAAGAGTCACTTTTACTGACATGAAAAGTTTCAGGATACATTTACAAGCTCTTTCTCTCTACTAACAAACTCCTCGACCCCCACACTCTGCCAGTTTCAGTTTCCAGCTATATACTGATAAGACAGCTGGTTGTCCTGGCAACGTGTCCTTGAGGAGTGCACGTCCACTCCAGCCTTGTGAGCTACTTGGCCTTGTAACTCTGCCATGGAAAAATACTCTTAGGAACTTTTTACTTGCCAACACCCCCCACCTATTTTTCCATAAGCAGCACCTTTTACATTTGTTCACATTTTTGCTTCCATTTGTCATTACATTTACATTTCTTGTATTCACTTAAATCACATTTCTCCACATGATACATTTTTCAGTTTACATGTTCAGTTCAGTGTACATCTACATTTCTTTGTTCCTTTATTTTACAGAGGTTTTACAAACATCATCAGTTTATCTCTTTGGGTTTTACACACTCCAAGTATAATGTGTCAGCATCCATTTCCCTGTGTGTTTGTGCTTCATTCCCCTTTATTGTGGCAATGCTAAATCTGTCAGTTAGCACACTCACATTTGCCCTTCCAGAACGTCTCAACATTTGCTTGTCACTTTTACCAAGGTATTCGTTTACCCCTGTTTCTCTGTCATGTACTGTGGGTGCATTTGTACTAGGCTTGGCTTTAGTGTTCCTTGCTGCTACAATTGCCTTGGTTCGATGACACGCATTGCAGTCTACATATTTACCAAAGTTTCTCAATGTAATATCATTACTGTTCTCAGTTGTTTTCACCACATTTTCATATCCTATGTGTCCCAATTTTCTGTGCCATAAATGTACACAATCATTGTGGGGTTTCTCATTAGCACACATGAGTACATGATTTGTTTGTTTCAAGTATAAGAAGAACAATGAGTTCCTTACTATTCCTTTCATGAATATTTTGTTCCCTTTCATGACTTGCCATGAGCCCCTTTGAAACAACACATTGAACCCCATTCCATTAAGTTTAGAAACTGACATTATGTTATTTTCAATGTCTGGAATAAACAGCACGTCTGTCATAATCGTATTAAAACCTGCTAATTTCACTGTACCCCTACTTTTGATCAGTTTCTTAGATCCATCAGCCATTATTACATGATCCTCTATGTCACAAAATGTATGAAACATTGATTTATCTTTGATTATGCTATTTGTAGCCCCACTGTCAAGAGCCCATGCATCATTACATTTATTTCCCTGCTCATTGTTAATACATTGCTTATTCTTACTAGCATAGATCACCTGTACACATGGTTTTCTTCCTCTTTCTCTTCTTCTTGCTTCACAATTCCTTTGAAGATGTTGCCTGGAACCACAAAAATAACATGCCTTTTGTCCATACAGTCTCTCTTGTTCAGCTCTGTTGTTCAGCTTTCCCATGTTGTGTTTAGACTCAGTCCTTTCCTGCTTTGCCATTTCTTGCCTTCTGTGATACTCTTGTAAAAGTTTTCCCTCTATATAATCCATATTGAGATTTGCATCGTCTATTGCTTCCATAGAGCTCACCAGACTATCATAACTTGAATCCAGACTTGATAACACAATATAAACTTTTTGCATTTGAGAATGTTCAACGTCACGTTCTGTCAACTCAGCAAATAGTCTATTCATCTCCAATAAGTGCTCTGACATGGTTGTATCTCCAGATAAGCGCATCTGATATAATCTTCTGGCAAGATAAATTTTACTACTAGCAGTCTTTTTCACATGAATATTTTTCAAAGTTTCCCAGGTTTCCTTTGCTGTTACTGCGTCACGCATGTGCAGTAGTTGAGAATCATCAATAGCAAGAACAATTAACGCCTTTGCCCTTTCATCCAGCCTTCTCCAAGCTGCTGGAATTGGCACCACGGCGGGTGGGTCATCTGCGATGGCTTGCCAAACGCCTTCTTTCACTAGAAAAGCCTGCATTCTCTGTTTCCAACTGCCATAATTTTTCCCTGTCAGCCTTTCCAAGGGAATCCCGGCCGATAACGTAACAGACATACTTTCACTTTTCACAGTTCACCGCCTTTGTAATTTAGAGCTTCTCACCTCCGTCCTCCAGTCAGTTATTCCCACGGCTCTCTCACAGCTTTCAGCTCAGCTTTCGGTTTCGCCGTCTCTTCACACGCTTGTCCTCTTTACTCCTCTTTTGGCTTTTCTTCGGACATCCGTCTGCGCATCGAAACCATCCTCTGCTACCACTTGTTGGATGTTGGATCGGGCACAAGCAGATGCCCAGAATGCAGAACAGAATAGTGATAGGCTAGATCCCAGTTGAATCACTCAGCCAGACAAGACATAGGTTTTAAGAGTCACTTTTACTGACATGAAAAGTTTCAGGATACATTTACAAGCTCTTTCTCTCTACTAACAAACTCCTCGACCCCCACACTCTGCCAGTTTCAGTTTCCAGCTATATACTGATAAGACAGCTGGTTGTCCTGGCAACGTGTCCTTGAGGAGTGCACATCCACTCCAGCCTTGTGAGCTACTTGGCCTTGTAACTCTGCCATGGAAAAATACTCTTAGGAACTTTTTACTTGCCAACATATAGTGCACTTGTAATTGATATTTCTGCAGTGTTAACTGACATCTCTGGATTCTTGGAGGTGCATTATGCAAAGGTTTTCTGAAAATTACCTCCAATGGTTTGTGGTCTGTTTCCACAGTCACTTTTTTGCCATAGAGAAATTGATGGAATCTTGTGCATCCAAACACTATTGCCAACATTTCCTTTTCTATTTGACAATAGTTTTGTTGGGCCGCAGTCAATGCTTTAGAAGCATAGGCAACAGGTGCACCTCTTTGCAACAGTACAGCACCTAAGCCTGTAGAACTAGTGTCCACTGACAGAGTTACAGGTTCTTTCACATTACAATATTTCAAAACAGGAGTTTTTGTTACTAGTTCTTTCAACTGTGTGAATGCTGTTTCATGAACTGACATTCAGCAAAATTCAACATCTTGGGCCAACAGCTGTCTTAAAGGGGTTGTTACTGTTGACAAATTTGGGATAAACTTTGCTAGGTAAGTCACCATTCCTAGAAATCTTTGAAGATCAGCTTTGTTACTTGGACTGGGCATATCAGTGACGGCCTCTATTTTAGATGAATCAGGGTTTAGTCCTTCTTTGGTTAAGATGTGTCCTAGATATTTTATTTCAGTCATGGCAAATTTGCATTTCACTTTGTTCAGTTTCAGATTCCTCTCTTGGCACCTGTCCAGAACTCTCTTCAGTCTCTCATCATGTTCCTGTTTGGTCTTCCCCCAAACCAGGATATCATCTATGTACCATGTGACCCCATCAATACCCACAAATGTCTGTTGGATCATCCTCTGACAGACCTCAGGAGCTGAAGAGATACCAAATGGCATTCTTGTAAATCGGTACCTGCCAAAAGGTGTATTAAATGTGCATAGCCTGGAACTGTTGTCATCTAGCTGAATTTGCCAGAATCCACTACTGGCATCAAGAACCGTAAACAATTCTGCTTCTGCTAGCTTACTGGTAATTTCTTCTACAGTAGGCAATTGAAAATGTTCTCTTAAAATTGCTCTGTTCATGTCTCTTGGATCTAAACATATTCTTATCTGGTCCTGGCCAGGCTTGTCTACAACCACAATTGAATTCACCCACTCTGTAGGTTCTTTTACCTTAACTATGACTTTTAATTGCTCCATAAGAGTCAGTTCCATTTGGACTTTATCCCTTAGTGCCACTGGAACCTTCCGAGGTGCATGAATTACAGGTGGAACCTGTGGGTTGATTTTGATGGTGCATTTCTTTGGTAAGCAACCTAAGCTTTCAAATACATCTTTGTATTCAACTGTAACATCCCATTGATCTACTGGAGCTCTTTTCATTGAATTAACTCTTTGCACCAAATTTAAATTAGTCACAGCCCGGAGACCGAGTACAGCTTGTGCATCAAAGTCTACTATGTGAAATTCCAACTCAGCTCTTTGATCTTTATATTTGCAATCCAGGTTACATTTACCAGACACACGTAGTCTTTCTCCAGAGTAGGTTATTAATCTGGTATTTGAATGCTGAAGTGGTTCAGCTTGCAAGGCTTTGTATGTTTTTAAAGACATTGCATTAGCCTGTGCTCCTGTGTCAATCTTAAAGGTCTCATACTTGTGATCATTTATGAGAAGATCCACATGCCATTCATCTTCCAGAGCTGTAGAATTCAATGTGCCAATGAAGAATTCATGAGCATTTTTTGCTGTATCTGCTACTGAGAACATTTGTCTGCATTGAAGTTTTCTATCTGTAGTTTTACACATTTTAGCAAAATGATTAAGTTTGCCACATCTTCTGCATTCCTTCCCATTTGCAGGACAAGCATTTATGTCATGATGACTGATACCACACTTATAGCAGGCCTTTGCTGTTACTACAGGCCTCTGTGGCATTTCCTTTTCTTGGGGGTTGGTAGTAGTGCCAGGGCTCCATTTGCTCTGAGACTGGCTTACTTTTGGCTTTTCAAAGGTACTTTTGCCCTGTAAGGCATCCATTTGTCTTTCTGTTGCCCCAAAATCTTTCATCTGTTTTGCAGTCACTTCTTCTGCCCTGCATATATTCACTGCACACTCAAGGGTTAAATCACTCTCTCTCAGTAACTTGGCTCTCAATCTGTCTGTCTGAATGCCACACACTATGCAATCCTTAATAAGAGAATCACACAGCTCCCCAAATTCACAGGTCTGAGCCAAAAGCTTCAACTCAGTCACGTGTTGGTCTATCCTTTCTCCTACCCTCTGTATTCTAGTGAAGAACCTGTGCCTTTCATAAGTAACATTTCTTCTGGGCACACAATATGCTTCAAATTTATTCATCAAAACTTGAATTTTATTTTTATCTGCATCATCATCAAACTGGAAAGTATTAAATACCTCTCTTGCTTCTTCACCTGCCACATGCAGAAATAATGCTGACTGGAGTCTCCCATCCTTCTTATCTGCTCCACTTTCAATGCAGTACAATTCAAACCCTTGCTTGCATCTTCTCCAGTTCTCTGCTGCATTTCCTTCAAACACCAACTTTCCTGGAGGCTTTAGCTGGTCCATTTTTCACTGCCTTATGTTTTTAGGTAGTCTTCTGACACCATGTAATATTTGCAAGAGTTGAAATGAATCACAAATACTCATTAGAAGGAACAAACTTTACTTAACAGTCTGTTGCAGCATAACCAAGAGCTCTGCTTTCGTTTTCCTACTCACATTACACTAAGTGCTTTTGCCTAGCTAGAATGCGTCCTTGAACTCTGATAATGCCTCTTGCTTGTCTGGATGGGAGGATAAAGTGTGTGTGTGTGTGTGTGTGTGTGTGTGTGTGTGTGTGTGTGTGTGTGGACACTAGCCTACTGTGCAGAGGTAATATTCACTAATAGGCAAATAAACCTTGCGGTCTACAAAGAATTTTGTAACATGTGCCTCTGAGCATACGGTGAGTGGTGGCAATACCTGCCATCTACAAAGATGGAGATTTACATTTTTGTATGTTTGTTGGTGTTCTGTTTATTTATTTATTTGTTATTTGATTTATATCACTCTCTTGCTCCAAGCAGGAGCCCAGGGCAGCAAACAAAAGCACAAAACACACACCAAAACATCATAAAAACAGACCTTAAAATACACCAAAACAAAACAACTTTACAAACATTTTTAAAATCTTTAAAACCATCTTTAAAAAGGGTAAAAAAAACATTTTTTTAAAAAAAATATATTAAAAAACAATTCCAACACAGACACAGACTGGAATAGGTCTCAAATTAAAAGGCTTGAGGAAAGAGGAAAGTCTTCAAAAGGCATGAAAAAGATAACAGAGATGGCGCCTACCTAATATTCAAAGGGAGGGAATTCCACAGGGTAGATGCCGCCATACTAAAGGTCCGTTTCCTAGGTTGTGCAGAATGGACCTCCTGATAAGATGATATGTGCAGGAGGCCCTCACCTGCAGAGTGCAGTGATCGACTGGGTATATAAGGAGTAAGACGGTCGTGCAGGTATCATGGTCCTAAGCTGCATAGGGCTTTGTACACGAAAACTAGAACCTTGAACTTGGCACGGTAGCAAATGGGCAGCCAGTGCAATTCTTTCAGCAGCGGGGTGACATGTTGGCAATATCTCAGAGAGGTCAGGTCTCATGCTCCCTGGTGCATTCGCTATAGCTGCCTAATTTCCCTGCTTTCTGAAATTTGATAGAAATATCTGTTGGCTATAGGTACGTTCTTAAACTGCAAGGTTTTTTGCCTATTACTGAATTTCTCTGCTTTTTAATCCAGGAGGTAAGAAATGGGATCCTGTGCAAGCTTGTTGAGAATAGGTTGATCATTTGCATACTTATTGAGATCAGTGGGATTTACTCCCTTGCAATCATGCTTAGGGAAAGTGAAACTGACCACAGGGGATGGAGAGGGGAGGAGGAGGAGGGAGGGGAGGAGGGGGAGGGGAGGGGGAAAGAGGGGGGAGGGGAGGAGAACAGGTTTGATCATTTGCACATTTATTGAGTTCAGTATGATTTACTCCCCTGCAATCATGCTTAGGATAGGTAAAACTGACTGGGGGTGAGGGAGGGATGGCTGGAGTGGGCAGGGAAGGGGAAGAGGGAAGAGGGGAGAGAAGGAGGAAGGGAGAGGAGAGGGAAAGGAGGGTAAAGGCAAGTCTGATCATTTGCATGCTTATTGAGTTCAATGGGATTTACTCTCATGTAATCATGGTTAGGATATGTAAAACTGACCATGAAAAAAGGAGCAGGGGGGAGGGGAGAGGAGAGGGAAGGAGAAAGGAAGAGGAGAGGTTAGGGGAGCGGAAGGAGGGAGAAAGGGAAGGAGCAGATTGGAGGGGAGTGGCAACATAAGATGCAGGGGTGGGCAGGTTTTATCATTTGCATGCTTATTGAGTTCTATGGTATTTACTCCCGTGCAATCATGCTTAAGATAGGTAAAACTGACCATGGGGAGGAGGAAGGGGAGGGGAGGGGAAGGAGGGGATTGGAGGGGGAGGGGAGGGAAGCGGCATGAGGGAGGGGATAGGAGGGAGGAGAAGGGAGGGTGGGTTTGATCAGTTGCATACTTTTTGAGTTCAAAGGGATTTATTTCTGTGCAATCATGTTTAAAAATGGAAATGGACTGTCCTCAAGTCGATCTCGACTTATGGCGACCCTATGAATAGGGTTTTCATGGTAAATGGTATTCAGAGGTGGTTTACCATTGCCTTCCTCTGAGAGTGAGAGGCAGTGCCTGGCCCAAGGTCACCCAGTGAGCTTCATGGCTGTGTGGGGATTTGAACCCTGGTCTCCCAGGTCATAGTCCAACACTGATCTGGGGGAGGGAAACGGAGGGTAGGAGGACAGGAAGGGGAGGAAATTGGGTGGGTGGGCATTGGGCAGAGGGGAAACCCCTTTCCTTTCCAAAAAAAACCCATTGTGAACAGTATCACTGCTTTTACACATTGCCCCCGCCTTTTTATTCTACAGCAGGCACCTGTAGCCTCCCACCCAAATTTAAACCAAAGCTGTCCCTGACCAGATCCACACCAGACCATTATTTCACTTTAGACAGTCCTGGCTTCTCTCAATGAATCCTGGGAAGTGTAGTTAGTGAAGGGTGCTGAGAGTTGCTAGGAGATGCCCTGTTCCCCTCACAGATGTTCATTCAGAGCAGCTGACTGTTAAACCACTCTGGCCACTGGAGCTCAGTCAGGGGAATAGGAGTCTCCTTTGAGCTCCCGTCACAAACTACACTTCCCAGGATTCTCTGAGGGAAGCCATGACTGTCTCAAGTGAAATCAAAGTCGGGTGTGGGTGAGGTCCCCTGATTAACCAAGACCTGCCTTAAAGTATTAATTTCCTCTCTGTCCTTCCTAAACTTGTAGTATGGACAAGTTTGTTTTTGAGGTGGAATCTAAAATTGGGATACCCTAATGCAGCATCAAGCTTAGGAGCTGATTATCATTACCAAAGTAGTTCAGATCATGAACAATCAGAACACAGGAACAGACCACAATGTAAAGAGAAGTAGTTATAAGGAAAATCAAACTTTTGAGACTGGTATTCCAGGGCATCTGTCAAAAACAAGTGAGCAATTCAACAGGGCTGTAATTTCCAATAAGAATAGTTCCAGAAATATGGATGTTTAGATTGTTCTTATCTCCACACTAGTTTATAAATTCTTAGGCATAGCATAAACTATTTTGTTTGTTTTACACCTTTTGGTATCCCCTTTTCATTGTATCTTTAACATAGGGTTGCCAGGTCAGAAGCACCCCAAACTCTGATATTTCAGAGGCGGGCCCTAGTGATGTCATTAAGCACAATGCATTAAGCACCAACCACAGTTGCATGAAACACAGAGCACAAACAAATTTTTTGTTCTCTGATTTGAAAGTAAGATAGAAATCTTAACTAAATCATGGTGTTTCCAGGTCCAACTGAAGTGATAGGTAGTGAACATTTAATCTGGCCTACTTGCTTCTGGTAAGAAGGGTTTAGAATCATAGAATAGGATCATAGAATCATAGAGCTGGAAGGGGCCTTGTAGGCCATCGAGTCCAACCCCCTGCTCACAGCAGGAAATCCACAGCTAGAGCATCTCCCGCAGATAGCTGTCCAGCCTCTGCTTGAAGACATCCAGTGAAGGGGATCCCACCACCTCCCTAGGCAGTCAGTTCCATTGCCGAACTGCCCTTACTGTCAAGAAGTTCCTTCTAATGTCCAATCTGAATCTACGCTCCTGCAACTTAAAACCATTAGACCTAGTCCTACCCTCTGGGGCAGCAGAGAACAAATCTGTACCCTCCTCTATGTGACAGCCCTTCAGGTACTTAAAGAGTGTAATCATGTGACCCCCCAGCCTTCTCTTCACCAGACTGAACATGCCAAGTTCCTTCAACCTTTCCTCATAAGACTTGTTCTCCATACTGGCTATCATCCTCGTCGCCCTCTTCTGAACCCGCTCTAACTTGTCTATATCTTTCTTAAAATGAGGCGCCCAGAACTGAACGCAGTATTCCAGATGAGGCCTGACTAATGCAGAATATAGTGGGACTATTACTTCCCTCGACCTGGAAACTATAGCTCTGTTTATGCAGCCCAAAACCATGTTTGCCTTTTTTGCCACAGCATCACACTGCTGGGTCATGTTCAACTTGCGATCCACTACAATTCCAAGGTCCTTCTCACACACACTACTGCTAAGCCGGGTATTTCCCATCCTGTACCCGTGCATTTTGTTTTTGTGGCCTAAATGTAGAATCCTGCATTTGTCTTTATTGAATGTCATTTTATTAATTTCAGCCCAATTTTCTAGTCTATCCAGGTCCCTTTGGATTTTATTCCTGTCTTCCATTGTGTTAGCTATCCCTCCCAGTTTCGTATCATCCGCAAACTTCATAAGGCTTGCCTCCACCCCATCATCTAAGTCATTGATAAAAATGTTGAAGAGTATCGGTCCCAGGACAGAACCCTGTGGCACTCCACTCGAAACCTCCTTCCAGTCCGAAGCAGAGCCACCAATGACCACTCTTTGAGTATGGTTTTCCAACCAGTTGTGAATCCACCAGACAGTATTTCCATGTAGTCCGCATTTGACCAGTTTGCTAATCAAAAGGTCGTGGGGGTCTTTGTCAAACGCTTTGCTGAAATCTAGATAGATGACACCTACAGCATTTCCACCATCTACTAAGCTAGTGACCCGATCAAAAAAAAGAGATGAGATTAGTTTGACAGGATTTTTTCTTGACAAACCCATGCTGGCTCCTATGTGCCCTCAGGCCAGGCCAGTCACAAGAAGGCCATTATAGGAAGAAAGGTTGTGGAAATATTAGATGGGAGTAAAGATGGATGCCCCTGTAGGCTGCAATTCTAAACACAATTACTAAGGGACTAAGCCTGACAGAACTCAACAGCACTTATTTCTAAGTAGATATGGTTATGATTGTTCTGTTGGTAAGGCTTGACTAGAGATCTTCTTGAAAGCTATCCATATCAAAGCAGGGTTAGCAACCCCCTACCTGGAATGTATTGCCTGCCTTTCAACATGGCTGCTCCAAACTTCTTTACAGACTTGACCCTTCACTGCAGACAGAGGTTTGACAAATGAGTAAGAGCTAAGAAGATTCTCTACCCTTTCCTGCCTACCCTGTGGGGTGCTATAAACTCAGTTTGAAAGCCAACCCAATTCCAGTGAGTAATAATTGACAGAGAGAAAACAGACATGATTTGCTCTACCTTCACAGACAGTAGCTTGGGAACAACAGCAATTGAAGCCACACTTCCCAGTATGTGAATTCTCTTTTGCCACTATTGGGCAAGAAACAAACCATCATGCAACTGACAAAGTTCATCATAAGTGAGTTTAAGGGGCTTAAGCTGAACACATGGAAGCACTGTTGCTTTCACAGATGTAAGGGAGTGAGGCTAAATATAAATAAAATACAGAAAAAGAAAAGACAGTTAATATTTCCTAAAAAACACTATACCAACCACAACAAGATTCCTATAAATAAGGCAGAAAACTTAGCATCTGGCAACCAGTTAGGGTTCCTAACCAAAAACCAAAGCTAAAAAAAATGGCAGCCAGTCAGCCAAGCTCACAAAAATCCCTATGTAGCACAACCTGACCAAGGGGCTGCAGTTAGCGCAAAATGCTGCAACACAATTGCTGACATGAGTGAGACCCTGTTTGCACATAATACCTCTGCTCTGGTTGTTGATTTGCTACCAGGCCAAGTTCAAAGTGTGCTTTCCATGTTACGGGTTCCACATAATACTTGTTCTGCTCTTGTAAGAAATTAATCCTTTAGTATGGCAGCACCTACACTTTGGAACTCCCTGCCTATTGACATTAGGCAGGGGCCTTCAGTGTACTCTTTTCAGTACCTGCTAAAAACATTTTTTGTTAGGTATGCCTACCCATGCATGTAGAAGCCATTGTGCTTTTTATCCATTTTAACTCATTGTTGGTTTTATTATTTTGAATGTTTTTAAATACCTGTTTTTACCTGTTTTTGACAATGATTCTATTGTTTTACATTCTTCTTTAAGCCTCTTTGAGTTTTTTTTTTACAATAAAGTGGTCTATAAATGTTGTAAGTAAAATACATAAATAAATTTCAGAGTCACTGTGGCCCTTGGGTCTCTTCCTCTTTTAGGAAAAAAGCAATCTGCTGTATATCAACTCAGGCAATTTGGTACTATCCAGCTCAGTACTGATATAGGCTAGCGTTGGCTCTCCAGGATTCCAGGCAATAGTCTTTTCCAGAGATTGAAATTTAGAGCTTTGCATGCAAAGCATGTGTGCTACCACTGAGCTACAGCCCTGTTTAAAAAGTATCTTTTAAAATTGTTCTTTTCAATTCACTCTTGAATGCACATCATACCTAGGGCAGATCCACACCATGTATTTAAAGCACATTCAATGTACATTTGAAGCACATGAATCCTACCACAGAATCATGAGAACTGTAGTTTGTTAAGGGTGGTGGGAACTATAACTGCGAGGGGAAAACTACACTTCCCAGGATTCTTTGGGGGACGATATTCATTTTAAAAGTGAATTGGATATGCTTTAAATGTATTATGTGGATCTGCATTACTTCATAAACTTTGTCTGTATATAAATCATTTTAATTAATTTTTAAAGTGGAAATCATCTGCAAAGTTTACCTGGTGACCATGGGCTACTCACCATCTCTCAGTATAATCTGTCCCTCATGGTGAAAACATGACCACCCCAAGGAAGAAGGGCATACTTAAAATGCAGAGGAAATAATAATGTACAACCGTAGCGTGAAATCAAGCCATAGCATGAAGCAATATTTATATAAGCATGACTGTCAAAGATGTTTATTATTTACACAACCTGTAAAGATATTTATAGTGTAATCTTATGCATGTTTACTCAGAAGAAAGTCCCAATGTATTTAATGGGGCTTACTCAAACAAGGAAGCATGCACAGGACTGCAACCTCAAGTGATAAGGAACATCACTCACCCAACCCAAAAGTCAGAATCATGCCACTTTAAGCTGTTTTGCAACTGTTTTATATTGTTTTATGATAACTGGATTTTAAATAGATTTATTCATTATTGTGTTTCTAACGCTACCTCACAGAGTTGTTGGAAAGATTCCATATGCACACACATTGGAGGTGTAAAGATATATACACCCCATATTGTTAAATACACCAACTGGTTGTCAAAACCAGCTGGTCATTGCAGAACATTTTTTAAAAAAAAAAACCAGTATTAGTTTCCTACCAAATAAAAGTAGTGACACCAAAGTAAACCCTGCCTAATTGCTTAAAAAAAGGACTGGAGGGAAAGAGAAAGATTTACAACACAATCCTTTGCTATGTTCACTCAAAAGTCCCATTGATTTACAGTACAATCGTAGCCATGTCTACTTAAAAGTATGTCCTACTGAATTCAATGGGGTTTACTCCCAGGTATGTGTGATTAACTTTGCAGAAAAAGTGAGTATAGGATTGAAGCTTCATATTGAGGTTTTCAAAACATTAGACAAATAAGCTGCCCTCTTCAACAGCTCAGGAAACTTGTTTGACTCCTTATAATTAGAAAAGTATAACATTGTAATGGCATCATAAGCTACAGCATGTACACTTTTTCAAATTTCTGTTCAAAAATTATTTGAAAGACAAAATATATCATATGTTATTTTATGCAAGTAATAAAAACCCTGCATATATAATTTTATTATAATCATAACTGAAATTGTTTGCTGTACATGCCTACCAAGATTCTGCTGTGATCTTCAGTTCTAGATTTCCTGCTATATTATTCTATAATGGCAATCTTGCTTCTACTGAAAGTTATATACTCACTCAACTTCTGATGTGCAGACAAGCAGGAAAAAGAAACTGTTTTTAGGATTTGCAATGAGGTCAGCAAATCTGTCATCAATCACAATGCTGACTTCACTAAAATCCTCCATCCATTTCTAATCCCCTCCACCCCCCTCAGAGGCACATGTTACCAAATTCTTCCAAGCTACACAGGAAGTGGATTGGATTGTGAAAGACAAACCAAATTGTGTTTGCATTTTGACTAATTTGTAGGGCAATGTAATATCTCAGAGAGGTCAGGTCTCCTGCTCCCCTGGTACATTCACTATAGCTACCCAATTTCCCTGCTTTTTAAAGTTTGATAGAAATATCTGTGGGTTATAGGTATGATTTTAAATCACAAGGTTTTTTGCCTATTAGTGAATGAACATTATATACTCCCACCATTGTATAAATTCTGCCACCTAGTCATCAATATTCAGCAGAGAATTGATTTCCAAACCTGTAAAATCAGTTGCTTACTAACTTAAGGTTGCACAACAAATCCAGAGCATCTTATTTTGCATCCACAGAGCAACCACTTGCTGGACTTTTCCAACACAGATGCAGACTGGAATACGTCTCAACTTAAAAGGCTTGTTGAAAGAGGAAAGTCTTCAATAGAGGCCGAAAAGATAACAGAGAAGGCACCTGCCTAATATTTAAGGGGAGAGAATTCCACATTTTCTTAGACTGACCTTTTTCTCAGTGTAACTTTGGCCCAGATTGGGACCTGCAGGAGCACTTGGAACAGGAGTTGGATGCTGCATATGTCTCCCACTCACCCCCTCCTCCAACATGCCCCTGGAACACCCCTTCTGCCAGCATCCCTTCTGCTGGGCTGGGCTTCCCCGGTGGGCCCTCAGCTGAACCAGCAGGTGAGAGGCTTCAGCCAGTGGAGCCCAACAGAGTCAGGACCTTGCTGGCTCAGTCAGGGGTCTGCCATATCCAACTCCCCTCAGCCTGCTGTAAATACAAGTTGGATTGTGCCCTAAGTCATGATTTAACTAAAGTTCCATTTATTTCAATTGGAACTAATTTAGTCTGGATCTAATTCCGTGCATTTTTCAAAATTCTAAATCACTTCATTAAAACCATTGGCACTATGTGGAATGGCAAATGGAAGCATTTGAATTAAAGAGGATCTCCTACAACTACTGTCTGCTGACCTAGATGATGACGATTACCATAATCATAACTGTCCTTCTACCCAGAATCAGCATATAAGCTTTAAAATATAGTTCGATTTGATAAGTATTCATCTCAGTTCCGAAATTTCATTTAAAAAAAAAAATGTTTGAACCTTGAGAATTTTTGTGGCACTCTGAAACACACGTATTACTTAGCTAACCCACACATATGAAATAAGCTGTTTGATAGCATATATTCTTAAGGCAAAGACCTTTATGGTTTGTAATGTATCCATAACCCAAATTAAAAATGTTTTATATTATTAGCACACATATCCCCATACAGATATAAAAACTAATGGCTAGGAAAACACTCTGAGGCAAACATAACTCACTATAAATACATCATGTCATTTAATATTTAGTGGGTGGTTACAGTAAAATAATATCTTCAAGACATTTGTGGTGTAATTGTTCTTTATCTGCTTCAGCTATTGGATGGAAAAATAAATGAATTGCTAATAATAAAGAAGGTTAATTTCATCAATGCCAGCTTTGCTGGAATTGGAAGAATAGCAGGGACAAGAATGCTTTTCTATGAGCCATTCCTGCAACAGCACTTCACAAATTATGATTAGAGGTATTCCAACCCCAAACCTTTCTAGATGCTCCCCAGTGTAAATTAATTCAAACAGGTTCAGCTATATAAAAATAATAATAATACAGAATTTCTCAATGATACATTGGAATGCTGTTCAATGCCATTATGCTAAGGAGTCTGGAATGTTTGATTTGATTTTTTGTCCTGAACTACAATTTACTGTAAGGAAAGGCCCAGTTATTTAAGAAACTGCCTGCTCAGCCATAAAAATAATCCCGTAGAATGTCATGACATTGCCAAAAAGGAAAAAAAAAATCAGAGCTGACTCAGACATTCATTGAAGCATTTGATATAGTATTTGTTGGATTGTACTGTCTCTGTAATGCACATGGGGAGGTGACTTGTTTGAAAGCACCTCCACCACAAAATCACCCTTCATTTGGAAAGTGGATGTGTTTATTGTGCTATATTGTTGATGCATTGTAGGAATGTTTTTCATTTTATGTTTTTACTGAAAACTGCTCTGGTAATGTTTGTAGTGAAGAGCAATAACAATAAGCCTTCTCTCTACCATGCTGGCTTTGCATATATGGGGAAAATTTGACACAAAGGACTGCAGTGCTCACTGTCCTAGTTCTCTAAGTCATATCTTTCTGGAGGTTCCCTATCGCCTGCCTAACCAAACCTTTTTCATTGTCTACCTGGCAAAATTGTTACGTGATTGCCAGTAAGCATCAGTAGTCATTCAGGACTGAGGAAAAGCAAACACCTGGCTTGATCCACATTAACTCCTCTCTCTAAACTGTGAGATCATCAATCTGATTGCTTCTTAACCTACATTCTCCAGAACACTGACAGAATGGATGCAATGGAAATACTCCACAAATACAAGGGGTTGTTGTAATGTTCCTCCCACTGGCACCACCTGTCAGGCTCCCACCCGTGGCTCCCGCCAGGGAGAAATTTAGTTTGTATTTTTCTTTAGCTCACCCTAGCACAGATCTCACAAGATCCCACTGCTAGGCAGCACCACCAGTCACTCCCTGTAAACAATACTGCTAGAGACTTCACCTTAGTCTCCCTTCTGGCTTATTGTTACCTTGTGTCTGGGTGCACTTGCAGGCCACAACCCCCCTGTATCTTTGTGCCAATAAAACATACAGCCCAGGGTTGCCCTGGATACTTGATGATACACTATCTCTTCACCGCTGCCACCATTTGATACTGTTTCTCCACCTTGGTAAATACCCTGCCCACCCTTCTGGTCTGTGAAAGCCACAGCCAAGGATAAGGCTTTTGGTTAACCAATAGAATATTTATTTATAAACACCAGGAAATAACAAGATTATGTAAGGTATGTTTAACAAGCGTATGGTTTCATATAGTGTCACTCTTTATGTTTCTGGTCATATATATATTGCCTAAATATCAGCCAAATACAATCCAAGCCTCCCTCAGAACTCTGCGAACCAACTCCTCCAAAATCCATCTCATCAACCAACCCACCTCCTCAACAACACTTTCACAAAACAGCACCCTGAACCAACTGCCATCCTCTCATTTATACCTTCAGCCACTCAAACACTCAGCCAATCATCATACAGCATCCTCCAGCATTCCAGCCCATGTACTCCCCCCTCTCACTCAGTCACTTACCATATATCACTTAATAAACCCACACTTACCATATTTACAGATATTGAAATACAGGAACACCACAGTTGTATCCAAACCAAGTTTGTAGTACTTCATTCCCACTGAAATCAATAGCTTGTAAGATATTTATTTATTTATTTATTTATTTATTTATTTATTTATTTATTTTACTTGTATACTGCCCCATAGCTGAAGCTCTCTGGGCGGTTTACAGTAACTAAAAACATATACAATTTAAAAACACATCTTTTAAAAAAACAATTTAAAAGACAATTAAAAAATTTAAAACAATATAAAACACATGCTAAAATGCCTGGGAGAAGAGGAAAGTCTTGACCTGGCGCCGAAAAGATAACAGTGTTGGCGCCAGGCACACCTCGTCACCCATATTGTTCCATAATTTGGGGGCCACCACTGAGAAGGCCCTCTCCCTTGTTGTCATCCTCCGAGCTTCCCTTGGAGTAGGCACCTTTGATCTTGCAAGTAGTGTACAGATGGGTTCGTATTGGGAGAGGCGTTCCATCAGGTATTGTGGTCCCAAGCCATGTAAGGCTTTATAGGTCAAAACCAGCACCTTGAATCGAGCTCAGAAACATACAGGCAGCCAGTGTAAGCGGGCCAGAATTGGTTTTATATGTTCGGACCATCTGGTCCCTGTTACCAATCTGGCCACTGCATTTTGCACAAGCTGCAGTTTCTGAACCATCTTCAAAGGCAGCCCCACATAGAGTGCATTGCAGTAATCTAATTTAGAGGTTACCAGAGCATGGACAACTGAAGCCAGGTTATCCCTGTCCAGATAGGGATGTAGTTGGCCACCAACCGAAGTTGGTAGAAGGCACTCCGTGCCACTGACGCTACCTGAGCCTCAAGTGACAGACATGATTCTAGGAGAACCCCCAAGCTACAAACCTGTTCCTTCAGGGGGAGTGCAACCCCATCCAGGACAGGTTGGACATCCACCATCTGATCAGAAGAACCACCCACTAGCAGCATCTCAATCTTGTCTGGATTGAGCCTCAGTTTATTAGCCCTCATCCAGTCCATTGTCACACCCAGGCACCGGTTCATCACATTAACAGCCTCACCTGAAGAAGATGAAAAGGAGAAATAAAGCTGCATGTCATCAGCATACTGATGGCAACGCACTCCAAAGCTCCGGATGGCCGCACCCAACGGTTTCATGTAGATGTTGAACAGCATGGGGGACAGAACTGGCCCCTGAGGAACCCCATACTGGAGAGTCCAGGGTGCCAAACAATGTTCCCCAAGCACCACCTTCTGGAGGCAACCTGCCAAGTAGGAGCGGAACCACTGCAATGCAGTACCTCCCATGACTAGCAGGCTAACCAACTGAGTCCAGATCCAACCCAAAGGTTGGTTTGCCACAGGCCTGCACGAAGTTTAGTTCATTATGCCAGCAATGTATTATGATTTGCCAGGTACTTGATCATCTCCATTTTTTGTAGCCCCAGGCAGGTAGCAAAACAAGCATGAGCTCTCCAGATAAGAAGAGGCAGCAGATGGTTCCAGGCGGTTGCCTCTTCTGGACCAGCCCTCACCCAACATGTCTTGGGAAAGCATGCCAACTTGACCATCCTTTTTGTGGTGTTGTTGCTGAATGTCAGTTCAGTTCATAATAAACCATCACCCATCCATGATTTAATTGAGGATGAGGGGGCTGATATAGTGTGCATCACTGATACCTGGGTGGATGAGCTGGGAGGGCCTGGTACTCAGTGAAGCTCCACCATAGAATGAAGGGCTATGGTGATGGAGTCACTGTCATTCATAGGAATTCCATGTGCCTTGCCAGGAAACCAAGCTACATAGGACTGGATTCAAGGATCTGTTTGTGGCCCTTCGCCACAGAGGCAGAATCCTGTTGATGCACCATCCCCCCAATGCTCATCAGCCTCCCTGTCTGAGGTGGATGAGGTGGACTTGGGGGTGGTATTGGAAAAACCCCAAATAGTTTTGCTGGGTGAGGATAGGCAGGGTTTCTTGCCTCCCCTGGGTAGCACCTAGTGTGGTTGTATATACACTGAATGTTGTTCATCACCGTCACAACTTTGGCAGGAAGGGCAAGTAGAAATTAGAGGGAATGGAGGCACACAGAAGATGAAGGTAGTTGTGCCTGTGAACAGAAGCACAGGGGCAGTGTCAGGGGGACCTTCCAGCAGGCTTGGGCAACTGCTGAACACAGGCATCTCATTTGCCCAATGACAGACCAACATAGGCTCTCACCTGGGTAGAATGCACAATGCCATGGACCACCAGGCTAGCTCACTGGGCAAGCAAAGTTAGGAAAGATGTCCTACCCATCCCCATCTCTGGTGATAAAGAAAAACATCTGCCTGTCAAACAAATAAAATCATGGTTTCTTTGTACCAAAGATGGATGTCCATCTCATTTTTGCCAGCTGCAGTTGGTGTGCCAGTATTATTACCACCAACTTGCAGACAGGAGTGCAGATCAAGCTGAGAGACACTGACTTGCCTGGAACAACTCAGTTGGCACCTGGTGAGTTACTACTACGGATGGGCAAGAAATTCAACTCAGTTCACATTTCAAGCCAAATCTATCAAATTTGCACGTTCTAAAACAATAAAAGAACTGAAACAGCCATCCTTCAAAATTCACACTTATTTGAATTTTGCAATGCAGTTTGCCAACCAAACAATGTTTACAACAATACATATGTTAGAGGAAAGTGTGCATAAAAAAATGAATATATGGTGAAAATTACTTACAAAAATGCATTATATGATGAGAAATGGCTTCCAAAAATATGTGCATTCATCAAAACTGCCTACAAAAATGTGTTTATTAGAAGAAATTCACACTAAAATGCTGGAGAATTTTCATTAGGATTTTTTTTAATTGCAAAATGCTGCAGAAATGTGGAGAACTGAATTTAAGACTGGAAAAAATAGACATTGAGAGGACCAAAACTGACAGATCTTTCCATCCCCTACTATCATACATGACATTGTGCATTATACTTTATGCAAGGCTGGCTCCAAACCACAGTTTGGCAGACTGTTATGGCTATCTAGGCATTCTGAAAAGAAAGCCAATTTCATGAACAAATTTCTTGGGAAATTTTTTTCTCTCCTTTCATTCCCATAATCTGAAATAGAAGTATAATATAAGGCTATATATGCACAGTTGAATAATTAGTAATCAAAGACAAAACACAAGAAGAGAAACTTAATTCCCTGCTTCTTCTTTTTCACAGACACCAGATTAATGGACTCTGGTACTTAATTTAATGTGTCTCCAGTTGGTACCTCCATCATTAGGTCCTTGGGAACATACACCAACTCCTTCTAGAACTGTAGAATCCCTACATCAGGTAAGGGTAAAGCTCTTTTGGTGCTTCAGTAAAACTATTATGTTGGATATTTTATGCTCTTTGGGTATCTTTATTATCTACGAAAATGTACCATTCATGTGACTTATTTCCCTCTTGGTTCCTTTTGTTTCACCTTAGATATCTAGCTAAATATATAAAGCTCACTGTGGGAAACTTTCCCATGCACAACAACCTTTCTCGAGGCATTTTTGCAAACCCTTGTAAAAAACTGCAACCAGAGACTGAAGTTCAAACAGGAATGTAAGTCATCTTCTACTTCACTGGAGTGATAAAAAGCCATTTCTGATCATTTTGGTTACAGACGTTTCATCCGATATTTTTCTTTCTAACACCATCCATGCATTCTATTCTGTTGAACATATAACAGTTAACTATAGAAATCAACATATTTCTTTCTGGCGACTGAAATACTGATAAAACAGACAGTGCAAATGGAGTCATCCATCACCATTTCAAAGCCAGACTCCAGCCTTAATGGTGGCAGTTCTTGCTTGTCTGTACAACTCAGAGAGGGGCCTGTATATGCACTTGCCTTTTATATTTCATCATATCTACCTTCTTGATATTTCTAATTTTAGACTTGTACCATCTGGTTCATTTTATTCCTACTGATTTCTTATTAGAGTGTTGAGTAGAATGTTGTATGTAACTCAACATCTACATTCATTTCAACAGCTCTGTGTACTTTGCTCCTGCTAAGGCACTTTGCCAAATTCTTACAGAAAGCTTGTTTCTTCTCAGAAGGAAAAAAAGATCAAGGACAAGAATAATGTGATTTTGCAATGGAATGGAAACTATCGTAAAGTCTTTCATCTGACCTTGATCCAAAATAATGGAATTGGTTGGCAACTAAGATGAACGGAACAAGGGCTGGAGGTCAATGAATATTCGCTCCACTCACTGACTCATTTAGGTCACAGAAAAAGAGCCCTGGATCCATTCCTCCCTAGTAAGAAAAGAAAAGAGTAGAGAAGGCAATGACTCAGGGGTAGGACACCTGCTTTTCATGCAGAAGGTCCCTGGTTCAATCACTGGCATCTCCAGGTAGAGCTGGGAATGATTCTTGCCTGTGATCCAGGTGAGACACTGCCAGCCAGTGTAGATTATGCTCAGCTACATAGACAAATGGTCTGCCTCAGCAAAAAGCACCTTCTCGCATTCCCAGAAGCATTGGCAGAGCTCTTCCTTTGTACTGTTCAGCCAGACACTTAGCTTTGTCTTTGCTTGCGTGCCAGATGGATCAGCTAAGATGCATGAAGGCAGAACTTCTATGGAGCCCCTGTCTGCTATTCGTATGAGGGAGGACATAATTATGCTTGGGAGAGAGTGGCTGAGATGAATTACAGGGTGTTTTATGTGTTGAAGTGCTCTTGGGATCCAGGCCTATAGTAAGGGCTAAACAGAAAAGCTGTGGAGGCCTGGTTGAGCTCTCATAGGATTTCCTGATCTCCTAGAAGTCCCTCAGAAATAGCAGCTATCACTGCTGACCAACAGCCAAGAGGAAGTGGGCTCATGCTCTTCATAGGAAGCATCACATTGCAATAGCAGTGGCAGGGGGCGGCTGAATTAACACTGTGCAGTCTGGTTGGGTCAGCAGCAGCCAGTGCAGGTACAAGTCAGTGACATCAATAGTCTGCAGACTGCTGCTGTCAGCTGCCCTCTATTGTCACAAAGAACACTTGCTAGGAAGGGTGTGCAAGGGTGCCTCTCCCTTGGTCACCATTAAGGATGGGTGAATCTGTCAGTTCTGGTTTCTCTCAGTTTCTCATGTTTCTAGTCTTAGGTTCAGTTCTCCACATTTCTACATCATTACTTTTTTAAAAAAGAAGTCCTCATGAAAATTCATCAGCATTTTAGTATGAATTTCTCCTAATATATATGTTAGCATGCAATCTTGCCTTTAGAACATGCCCATTCTTCGCAAAGCAATTTCCCCTAAAATAATGCCCTCTCGTATGTTATTTTTACTAATATCTGCATTTTTATGGACAGTTTCTCCTAGTTTATGCATTTTTGTACATGTTACTTGGCTGGAGAACTGCATTGCAAAATTCAGAAAAGTATGAATTTTGAAGGATAGCTGTGTTTCAGTTCTCATATTGTTTCAGAAAGTACAAATTAGATCAGTTTCCCTTTAAATGTAAACTGAAACACATTTCTCCCCACCCCTAGTTACCATTCAATAGTGTTGACTTATCACCCTCTGCCCAACTTTATAGTTTATTGCAGGATTACATATATATATATCAGTCCCTAGAAATGCAGAACATTTGCTGTGGCTCCTTCCCTAAAGCTTTTCTGCACACTAATACAAATAACTCTGACGCTTCCAGCTCCTTCTGTACCTCCACTACCCTGCCACCCATGATCAGGTTAATTAAGAAACACATTTATTTGGCAAAATACCCAGAATGAGTTTTGAGTACCACATGGAACTAATAGGAAACATTTGTTTCAGGAAAACAATCTGCCTGGCATTTTCCAGGCACTGCTATTATTTATCTCTGCCTTGTTACACACTTCCAGCAGATATTTATGTAGTTGAATGAGGTACTATGGATTGATTTTATGCTTTCTAGTGCATAATGGCCAAAATATGTAGTTACAGCTGTATGTGTTGTGGTGTTCAGTATCTTTATTTTATTTTATTTGTATTTAGGATAATTAGTATTCTAAAAGACTGGCTCTCTCTCACACACACGCACATGAATTGGGAGAAATAATAGCAAAACAAGAAAATGTTTTCAGAAGGTGAGTCTTTGCAGAGCTATTCCCTCCTCCTATCTACAGTCTTAAGAAAGCATGCTTTAAGCCAAAAACACACAGGTCTAATTCTCTTATGGATTACTGAACTGTGAAACTCAGATGTGGGCTAGATTAAGCCTCTTCGTGAATAAGGAAGAATGTGTTATTAATACATATAACATGCTTACTTATGTATACACATATAGAAATGAATAACTGTAAAGATGCTAGGCTGTGGGTAACCAAAAAAACCTGGCAAGATGACAAATTCCTAAGGTGACCATATGTATTACTTTACAGAGGACACTCCTCTGTTTGAGGGGCTGTCAGAGGATTGTGCTCTGTCTGAAGGTACACAGGTCACCTGGTCATAGTCATCCCCACTGTTGTGAGATGTACTGTATTTCTGGTTAAATGATAGTGATTATATCCAAATTTGCATCTCTATTTATAAATTAACACATGCAAATTATATGCAAATATGTGCTCTCTTTTGTCCTCTTTTTGGCTGTTGCATAAGTGCCAGGACAATGAATTTCTGAGCCTGGGGCAATCCAGGGAGTAAAAAAGAACAAGAGTAGGATATCCTGACAGATAAGGTCAAAGCCAACTGTCACAGATCATAAATGTGCAATTATGTTTTTAATTGTTGTAAACTGCCCAGAAAGCTTCAGCTATGGGGTGGTACACAAATGTAAATAATAACAATAACAAAATAATAATAATAATAATAATAATAATAATAATAATTTGGTTTGCATAGCTATGCTTGAATGATGTTACTTATTGAAAACCAACTCCCTTGTACCTGGCATTGCTTGGGAATTCCAAGAACCCCCCAAAATCAATGCAGTTTTGAAAGGCTCAGCTTGCCATCTTGAGTCAAAAGGGCATCCCACTGTATCCAAACATAGATGGAAACCTGTTTTTGATCTCCAGAATCATCATGCAAAATGTGGTTGCAATCAGTGCAGTTGTACCCTGATCTCAGGAACTTTAGTGCAACATTTGAATTTAATATCTTAGAAGGTGTCCAAATGCATAGCAAACATACCAACAGCTTTCCAAAATATATAGTAGATCTACAAACCAAGTAAATATAGATAGTTGACTCCAAAGTGATTACCCATTTGCCTCTCTTTATCCTGATGAAACTCAGTGCATTCCAGCAAACTTGTGCTTGGGTAGAACAATTTCAGACTGGGGATAATGTCATCCATTCATTGGCGATCACTCGTGGCCAAGTAACATTGTCTTCCAAGATAAGGTCTTTAACAGTGGGTCCGTAAGTGATTGTGGAGGCCAATTCTGGATCCACACAGCCTCCCACAGTGATGACATAGGTTTCCAGATGGAAGATGGTCACAATGAGGATTTGTTTGATGTGCCTTCTGCTTAGCTCGTTTGTTCTGTACTCCTTGTATTTGTGCTTCTTCAAAGTCCATAGTACCTTTGATAATAGCCAACCTCCATTTGGGACGTTCCAACATGGGCCCAAGAAATCCTTGTGCTTAGGGAATTACTTACTTAGAGCTAAAGTGAATATACCCCAATGGCTCTAGATATAGAATCAGACTAGGTTTAGGGCTCTGAGACTGCTCCTGGAACTTTGGAGAACACTGAGTCTGGGACTGACAAACAGGATCCAACAGAGCAATCTTCCCTACCACCAGGACCTATAGGGCCAGAGGCAGGGCTCTCACAGGCATCTTCCCCTGAGTCTGGGAAACCCAGTGCCTCCCACAGCACCTGACTGGTCCATCAGCACTGGGAATGGACCAGGAGGGAGGCCATGGAAAAGAGGAGCTCATCTTCAGGCCAATGGGTTGGCCCTTTAAGAGTAAAGTTATCCATAAGAGGGTGGAGCCTGGGACAGGTGGTCTGGGGGCAGAGGCTTAAAACAGCTCAGTCTGCTCTCAACCTTCCCCTGATCAAGTTGTTCACTTGGAGCTGTTGGTGGACCTGCAACTTCTATCTTGCCTGTCCTGTGGAATTCAATCTCAGGTCTAAACATGACAGTTTGTACAATACTGACCTCACCCCCACTGTGCCCCATCCCAATAAGCAACAGCAACACCAGTATCAGGAAAGCAGTTGGTGTGGCACTGGGACAGCCACTCCTGATCCAGAGGATGTTAGGTTTGCCTTAGCTCAGTGGCAGTGAGCACACTTTGCTTGTAGAGGGTCCCAGGTTCCACTCCTGGTATGTCTAGGTAGGGCTGGGAAAGACCCCTGTCTGAAACTGCAGACAATCCTGAGCTACATGTACCTATGGTTAGACTTGGCGCAAGGCAGTTCTGTGAGCTAAGTGACAGGCTATCATTTAGGAAGGGCAAGGCATGTGTAAATCTCTCTCTCTCTCTCTCTCTGTGTGTGTGTGTGTGTGTGTGTGTGTGTGTTGACCTAGAATAGAATCATAGAATTGAATCATAGAATCATAGAGTTGGAAGGGGCCTTGTAGGCCATCTAGTCCAACCCCCTCTTTTTCAAACCATGTATGATTGTTCCTCAGGAGCACAAGCACCTATTGCTAGTCAATTCATGGGCCAAGACTTCCCAGTTGTTGATGTTCATGTTACATTTTTTTAGATTCACTTTAAGAACATCTTTAAACCTCTTTTGCTGTCCACCGATGTTCTGTTTTCCATCCTTAAGTTGGGAGTAAAGTTTGGAAGACGTTGATTAGGCATTCAAATAACTTGGCTGGTCCAGCAAAGTTGATGTTGAAGGATCATTGTTTTGACACTGGTAGTTTTTGCTTCTTCCAAAACGCTAACATTAGTCCATCTGTCTTCCCAAGTAATTTGCAGAATTTTCTGGAGGCAGCATTGGTGGAATCTTTCAAGAAGTTGGGAGTTGTGTTTATAAATGGTCCATGTTTCACAGGCATACAGTAAGGTTGGTAGTACAATGGCTTTGTAAATAAGCATTTTGGTCTTTCTGCAAATATCCTGATCCTCGAACACTCTACGCTTCATTCAGGAGAATGCGGCACTTGCAGAGCTCAGACAATGTTGAATTTCAGCATCAATGTCAGCTTTTACAGAGAGATGGCTGCTGAGGTAGTAATCAATGTTCTCCAGTGTCACACCATTAAGCTGGATTGATGGTGTGACAGAGGGACTAGTTCGCACCTGCTGATGAAGCACTTTTTTAATATTAAGTGAGAGCCCAAGCTCTCCATATGCTTCTGCAAAGACATTTAGGATAGTTTGAAGATCTTTCTCTGAATGTGCAGAGACTACATTATCATCAGCATATTGAAGTTCTACGACAGAGGTTGACATTACCTTACTTTTTGCTTTCAGCCTACTGAAATTATTTTTTCCCATATGTTTGATATATGATTTTGTATTGCCCCGGCCGTGGGCTTGCTTCAAATCTTAAGTTCAATACCAAGGAGTCAATGAGACAGATTCATGGTTTACTCACAAAGGAGACGTTTATTAGGTATATAACAGGCATGCCTACCCAGTGGAACAGACTGTCAAGGACCCTCGCAGAGACATTGAAGTCTGAACCCCGAGCTGATGGCACAGGCACCTTTTATAGAGAAAATCTTGGCAAGGCATACATGGTGAAGAAATGCATCATTAGTGGTATCTTGCATCAAATCAGCACATCTTGACAGGGTCCATGATTGATTATGCTATATCACCCCAAGCATCAAAATCATTCTACGATTAATAGGTTCTCCACTACTATCTTACTATCTTTGAAGTATCACAGTCACTTGATCTGGGGTGTCAAGGCACTTGATGGATCATCCTATCTACATGAGAAGACCTTGTACTAGGTATAAAGGCACATAATTAATTAGCCCTTGCACGTGCAAGGACCCTGTGCTGCTGTAAGACATCATGACCTCTCCTTGCCACCCTGTCTCTCGGTCCATGTGCTACTGTTCTCGGCATGTGCAGCTCATTAGTGGCTGTCTACAAGCTATCTAGATAAGCCTCAAAGAGGTGTCCTTGAGGCTGCACCAACCAGCCATTTTCCATCCAATTAGACTCTAAAGACACAGGTGGGTGTGGGCTGTATTTACACATTGACCATTCTCTGACCTAATCTCTAACAAACTAACTTCTTGCAGGTGCTCAAAGCTAAGAAAAACAACAATATAAGCCTTCATTTGCAAATCTTAACCTCTTAAAGGCAAGTATCTATAAAGATAGCCATAAAAATGCATTGCAATGGTTACATGAAAGCCCCATGGACTACAGATTTCCACACCAGTAGGAAGTTTCCCCTCAATAAGGTGTAGAATCATAGCAATGAAGATAGCAAATAAGGTAGGAGCAATGTCGCATCCATGTTTTATGCCTGATCCGACTCTGAATGGATCACTTTGAAAGTCATTGTTGTCCAAAATTGTTGTCAGATGTTGTCATGAAGGAGTCACAAAATATTCACAAATTTATCAGGGCATCAAGTTTTCAGAAGGATGGTCCAGAGAGCAGGTCGATTCACAGTGTCAAAGGCCTTGGTCAGATCAATAAACACCATATATAAAGGTCGATTCTGCTCGTGGGATTTTTTCTTGAAGCTGTCAGGCAGTGAAGATCATGTCCACTGTCTCCCTGGAAGGGCAGAAACCATTTTGAGATTCGGGGAGGACATCCTCTGAGATCAGCAGGAGGCGATTTCCGAGGATCCTTGCGAGGATTTTACCTGCGGTAGCAAGAAGATAAATACCTCGATAGTTCCCGCAATCTGTTCTATCACCTTTCTTAAAAAGGGTGATAATTATGGGGTCCCTAAAGTCTTCCGGGATCTCGTCCCTCATCCAGATTTTTTCGATGAGATTATGAAGTTGTTTAAAGACTTCAGCAAGAATCCCATCAGGTCCACTAGCTTTGTTGTTCTTCATTTGATGGATAGCTTTACTGACTTCCAACCTCATCTCTAGTTTGCAGTTGTGGAATTTGCGAGAAGACCTCATCAGCCACAATATAGTTACAATTAAGGAGGTCGTGGTAATGCTCTTTCCAGCGCAGTGCAATAGACTCTTTATCCTTAAGAAGTTTGCTACCATCCACTGAACGTAAGGGATTTGTACCGTAATTTCTTGGTCCCTAGATGGCCTTTGTGAGCATCTGCAAAGTGCTGGATTTCTTGAGCTTTTTTTATCCACCAGGCATTCTTAAATTCTCTAGTTCTCCTTTGGACCTCAGGCTTTGCCCTGACATAGATTTTTTTCTTAGCAGCACAGTTAATGTCTTTCTGCCATATCTGGAAGGCTTTCCTTTTCTTGTCGATGATATGTTCGATCTCACTATCATTCTCATCAAACCAATCCTGATGTTTCTTAGTTTGGTATCCAATAGTTTGTTCACCTGCTGCAATAATGGATGCCTTCAGTTTAATCCAGTGTTCCTCGACATTTTCAGGGAGTTCCATTGGTAGATTTTCTTGAGAGTTGTTTGAAAACAGACTCGCTTAATAGGATCTTGAAGGACATGAATGTTCATTTTATGCCTTGGTTTTCTTCCTACGTTGAGGAACAATATTAATGGCCATACTGTATCAAATTAATCAGTGATCTGTCCAGTAGTCATCAGCACTCGTCATAGCCCTAGTGAGTAGTATATCATGACAATCTCTGGCACGGGCAATTACGTAATCCAGGAGATGCCAGTGTTTTGACTGAGGGTGCTTCCATGATATTTTAAATTTATTTTTCTGACGAAAGAGTGTGTTTGTAATAACAAGGTTATGCTCTGCATATCTGGTCAGAAGTAGAATGCCATTCCGGTTCCTATTGCCAACTCCTTCTTTCCCAATGGTTTCTGGCCATAAATCAAAATCACGCCCAACTCTTGCATTGAAAAAGCCCAGGAGGATAATTTTATCCTCGTTAGGTATGTCTGATAAGATGGTGTCCAGCAGGTCATACAATTTTTCCTTGATGTCTTCATCAGCATCTAATGTTGGTGCATAAGCACTTAGAATAGTTGCCTGCTGGTTTTTGGCAAGTTTTAACCGGAGAGCTGAGAGTTGTTCATTAATGCCAATAGGAACTTCTGACAAGAGCTTCACAAGATTATTGTTAATAGCAAAGCCTACTTCATGTATTTGTAGTTCTTGTTCAGGCAGACCTGTCCAGAAGAAGGTATAACCTCTTTTTTCTTCCTTCAGTTGTCCTTCTCCTGCTCTTCAAATTTCTTGGAGTGCTGCTATGTCAATACTAAAACGTCTCAAATCCCTCATGTTGATGGCAGTCCTGCGTTCAGGATGTTCACTATCTCTATTGTCCAGCAATGTCCATATATTCCATGTTCCAAAATTCAATTGTCTTTTGTGACCGCTAAGTGGTGACCCCCACTGGATGCAGTAATCCAGTCAGGGAGAGAGATGAGGCAGACTATGTTTAGGGCACCTTTTCTAGCCCCCTTCCCATATGAGGTGAGCAGAGTGGATCCTGAATAGAACTGCTCAGTCATGGATATAGCTGCCGAACTACTCAACTGCCTCGGTCCTTAAGCCAGGATGACTGAGTCTGTATCCACCGCCCAAGTGCCGGTCCATGACTAGGGACTTCCAGATTTCACAGTCCTGGCCCTGTCGCCATTCGCCAATCGCCATGGGACTTTTGGTTTGGTTTGGTTTGGTTTGCTTGGAAGACACCTGTGTGTGAATTTGTTTTATGTGGGGAGATCGGTGCACAATGATCATTTATTTATTTATTTTATTTATTTTATTACATTTTTAGACCGCCCTATAGCAATAAGCTCCCAGGGCGGTGTACAGCATAATAAAACAGGTTAAAATACAAGTGGATGTAAATACAATACACAATAAAACATAATTAAAAATTTTCAATTTTAAATTCAAATTTTTAAATTTTTAAAATGCCTGGGTGAAGAGGTAGGTCTTTACCTGGCGCCGAAAAGATAACAAAGAAGGCGCCAGGCGTATCTCATCAGGGAGGGCATTCCATAGTTCGGGGGCCACCACTGAGAAGGCCCTAGCTCTAGTTATCATTCTCCGTGCCTCCCTATGCGTTGGGATACGGAGAAGGGCCTTCGACGTTGAGCGCAGCGACCGGGTAGGTACATAGCGGGAGAGGCGTTCCGCCAGGTATTGCGGTCCGATGACAGAAAAAGGCTTTGTTCCAATGGCATGGATACAACAACAATTGGAAGTCTTTTATCTGCTGCAGCCTTCATCTGCCTTCACAGCCATTGTAACGTACACATTGTTATCCTCTGCCTGTTCTGCCATTGAGGACTTTCTTGGATTGTTCTTTGTCTGGTTCCTCTCCCTTGACCTTACCGCCATGGGTGACCCTGCTGGGAGTACATGACTCCCAACGGCATCGCTCACAGGGCTCATTGGAACACACAAGCCCACTCACCACTACAAGGTGACAATCCAGCGAGGGGTGGGGATGATGTATATTACTGAATATACAAAAAATTATTGCCACATGAAAAAAGGAGGGTTCTAGCCTAATCATCTCCCTGACATCCATGTTTTCTATGTGCGGGGATTTTTAGAAATGTGTAAACATTTAATCAAAGCTCCTTCCTGTAGTCTACAATGATGTGGTTCATGCCTGATTTTAGCACCTCAGAGAGATGCAAATTAGTAACTCTTCTGCAAAGAAGTAGAATTGTAGGCAGCAATCTTAACCACATTTCTTTGGAAGTAAGACCCGTTGAATTCAGTAGGACTTACTTCTAAGTAGACGTGGTTTAAGACCACACTGTTGATCATCTTTCTTTATTTGTCGTGTGTGTGCCCTTGTATGTGAATGCACATATATAATATTTCCATCTTAATATGGAACGTGGGTAGTCAAGTGCCCATAACTTCAGAAGCAAAAATGGAGCCACCCAAAATGAAGGTACTGGTTTCTGTATACTTGGGAATCCCTCTAGGTATGCAGACATATATACATTTGTAACTTAAAAGAGTTTTAAAAAGCACTAAGAAATGGCCTGACAAGAACCTGTGAGCTTCCAGGGTATACAGAATGTTGAGGTGTCAATTATGGGGAGGAGCAGAAGAAGCTGTATTGGGGGAAGGAGGGAGATCATAATGCAAACTTACTTCAGAAAGAGATTCTTATTAGAAATGACATCTGCATACAGCTCTTTAATGGATCTTTGGGATTTTTTTTAAAAAAAATGTAATTCATTCTGTACATTTTACATAATCGTGCCATTAAGAGGTTTCTCCTATACCTTGATCTCAGTTTTCAGTTTTGTGTGCTTGATGGTCTTTTACTTCCGCATCTTTTTTGCTGAAACAGGATAAACACAAAGACAATCTAAAATAGCTGCAGATTCTGAAGTGAGATTTAGAAGCTTAAAATAACAGAGAGGCGCCAGTGACATTACTGAAAATCACCCATTTGAAAATAGAAACAGTGTATGCACTTAATTGGGTCATAGTGAGGGGAGGGGCGGAGTCATATTCTTTCACACTACTGTGATTTAAAATATGAAGGATGGCAGTCAAAACAAGTAGTCCAATAATTAATACATTCACACAAACACATGGCTAGGAACTGTGGGCCAAAATTAAGCACTTTTGTTTCCTTGATAGAATGAAGCATGCACTTAATTCCGTATGACTGAAACCAATAAGATTCTAAACTTTGGCTGGATTTGACATGAGCCAGGGGCATAGCTCAGTAGGACAGGCACATGCAAAAGTCCTAGGTTCAATCCCCTGCATGTCCAGATAGGGCTGGGAAAGAAGGCTGTCAGAAACCTTGGAGAGCCAATGGCAATCAGTATGGACAACACTGAGTTAGATGGACCAATGGTCTGACTTGATATGAGGCAGCTTCCTATGTTCCCATATCAATTTCTAGTTGCCGAACTGTTGTGAATCCTTTTCTGCACTCAGCATGGTGTAGGGGAGCAACAACAATACTGAGAGAGTAAAAGGGTTAAAACTGGCCACATCTTCATTGCATACTGCTTCCACAAATTTTGGCATGGCATGGAGGCAAGATTCTGGATCTCTGATTGCCTAACTGATGACTGAGATCATTACCAACGAACATGATGGAGAAACTTTAAGGGCTGGAAGGTTAGTTCAGGCCAACCATGGTTCAGACTGATGCTGTGGTCATTACTACCAGCTTTTGGGGTGGGAGGTGATGCAACTGAACTGGGCTGACCTTGAAGTAACATCCTTAAGACTCTTTAGTGGGATCCTCCAGTGGGGAGCCAACCCCTACTTCTTTCCTGCTATGGATCCTGCCCAGTGTCTCCAATGCTAGTCAGTTTTGAGAAAGATAGAGTTGTTAGGAGGCAGTGATTTCCTTTTTCTTTTGTAACCAGCACTGTTTCTAATCTGCTGCAGTTCAGCTTCTGCTAAAACCTACATTATTCATCTCACTATCCACTATGGTTCAAACATATGCAATTATGTAATTATTTTCAGTGCATTTCAGTGGAAGAAAAGAATGTAATTATTTATATAATGTTTGCAGACTAAAAAGAAGATAGCAAATACTGCTCATATTCATGATTTCCATTCCTGATCTTGGATGAACATGCAAATTGTGGGAATTTTCACTTGTGTTTTCTTTCCTGACATTCCAAACAGAAGAACCAGCTCAAAACATTGCTATGAGGAAGGCATAGCCCTCAGTTCACTAGGTCATTCACAAGGGTGAGTAAAATTCCACCCTAGCCTTCTCCAGGATCTAACATGAATCCTGAGCAAGGTGACTAAAATGAGCATCACAAGACAAGGGTGGGCAGGAATGAAGGGGAGAAAGGCCTTGGCCAGAAACCAGGTTGAGTTTCTGCTCAGGAGCAGACCAGGAGGGAGAGGTTCCCTCTCTGATCTGAGCCAAAGCTCCACCCTAGGAATCAAGCAGGTTTAACTTCAGGATGGAGGATGAGCTATGGGGTAGTCAAGTGGTGGACATGCCCTCCTTTTCACCCACAACTTGCACAAATGCAGGTCATCAGAAAGGAGCACTTGGACATTTTTTTACTATTGTATAAATAGAATGTTAGGGAAATGGAGTTTTAATTCTGCATTGGTGGAAAACATACAAGAAGCCCCTCTTTAAAAGCCACTTGCTTATCTGAGAAACTCAGAGAGTGGAAGTAACATTGAGATGCTTCTAACATCCTGATCCAAGTCCATCGATAACAGCTTAGTGTGATCTCTTGTGGAACTTGGCTGCCTACAGGATTCCCATGCATATGCCCCCACTCCTTTTGGATATACTGCAAAATCTAGAGGTACCTTTGCCAGATACTCAGTCTAAAGAGTGTTTATTTTACGTGCAGACAAAGGCACTGGTACAGTAAATCTTGTTACTGTGGTTGAAGAAACAAATGAGTGAATAGTCATTGCAATTTGAACCTTCAGAAGGCTCTATGGACTCAGTTTGCCCAATTATGCAGGTGTCTCTCTTAAGAAACATCTTCAGGGTACTTCTTCACAACTGAAAATATTGAAGCTTCACATTAGGAACTGAATATCAATGACATCTGTTACATCCCTGGTTACTTTGGATTTTGCATGTTCAGTTTTTCTTCTTAGCACTTGATCTGTTACCTTTGCTTCAGTTTCCTGACAGCCTTTCAGTCTTCTTTACAGCATTCCTTAGGTACTTTTATCCATTGCCTTTGGGTGCCCCCCTCCAGACAATATTTCACACTTTATTTATTTGTATTTAAAAGCATCTATGTGCTACTCAATATTTCAAAAATCTCTATGCCAATATTTCAAAACTCTTTAGATTATGATGCAACTTTGGGTGGTCCTTGTGTAACAATTTCTGGAAGGCCTTTGCAGTCTCCTTATTCTCAGCATGCACCTTCTTCTAGTTATATATCTTCTGTCTTGTTTGTGTGACCAGGCAAAAGCAATCCATTGAATTTGTCTCAGTGGTGAGCCTCCCAAACTGTATTTAAGCTTTTCCCAGCCCATTCAGGAGTTGACAGGTGACATGTCATTACATGTTCCTTAACTGATCACAAGGAGCTCAATCTAGTTGACATGAAACATCTTTCTCTCTTTCTCTCTCTCCTCCTGAAAGGTGTCTTTTGTAAGAATGCTTCTTGTTAGAAAATGAGAGAAAGAGAGAGCTATACCTAACCATGTGAAATACTCATTGTTAATAATTTCAAGAAGTCAATAAAAGCACACATTTCAAAAGTTCTAATCATTGTCAAGATCAAATTCATATGGCCATGTGCCAAAATTACTAGCATGATACTAAATCGTAGTGAACAAAGCTTTATTTCATTATATGTGTGACAATTCATTTAATGGCAATGATAAAACAGAATTATTTGGCCATTTTGTTTCCATGGAAAAAATAAGGGAGTCTCATTTAAGTTGTATTCCTTTCTAAAATATGAAAAATGTCATCTTGTTAGTTCTGCTAACAAGGGCAATCAATTTATATTAGAGGCACCGGATACGGCTCAAAGGAATATGCTGACATCTTTACTTTCAGAGTGCTTCTTTTCTTCACAGAGATATATACTGCACATTTCCTTTATAATATACCTGCTCACTATGAATGGGTTATCACATCATGGAAAAAGGACTGACTATTATAGTGGATATGGGTAGCAAAATCCAAGGGCCAATTCACACAGACATTTGACACGTGGTGAAGTTAACCCATAATGATTTTGCCAGATGGTGTTCTGGTTGTGCAGCTGTTTTGGTGCAGCTCCAAACTCAGTCAAGATGAGCTCAAGCAAAGATATGACTGGAACCCTCACAAAGGAGGTGTCAACTGACTTCACTTTGACAATACAAATCTGTCCTAACCTTCTTATACAAAATAAAGCAAGACCATTCCAACAAATCCTGTAGAATGCATAGTATAGTATAGTATAGTATAGTATAGTATAGTATAGTATAGTATAGTATAGTATAGTATAGTATAGTATAGTATAGTATAGTATAGTATAGGTGGTATGGGAGCCGTAGGAACTTCTCTTCACCACCACCACTGATCATGAAATTTCACTTGACCTTAATCTTTCTTGACTAATGTGCATTCAAGTATGGAGTGGCAACATAATTGCTGCCATCTTGAAATACAGTCATCCTGACACACATATAAGATGGCACCACCAGTTCTATTTGAGTTCATTTTAATGGAATATGGTTTTTTTTAAAAAAAGATAGAGGATGAGTGAGAGAGTGGTGGGTTTGGGGAACCTACAAGAGTCATGGTGAGTGCCTTGAAATCCATTATATTCTTCCGACTTCCCGGAAGGAGTGCTGGCTGGTGGTTGTCTCTGAGGGAGCTCTGCCTCAGAGGAAGCTTTTTTCAGGTTAAAAGCCAGCCAAGAGGAATCTTGGACTGGCTTAAATGTTCTCCAAGGTATAGGAGAACCGATCAGATTTTCCACAAGACTTCGTTGAGCTGTCGGCGGCTGGAATTGATCAGGAAATCCCTGAGATAAGAAGGCATGCCGACCGGCTGAAGACGGAGTCAGGATTTCCACGCAAGCTGTACTGAAAAAAAGCGAAGCGTTCTTTTTTTCTTCTTAAAAAAAACGTTCTTAACCAGCGAGCCTACTTCTGTCTAAATCTTATCATTTGGCTTAAATTACTACAATAAAAGGGATTTGTTTACGAATCAGCAACTGAGAAACCTGGGTGAGTCATACTTTTTCTCTTTTAAATATAATTAAGGAAGAAAAAAAATGTAAACAACTTATATACTTTTTTTACGACAAAAAGCTGGCCTGAATTTGGAGTTTTAAAGTTTAAAAACGGATGAGAGGTAATTATTATATTTTGGACTATTTTTCTCTTTGGACTATTTCTTTTTGGACGAATCTGCTGCTCGTATATGTTACTAATTGTTTGGTGTTGGGAACCAGAATTGTTTTGCATTCTTGGATGTAGATAAGAACTGTGCTGTGCTGGCTGGACTTCAATAACAGGCCTGGAATATTAACTCTTTTGTTGGTGGAGGAAAAAAAAAGAAATAGACTGCCTCTAGGTTTTGGAACAGTGATTAATATCAGAAATTAAAGGCTTTTCTTGAAAATGACAACTAAAAAAGCAACTAAGACCCAGGAGCGAAGAAGAAGTTCTACTGATCCACAGGAAGGGGTTATACCCCCAGATACGTTTCAAAAAATAATGGAAGGGATTAATGATATAAAACAGGAAATGAAAACTGAATTGACAGATATAAAAGACTATATTAAAACACAAGTGGATGAGATTAAAGGGACAATTGGGCAAATAAAGGAGGATGCAAAAAACACTAAAGAAAAGGTACAAATCTTGGAGAATAGAACAGATATATTAAATCTGGAATTAGAAAAAAACTTGGACTATATGGCTGTGACTGAAATGAGAAATAAAGAGCATTGTTTGAGATTCCGTGCAATTCCTGAGGAAACAGGTGAAGACATCAGAGATAAAATTGTTAATGCTCTAGTAAAATTTCTGGATTTGAATGAAGATCGGATGGAATTTGAAATAGACAAAGTGTATAGAATTAATTCCAGATATGCAACAATGAATAAAATTCCAAGAGATGTGCTTGTTCATTTTATAAAGAAGACGACCAGAGATATGGTATTACAGCAACACTTTAAAAATACCTTTAAAATTGATGGTAAGGAAATACTGGTGATGAAAGAAATTCCTATTAGACTTTTACGTAAGAGAAAAGAATATGCTTTCCTTACAGAGAAACTTAAGCAACGCAAAATTCAATTTAGATGGGATGTTCCAGAAGGAGTGATCTTTACATTCAGACAACAGAAATATAGATTGAATACTGTTCAAAAAGCAAGGGACTTCTTGAGAAAAGCTTCAAAAGATATGGATGAAGATAAACTCAAAGATATGGATATAATTCCTGGGGAACAAAGTCAACAAAGATATGCAGAGGAAGGAAAGGAAGATGATGGATTAAAAGGAGCATCAGGCACATTTTAAAATACACGCTTAAAGATGGATTACAAATATCTAACTTGGAATATAAATGGAGCTAATACGGCGCAGAAGAGAAAGAAAGTGTTTCACTATTTGAAAAAATTAAAATTGGATATAATTTGTTTACAAGAAACTCATATTAAGAAGAAAGATTCCAAATATTTGATTTGTAAAAATTTGGGTGAAGAATTTATTTCGGCTGGACCAAAAAAAAAAAATGGAGTTGTTCTCTACATTAACCCACAATTGCTTCCTAAATTGGTATTACTGGATGATAGTGGTAGATTTGTGGGGGTTGAAATTACTCTACAGGGTACAAACATTTTGATAGTGGGTATCTATGCCCCCAATGAAGATAAAACAAGGTTTTACACAGGACTTATGGAAAAATTGTCAGAGTTTGCATATGACCATTGGTGCATTATGGGTGATTGGAATGGGGTAATCTCACCAAAAATTGATAGGCTTTCTGAAAAAAATATCAAAGAGACACAGGGTAAATTACCGAAGATTTGCTTTGAACTGATGGAACATTTAGAATTGGTGGATACCTGGAGATATATAAATGATAATGCAAAGGAATTTACTTATTTTTCAGAAAGACACAAAACATTCTCGAGGATTGATATGATCTGGATGTCTAAAATTTTAGTGAAGGACACTTTTAAAATGGATATATTACCAAAAACTTTTTCGGATCATAACCCTGTGATATTAACTTTAAAAAAGAAAAATCTTGGATTTAGATGGAGACTAAATGAATCTTTATTACAGAATGACAAAGTAGTACAAGAATGTAAGAAGAAATTAAAAGAGTTTTTTGAACATAATTTACATAAAGGAACAAGTGAAAATATCGTTTGGGATACAAGTAAGGCATTTATGAGGGGATATCTTATTAAATGTAACTCTGAATTAAAAAAAAGAAACAACAGAAAATGCAATTAATTTTGGAAGAAATAAAACAAAAAGAGGAAGAATTGAAAAAGAATCCAACTAAAGTTTCTATTGTAAATCAAATCAAAATGTTACAGAAGCAAATATCAATGCTGACAGTTAGAGAAATTGAAAGAAAACTAAATTTTGCTAAACAAAGGACTTTTGAATTTGCAAATAAACCTGGGAAATGGTTAGCATATAAATTAAGAAAAGAACGACAAAAAATATCATTTTAAAGATACAAGAAGGAGATGAGACGTTGACAGATAATGTAAAAATTAAAAAGATTTTTCATCAATATTATTCAACATTGTACAAATGTCAGGAAATTCCATCTGAAAAAATTGAAGAGTATATATCTAAACAGAATTTGCCTAAAATTACAGACTTTCAGAGACAAGCTATTAATGGCCCTATTACGTTAAGAGAGATATCTGAAGCTATAAACAAAATTAAATTAGGAAAGGCACCAGGACCAGATGGGTTATCTGCAATGTATTATAAATGTTTGGAGGAAGAACTCTTACTACCTTTACAGTCTACAATGAATCTTATTCTACAAGAGGGAAAGATACCGGATAGTTGGAAAAATGCTAATATAACATTAATACCTAAAGAGGAGCAAGACTTAACTAAAACAAAAAATTATCGACCAATATCTCTATTGAATAATGACTATAAAATTTTTACAATGATCTTGGCAGAAAGATTGAAAATAATATTGCAACAATTTATTCAGGAAGATCAATCAGGGTTTTTACCTAAAAGACAATTACGTGACAACGTCAGGAGTGTCTTGAATGTCTTGGAATATTTAGAACAACGAAATGATAAACAAGCAGCTTTGATTTTTTTAGATGCTGAAAAAGCATTTGATAATTTGAATTGGAAATTTATGTTTCAGGTTTTGGAGCAAATGGATTTTGGAGACAATTTTATAAAATGGATTAGATCGATTTATACATCTCAGAAGGCTCAGATAATAGTTAACGGAGATTTAACGGATTCATGTGAAATACAAAAGGGTACAAGACAGGGATGTCCTTTATCTCCTCTTTTATTTATTCTGGTCTTAGAAGTGCTGCTTAGAGATATAAGGCAAGATAAAAGAATTTCGGGATTAAAGATAAAAAAAGAATATAAATTGAGAGCATTTGTTGATGATTTGATAATTGTACTAGAAAATCCTTTGGAAGGAATTAATGTATTGATGGACAAATTAAAAGAATTTGGACCGTTAGCAGGATTTAAGATCAACAATCAAAAAACAAAGATGTTGGTGAAAAATTTAACTTTAAGGGAACAGAAAGAGTTAATGGACAAGACAGATTTTACAATAGAGAAAAAGTGGAAATATTTAGGTATCATTATGACAAATAAAAATTCAAAGTTGTTTCATAATAATTATGAAAAATTATGGACAGAGATTAAGAAAGACTTGCTAAAATGGGATAAACTACAACTGTCATTAATGGGTAGAATATCTGTGATAAAAATGAATGTATTACCGAGAATGATGTTTTTGTTTCAAACAATACCTGTAATATCCTCTGATTTACCTTTTAAACAATGGCAAAAAGATATCTCTAAATTTGTATGGCAAGGAAAAAAACCAAGAGTCAAATTTAAATTACTACAAGATGCCAAAGAAAGAGGAGGACTGGGATTACCAAATCTGAGACTTTATTTTGCTGCCTGCTGTCTAGTCTGGATAAAGGAATGGATCTTATTGAGGAATAAAAGACTATTGGATTTGGAGGGCCATAATTTGAAGTGGGGATGGCATGGATATTTATGGTATGACAAAGTAAAAGTAAATGTAGACTTTAACAATCATTTTATAAGACGTCCTCTGTTGAAAATATGGAATAGATATAAACCAAGGTTTTATTCGAAAATACCATTATGTGTCTCAAGTCAAGAAGCGTTTTATAGAAGAGAAATGGCTGGAAAAGAGAAATGGTTAACTTATCGAGAATTATTAGAAAATGTACATGGAGAATATACAATGAAAGAGAGAGAACAACTGACAAAGGAAGGATATAGTTTTCAATGGTTTGCCTATTTACAATTGTTAGAAAGATATAAAATGGACAAGAAAATGTATGGGTTTGAAATAAGTAAATCTGATTTTGAAATAGGACTGTGTACAAATGATGAAAATATAATTGCGAAAATGTATAAACTCTTATTGAAAATGGATATGGAGGAAGAACAAGTAAAAGAGTGTATGGTAAAGTGGGCAAAAAAAATTGGTTATAATATACAAATGGATCAATGGGAAAATATGTGGAAAAAAGGTTTGAAATTTACACTATGCTATAATCTTAAAGAAAATTTTTATAAAATGATGTACCGTTGGTACATGACTCCAGAAAAGTTGTCAAAAATGTATAGTAATGTTTCTAATGTTTGTTGGAAATGTAAACAACAAGAAGGATCATTTTATCATATGTGGTGGTTATGTAAAAAGGCAAAATCATTTTGGGCACAGATAGGTAGGAAGATTCAAAAAATTCTAAAGATAAATATTCAGTCAGAACCAGAATTTTTTTTATTGGGTTTTATGGATAAACAAATAGAAAAGAAATATGGAAGAATAATATTATATATGATTACGGCAGCAAGATTATTATATGCACAAAAGTGGAAAATGGAATCAACACCAACAATGGAAGAATGGCTATTGAAATTAATGGACTTAGTAGAAATGGATAAATTGACATGTTTACTTAGAGAAAAATCGACAGATACATTTCTTAAGGAATGGAAGCCTCTCTTAGACTTTTTGTTGAAAGATCAAAATAAAATGATGATACTGGGATTTGACGATTAATTAAGACAGCCTATGGAGAAAAGGGATTCTGTATGTATATATTAAGGGACAGGTTTGATGTATATTATATACTTATAGCTGATCTGTGACAAATCGGAAGTCAACTATTTTATTTTCATTTTTTGTTGTTGTATTGTTATGTTTTTTTTACTTTGTTTTGTTTGTTTTTGGAAAAATTTGAATAAAAATTATAAAAAAAAGAAAGAAATCCATTATATTCTTCCCAGTAGTTGTTTTACAGTTTCTGCAGTACCTGCATCTGTGCAGGGGGGGAAGGTTCAGTTTTCACTGACCCACTGAGTTCTGTGGAATAAAGATACTAGGTTGCAACAGAAAATACACATCACATGCATACCATACATTTCCCTACTATTATTTTCCTTTTAACAGTCATAGATTTCCCCAAAGAATCCTGGGAAGGGTGGTTTTGTGGGGGTGCTGAGAGTTGTTGGGAGATCCCTATTGTCTCTCAGAGAGCTACAATTCCCAGAATTCTCTGGGAAGAGGGACTGACTGTTAAACTACTCTGTCAATTGTAGCTGTGTGAGGGGAATGATGGGTCTTTTAACAACTCTCAGCACCCTTCACATACTACCCTTCCAAGAATTCTTTGCGGGAAGCCATGACTGTTTAAAGTGGAATAATAGTGGAATAAATGTATGGTGTGAATGTTGCCACAGCTGACAGAGCAAACCCCTACCCCTTTCTCTCTCCACTGCTGCTAGGACCCCCAGAAATACACAGGCCCACTCTTCAGCCTCCTAACCTGCCCATCATAATTTTTTTTTAATTTTTAACAACTTGCATTATATCTAACTCCTATCTTAGAAGTTAGCTTTCTTTGTAGTGTAGAATTAAAGTCACAAATATTTCACAGACAACTGTAGACATTGTACAAGCTAGTTATTGTGCAGCTTGCACAGCCAAGACATTAAAAAACCCCACAATGAATTGCTGTTTAAAAAACATAACTTCTAAGACAAAATAAAAAAAGCTTCTAATTCTACCTTGAGACAGCCTACTAAAAAATAGAGTTTAAAATGACATGATATTACAGGGTTAAAAAGACATGCAACTCAAGCACCAATCAAATATTGTAAATCCAAACTACTATCTATTACATGCTATAGTACCATGCAGTATCCATCCTTCTAGGGAGTCATAAGTAACATAGCAGCCATTAAAAAAAGCCAGGTGTGCTAGAATAATCTGCATAAAACTTCCATTTCTATAAATCTTCAGTAAAACTGCAAAAAAAAAATCATCCTTCAATGTAGCAAGTTATCCTTAAGGCACAATGGGGGAAAATGCCATGATGTGATTAAAAAATAAGAATTTTATACCAGGTGGAGCACATTATTACAGTACCCATTATTACAGTATCCAGCATGCAATATTCTGATTTTTTATTGCCTCAAAACTGTCTGTCATTTAACCATCTTGCTGACACACAAGATATAATGATGGCAGCTGTGTCTAGCAGCATACCTTCTGATAAGCAGGTATTAGATGATTAATATTACATCCCATGCATCGGTATAGTGAACTCATGGTACAAAGTCACAAGGACACAACTTCTGCACATATTCTCTTGTGAGCATGTCCGAAATCTCTTTCAAGCTGGCATAAATGTTTTCTTACAGAGACTTTTAAAACCCTAGTCAAGTGTTTGAAGTTGCCCTGTGTGACCGTTAAGAAGAGGATAACAGTTTCCAACGGTGAAATCTCTAGATAATTTGGAGGTAGGAAAAAAGTTTCAGTTTGTGTCTTCAATGGAAACCAAGTTGAAATGCAAAGCCAGAGGACACACTGATCCACATTCCACAGATCGTCACAATGCATGCACATTGAATAGAAACAATTTCCAAGGACAGCTAACTTCCTAGAACTTCATTTTTAAGCAAGAAGAAAAGGGGGGAGAATAACACTCTGTGCGTGTGCGCGCGCAGTGTTTTCAGTGGTTACAAAGCATGTTCATGGAATGCCACAAAAATGACCCATCCAGTTCAAGGGTCGCATCTTTATGATGTGCAGTTTGCCAAGGATTGTTTCCAGTGGTAAGCTTGTGTTAATAGAAACACTTCTCCTTGTACAAGGCAGGGCCCCTGATTTTTGCTGATCCTTCCTACCCAATGAAGCCGCACACACCCATGCCCACTAAAAGCTTCATCTCAATGTTGGGAGATCCTCTGGAACAGGATGGGATATGGCATAGAGGGCTGCAACTGGTGGAGGGTATAGGGAGAAATGGGTTCCTTTGTGCAAGTGGAAGTGCTTCTCATAGCCTAAAGCCACCATACAGCCCAAAGATTATTTTGTTACCATAATCTCAATATATATTGTGCTATTGATACATAGTCAATTAGAAGAACAGTTGCATTAAGGCCAAGCGACATGTGACATTAAGGACGCAATCCAGTATACACTTACCTGGGACTAAGTCCCACTGAACCCAATGGAGCTTGCTTCTGAATAGGCCTGGATTGGATTGCAGCCTAATTGTGTGAACCAATCAATGTGCTTTTTTGGTTATGTAAACAGCAGCCACAGAGTAGCCTGAGCAACATTGGAACACAGGGGTAGAGAGGAAGAGTTTAATCCCTTCCCTTGCAGTGGTTCTGATGAAAATCATTTCTCCCAAGCTGTTATTTGCATCAGAAGGAAAGCCTCCATTGGCACCAATGGACTCTTCCCTTCTGATGTAAATAGCAGCAGGGGAAAAGAATTAAACTCTCTGGATGCAATTCAAGAAAGTCACTGTGTGAGCCGAATGACTTCTGTTCATGCAATCGAACTTCCCTTGCCACTTCATCTACCCATGTGCCCCTGCACTTCCTAAATCTGCTCAGAGCAGGGGGTGCATGGTGCACACTGGTGAGGGGAGAGTGGGAGCAAATTCTATTGCACAAGCAGAAGACATTCCATTTTCACAGTGACGTCATTGGATATAACCTCCTCTCCCAACTCATTGCCTTTGGTCCCAGTTCTGCTCAGGCTCCCCTACACATGCTATTTATTTATATAGTTCAGTATGCATTCTGTTGCAGCAAAACAAAACAAAAAAGCAGCAAACTGATGTGGCAGCTTAAAATCCTCACACATTTATTGTGGTATGAGCTTTTGTAGATCAAAGCTTCAGACCACTATTTTAGGTATAAGAAAGGAGCAAAGGATAGCTAGAGTGATTGTTGGGAAAGGCACTTTGGAGTCTGTGGGGCTGTCAAAGAGTCAGAGGCTGCAGGCTGAACTTCCCAGCCGTAGCCTATGTTAAACAAATTTGAAAGGCAGAGTAATGAGACTCGGGTGGCAAGGGCTGCTGAATGGTGTGCGTCTTCAGGCACAAAAGGGTGGGGAAAAATAACTGGAAGGAATATGAGCCTGGGGAACATCCTGATGAGTGCTGCTGGAATTTGTCTGAAGGTCTCTCTCTGTCAGGGGAGAAGGTGGTGCTGGTGAATTATTTGTAGCCTTTCAGACTGCGCAGCCACTTAGATTTGGTTCTCTAAATACGATCACAAAAGTCTAGGATGCCAAAAGTAAAAGGGATAGTACAGTCCCTTGAGTGCTATATCTCAGTATACCAGGCATCAAACACACCTGGCGATTGAGCCTCCTGATGAAAAAGGGCTGATAAAACTCCTAAGTATCCCCTGCCACTAACATCACTGTACCTGCGCAGACCTGTGGTCACAAGATGGGATAGATCATGCCCATAATAAATAATGAATAAATTATCCTATTTTGACCAATGTGATATCCACCTGACTGTGGATAATTGGGCACAGCTCAGGCAGATATGTTTCTCACTAATTAGGGGAAATTATGATACCATGTTATGATATCAAATGCAAGAAAGACAACTCAAATTAGAAATGGGTGTTATTTAGATACACTCTTGGGACGATGCAGCAAAACGTATTTGCACTTTATGTTACAGATATTTTAATGCACAGATCCCCACCTCACCCCCTATTTTGAGCTTTTAGTGTTGGACTACAACCTGGGAGACCAGAGTTCGAATCCCCACACAGCCATGAAGCTCACTGGGTGACCTTGGGCCAGTCACTGCCTCTCACAGAGGAAGGCAATGGTAGAACCACCTCTGAATACTGCTTACCATAAAAATCCTATTCATAGGGTCGCCATAAATCAAAATTGACTTGAAGGCAGTACATTTACATTTATATATATATATATATATATATATATAGGTTAACAGTGTAAGCCTATGAATGATTACTCAGAAGTAAGTCCCACTGTATTCATTGGTGCTGACTCCCAGGTAGTGCTTTTTTGAGTGTTGATACTCACTGGTATGGAGTACCAGCACCTCTTTCTGGCTGACCATGGCAACCATTTTGTGCTGGGACCCAGAGCACTTTATCAAGGTATTTTTTTTACCGAACCCCCCCCCACTGCTCCCAGGTATATATGTGTAAGACTGCATTCCCAAAACTGTTTGGTAGGGATGAGGGAGAACTTTGATTCAGTTTGCATTTCAAGCTGACTTTATCAAATTTGCACTTTCCAAAACAGTATGCGAACTGAAACACAGCCAGCCTTTGAAATTTGCACTTATCTGAATTTTGCAATGCAGTTCGCCAATCAAGCAGTGTTTACAAGAATGCATATACTGGGGGAAAGTGTGCACAAAATGAATATTTTGGTGAAAATAACATACAAGCATGCATTATATTAGGAGACGTTGCTTGCAATTAATGTGTGCGTTAGTCAAAACTGCATGCAAAAATGTATTTACTGGAGAAACAAGTTAAAATGCTGAAGAATTTTCAGGAGGATTTAAAAAAAAAAAAAGAATAGCAAGTTGCTACAGAAATGTAGGGAACCAAACTTAAAATTACAAAAATGAGAATCTGAGAGAACTGAAATTGACATATCATTTCATCCCTGCTGTTTGGTAATATAACTCATGGTTATTTTACTTATATAACTCATGGTAGTCTTCTGTCATATCTCACATTATAGATTTGAAAAACACTACAGCAGATAAATACATAGTACTTTAGATGTTACGGGAAAAGCTCTTGGAGAGCAAGAAAACATATCGTTAGACAGGAGAGGCCAACAGGTAACTCCACTAATAATAGAAATAGTTCAAGTAGCTAATAATTGTATGGTAATCTAAAAAAATAAAGCATGTCAACAGCCCTCTGAGGGAAAGGTCTAGAAACTGATCATGCTTGACATTTATAGTTCTCTTGTAGCATAAATCGAGCAAACAGGAAATGAAGGCTTTATTTTTAGAAAGGTATTGCTTTGATATTCTCTTTGCCTTTTCCTCTGTTTTGGTTTTGCATTATTGGCCACAATCCAAAGAACTCCTATAGGTGCCCATAAGGGATTAAAGGTCACGGAAGTGAGTAATGACTAAGAAAGGAGGTGTATTGTTCCTCATGAATGGGGATGAAGGGGAAAAAAGGCTTTACTTCACACTAAACGGTGAATTTACCTAATTTTCACTTCTGAAGCAATATGCAAACCGAAATGCAGCCATCCTTTGAAATCCGCATTTCTCTGAATTTTGCAAAGCTTTTCTCCAGGCAATTAATATGTACAAAAATTCACATACTAAGACAGGTGTAAGGAATCTTTCACCTGCCTGATTTTGCTGAACTACAACCCCTGTTAGCCCCAGCAAGCATAGGCAATGGCCAGGGTTGACAGGAGTTGTAGTTCAGCAACATCTGGAGGGCCACAGGTTCCCCACACCCGTACTAGGGTAAAGTGTGTGTGTAAATGCATATATTAGTAAAATTAACATCACAAATGCATTATATTAGGGGAAATTGCCTTGCAAAAATTAGGGAAATTGCATACAAAGTGTACACTGTCAGAAATTTGCATTAGAACGCTGATAAAAATTCATAAGGACTTTTTTTTAAAAAAAATCACAAATAGTTATGGAAATGTGGAGAACTGAAGATTGGAAAGATGGGAAATGGAGAGAAACAGAAATGGACATATTCACCAATCCCTACTTGTGATAGATCTATATTGCTGTTGTGCAGAGATCACTAGCTTCTGGCAGGCCCTGCACCAGCCTAGCATCCTAAGTGAGTTGCTAGAATCCAAGTGCCTAGCAGAGTCCACCAATGCTGCTATCTGCCTTACCCTCAACCCTTGCAAAGCCTGCCAGCTGGGTCTGTAAATTGTCATGTAAATTTCCTACACTGTACTGGAGTGGTGCTACTTCCTTCATGTTGGAGCTTGGTGGAAACACAGGAAGCTGGCTTATACTGAGTCAGACCATTGGTCCATCTAGTTTAGTGTTGTTTATGCTGACTGGCAATGACTCTCTAGGGTTTCAGGCATGGGACACACCCAGCCCTACCTGGAGATGCCAGCAATTGAACTTGGGACCTTCTACATGGAAGCAGATGTTCTACTGCTGAACTACCTTCCCCAAAGTAAATAGCATTTCCTAGTCAACCACAGAGTGCTCCTGCTGCTGTCCCTGCTGCCAGATAAGCCTGACGGGGCAGTGATGTAGAAGGGGCTTAGGCACTCTGTCCAGATCCCCCTCAAATTTGGAGTTGGTCCTGGGTTCTGGTGAAAGACAATGATATAATGTAGTGCCAGCTTAAAGATTTGTGTGTGAGGGGGAACCCCAGCAGGAGAACCAAAATACCTATCATGCTTTCCCAGAACTCTTTGGGTGCTCTGTGCAAAATGAGAATGGTGTTCTTGGTAGGATAGTGCAGTTCTGGTTGTTCTTGAGGACCCAGTGAAAGAACAAATCTCAACATCTTCAGAGCTGGGCCCCAACATACTTTTGCTTAGCAACTGAAGGACTGTAGCTTCAGTCCTAGTCTCAGGATTTTGCTTTTCATCCACAGCCATGACCACCTATGATGACTACCAGAGGAGGAGAAGGGATCTCTGCAATGGAAGGTGCCATAATTCATTATCTGTGCAGAATTCTCTAATCCCCATCTGACAATGGACCCTGTGCATGAACCCCTTGATCCAGTCCGTGGCCACAATTTGTAAATCTGGATCAACCCATTTTAATCTGGACCAATCCAAACCCAAGCCAGTCCACCCTAGATGTAGATCCAGAAAATACAAATCTTTGGAAATCCCATTGGCTTGTACTGCGAACCAGAACAGCCATAACTTCCTTGGATTTTGCATAGGGCTCTGACATTTGCAGATACCCTAGCTCCTACAGAGGAGATTAATCTTGCCAAATAGCAGACAGGTAGCTAGTCAACTTTACATTTTTTAATGTTTTAAAATTAAAGTGGTACTTTTTGTTGTTTCAAATAGGGCATTAAATTTAGACACATGGTATCCCCTCAAGAGGGGATTAACACTGCTAAATTGCAGATAGGTAGCTCCGGAAGGGGGGACTGTACTAATAAAGACAGATATAAAAACAGAAAATAGCTATACATAAACCTTAACTAAAAACTAGAGCCATTTTGGGAGGGGGCATACTAAGATACAGACAACAAACTTAAAAAAAAATAAGGATGGGCCTGAGAAACAAAACACAAGGTGAACAAATGCCACCAAACTCTTTCTAAGAAACAGAATTTATGAAACAGTTCTGCATTTTAAGACTTCACTGTCCCTCCCGCCCCCCATGCACTGTGATTGGAGAGACTTGGGTAGAGTGAGATACTAACCCTGCAGCTCTTCACAGGCAAAGTCCAACTCCCCTCCTCCCCCTCTCAGAGCTTGGAAAAGTTACTTTTTTGAACTACAACTCCCATCATCTCCAGCCAGCATGGCCACTGAATTGGGCTGATGGGAGTTGTAGTTCAAAAAAGTAGCTTTTCCAAGCTCTGCTCCCTCTCCCCACCTTGGTGTTCTCCTAATATGGTGCTGTAATTAATAAATGCAACAGTTTGGATACAGTCAGTTTGGTTTTCTGAGAGACACTTTGAGGTACAGATTGGCACAAGCCAATTTGGATCCACTCTGTAGCAATTTGTAACTGCCTTGACCCAATACGGATAGGGCAGGTAGTGATGGGCTCTGGTTCTGCAATAATCAGATCTGCCATTGGATTAATTATTATTTCTGATATTCTCTATCGTTGCAGAGATAATTTTGAAGTAACAACTCCCTGCACCTGGTTTCTGATTCATTTATTTTCTGTGTGAGCCCTACAAAAGTGTGTTCCCTTTCACTGTCAATGAAGTATTGATTGTAACTGACAGACAAAAAACAGCAGGGAGGAATGAATGAAACTTTATTTTTAATGAGGTGTTGATTGTAAGCAGAAGGGTGGAAGATACTGACTTCATTATCTTCCTTAATCTGTCTGTAGTGCACTTGAAAAGGAATGTAAACAAGCAATCATTACAGAGTTCAGAATTAAGATCAACACCAGTAAATAAATAGTGATTATATCAATATCAATAATTTTCTGCAAAAAGAAAAGTCAGAGAAGACTGGAAAAAATGAAAAGATATTGGAGGAAAAAGGAATGATTGTTAATGACTACCAGGAGGCCACACTTAAAAAATGAAATGTAAACAAGAAGTGGATTCCATCCCTACTTTGGGATTCAGGATTCAGCCAAATCAGGCACACAATCCTAGTATTCAGCCTAGTATTCCAACACTGGAATAATATTATAGTTATTAAAATGTAACATTTTTTTTAGAGAACCTGCACACCAAATCAACCAAATTCAAACCATTTGGCAGATTAGGGTTTAACTACCTCTGGTAGGGAGAGACCCCTGCAGTTTCCTGGGCATGCAATTCAGCCTCCTGCTGTGGTTCCCGAGTCAAGGATGGGGAAGCAAATTCTCCCTGTTTGTTAGGCAAGCCTTGGGTGTGCACCCAACCTGTGCATCCAGTCCCTGCTGTACTGGTGTTCACCCATATGCACAAGTCAGGTCACAAGGGTACCCCTGGGTCATTTCAGGCATAAAGCACTGACAGCTCCCTGTACTGTCACAGGGTGTTATCCCTGTGCCAGGGTGACTGCCAGTTCATTGGTTAGAGGCAGTCAGTTAGTGAATCCCACTTAAGAACACCAAGAGATAAGCAGTCTGGTAGAGTTTATTGCTAAGCACGCACATACAAGTAAGCATAAATTATCTCATGTTCCTTGATAACAGTGTTTAGGAGATCCCCTGAGGGCAACCTATTGCCACTCTATCATTCACAGCCTGGGTAGAGCTTTAGCTGTGCAGGGTGATGTCTATCTGTCAGGCCCAGGATGTGACTCAGGAACCAGACCAGTGGTTGTAGTTCGTGTTTTATTAGGGTAATGTCCAAACAAAGACTGCATTTTCTCATGAAGCAATACAGGGATACAGGTCCTGCGGCATTGGGAGAAAGTTGACAGAGCAAGGGACTTCTTCCCGCCTGTTCTTTAAGAAGGGGCCAAACGGGCGCGCAATCTTTCGCTCCTCCTTAACTGCCCCTCAGGTACTGCCCGCCTTCCCCCCCTTCTCTCCTGTCTTTTCAGCTGTCTGCGTGTGCGCAGTGAGGGGGGAAGCATCACCTCCTCCTCTTCTGAAGTTTCCGATTCCAGGATGGGGGATAGGGGAGGGGCTGATGGTAAACTGCCTCCCCGCTTTTTGGCTGTGAGCAGCCCTCCCTCTTCCCCCTCTTGCTCTGAGCCTGAAAGAGGGGGAGGTGTGAGAATGTCCAGGGAGGGCTCAGGCTCCCCATTGCTAAGCGACCTTATCACTGGCAGTTCCTCTGTTTCGTCTTCGCTCCAAAGGGGGGAAGTTCCTCCCCCTTCCCTCTGCCATCCATCCGAATACTCTTCTCCCAACTCTCCGGGATCCAGCTCCCCAGGATTGGGACCCCAGCTTTGCCTTCCGACACCATCCCCCCTCCCAGGCTGTGTCCCTCTCCCCTTGTCTGGCTTGGGACAGTGGGGAAAACGTTGATGGAAAAGTTTTACCAATTCTGGAGCATGCACATCAGCTGCATCTTCCCATGATCTGTCAGCCACCCCATAGCCTTTCCAGTGAATCAAGTACTGCGGCTTGTGGCGTCTGATCCTGGAATCTAAGATCTCCTCAACTTCAAACTCAAGCTGCTCATTTACCAGGAGTGGAGCTCCGGGAGGTTCCTCCGGCCGTAACTCACTGGGAGGGGCGGCTTTCGTTAAGAGGGATCGATGGAACACAGGATGTATTTTAAACGTGTCAGGCAGCTTCAGTCGGTACGCCACGGGATTAATTTGAGTTTCTATTTCGAAAGGACCCACGCTCTTGTCTTGTAATTTTCTACATTTGCCCGGCATCTGGAGGAAGCAGGTGGACAGCCATACCTGGTCTCCCGGTTGAAGGGGGGCGGCTCCTTCCTGTGCAGGTCAGCAACTCGCTTGTACTCCGTTTTGGCTTCGTTTAACTGCTGTTTCAGTGTCTGTTGCGCCGCTTGCAATTCCTTAAGGAAGTTCTCAGCTGCCGGTACCAGCATTCCTTCTGAGCTGCTTGGAAAGACTTTAGGATGGAATCCATAATTAGCGAAGAACGGGGTTTGTTGAGTGCTGGAGTGCAGAGAATTGTTGTAGGCGAACTCTGCAAAATGCAAATATGATACCCAGTCAGTCTGTTGATAGGACACATAACTTCGTAAATATCTTTCCAAAACGGCGTTCAAGCGTTCCGTCTGCCCATCTGTCTGGGGTTGATGGGCGGAGGAGAGTTTTAATTCCGTCTGCAACTGTTTCCACATTGCTCTCCAAAATTTGGCTGTGAACTGAGTTCCTCGGTCTGAGACTACGCTGTTTGGCAATCCATGCAGCCGGTAGACTTCTTTTATGAATAACTTGGCCATTTCTTTAGCCTCTAAGGCCCCTGCACAAGGAAGAAAGTGTGCCATTTTGGTAAGTAGATCCACCACTACTAAGATGGCTGTCATTCCTTGGGACTTGGGTAGATCAGTTATAAAACTTCCAGGGTTCGTGTGGGACAGGCAACGGTTGTAACAGTCCTGCTGGTGTCCCTGTTTGTGTTTTTGTCCGCAGACAGACAGAGCAGGACTTTACATAACTCTCAATATCCCGACGCATTTTAGGCCACCAGAAGTCCTTGGCCATGTTCTGAATGGTCTTGTAAATCCCAAAGTGTCCCGCTGTGATGGAATCATGACACTGGCGTAGGATTCTGAGCCTTAATTCCCCTTCTGGCACATATCTGGCGGTTTTGAACCATAACAGTCCATTTCTCCAGTGAAAGGTTACTTCTGAGTCTTGACCTTGTCCCGTCTCCTGCTGATATTTTAGCATGTCTGCATCTTCTTGTTGTGCCTTTTTGAGTTCCTCTTCCCATGAAGGCTGGCATACTCCCAACGTTAATTTCTCTGGCGGGATGATGTACTGAGGCTGGTCCTCGGATTCACTTTCTTTGTATTGTGGCTGTCTGGATAAGGCATCCGCTCTCTGGTTTTTGGCTTGGGCATGGTAAGTAATCTGGAAGTTAAACCTAGTGAAGAACTGGGACCATCTTATCTGTCTCTGGTTCAGCTTTCTGGTGGTTTGGAGGCTTTCAAGATTCTTGTGGTCAGAGCGCACTTCAATTCGATGAGAGGCCCCCTCTAGGTATTGTCTCCAATTTTCAAAAGAGTCCTTGATGGCCAGCAGCTCCTTCTCCCAAACTGTGTAGTTCTTCTCTGCAGGCTTTAACTTCCAAGAGAAGTACGCACAGGGGTGCAGCTCCTTCCCTTCTTGGTCTAATTGTAGCAGGACCCCCCCGATGGCAAAATCTGAAGCATCTGCTTCCACTACGAAAGGGCGGTTCGGATCAGCAAAGCGCAGAATGGGCTCAGTAGCAAACCTTCTCTTCAGCTCCTCAAAGGCCTCGGTGGCATTCTCTGTCCATTGAAACTTCTTCTTCCCCCTTAAACAGTCAGTCAGAGGAGCTGTTAATTTGGAAAACCCTGGAATGAACTTTCTGTAATAATTGGCAAACCCCAAAAACCGTTGTACATCCTTTTTGGTGACAGGTTGGCCCCAGTCCAATATGCAGCTTACTTTCCCTGGGTCCATCTCCACGCCTTCCGCTGAGATTCGATATCCAAGGAAGTCTAGAGACTTGAGGTCAAATCCACATTTCTCTAATTTAGCATACAGGTGATTTTCTCTCAGTCTCTTCAACACCGTCTTCACATGCTGGTCGTGGTCTTCCTGGTTCTTTGAGAACACCAGGATATCATCTAAGTAACAGATTACATACGTGTCCAACAAGTCTCTAAACACGTCGTTCATGAATTTTTGAAAAATTCCTGGACTTCCACAAAGCCCGAACGGCATGACCAGGTATTCATACTGTCCGTAAGCGGTCAAGAATCCTGTTTTCCATTCATCTGCCTCCTTCATTCTGATCAGATTGTACGCTCCTCTCAAATCCAACTTCGTGAAGATTTTTGCAGAGCGCAGTCGGTCCAGCAACTCTGAGATCAGGGGCAGCGGGTAGCTGTTGGGGATGGTGATCTGGTTCAATGCGCGATAGTCATTACAGGGTCTGAGTTCCCCCCCTTCTTTTTCACAAACAATAGTGGCGCTCCAGCAGGGGATTGTGAGGGGCGTATGAATCCTCGCCTCAGGTTTTTATCCAGGAATTCCTTCAGGGCCTCCCTCTCATTCTCTGTGAGAGAGTAGATTCTCCCTGATGGGATGCTGGCTCCTGGCACTAGATCAATCGCACAGTCGTAAGGGCGGTGGGGGGGTAAAGTCTCTGCCTCTTTTTCATCAAACACATCTTTAAATTCTTCATACTTTGGCAGCAGGGTCACTTGCTCGATCTCTTGCACTGCCCCCGCTAAGGTGTTCTTGATTCCTTCAGGTTGACAGTTCTCCTGGCAATACTGTGAGGTGAACCACACCACCGCCTCCTTCCAACTTATTTTGGGTTCATGCTTTGCTAGCCAGGGCATTCCCAGAATCACCTCAAAGTTTGAGAGATATGACACGTATAGCAAAATGAACTCTTCGTGAACAGGGATTTGAAGTTTCACTTCCTCCATGGCTTGTGTCACCCCTCCTGACTTCAGGGGTCTCCCATCGATAGTCTCCACAGCTAGGGAAGCATCCAGTTTCCACCGGGAAATTCCATGATGCTTGACTAACTTTGTATCAATAAAATTTGTGGAGGCTCCACTGTCAATTAAGGCAGTGGAATTAAACACCACTCCTCTGGAAGTTGTAATCCGAATAGGCAAGACCAACACCCCCTTTGAGGGAGGTTGGATCGTTAGGGGGCCTTTATACAACGCTGCCCCCAGTCCACCGGCCTGCACGTGGACTGGGTGTTCTAGTTTCCCGACGGCTCAGCTTTCCCCCCTTTCAGTCCACAGTCTCTGGCCACGTGGCCCAGCTTTGAACAATAAAAGCATAAACGTTCCCAATGGCGTCTTTCCTTTTCTTCTTCCGACAGTCTTGGCCTAGCCCCTCCCTGTCCCTCAGTTGCATTACCTGCCGTCCCTGCAGAGGAAAGGGTCTTGCTGCGGGATGCCGAGGCTGAGTATCTCGGGACCTCCTGCTTCCTTTCCAGGCGCCTTCCTTCCATCCGGTGATCTATCTGTAGGCATAGCCGGATGAGCCCTGGTAGGTCAGCGGGGGGGGGAGGTCCTGGCCAACTCATCCAGGATTTCAGCATTTATTCCACTCCGGTACATAAACATCAGGGCGGCGTCATTGTAACCAGTTTCCTGGGACAGAATTTTAAAAGCGTTAGTGTACTCGGAAACAGTCCCTTTAGCTTGCTTCAGAGCGCCTAGTTGCCGCGCTATTGTTTCAGCTCTTTGCGGGTCTTGGAACATCTCGGTCATCTCCTGTATAAATCCTCTGTACCTTCTTAAGACAGTATCCTTTCTCACGAGATACGGAGTCACCCATTTTGCAGCTTATCCCTCCAGGAGGCTAATCACGAAGGCCACTTTAGCCCCATCGTCTGGAAACTCCATGTGCCTGACATCCAGATATAACTCACATTGAGCCACGAAAGTTGCCAACTGATCACTTTGTCCCGCGTATTTTGGGGGCAATCCAATGGGAACCTTTACTATGGCAGCTGGAGGGGCTGTTTGCATCTGGTCTATCGTGGCCTTCAAGGTTTGATTATCCATCTTCAGCGCCTTGACTGCTGCTAGCAGGGCTTGAACAGCCGTCTGCAAATCAGCTACCTTAGTCCTCAAGAGTTTCACTTCTTCCGTCTCAGAAGTGGGGTTTGTCCCCCCCGCTGCTCCCTTTGACATCTTGTCCCAGTCAAGTGAAGACAGCGTTGAGGGTGATTTAGGTGGCTCTGTCAAGCTGTCAGGCCCAGGATGTGACTCAGGAACCAGACCAGCGGTTGTAGTTAATTCGTGTTTTATTAGGGTAATGTCCAAACAAAGACTGCGTTTTCTCATGAAGCAATACAGGGATACAGGTCCTGCGGCATTGGGAGAAAGTTGACAGAGCCAGGGACTTCTTCCTGCCTGTTCTTTAAGAAGGGGCCAAACGGGCGCGCAATCTTTCATTCCTCCTTAACTGCCCCTCAGGTACTGCCCGCCTTCCCCCCTTCTCTCCTGTCTTTTCAGCTGTCTGCGTGTGCGCGGTGAGGGGGGAAGCATCACCCCCTCCTCTTCTGAAGTTTCCGATTCCAGGATGGGGGATAGGGGAGGGGCTGATGGTAAACTGCCTCCCTGCTTTTCGGCTGTGAGCAGCCCTCCCTCTTCCCCCTCTTGCTCTGAGCCTGAAAGAGGGGGAGGCGTGAGAATGTCCAGGGAGGGCTCAGGCTCCCCGTTGCTAAGCGACTTATCACTGGCAGTTCCTCCCCCTTCCCTCTGCCATCCATCCGAATACTGTTCTCCCAACTCTCCGGGATCCAGCTCCCCGGGATTGGGACCCCAGCTCTGCCTTCCGACACTATCCCTCTCTCACTGGTCACTCCTGGGGGGCTCTGCCACTATGCTGCTCTGCTGGTCTGATTTCTGCTGTCTCTGTGTCTGTGTCTCCCCAGCTTTCTCTCCCCTGTCTGTTTAACAGGCTGCTAGATATAGTCCACTGGTCCCCTCCATTTAAGGAGCCAGCAGACGTGTGACTCACTTCCTGCTAGGCTCCTACTAGCCTTGTGCACAGTAGACATATCCAGCCTTGTCCTCCCTTTTAAGCCATGCCTTCCCTCTTCCTGATTGAGCTTTCAGCCCACATGCAACCCCCATGCCATCCCTTCTGAAGGGAGACCTCCTGCATCCTCCTTCCTAAGGGGTGGAGGGGTGGAGGAAATGTGTTCTCTGGCATCTCCAGTTAAAAGAATTCCTGATGGCAAGTAATGGGAAAGGCATCTGTCTGAAACCCAGGAGAGCTGCTGCCAGTGGAGCAGATAATGGGGATGTCTTATACTGAGTCAGACCATTGGTCCATCTACCTCTGTATTGCCTGCACTGATTGGTGGTGGCTCTTTGGGGTTTCATTCAGGGGACATTCACAGCTCTACCTGAAGATGCTGGGGACTGAACCTGGGTCCTTACGCACACAAGGCAGATGTTCTACCGCTGAGGTAGAACTCTTCCTCAAATGTGTTAGATAGAAAAACAATATCTTCTGGGCACACACAGCTTCCTTTATTCCTAGACCTGCCAGTAAATTTTGTGGACAGTTAAATTTGAACCAAACTTGGGGGCTGTTTCTCAGGTAAAATCTTTGAGGAATTCTAAGGAAAACCAAAATAATTTCAGTGCCTAGAAATATTTATTACAAAGAGTTCTTCAAACCACTCTTTCTGAGCAAATCACCATGGATTAAATGAAGCAAATGCCTCCACTTCTCATATGATCAATCCCCTGCCTTGCCCTCAGCTGTACACTTGAAATTTTAACAATCCAGTGACAGATTTGCCTGGCTTATTCAAATCCTGACCCACTTTCTCAATCATTAGGTCCGTAGCAGCAACAATGAATGAATTAAGAGAGTAGCAACTCTAGATTTTGCCACACATATGAACTGTTTTCATTTTCAGCTATGCTAACAGAAAATGAAATAAAAGCATTCCTTTTCCAGTTACCTATCAAATTAGTTTCAAATATGGGAGAGCTCAGTAATTAAAAACACCTAAGGAAGATAGTAATGTTTCCTTTTATAAAAAATCATTTTAATTAAAAAGTTTTTTTAAAAAAAACAATCACAGGATATTGTTGAAATGTTAACAACAGTCTCATTCAGTGTGTGTGCAGCAGGAAGACTCATAAAGATAAGTGAGCCAGGCATTTGCATTAATGGTTCTTAAGTAACACAGTTTAATATTCACATTAAAATGGACTCAATTTATTTTGGAAGCTTTTAGCACTGAAATTTTTAGTGACTCTAGACCAAGTTAAGAGCAGAATAAACTTGGGATACATTCTAAATGATATGCCCTTTAGACATTATCCCAACTGCATTAGCCATGCAAGGAGCTTGAAAAAATTTGGGTGAATGTTTAAAATGGGAGTGAGCTGAAATTCCTCAGAAAAGATTTTTTTTAATTAAAATGTATATACTGCTTGATTGTAAAAAAAAAACAAAAAAACCCTCTAAGCAGTTTACAAAAGGCATTAAAATTATGAAAACGGAAATGGACTGCCTTCAAGTCGATTCCAACTAATGGGCGACCCTATAAAACAGTTAAAAACAGCTGAACGCATTTTTAAAACAAATCAGAAACAGCAACAGACAAAAAAAATGGAAACACTGTTGATGTTTGCGGATATTTGCATGATCAGCGCAGCTTACACTTGAGATTGAGATGGTCAAGAAACTCCAGAGGCAAGAGATAGTTTAAGAGTCCTTTTACTCAGACATTAAGGCATGCACGCTTACAAAGCAGTTTCACTTTCTTCCTAGCAAGAAAACACTTAGTAACAGAACTCCACAGAAAGCTGCTTCTTCTCCTTGAGCAAAACCCCCACAGACCTCAAACCCCCACAGAAGGCTGGCAAGGCTTCTCCAGCCTTTATCTCACCGGTTGCCTTGGTAGCAGCAGGTGTTGGCCTTGAGGCCGTGCCCGGCCTCTGCCAAGGCTCTCCAAGGACCTTCAAGAAACTTAACTCATGCTAATGCTCATCCTTGCATCTGGATAGGCTTGCCTAAAAAAGAAGTTTTAAGCAGGTGCTAAAAAGAATACGGTAAAGGCACCTGCTTGATGTCAATAGACAGGGAGTTCCAAACAGTTGGTGCTGCCACACTAAAGAAGCAATTTCTTACAAGTGCGAAACAGATATTATGTGGCACCTATAACAGTACCTGTTCCACAGATCCAAGTGCTTGAGTAGGCACATATGGTGTACGTGGGTCCCATAACTAAACTGGTCCTAAGCTGTTAAGGGCTTTCATATACCAATCATCATCACTTTATTGGAGGCCTTAGGCCATCACAACGTGCATACAAAGTTAAAACATCAACAGAGCAATAACAACACAATTAAAATTTGCAATGGAAAATAAAACCCAAATAGGACATTAAAACCAATAAGCCTTAAGCAGCCTGTAAATCCATTGTAGTTACGTATTTAGCCCTCAGGTTTTGAGCAGCAAAGGCAAATCTAGCAACATAATAAGAAATCCTATTGCTCCCACACAAAGAAGACTCGTGACACAAGACTGGAATAATGTTATATTTATTAAAATATAACATCCTGAACCCAATGCAATACAGCCAATTATTCAAATATTCAACTCTTCGGGCAGGTGAGGCTAAACCTAACCATGAGGGATTATACCCTCACCTTCTAAAGGCATCCATTCTCTTCATTACGTCACCCCAGAGTCAAGGACGTGGGTGAAATCCTCCCTCCTTGCCCTTGGAGACAGCTGTGTGGTTCCAACCTCCACACCATGGCCCCACCGTACAGGCGTTCACCATGATGCGCAAGCAGGTCCCACAAGGACACAACCAAGATCGCCACCAGACACCAAGCCCTGATGGTTCCCTGGGGAGTGCCCCTATTTCATGATGCCTTAACCGCCTAAATTTAACCCCATATACCTCACCTGCCCGAATTCTATGCCACAAGAGGGGATTAGCTTAAGCTTGGTCCCCTCCACCCAATGAGGATAACAAACCCTTTAATCCCCCCATAAGATCCTCCAAAAACAGGTCACCTGCTTTCTCCGAAAGATGAACATCGTCCTCACGAAACAGATGTGAGGCATGGAACTTGATCCTATCATGAGGAATAACTGCCCCACCAAGGGGCAAAACTAAATCCCTAACCTTCCTATTAACCCATTTCCTAGTTCTATCTATCTTATTGGGGTACACAGCACCCCTCCAAACCCTTCTAACAATCATTTCGGACCATACAATTATAAGATTGGGATATGAGCAGATAAGCCACATGAGATCATGCGTAACTTTAAGCAGCAAATCCAACCCAGGATGCTGCACCAAATCATTTTCGCCCAAATGAATCAACAATATATGTGGCCTATCATCCAAGGACATGATGCGGCACACAGAAGGCAGCAACGCATCCCATAACATGCCCCTTCGGGCTTCCCACTGAACCGTCGCTGTGGCTGAAAGGTGCAGCTGTGTTCCAGGAACTGACGAGAATGCCCTCCGATGAGCCCAAAACAAAATTGAGTAGCCACACAAGACGATCCTCACTGGAATCGTAATGTTTGCCAAACCTATAAGAAACAAAAACACATTTCTCGATTAAAACCTAACGTAAGACTTAAATGCATCAGAACGCCACCTGCAGATCGCCTGTATATCGCTTATACACATGCCCACGAGGGCTGCGGCCGTAGCCTCACCAATCCGGAAAGAATGCAGCCCATAGATTCTCGCATCGCAACCACTGGCCAACAAGGCCCGCCGAACAACGGCCCAAAATTGAAATTGAGTCAGGGCAATTCCATCTTCGTTCATGAACAAATAACGCTGGCCCGCTGGCCGAATGGATAAGAATTGACGCATTGCAGACACAGGGCACAATACTGGGACCTGGCAACTTCGTAAAAGCACAATACTGCCATGGCCCTTTTGATCGGTCTTAGAGACCCGCAGGGAAAAACCTCACTACATTAGCACCTAATGTGCATTCGCCAAAGCATAAGGCTCGAAAAGTCACATCGCGCTTAGAAGGGGACAATACTTCGCTAGGGCGAAAAGCACCGTAAAACATCGTCAGAGTTACTGCGGCGAACAGGTGCGACTCATACTGAGATGAGCATGAAGAATCAAATAATGCCAGGATCTAGAGGAGAATATCGGGCGTGATTGGCCTCCTCCTGTCAGCGGGCCTGGGAGCGGAACGCGTCCAACCCTCAAGGACCGTTCTGACCCTAAAATCTACAGAATTATTTATTTATTTATTTATTTTATTCAGCTTATATCCCGCCCGACTAGCAAACAGCTCTCTGGGCGGCAAACATAGAAACATATACAATAATAAAATTACAAGATCAATATAATAAATATAAAAGTACATCATCTAAAATACCAATTACAACATTTACATAAATAACTTAGATTAAAATGCCTCAGAGAAGAGAAAGGTTTTAACCTGGCGCCGAAAAGATAATAGTGTCGGCGCCAGGCATACCTCCTCGGGGAGACTATTCCACAATTCGGGGGCCACCACTGAGAAGGCCCTAGATCTTGTTACTACCCTCCGGGCCTCCCTATGGGTCGGGACCCGGAGGAGGGCTTTCTTAGTAGACCGTAGTGTACAAGCCGGTTCATAACGGGAGAGGCGTTCCTGCAGGTATTGTGGTCCTGCGCCGTATAAGGCTTTATAGGTTAATACCAACACTTTGAATCTGTCCCGGTAGCATATTGGAAGCCAGTGCAGGCGAGCCAGAACAGGTGTTATATGCTCAGACTGCTTAGTTCTTGTTAGCAGTCTGGCCGCCGTATTTTGCACTAGCTGTAGCTTCCAAACCGTCTTCAGAGGTAGCCCTACGTAGAGCGCGTTGCAGTAGTCCAAACGTGAGGTTACCAGAACATGAACCACTGATGTAAGGTCCTCCTTACTCAGATAGGGACGTAGCTGGGCTACCAACCGAAGTTGGTAAAACGCATTCCGTGCCACCGAGGCTACATGGGCCTCGAGTGATAGGGAAGAGTCTAAAACGACTCCCAAACTACGAACCTGATCCTTTAGGGGGAGTGTAACCCCGTCCAGGACAGGGTATGTATCCACCATCTGACCAGAGAAACCATCCACCAGCAGCATCTCAGTCTTATCCGGATTGAGTCTTAGTTTGTTAGTTCTCATCCAGTCCATTGTCGCGTCCAGACAACGGTTCAGCACATCGACCGCCTCACCTGAAGAAGATGAAAAGGAGAAGTAGAGCTGCGTGTCATCAGCGTACTGATGACAACGCACTCCAAAACTTCGGATGACTGCACCCAACGGCTTCATATAGATATTAAAGAGCATGGGAGACAAGACCGAACCCTGCGGGACCCCATATTGGAGAACCCACGGGGTCAAGCAATGTTCCCCAAGTATTATCTTCTGGAGACGGCCCACCAAGTAGGAGCGGAACCACTGCCAAGCAGTGCCTCCAACACCCAACTCCGCAAGTCTCTCCAGAAGGATACCATGGTCGATGGTATCAAAAGCCGCTGACAGATCAAGGAGAATCAACAGAGTTACACTCCCTCTGTCTCTCTCCCGATATAGGTCATCAAACAGGGCGACCAAGGCCGTCTCAGTGCCAAAACCAGGTCTGAAACCCGACTGAAATGGATCTAGATTATCGGTTTCATCCAATAGCGCCTGGAGCTGGTCAGCAACCACTCGTTCCAAGACCTTGCCCAAGAATGGAATATTTGCCACTGGTCTATAGTTGTTAAAGTCCTCTGGGTCCAAGGAAGGTTTTTTCAGGAGTGGTCTCACTGCCGCTTCTTTCAGACAGCCAGGGACCACTCCCTCTCGTAAAGAGGCATTTATCACTTCCTTGGCCCAGCCAGCTGTTCCATCCTTGCTGGTTTTTATAAGCCAAGAGGGGCAAGGATCAAGTACCGAAGTGGTTGCACGTACCTGTCCAAGCACCTTGTAGACGTCCTCGAACTGAACCGACTGAAACTCATCCAACAAAACATGACTAGACTGTGTTCCAGACACCTCATTAGGACTAACTGTCATAAAATGGGAATCTAGGTCCCGATGAATGCATAAGATCTTATGCTGGAAGTGCTTAGCAAACTCATTACAGTGGGCTACCGATGTATCTACCATGTCCTGTGGGCCAGGGTGGAGTAGCCCTCGGACAACTCTAAAAAGCTCCGCTGGGCGGGAGATAGATGACTTAATAGTGGCGGCGGTTGTTTCTTCGCCGCCCTCACCGCACCTACATACCGCTTGGTAGAAGCACAAACCAACGCATAATTGCATTCGTCGGGAGTTCGTCTCCAACTCTGCTCAAGCCGTCTCCTATCTTGCTTCATCGCTCTTAGCTCCATAGTATACCAAGGAGCTGTATGAGCTCTACAAAGGAGAGGGCGCGCAGGAGTGATCGTGTCCACTGCCCGGGTCATCTCTGCATTCCATAGATTAGCCAGGGCTTCGACAGGAGCGCCAGTCCTATCAGCCGGAAAATCCCCCAGAGCCCTTTGAAAAGCATCAGGATTCATTAGTCTGGGGGGGCGGACCATTTTAATAGGTCCCCCACCCTTGCAGAGGGAAAAGGCCACTGAAAGTCTAAACTTCAGCAAGCAGTGATCTGACCATGACAAAGAGAGAGATGTAAGACTCCCCACATCCAGATTACTATCCCCATGTCCAGTAGTAAAAACAAGGTCGAGAGTATGCCCCGATGTATGTGTTGGGCCACTAACACGTTGAGACAGCCCCATGGTTGTCATGGCGTCCATGAAGTCCTGAGCCGCCCCAGACAAAGAAGCCTCAGCATGGATGTTGACATTCCCCAGTACTAATAGTCTGGGGGATCTCAACAATACCTCCGAGACCACTTCCGTCAGCTCAGTTAGGGAAGCCATTGGGCAGCAAGGTGGGCGGTACACCAAAAGAATTCCCAGTCTGTCCCTCTGGCCCAACACAAGGTGCAAACACTCCAGACCCGTAACTGCATGGACATGGTGCTTGGTGAGTGAGATGGAACTCTTATAGACCACAGCAACCCCACCTCCCCGACCCTCAGATCTCCCATGATGCTGAACCAAATACCCCGGTGGGCAGAGCTGGGAGAGACTAACTCCACCCTGCTCACTCACCCAGGTCTCGGTTATGCATGCCAGATCGGCTGCCTCATCCATAATCAAATCATGGATGAGGGAGGTTTTATTTTGTACCGATCTGGCATTAAGAAGCAGCAACTGGAGATCTGAGGGTTGGCTGAGAGGACAACCAACAACCCATGTGAATGATCCGGCAGCCCCTGTGCCTTAGATATAAAGGCCAGCGCCGAGAGGTGGCCGGCGATAGTCGAAACAGAATTATTGTGCCCTTTTAAATCTATCATAAACTGCAATAAATGATCCACAGGAATAGGCAACTCCAAAGGCAGCTCCGTGCCAATGCGGAAACGCTGGAACTTCACAAATCAACGCTCATATGCATTTTGAGTACTGGGAGCAAGAGCAGCAGCAATAGCAACCCCAACTTCTAGTTGCCAAGGTTCCACAGGAAAGGTGGAATTGTTACTGGATCCAGAGCAGCTCCAGGTGCAAGCTCCCGAAAGCGCGCCATCTGAAAACGTGAAAGTGCATCAGCAATGGTATTCTGTAAACCAGGAATATGTCTGGCCAGGAATAAAATATTAAAGCGCAAGCATTGCAACACAAAAGCACGCACCAAGCGCATAACACGAGGAGACTTAGAAGTTTGGGCATTAATGACGCTAACTGTGGAGAAATTATCGCACCAGAAGCGCACTGTGCGATTTTTAAATACCATTGGCCACATATGAACCGCTACCACTATTGGAAAAAAAAATCCAAAAATGTCAAATCAGAAGTAATTCCGGTAGCCTGCCAACTGTCAGGGCATCGCTCAGCGCACCACTGTGATCTAAAAATTACTCCGAAGCCAATGCCACCGGCAGCATCGGAATGCACCTGTAATTCCGCTTCTAATAGCAATTCCTCCCACCAAAAGGAAAGGCCATTGAAATCCGACAGGAATTCAAGCCACATGTGCAAATCCTCCCGCATCCCTAATGTAATCCTTATGAAATGGAAGCGAGAGCGAACCCCTTTCATGGCGTCACATAAATGCCTGAGGAAAGCACAACCAGGGGAAATGACTTTTGAAGCAAAGACTAAATGGCCCACAAGCTCTTGTAACTGGGCCAATGTGATCTTTCTCAACTCTAGTACTGAATGGAACAGTTGATGCAGTACCACCAACTTCTCCAGCGGTAAACGTGAAGACTGAGCCACAGTATCTAACTGGATCCCTAAGAAAGTAAGGGAAGTAGTGGGGCCCTTGGACTTTTCTGGAGCTAAAGGAACTCCCAATTCCTCAGTTAATATGGCAAAGGATTGCATCAGATGGAGGCAATGAGAAGACCCAGCCGGCCCAACAAATAAAAAATCATCAAGATAATGAGCAGAGAAGGAGGATGATGCTTTCCTCCTCAATGCCCATTCCAGAAATGTGCTAAATGCTTCAAAAGCAGCACATGACACTGAACAACCCATTGGCATAGCTCTGTCTATGTAAAACTGACCTTGAAATTTGAAAACAAGCAAATCAACATCATCAGGGTGCACTAGCAAAAGGCGAAAAGCAGATTTTATATCACACTTTGGCATTGAAGCACCTCTTCCTGCTTTCCTAACCACTCTCACTGCTTCATCAAATGAAGTATATCTGACTGAGGCATATAATGGGGAAATGCCATCATTGACCGATGCTCCTTTCGGGAATGACAAATTATGAATAAGGCGATATTCCCCAGCCTGTTTCTTAGGAATAATACCTAAAGGGGAAATCCTCAAAGTTTTCAAAGGTGGAAAGCTAAAAGGGCTCGAGATATGATCAGCAAGTATCTCCTTATTAAGCTTGGCCAACACTACATGCGCTAACTTATTAAGAGAGGGCTGATTGACTAACGATGTAGCAATCCTCGGACCCTCAAAAGGGATACGAAAACCATTCATAAAACCCTAAAGTATAAAACTAGCAGCCTGCCTATTAGGATAATGCTCCAACAGCTTTGCCAAAGGAGCCAGCTTGATCGGGCTACTGGCTTTGCGACGTACCGCCGCTGTTGCCAGACCCTCGTTTAGGCTGTTGATGCTCCCCTGTACGCTGGCAAGGCATACGTGCCTTCTGGCAAGTGGAACTAGCGTGGTTGCCTCCACACAGTGCACAGACGTGTCTGAATCTACAGGGATGTCTAGAGCAGCGGCCGCTGCTATTAAATATCCAACAGACTTGCTGGGATTGAACCCAATGCCCGCCCTGGCTGTAGTCAGAGGCGGAAGTCTGCATATGTGCCAATAAATGCCCACTGTCGGCTCTATCACCTATAGTGGGCCTGGCGGAGGTCATGGATCGCAGCCACAGCCCCACATGTTCAATGTCCCAACAAAGGGTGGGATCCAATGGTCCTCTTTGCCTAAAATTCACATCATACCTAAGCCAAGCGGTTCTAGAGAATTCTCGGAAGGCACGATGCACAATATCCTGGTATTTTATCATGGACAATGCCCTAGACGGATAAGCCTGTGTCATAACTCCCATATAAATCATATAGGCATTCAACCAATTAGGCCACACACGATCGACCTTCCTTTTTATCGCTGCCTCCCGCTCTTTAACTTCCTGACCATCCTTAAACTTATCCTCGTGTTCACGAAACAGGAGAGTAAACAGATCGATATACTCTCCTCTCCAAATTTTTTCTTTTGTTCCTAACAATAAATGATCACCCAACGGAAGGGAGGTATCGCCATGAGGATAAACCCCTTGTGGAAGAGGCAAATAAGCAGGCGATTGGGGAGAAGAAGTCAAAGGTGACTGCCAAGGACTCACGGCAGCCACCGGCCAAGGAAGCTGTGGGTGCTGGGGTACTAACACCCCTCCCATGAACACTACGGGTTGCGTAGCCTCTCCTAAAGTAGAACCAGCCAGATGTGTATCCCTGCTAAGGGAATTGGGATCCTGTGCCTGTGTATTAGGAGCATGTGAGTGCATAGTTTGCTCACCTGTATACGCAGCAGCAGAGGCAACCACGGGCGGTGCTGCCAACCCCGAAACCCTAGGAGTAAACCCAGCAGCATCATGCGGGACTGGCAGCTGAGCATGCATAGGCGCAGCAACAGTCGGGACTGAAGGCGTGACAGAGGAAACCGAGGCTGGAACAGTTGGTAAACTGGCTGGAGTTGTATGAAGTGCTGGCTCCTCGCTAGGTGCTGCAGCTTCAAGAACCACGATCCTAGAAACTAAATCAGCAAGAGTACAATTTTTAGGCATTCTGGAAGCCAACTGTGCAGATTTCTTACCTGCAGGAGCAGAACTTGTGCCAGCATCAGCATCCAGCGGCTGCATGTGTTCCTTTTCCAGCGCCTCCACCCTAGCCACCAAGGCGAGTATGGTCCCCAAATCCTCCTCTTCGTCAGAAGACAGGTTCTGTTGTGGTGGAGGGTGCTTTGTAGTTTGCTTCACAACCCACACCCCTTTTTTCTGCTGAGCCTTCCTGGGTGGCATTTTGTAAAAGCAATCAACAACAATTATGCAACGTACCAAAATGCTATGACAACCTAATTATAAATTTTACTTATCTTAATATTATTATTCTTCTAATTTATAATTTATTAATATATTATTAATTTATTTTTATTTTTATGTATATATTTTCTCTACAATGGGGGGGAGGGAAGGATAAAAGGTAAAGGGAAATGGGAGGAGGGGGAGTATAGGGTTTTATTTATTTAACTGCAATAAACTGAACAAACAGCAACTCTTCAATGAAATATAAAACTAATACTATATCTTAACAATTAACTTAACACAAGCAATAATTATGAATTTAGCTGAATTTATTCAATAAATACAATTAGTTAAACACCAAACGAACCAAAAGGATCAACAAACCAATCTGAAATCACGCCACATAAAATTAAGGGGTGGGGGTGGGCAATAATAGAACGTTGACGAACACAAGGGCACAATCAAATAAATACACACAAACTACAGCAAAAACACAGAATTAAACAACTCGAACCATCATAACAGAAACTTAAAAAGCAATAACCATAAAAGTAACACAACCAAAAAGTAAAGAAGCAGGCGTACCGACCCGTCGCCGCGGGGTGCGTGGGCGGACACCCGCCTCCCAGCTGATCGTCGGAGATCAGATAAGAGCAACAAATAGCTTAGGAAAGAAGAAACAAAGTACAAATGAATCGCTAGTAAGGAAAATACACAAAACGAACGCCCAAACCGCAAACAGAGTAACAGGGAATGAGGACTGAACGCAGCTGCCGCAAGGCGAAAAAGGCAAGCGCGGGAAAGACGGAGCAGCCTTATATCTGCTGTTCTGCACCCTTCCAATTGGACGAGTGGTCTCACGTGGCACCTACCGCTTGATTCGAGAATGTTCCCAAGTCTTCCCTGTAAATCTGGTGGAAGCAAATACGCCCCTAATCAGGAACGCCATAATCATTATCTCCTAAAAGAAATGGAATAAAATGATCATCCAAGCCAGGCCCTTGGCGATTTATTAAGATATTAAGGAACACAGCTCTAGGATGGGAGTAGATCGGGCAATCAAATAAATAATGAGATAGATCTTCCACATTCCCAGTTTGACATATACATAAGCGTTGTTCATATGAGGTATGTTGATAACGCCCTGCTAACCATGCAGTTGTCATAGTTTGAAATCTCAACGCAGTAAATGAATATCTTAATTTTACCGGGAATTGATATGTTAAATAATTTGCCAGTTTATGATCAAATTTAAATGAACTGTACCATCTAGAAAACTTCGAGTTTAAAATTGACAAGCCATCCAGCCACACGCAATGATTCACTATATGGTCATGTATATTATACCTATAAAGCTCAGAAATTGTATGTATGGGAATATGATATTGTGAAAGGATCAACCGAAATTTGGAGGACCAGTAGTTACTTACTACTGCCACATCAAAACAAGATCTCACCAATATCCTTAAAGACGAGTTTGCTAAGATAGCCCAGTAGCGTAATAAAGATTTATGTATATAAGCGCTAACTGGGAGTAAACCAGTTTCGGCTCTCAAAAACGCAGATGGGGTACCCGGCGGAAGATTTAAAAGACATCTAATGAAATTATTTTGGATAGCATCTAACACAGAAAAGAAAGGTACTGACCAACCCCAAATTGGCGCCCCATATGTAATCTGGGGCAAAATCTTATTTTGAAATTTTTTTAGAGCTGGGGCCACCATATGCCCCCCTTCCATCCTATAAAATTTTAGTAAGAAACCTATCGCTTTAGCGGCCGACAATTTAATGGCCGACAAATGAGTTTTCCAAGCTAAGGTATCTTGAAAGTTAATTCCAAGATACTTAAATGATCTGCATTGGTCTATTGGATGGTTCCCAATAGACCATTTATGCTTTTGATATCTCTTGCCGAAAACCATTATTTTTGTTTTCCTATAATTGATTTGCAGGCCTTCGTTGTTACAATAGCAGTCTAACTTTGACAATAGCCTTCTCAAACCTATAGGAGTAAGAGAAAGGAGGATCATATCATCTGCATATAAAAGAGTGGTAATCTTTCTACTACCTGCCGAGGGCGGAAAAAATTTTAAACCCTCCATTTCATGTACTATATCATTCAGATATAGATTAAATAGAGTAGGCATCAGCAGGCAGCCTTGTCTAACACCTTTCCCCACTGCTATTGGGTCAGTCAGGTTGTTACCCACTCTAATTTTAAGGGTATTATTAGAATATAATTCTTTAATTGGGTATAGAAGACGTTTGTTGATATTAGTACCCAACAGATTGGCCCATAAACGATCTCTATCAACAGAGTCAAATGCCGCCGCAAGATCAACAAAAGCGGCTTATAGGTGTTTTGTAGGGCCAGCCACCAATTGTCTTGCAAGGAAATAAAGAGTGGCACAATGATCTAATGTGCTCTGTCCTTTGTGGAACCCCACCTGTTCCAGAGCGATAATCTGGTTTTCCACTACCCATTCTTCCAATTTTTGTAGAAGGAACTTACTATATAACTTTGCCCCTATGTCTAGTAAACTAATAGGATGAAAGTTGTTCGGATCCTCTTTCTTACCCTTTTTGTGAATAGGTATGACTATGCTCTGTTTCCATCCATCTGGCATTATACCTGTGTTGTTGATCTTTGTAAAAAGTTTAGCCAGGATGGGTGCCCACCAATCTGGGAATTCTATAAAGAGTTCAGAGGGGGCCATATCTTCCCCCGGAGCCTTACCCTTTTTAAAGAAGAAATAAGTGTTCTAACATGGGCTGGGGTAACCGGGGGCCAATTAGTGGAAACAGGTTCATAGTAAACTGGATAAGCAATACTAGGTTTGACTGGGGCAGCATATAGCTTACCAAAATGTTCCTTCCACTTTAAAGGGGTAATATTATTAGATGCAAAATGTCTGTAGACACCAGATCCGGCAGCAACCAGCTCCCAGAAAAGGCGATCGTTGCCATCCAGCCAAGCTTGATTAAGTCGCTGCCACTGTAAACTAGCGTACATTTCTTTTTTATGCCTAATTAATGATTTGTATGAAGAGCACAGCTTGCTAAGTTGGTGATGTTTAAAGGAGGTAGGATCCCGTATTAAATTGCGAGTGAATTTAATTAATTGGCGCTTAGCTATTTTACACTCTTGATCAAACCAGCTTTTGCCCCTGGGCTGTGTTGTGCCAGGGCGATTTTTCTTAATTAGCATTGGTTTAAGTATAGATATAATTTGTTCATAAGCTATGACAACATCTATTTTCGATTCCAAAACTGCCTGCCTAACTTTGGAAATGGTAGATGACTCAAGAAATTGACAAATAAGGGAATGTAAATTTATAGACCAGCGTACTCTGCAGTCTGCAATCTGAAGATCGTCCAAAATTGGTAGTATTGGTAAGATCAGCAGATGCAAAAGATTTAAAATCGTTAACAGGGGGAAATGGTTGCTTTCAATTCTATCCAATACAAAAAACCCATCCACCCTCCTGAGTAATGTACCAGACACCAGCATATAATCTACTACGCTGGCTCCCCGGCTGGAAAAATAAGTGAAAGCACCATTAGATTTATCTATCTGAGAGCCATGTAAACATATAAGCTGATGGGCAGAGATTAATTCCATTAACCTCAACCCTTGCTTGTTTGACGTTCTGTCTTGGGAAGTCCTAACTTCTAAAGGGTATGAAGTGACTGGGCCATGATTTAATAAGAATTCATTCATGCTACCAGAGCCCATCCGAGCGTTAAAATCCCCACAGATAATCATTCCATGTTCAGGATATTGGCATTCCACACAAGCAAGAAATTCAGATAATTGGTCCCAAATATTATTTAAAGTTAAAATCCTAGCTTTATGAGGAGGAAAGTAAACATTTATAATAATAAGTGGGCCAGTCAGTTCACTAACAATCCTCAAACCTTGAGCAAAGTGTTCACATCACATGGAAACAATAAGAAATGAATCACTGCTGGCAAATCATCAGAAATGAGGATGCAAAGACCACCACTAGCTCTGCCGTTGCTATTTTGTTTAGTCGCTGGTACTGGATAAACCTGGAAGCCAGGTAGAACTATCGATGATTCAGAAGTTACCCAAGTCTCTTGAAGACAAACGATCGTGAATTGTTGTAAAAAAGGAAAATCATCCTTACTGTCTTTATTAGCCCAACCCTTGATGTTCCATGAGAGAAACTTAAGTTGTCATTCTGACCCACGTAGATCCTTTGATTCAGTCGAGGGGGTGCAACCAATTTTATCCTGACTGGATTTTGGCACGGTTGGAAAACTCAAACTGGGAGCAGCAGGAAACCTAGAGGAAAGGTTTTGTCTTTGATTTATCTCGGCTCCTGGTACTAAGAGTAACTTAGGTTCGTCATTTCCTTCCTTTATCTCATCTGGATTGGAGGGCAGAGACGACTTAGATTGTTCATGAATTACTGAAAGACATAATGAAAGCTGTACAAATCTGTCTAGAATTTTGTCCCGTTCAGATTCTGGCAGTAAACCAAACGACTGCAATAACAATTGTTCTTCCTCCTCCAGATGGTCATCAGACTGGTCCTCCTGTTGGGAAAACTTGTTTAACGATGAATGTTTGTCAATCAAAGTAGATGGATTGCCAATATCAATATCTAAATCTACAGACTCCCTTTGCAAGGCCGTCTGGTCCAAATTAATCTTTGGAGTAAACAATCCTTCAGGAATTTTTGATCGTCCACTTAATTTGTGAGGGCTGAGTAAGCTCCTTTGATGGTTTATCAGTATGTGTGAATCCAAAAGCTTGCATGAAGATTCTCCTCTTGATTAACTTGGTCATCTAGAACAATCAACGGACTCGAGTCAAATTGCGCTTGTGGGACTGGATGTATTGGAATTTTAACCAGATACCTTCTTAGGTCCAAAGGCGGTGCTACATTTTCAAAAAAGCGAAGAGTAGTTATACCCAGCTTTATCAATGAATCTTTATTAAGCCATATTTGGTTAGTTAGCTCATAGGAGGAAAAGGTAACCACCGCTCTGGCCCTAGTGTTAGAGTAGTATAAGTAATCTACTTGACTGATGTCATTGCAACATATATTCCTATTTACAGGAGATATCAGCATCTTATTCAGGATGCCGGTCAGATGTCGTTTCCTAGCAGAAGGGCTTACAAAGCCCCACAGTTTGGGATAATTTCCGAAAACTAGTTTATTTCTTATCAATATAAGTTTCCATCGAGGGTGTGAAGATGGAGAAGTTGTTTGATGTTTTATATGCGCCTCCCTTAATACCTCTTGCCAAGGATCTTGTTGGGGTATGTCAAGCGCGGGAGTCAATATATGGATTTCAGACAAGGGTTCCCTCTCCGATTGTATTAAATCATTAGATCGACCTTCTTGAGTAGGCCTCTCCAGGCTCTTTTTTCCAGGATGTTTTATTTGGGGTGAGCTTAATTTCGATGTTCGCGTCAGCGATGTATTTTCTAACAAATTAAAAAGTCTCTTGTAATTCATGTTGCTTTTCTGTTTTATTTTTTTGAGACTTCACATTTTTGGACTTTTTTGGATGGAATGCCGGGTGTTTATTTTTAACACCGACGGGTTTATTCTGAATAGGATTCATAGGGGCTCCAGAGCTTGCCAAATGCCCCTGAGAGGAAGAAGGAGCACTATGCTGTTCATTACGTCTTGCAATGACTAACGTTGTTAGCAAAGAGTTACATTCCTTCATAAAAGCCTTAAGGCACTCCAACTCCAAGGACAGCATATGTAACCACCCTTTTAAAGATAAATCAGATATAACTCCGTTTGACGATGTATGATTAAAGGATAATTCCAAATCCTGAGTCAGTTGTTCCACAGATTTATCATGGGGTGCATCTACTTCCAAACTCTGGGTGGAGTTAGCAATTTGATGTAATTGAGTTAAATCTGGAATGGCAGTGCCCTCATGTTGTGGGTTGGCAACGGGATCCTGTTGTAAGATTGTAACTAACTTCTCCATAATATCAGAAGCTCCATTGGTTGCTGCAGGTTCCTTAGTTAAAAATTGTCCTTCCACCATCGTTAATTCGTCGGCCAAATTCGTTGCTAAATAGTCATCTTTATAGTTATAAGAGAAGCCTTTAAGCGGCATAGACCATTCTGTGGAAAGTAGTGACTCAGGCCCTTTAACCTTTTCAGGATGGTTTTCAGGGAGGATACGGGGGACAGCTAAAGAATATTTTGTAATTTTTTGCTGTCCCTTTAATAGAATAGAGCCCACCATTGGAGATTTAGATATACAGGCGTTTTGCTCCAAGTGGGATCCAGGCGTCAAGTCAGTAGTCTCCTGAGAAGGGTTATCAGTCGGAAGTTCAGAAAAACCTAGATTAGTTAAGTTTTGGCTTTCTGCCAGCGCTATTTCGGCGGCCAAATCCACCTCCAAAAGGTCTTTCTTTGAGCTATGTGGATAAGCCTTAAGAGGAAGGGACCAGTCCAAAGGGGTAGTTGCAGCTTGCCAGCTGTCCCTTTCGGTATGCTGCTGTGATATAGTTGTACAAAAGTTCATTATTTTTAGCTGCCCCTTTGGCTCTTTAAGTGGATTTTTAGCTTGCCAAGATGATGGCGATTCCAACTGGAACACTCCCTGTCTCCTCTTTTTCTTTCCCTTTTCAGGCAAGCTCTCTAAGGGAGGAGGGAATTCGAGGGCTTTCCTCTCCTTCCTTGTTAGCACCATTGTCTAACTTAAAAGCATTCAGGGATAATTACAGCAAGTCTCTTAGCTATCAGACTAACTGATAGTTTCCAGGGTTTCCAAGGACGCTGGCTAAAATTGGCACTTAGCCACTGCAAAATTCTCCAGTCAGTGAGGCTGAAAGCTAATGAGATTAGTATAACATTTGTTTGTCTCAAAATCACTCGTCTTAGAATGTGAGGATAAAAGCAATTAATCATAAGGTAAATAAAAGCCAAGGACGCGAGCAGAAGCTCACCCTTTGTCGTCCACCGGAACCGGAAGGTCCCATATACCAATAATAACTTGCCCTGGTAGCAAATTGGCAACCATTGCAGATCCTTGAGTCAGCAATCTGGCTGCAGCATTCTGCACTAACTGCAGTTTCTGGGTCAAGGGCAAGGGAAGCTCCACATAGAGTAGTAATGCAGTAATCCAGTCTTGAAGGCACCAGTGCTTGAATTACCGTGGTCAGGCTCTCCCAGTCCAGAAATGGTCATGGTTGTCTTACTAAGCACAGCTTATGAAAAGCACTTCTAGCCACTGAAACTACCTGGGCCTCCAGTGGCAGAGCTGAATCCCCCAAACTGCATAAGTGCTCCTTCAGGGAGAGTGCAACTCTGTCCAGGGTAGGCAATTGACCAATTTCTCAGACATGGAAACCACTCACCCACAGTGCCTCCATCTTGTCAGGATTCAAGCTTATTTTCCTTCATCCATCTCACCACTGCATCCAGGCTTTCTTTTCCTTTTTCAAACTCCTCCTGAACTGCTGGAGAATTTCATTTTTTTCCCCCGGAGAACATTTGGTGAAATCCCCCTCCCCATTTCACCATCCATTCATTTTGGATGCAACTGTGGATCCTGTTTTAATATTCTTTAATGTTGTCAAATGAAGGAAGTCCTCCTCTCTTAGCCCATTGCTTTCTTCATCCACCAATATGAAATAACACGGGAGTTTCATTCATCCTTAAGTGAGTTGAAATTTCTTAGAAGAGATTTTTTTTGCAAAAAACTGCTGGACAATCTATCTCTCACACACACACATACATGCGCGCGCACACACACACACACACACACACACACACACACACTACAAAGTGGGCTTCCCAGTTTTGCCACCCAAAATTGCATGTAGAATTTTGGGAGCCCATTTTCTATTGGCCTTAGATTAAGGGATTTAGCCACATGAACAAAGCTCAGTCATATCCTCCTTCCTCACAGAACTAGAACCATGCTGAGATAGGGAATGATTCCATGAGAAAGACACATCCAGTTCATTCTCACAGATAACCTGCTGTAAAGCACCCAACAGAAGCCCAAATAGGATATCAGTGTGTGCATGTGTGAGAGGAGACTAATCATGAACTTACCGTATGCTGATGACACTCAACTGTATTTCTCTTTTCCACCTGAAGCCAAGGAAGCCGTACAGGTCCTAAACCAGTGTCTGGCATCAGTGATGGACTGGATGAGGGCAAACAAGTTGAGATTAAATCCTGATAAAACAGAGGTACTCCTGGTCAGTTGGAGGGCAGATCAGGGAATAGGGATTCAACTGGTGCTGGATGGAGTCGCACTCCCCCTGAAGTCTCAGGTTCGCAGTTTGGGTGTACTCCTGGACTCAGCTTTGAATTTGGAGGCCCAGATTACTGCTGTATCCAGGAGCGCATTTGTCCAATTAAAACTGGTGCGCCAGCTGCGCCCGTTCCTGGAGCTGCCTGATCTGACTAGGGTGATGCATGCCTTGGTTACATCTCGCTTAGACTACTGTAACACACTCTACGTGGGGCTGCCTTTGAAGACTGTTTGGAAACTTAAATTGAGCTTAAAATGTTAAGTTGAACTTAAAAAGAGCTGCAGCCAGAGTGCTAACCGGGGCTGGTTACAGGGACCATACAACCCGCCTGTTACAACAGCTCCACTGGCTGCCAATTTGTTTCTGGTCACAATTCAAAGTGCTGGTTTTGACTTACAAAGCCCTATACGGCTCAGGTCCAGGTTATTTGACAGATTGTATCTCCCTACATGAATCTGTCCAGGATTTGAGATCTTCAGGTGAGGCCCTTCTTGTGCTCCCCACACCTTCACAAGTACATATGACATGGACACGAGATAGGGCCTTTTCGGTGGCCGCCCCTAGGCTATGGAACTCCCTTCCGAGTGAGGTGCGATTAGCTCCCTCCTTGCTGTCCTTCCGGCGACAAGTAAAGACTGTTTTATTTCAACGGGCATTTGGGATAGAGAATGACCAGGATTGTCATAGGATTGGAGACTATATTATATGATTTTATTATTTTAAATATTTAAATATTTTATTATTTTAAATTGTCCGCTGTTTTTAACGTATGTTTTATGGTTTTAATTTTTCTCATAGTTTAATTCTTTTTTAATTGTATACTTCTGTATGTTTTAATGGTGTTGTTTTTAGTTGTAAGCCACTCTGAGTCCTATTGGAAAAAGGGCGGGGTAGAAATAAAGTTTATTATTATTATTATTATTATTATTACCACGGTGTGCATGCAACTACTAGATAAACCAATCAACTGTACCATCTTGCAAAGTGGTGATGGCAAGCTTTACTAAGTTTTTTGCACCTGGTTAGAAATCTGAAGAAGCTGGGCAGTGAAAAGTTCTTGTTGCCACTGGGCAGGACAAAACAGACCACCGCCTTACAAAATGGCTGCATACAAGCAGTAAGTTACATTTAGGGATGGGCAAATATGTCCATTTCTCTCTCATTTTTCCAATTGTAGGTTCAGTTCTACATCAGTTTGCCACTTTACCCTAGGATATGCTTTTTTGTACACATTAAACTAGCTGGAGAGCTGCACTGCAAAATTTGGAGAAGTGTGAATGTCAAAGGATGGCTGTGTTTCGGTTCGCATATTGTATGGAAAGTGCAAATTTTGTAGGTTCACCTATAGATGTAAACTGAATCACCACCCAACCCTAGCTGTCCATCTTCATCAGGTGAGACTGTCAATGTGCTGAACCAGTGTCTGGCTGTGACAATGGACTGGATGAGAGTTAATAAATGGAGGCTCAATCCAGACAAGACTGAGATGCTGCTAGTGGGTGGTTCTTCTGACCAGATGGTGGATGTTCAACCTGTCCTGGATGGGATTGCACTCCCCCTGAAGGAGCAGGTTCATAGCTTAGGGGTTCTCCTAGAACCGTCTCTGTCACTTGAGGCTCAGGTAGCCTCGGTGGCACGGAGTGCCTTCTACCAACTTCGGTTGGTGGCCCAGCTACGCCCCTATCTGGACAGGGATAACCTGGCTTCAGTTGTCCATGCTCTGGTAGCCTCCAGGTTAGATTACCGCAATGCACTCTACGTGGGGCTGCCTTTGAAGACGGTTTGGAAACTGCAGCTTGTGCAAAATGCAGCGGCCAAATTGGTAACAGGGACCAGACGGTTCAAACATATAAAACCGATTCTGGCCCACTTGCATTGGCTGCCTGTATGTTTCCGAGCTTGATTCAAAGTGCTGGTTTTAACGTATATAGCCTTACACGGCTTGGGACCACAATACCTGATGGACCGCCTCTCCCGATACAAACCCACACACTATGCTCAACATCAAAGGCCCTCCTGCGGGTGCCTACTCCGTGGGAAGCTGGGAAGCTGGCAACAAGGGAGAGGGCCTTCTCAGTGGTGGCCCCCAAATTATGGAATGGTTCTGCTGATGAGGTGTGCCTGGCGCCACCACTGTTATTTTTTTGGTGCCAGGTCAAGACTTTCCTCTCCTCCCAGGCATTTTAGCATGTGTTTTTAAATTGTTTTTTAAAGTGTTTTTAAATTTGTATATTTGTTTTTAATGTTTTTAATTGTTGTAAACCGCCCAGAGAGCTTCGGCTATGGGGCGGTATACAAATGTAAATAATAATAATAATAATAATAAAGAATACAACTTTATTAAAATCAAGGAGCTATAAGGATAAGGAAACCAGAACAACAGTGCGGACAACCTAATCTGGTGAAGGTGCCAAGAGAACCTCTGGGCTTTTCATCTGGGCAACAGCACCCCAGCTCAATGCCCCAGATTACATTTGTTGCCTGCTCTCTTGAAATGTGAGCTGAGACGGTCATCCAAGAGGTGTATTCCCCCTTCCCCTGCTGTTTAGCTTCAGATGAATTCCCCCCCAGCACCCAAGGTCTGTTCCCTTCCTTCCTCCATTTGAACTAGTTAGCAGTAAGGGCCAGTTGGATAAAATCCCTTGTCTGAGCTGGTGCCCTAGGATGATCACTGTGGGAGTTAATCTAAGACCTCCCCTGCCTGCACTACATGCAAGTTGTGACAACAAAAATCTACCAGAACACCCCCTGGTATCCATCAGATCTATAGTATGAAGTAGGTAGTTATCATAGCCATTCAGAACAGTACACAAAATTCCTACTCATCTCCTAAAGGCAACTGGCTGATCACATACTGCATTAAAGTGATGGAAGGGCAGGGTGCCATGCTTTCTAGAAAGGAAGATGTGGGGGCAACGCCAGCTTAAAAGGCCAACTGTACATCTCCACTCAGCCTGAGCAAGTAATCACACAGGACCATTCAGTCGTGCAATCTCACCCCAGAAAGTGGGTGGAGGCAAACAGGCCCCTGCTGGAATATGGAGCAGCAGGACTGTAGTTCTAGAGCATTCCCCTGGCAGTTTATTCTAATGGCTGTGCTCTGCTGAAATCTGCTCTCCATCCACCCCTTCGCATAGTCAATATCACCAATTGAGCTTTCCCAAACCACTTTAAGGTTTTGTCATCACTGACAGCCATTGGAGTCCCACCACTATTTGTGGTCTGTGGCTTTCAGAGACAGAGAGCGTGAAGCACATCTGAGTGGTGTCACACTAGCCACAGAGAGGAGCCAAGTTGTTTTTTTCCTTGTGGGTCTACTTTGAGATGCATCTTCAAAGTCATTACTGAAATGCAGCCTGTCTTCATTCACTTAGGTATCTTTCATGTAAAGTGCACTCCAGAGGATGAAATTAATGACTACAGTAACAATGCCGGTGTGCTCAAAAACACCAGAAGCACAAGCAGTGAAGGTCGCTTTTACAAGGAGCTGCTGTAGGCACCAGCAACAGAATACTGCATAGAGTTCTATCACACATGCAGTCAAAGCGGGAGAATCCTGTACTTGACCTCCATATCAGAGAGGTGTTTCCCAAGTGAATGATACATAATTGAAAGGGTGCTAAATAGGTAGTGCTAAACACTGAAAAACTGGTATTCAGAGGTACCAGAAGCTACAATTCTCACTGACCTCAATTAGAGAAAGTGCTCAATAGCTTTGGAAAAAAACAGACATTGCTATCCTCTATTTTAAGATGTAAGAGGTAGCACAGCTAGAGATAGGACTGATTTTACAGTAAAGAATTGGCAAGATGAATGGAAACAAAGGATTGAAGGGAACACAGAGTCTCCTGTTTATGTTGCCATGATGACAAATAGGGACCTGCAGACAATTTGTTGAAAGGGCAAAGGAGTTGGGGGAAATCGAAGATGCAAAGAAAACTATACATCCCTTTCCCTTCCCTCCACAATGCATGCTTCTTGCTCTGAATTCATCTCTTGCATAGCTGCATATAGGTTTGTAGGAGTTCTGTATAGAGCACCTTTTTGAAGGAAGTGACAAGCAGAAGGACACAGAGCACTCCATTCTCTGTGCCCTGGATTTTACTCCTCCTTAATTCTATTTTCTAGAGGTTTCTTTATGTGGTCTTTAAGTGAGAAGGGGGAGCACACACAAGCTGTTCCCTCAAGAACCCTGTGCAAACTATTAAGCAACAAATTGTACCACCTGAAGTGAGTGGTGACTCTGCTGACCCCATCCACCTTTTCTTCCTGTTCCCCCTTCCTCCTTCTCTTCAGGGTGGCAGTGACATTCCCCTCTTTCCTCTGCCCACCCATTCCTCTCCCACCTTCTTACTTTTGTTTTTTTGCTGCTGGCACTATCTCTATCGTTCCCTCCCTGCCTCAGTGCCTCACTCTGAGGAAAGGCCAAGAGGGTCCTTCCTCCAAGCAAGGCATTCTGGATCTGGTGGCCAGGGTGCCGTAGCACAGTTTCCATTAGCTGTCAGTTCTTCCAGTTAGCTTGCACATTTACCCCTCCTCTATGCTACCAATGGCATGTCCACATTGATTAATCACACACACACAAAAGGAACTCTTAATGTTATCATACTTATAACTGCCTCAAGATTCTTTCTGTGTGCTGTTTTACCCACATGAACTCTTGCACATTGGCAAAATTTTGCACACACAAAATCTTGATCCAACCATACGTACAATCATATCAAGTTTGTTTTTGGTGGCATTTTATCAATGAACACAAGTGCACAAGGAGGTCAGTAAAACTGCATGTGGTAAAATGTAAGCAAGTAATTGTTGCTTACAAATGTGGGGTTTGCTATCTAGTCTACACCAAGAATGCATAACCTTTGGGTCTCCAAATGTTGCTGGACTACAACTCCCACCACCCCTGATTATTTGTCATGCTGGCTGGGGCAGATGGGCCCCAATTTCCCAAGGGCCATAGGTAGCCAGGCTAGGCTACAATCTGGATGCAGTTTACTGAAACCACATTCCAAGTTTAGTTTTGATGAGTTTGCCCCTTCCCATAGCACATCATGTCAATCTCTTCAAATCCAGGTGCTTGGCCATTGTCATCCCAATAGCTACGTGACTGGAGACATGCAAACAATGTCCAACTCCGAAGAGTTTGTAAGGGTCTCTTTCCTTCTTCTGTTGGACTCTTTTTACTCCTCATGGAGACACACACTAAAAGGGAACAAAGAGGATGGAAGGTCTTCCACCTCAACTCAAGTTGTACCTCAAAGGAAGAAACTAATTGCAACTAACAGAGCAGTCCTGTGCATGTTTAGTCAGAAGTATGCCCTACTGGTGTTCAATGGGGCTTGCTTACTAGCCCTAAGGCTACAGTTCTGTTACTCATCTGAGAACAAATGCCATTAAACATAGTCTTAGGCTACAATCCTAACCCCAATTACCTGGGAGTAATCCCCTTGAATTCAGCAACACTTCTGAATAGACATGGTTAGGATTGTGCTTTTGTTGCTGACTAAAAATGCACAGGGTTGTGCCTATGAGATAAAAGGTCAACTTCTTGAATTTAGTGCGTGTGTGTGTGTGTGGGGGGATTTGGACAACTTATGCCAGTTCTATTTACCATATTTCGCTCATAAACTTATAAATTATAAACCAGAGAATTGGGCATGATGAAGACAGGACTGGTTCTAAGAGCCTGGGAGAAGGCAGTCATTCATTCTGATCAGCACAGCACTCTCCTACCCCTGCACCCACACCTTTACTATTATTACATTGTAAGCCTGTGGGCCATGCCATGTTAATTGTATCCTTGCAGAGCACCACCTGGCCATTTTAGGAAATTCACAATAAGAAAAAAATACTATTATTAACAAAAAGCCTTTTTAAAAAAAGTTTAAACATTTTTAACTTTGTTCCCGGCTTGCCTCCTGCTGCAGGGTTACCGACTGACCATTAAAAAAAAAAGGCGTTTGCTTTTAACAGCAGCTTGATTCCTTGCCTCAGCCATGTCAGACTAACATTTGCCTTCTTTAAATTAAGAAAGGCTGGAGCAATGGAGCTCTTAATGAGCAATCATAATTGCCCTCTCTGGGTTTCCCTGATCAAGGAGCACAGAGTGAAATATGTGAAAGCAAGTGCATAATAATTCCAGCAGTGACACAGAAGAGTGAACATTATGTTGGCCTGGTGAGAGAAGCAATGCTAACTCTTTCAGTGATCTCTACAGCATTGCTGAGCGCTGATTTTTCTAAAACATCCAGGGCTCTTCTAAGATGGTACTCTTTGGAATACAGTTAAGGCGGCCTTTACAGGAGGAGTGTGGAAGCTGCTTTTGCCCCCGTGTGGATTTATTCCACAGTGCAATGGTCATATTAGTTTTCAATGGTCTAATTGCTTTGGCGGAAGGGCCATAGTTTAGTGGTAGAGCATCTGCCGGGCATGCGGAAGGTCCCATGTTCATTCCCTGCTATCTCCAGGTGGGAGTGGGAATGTCCCTTGTCTAAAACTTCACAGGGCTGTAGTCAGTTAATGTAGACAATGCTGAGTATATGGACCAATGGTCTAACTCAGCACAAGGCAGCTTCTTATATTCCTACAAAAGCTTCATCAGATGCAGAGGGCTAATCACACCAGTTTTTACCACCTAAGAGTCATCTTCAAAGGTTCTAGTCCTCATGTAAGGGGACACAGGGGGCCTGCTCGATGGCCCCACCTGCTCTGTCACATTCTTGTCTCTATGTCCCACCTGAAGGTGGAGGATAATGATCTTCAGCAAGGAGCCTGTATGTTCCCCCCATGATTTAGAACCTTGCACAATCAGGATCCTAAACTGAGCAGTCAGCATACGTGAGCAAAGCAGGCTGCCTGGGCAAGTTGTCTCTGTACAAGTTGCCCCTGCCCTTGTTTTGATGGGCCTTTAAACATTACTACAGCACTGTGTGACATTCCCCAAGGAAAGCCGTTCGCATGCTGCTGTTTCAACATCAGTAGGACACCTCAACGACTGAAAAATTAGCCAGAGTTGTGTAGCTTTGGGGGGGGGAGAGTCTGGGTGCTGGTTTCAGGGGCACCATTCTAGATTTTGATAGTGGGGAACAGGGGTCTCAGCAAGGTTTAAAGTTAGCTCTTGGATCTAATCAAAGTATTTGTTTTAGTCACATTTTATACTTCTTACCTACAATAGCAATGTTCTAGACATAGTTCAAATACCTACCCTGATTTAAAACATGGATTTTATGTATCTGGCATATTCATTTTTGAAACAAGAGTCACACAGGACAGGTCCACACTTACACAGCAAATCTGATTGCTATGTTGTCTCTGCCAGGAAGTTGTCATGCCGTACACGCCAATTAAGCCAGAGTTCCAAGCTACATTAATATGCGTGTAGGATGAAGAGATCAACCTGTTTCCAGTCTTTGTTCATTTTGCATGTGTTAGTTCATAACTCTGTCCCTTCCCATTTTATATCAATCTGCAATATAAAAAAGCATAAAAAGACATTTTAAAGGTATTTTTTTTCACAAAATACACATTTCCTTATGCATTTTATTTTTAAATTGCTTTAAAAACTGTAAAACATGATTGGATAGTGATGCATGTTGTACCATTTGCTAACATCCCAATACTATACATAGTCATAATGGACAGCTATTTTTACATTTCATACGTGAGGCCACCTACATGAATGCACCTACAGTTTGTCTAAATATGAAGAGACTGAAGACTGACTTGCTTTAAGCTATAAAAAGCAAAGAAAAAACTTGAAGGGTTTGAATAAAATCTAGCACTCACTGCTTTTAACTATCAAGCATAGTGCTTAGCAATGGAAGTTTGAATTTACTGTACTGTCCTTTAAGAAGTGTAATCTTCTGTTACAAACTTAATTATATATGTGTGTTTGTACAAATTGATTAGAACAGAATTGCTTGTTACTTCCCTGTAACTCTATTCCAGACCATTCCAATTATTATTATTATTATTATTATTATAAGAACATAAGAAGAGCCTGCTGGATCAGTCCAGTGGCCCATCTAGTCCAGCATCCTGTTCTCACAGTGGCCAACCAGAAGCCTGGGGGAAGCCCGCAAGCAGGACCCGAGTGCAAGAACACTCATCATCATTTATTTATGTATTTATTTATTTATTATACTTGTATACCACCCCATAGCCGAAGCTGTCTGGGTGGTTTACAGTAACTAAAAACATACAATTTAAAAATACATCTTTTAAAAAAACAATTTAAAACACAATTTAAAAATTTAAAACAATATAGTAGTAGTAGTAGTAGTAGTAGTAGTAGCAGTAGTAGTGACTCACTTCTCATTAAGCATTTCAAAGCAATTTCACAATACAATAAACACATATATAAGAAAATTTAAAGTAATTACATATATAAAAACAATTAAATATCTTGAGAAATGAAATCACACCGGAGTATGTTGGCTCTCTATGACATTGTAACCACTCTTTCTGGTAAACAATTCTGCTGTGTAGAATAACTGCAACATTATCCCATCCTATGTTATTTCCTGTATACAATTGTTACCGGAATGGTATGGAATAAAACCATGGCAGAACAGCAACTATGGTGCTCTATTTACATGGGCCTTCATAAAGTGTGTCCCTGTGAACACCCAACATTTTCTTCTACAGAAGAAACTATGATTAAATCTGGCTTCAAGTACACCTTTTGCAGTCAAAGTAAATCTTCATATTCCCTCTTTTAGACACAAAATAATCTTCCCAGAGGGGCTCTTATGGGTGATTTTTTAAATAATTTATTAAAGAGCATCTATAAACTGCTTAGTATTCCAAAAATCTCTACACAGCCAGTCACAGCCTCTCAGCATCATGAAAACCCTATTCATAGGGTCGCCATAAGTCGGAATCGACTTGAAGGCAGTACAAGTGGGGTACAGTCTAACTTACTAGACTTTTTACTGTCCTTTCATCAACAGGTGAAGACTTATTTATTCCAGCAGGCTTTTGGAGTAAAAGTTGTTTAAGACAGTACTTCTAGAGGTATCCCGCACTGTTTTACTGTTTGATTACATTATTCTTAAATTGGTTTTAAGTATTTTTAGGTGATGTTTAATTGTTTTAATTGTTTTAATGCTGTAATGAGTTTAATTCTATTTTAAATGTAGATTTTTATATGTCCAAATTATATGTACCCATTTTTAGTTGTAAGCCGCCCTGAGTTCCAGTTTTGGAAAAAGGGTGGGGTATAAATAACAATAATAACAACAACAACAACAACAACACTACTACTACTACTACTACCACTACTACTACTACTACTACTACTACTACTAATATAGTGAGGAAATGGGATTGAAACTGCCCACTTCACCCACCATGAACACCTGCCCTTCCTATGGGCTTGTCAGGTTTTCAAATGTAGACGTCCCATATAAATCCAATGCACATAGGCCCAAATCATACACTCATGTCTCAGATTTTATGTGGATTACCCTACACATGGCTTAATCTGATGCATGTTGGTTATTACATATGTAGACTAAATACCAATGAGCCACCTTTACATGGGCATCTGCTGGAACTGGAAGCAGGCTGGTGGTTGAAGTGGGCAGGCATGGAGCCAGGATGGAGGACTTATGCTGGTGCATTTCTGGCTGAGCTGAGATGGAGGACTTCAGCCAGCTCAGCCACAGATCCACCTGTTTCAACCCCCCTTCCTCCTGATGGATCTTAGGTTTGGATTGTACAGAGCAATCCTGAACTCAAGTTAAGCCAGCGTAAAGTACACCAGATCCAAACCCCATTCAGAAGCAAGGCTACTGCTCACTGAGTTGGCCCAAGCCTGGCAGAGTGGAAGCAAGCCTGTAACACAGAGTTTGACTTACACTGGTATAAGTTCAGCTGGCTTTCCAGGTGATGTGACTAAACTGAACAGAATTAGGATTCCTCCCCCTATGAGTCTCACCACTCCCCTTCCCTGGAATGCCCATTTTTCAAGGCTTACATTGGCATAAGTTACACCAGTCTCACCTTAGCCAGCTGAGCCAGGATGCACAAGTTAAGCCACAGTATCTCTGGCTGGGCTGAGCTGAGCTGAGCCGGGAACCAGCCAGCTGAGTTGTAGATCTGCCAGATCCTACTAACTCACTCATTCCAGGCAGATCTGGGGTTTGAATGACACCCTTAGTTGATTAATACCACCTTTTTAATCAATAAATGGACAAAGCAATTACATTTAGGAAATCTGGATGTGACCAAAATTTCCACATGGTTAACTTTCTGAAACAGTGAAGTTTTAAATTCATTAGAAGGAAAGGCCATCCAAAGCATATTTTTTTCATTCCCTGTTGAAGAACCAAGAAACTAATCAATGTGCCTTTCACTCACAGTCCCGCTGATTAAAATTGACCCTCACCAATTAATCAAGTAAATCTTTAGTTGATTAAAGTTTGTAGCCCTAATAATTTTGTATGTCCTTCACAACCTCCCACCACACTTCTTCAAATCTCTTTAGATAAAAGTTGTGCATATCCTATTTGGGTTACAGACCATGAACCACAGACCTGCCACAGACAATCAATAAGAACACTTCATTATTTTCTTTCTGAAAGGGATTTCCACATCTTCACCTTACTTTCAAAACACAAAACATATAATAGCAACAATGGCAGAAGAAATAGGAAGGCGTGTCTTTTACATCAAAGGTATATTACTGAGCACTCCAGGACCAGCCAATATACTGTTTGAAAACAGACTCCCTCTTTTTTTTTTTCCTTTGAGAAAGCAGAGAGGAGAAATAAATTGCAACTTCTCTTGTAGTCACTTTGATGTCTTTGCAGCCCCCATATTAATGAAAAAGTTCTGATATCAACAGATTTTCTTTGAGCTTGCAAAATGCAGACTCCACAGCACATGACACCAGTTTTAGGAAAAGGGGCTGAGGATGTTAGTTTATTTTTGGACTGTAGATATGAGGAGCTTGATTCTCTACGCTGCACAGACCTTTAGGATCCCTGACCCTCACCCACTTCCAGAAGAAATTTGTGCTATACAGTTGAGCAGACATTAGCTCATCTTCTTGCAGGGCAAGATATTTTCCTGCCTGAGGCAAGGGGCACAATGGCTTCCCCTCCCGTTCTATAGACAGAAGATGACTTGACTGGCACTGGAAACTTTGAAACTGGTAATGGGACAACACCCAGGCTGTATCCAGAAATGTACCTTAGGGAGCTCAAGACAGGTTGCATGATGCACCCAGCTGTGCCCTCCAACATCTTGCTACCACTCCCCATCCACCAGCAGGTGCCACCTGAGGCCATTGCCTCAGTCTGCCTAATGGTAGGGTTGCCAGTGTATGTTTGCTACTTATAAAGGAAGAACACTGTTTAGATGTCCCCATACAACCCAGCTGGTAGCGGCTGGTGGGGCAGTGCGGGTGGGGCTGGGTTGCTCTCTCAGCTTCCCAACACTGTGGGTCTCTGCCACTGACCGAGAGGGGGAGGCGCAGAGAGCTTGTCATGGTGTGGCATGTATCAGCAGAAGTGCCAGGTTGGAGCATCAAAATATTCCATGGATAGTTAATGGCCATATAATATTTTCATGGAGAGGCACATATGTGACCCTCTTTAATAAGTCTGTTTGTGAGCTTAGTCCATTATATCTGGGATCCCAAAAGCTACTTTGGCATGTCTAGTAGACTTTTGGACTTTTTTCCCTTTGAATGAGTGACCCAACATTCCATATCATGAATTGTTCAGTTTCCAAAGAGGTTTGCCATGTTCCACAGAGAGGCTGATGTTCAAGGAACACAAGTGTTAAGATCCCTTTAACTCAAAGAAGTTGTGACATAAATCTTTAGATTGAGGCTCACATCTAGAGTTTCCACCAAATTTCCCCTAAAGCAAAATTTGTGTTGAAGTTGAAGGGTTTTAGCTCAGGTGAAGAAGCCTTTGTGGCATTTTTTCCCTATCAAGAGCACTGTATGCCTACTAATATTAGAAAGACATATAGCAATTGGTCCTGAGCCCAACTAGGAGCTGAATTTCATGAACACTTTTATGCCCTTGAAGTGCACCTCCAGCAACACCACAAAATGTTTGCGGAAAGATTTCTAGAATGTTTAAAATGTCAGGCATCTATCCATAGCAGTGCATAGGTTTATAAAACTTGCTGTTTATACACATCAGGGCATAACAAAAGATCTGAAAAAGAATGCAAGAAATACAGCTGTAATTGCCTTCACTCACATTACCATATAGGCAAAGAATGTAGGTGTAAGGGGAGAGAATCTTGCTCAGAGAAGATGAAAGAGCAGAGAGAAAGCAGGAGGGAGTAGAAGGGAGTACAAGCACACAGTAGAGAGGACGGAGCAAGAAACTCTTTATATAGATGGGGTTAATGTTAATTCTTTTGAAAAGAGCCAGCAAGAAGGAACCTATGATACAAAGGGTCCCTCTCTTCCCTGGAAAATAGGGACTCACCAGGCAAACCCTGAAATGAGGACATGCTCTGGGTGCCCTTATTATAAGAGAAACCTTTACAGGCTTATTTGTTTTCTTACATTTATATCCCACTTTGCTTCCATCAAAAAACCTAAGGCAGTATATATTTGGTTCCCAGGCTGTCTCCCATCCACATGCTGAACAGACCCAGACCTCCTTAGCTTCAGCAAGTTGGTAGCCTCATGCACCCTCAGACTATACCCTGGCCTTTCACTTGACCTTTGAAAACAGCCTGGTTTATGACTGCTACGCTGAGATCTTAATTTCCTTTTGCATTTAGCCTCAGTAGTAAGCAATTGGCATTTTAGAAATGTTCATACATTTAATACGTGCCAGATGAACACAAGAAGATACAAAACATCTAAAATGTATCAGATCTCTGGGAAATAAAGGGTTATTGGAACTGTCATTACTCATGGACCTCTGTACACAAAAAATTAAAGGTCACCCAAAATTGAAATCTCAAAGAATATCTTCCCCTAGGGAAACATTATTATGAACTGAAAGCATTTCTGAAGTACAATCCAAAGAGATCATGAACATCAACACTACTGGACACACTAAATATTGCCTGTCAAAGAAAACATTGACATGGCCTTGGCTAATATGTGTTAAAAGCCTAAAAGCAGACAAATGCATATATTTACTTTTTGAGAGACAGTAGATAATTGCCTGCATGCCATAGTACTTAAGTAGTACATTTACTCACTGGCAAAGAGAACACAATAGTAGTCTGCTACAAGGTCAAGATGGGATGTGGGGATGGTACTAATTATATGTCCTTACTCTGATGGAAAGAAAAGGAGCTATTTGGGCTCATTTGAGAATGAGGAAGACTGAAAAATGAAGAGAAGGTTGCCTTTTCAAGGCATTGGATATTCAACCTGACTACTTGACAACACACAGAGAACTGGTTCCAGTGGTCACTCAAAGGTCTGCCTCCTCTGTATTCATGAGGACAGAGAAAAGGAGCTATTTGGGCTCATTTGAGAATGAGGAAGACTGAAAAATGAAGAGAAGGTTGCCTTTTCAAGGCATTGGATATTCAACCTGACTACTTGACAACACACAGAGAACTGGTTCCAGTGGTCACTCAAAGGTCTGCCTCCTCTGTATTCATGAGGATAGCCTGCTCAATGGTGGCAGGCAGGAAAACATCACACAGTGTTTATCAGTGGCACCATTAGGGATGGATAACAGGGCACAGGACTGGGACCCCACAACCTGCCCCCTCCAAAACCCCACCACCACCAATTGCACCCCGTCAGTGGCAGTCACCCACCATGTTTGGTGTTGTTGACCGAGCGGATACACTGCAGCAAAGCTCCAGACAGTTGCACTCACCATCTTTGTTTCCCATAGAGCTGGGCTTTTGAGCCCACATGGACTCTAGGAAATGAAGATGACTGGCACAACTTTCTGAGCTTTGCTCTACTGCATACCTGTTCTGTTAAAAAAAGGGGCACTGATTGCCACCACTGCCATGCCACCTGGTAAAAGGGAGAAAAGGAGAAGACCACCTGGGTGGGTCCTGGGTGAAAAGTTGCAGGTCCCTGTTGCTTTCTTCGAACATTTCTACAGAGGTTCTTGGATGTGCCGACAACTTCTGTGATAAGTTTGAAAGGAAGCAACATGGACCCAGTCATTCATTTCTGTTCCCTAGAAAGCCAGGGGGAGGGGGGAGGGGAGCCCTTTATCTTTGCTTTGTTAAAAGAAAAGAAAAAGGTACCAATTCATGTATCCCCCCTGAAGCTTACCAGGCAGTGGGAATGAATAGAACATTTTTTTCTTTCATTTTACGGGGTAAAGTAAAAGGGGCCCATTCCCTCCCTTCCCTACTTATCCAGCATCAGGAATAAATAAAGATGGGAGGACAGTGAGTAGTTTAGAGAATCTGAGCAACCTGGGAAGTAGGGAGCCTTAGAGTCCATCTTGTCTAGGGCCCCTCAAGCCTGACAGCACCACTGTCCTTTATCCAGGAAATGTGCAGTTATGGCCTGCACATGTAGGATATGGCTCATGAAGGCTGCAATGGGATGGTCCACTTCCATCATGCAAACTTCACACTTGAAAGATGGAGCAGAATGAACTGGTCCAAACAGATAATTGAAACAAACTTGATTAATTTATATACTTTTTTCCAGACAATCTGAGGAAGTAAGACCAATATACATGTCTAAGACAATCCAGAGTATATGTTGTGAATAATACACTCTGAAGAGCAGCAATGCCCTAGTGATATTCAACAGGCATTGTAATGCTCTTTGGTGCATAGTAGGGACGGTCAAGAATTCCTATGAATTTGGATTTTGCACCGTATTTTTTCAATGGTCTACATATTCTCCATCTTTGCTGAGTGATCCTGTTTGCTCTGAACTTCAGTGGCTTTCCCCCAATGCTGGATTTACCCCCTCAAATATTTTCTTGAATATATTGTTCTTTTACTGATTTTACTCACAGCACAGCAGTACAGCTCTGTCTCACTCTCTGCCACCCTCCACCACTCAAATAATCCAAACTCTAAGTGGAAGAAAGCAAGCCAAGTCTCACCATCGTTGATTCTAAGCTTGCCGAGGAAGAAGTGGAGGCAGGGTGGGGGCACTGAAAGATGCTTTCCTCTTTGTCTTTCCAAAAGGAAAACAGCCAGTCTCTGCCTACTAACATGAAAACTGACCAGCCTCAGTTACAGTGGAGAAGGAGGAGGAGATGGGGAAACTGCTTTTCTTTTCTTTATCAATATTTTCTTTCAAATAATCAATATTTTCTTTTTTTCAAAATATCAATATTTCATTTATCGATAATTCCTTTCAAAATATCAATATTTTGAAAGAAAATATCAATATTAATATTAATATTTTGGGTGAGCGGAAAAATCGGACTGGTAAAAGCAGCGGATAGTGAACAAAGAATGAACTCAAATTGATACTGCCTATGAGTTGACAGAATGCTTTTGAAGCAGCACCAGCTAACAGATCCCATCCCTAGTGCATAGTGAACTTAGTCTAAGCCTGCTGAACTTGTGATCCTCCAAGCTGCATTCAGCTCACTAAACATGGGTGAAGGTCCAGAAGGTACTCCACAGGCCATATGTTATCAGATTCTAACCCAGCCTTTCCCAACCAGTGTGCCTCCAGATGTTGTTGGACCACAACTCCCATCAGCCTCAGCCAGCATTGCCAATGGTCAGGAAAGATGGGAATTGTGGTCTGTAATGTCCTTCCCTGGCACCACCTGTGTCGCTCTCACTCGTGGCTACCAGCAGTCAGGATCGTTGTGTTTATTTTTACCTCTCTCTGCTCTAGCACAGATCTCAAAAGATCCCCCTGCTAGGCCACACTACCCAACACTCTGGGTATCCAATATAACCTCTAGATTGTGCCTTAGTCTCTTCCTGGTTATTTTGATACCTTGCGTCTGTGTGTATAGGTAATTCCCAACCCCCCTGAAGCCTCTTGCCTATGAAGCTCACAGCTCTGGGTTGCTCTGTGGTACTGGATGTTGATACAATATCTCTTCCTTCACCGCTGCCACCATTCGATACTATTTCTTCTTCAGCCTTGGTTACTCTGCCTCCCCCCTGGTCTGTGCCCCCCAGCTGAGGAATCAGGCTTTAAGTAAACCAAGAAAATATTTATTGATAACACTAAGAATAACAAGATTACTTATAGATTTCATTGACAAGCATATGCTGGATAGGGAAAACCTTGCTTTAGTTGTCCATGCACTGGTAACCTCAAAATTGGACTACTGCAATGCACTCTACGTGGGGCTGCCTTTGAAGACAGTTTGGAAGCTGCAGCTCGTGCAAAATGCAGCGGCCAGATTGTTAACAGGGACTCGGAGATGTGAACATATAACTCCAATTCTGGCTCGCTTGCACTGGCTGCCTATATGCTTCCGGGCTCAATTCAAAGTGCTGGTTTTGACTTATAAAGCCTTACACTGCTTGGGACCACAATACCTGGTGGAACGCCTCTCCCGATATGAACCTACGCATACTCTGCATTCAACATCAAAGGGCCTCCTTCGGGGGCCCACCCAGAGAGAAGCCCGGACCGTGACAACAAGAAAACTGGCTTTCTCTGTGGTGGCCCCCAAACTATGGAACTCTCTCCCCGATGAGGTACGCCTGGCGCCAACATTGCTGTCCTTCCGGCGCCAGGTAAAAACGTTTTTGTTCTCCCAGGCTTTTTAACAACATTTTAACAACATTTTAAACATCTATTGTAACACCTACACTTGCACTTACGCTCTTAATATTTTAGTAATCTTAATTACTTAACATCTTAACATCTTAATACTTTTAACTGATTTAATACGTTTTTAATATTTTTAGGCTTGTATTGTAGTTGTTTATATGTTTAATTATGTTCTACTACCTTTGGTATATTATTTTTAAGTTGTTGATATATGTTTTCACTTGTATATTGGATGTTTTTATGTTGTGCACTGCCCAGAGAGCTACGGCTATTGGGTGGTATAGAAATATAATTAATAAATAAATAATAAATAAATATGTTTCTCTTATGTTCCTAATTCCTACTATTTGCCTCAGAACTCCCAATCCAATATCTCAACAGCCACCTCTTACTCTCCACATCAACCTCCCTGTCCACAATCACCCTGTCCAACCCCCACCACAACTCAACTGTCATCCTCTCATTTATACCTTCAGCCATTCGAACACACAGCCAATCATCATCCAGCATTCTACAGCCCATGTACTCCCCCTTCTCACTCACTCCACTTACCATATTTCCTATAATAAACCTGCACGTACCATATTTACATTACATTCACATACAGGAACATCACATGGTCCAACAACATCTGGAGGCACAGTGGTTGGGAAAGGCTGTTCTAACCTAAGGGGCCTAATTTGACAGGTGGGGCCATCCACCTGTCAGTTACCTGATATTAAAATGAAGTCAGGACTTCAAAGCTCTATGCAAAGCTTGCAAAGAGCCCTGTGTGGTGACATATGATCTCAGGTGTGGGGCAGGTGGGCATGATTCTGAATCCCTGGTGGGCCACATTTGGCCCATGGGTCAGAGGTCCTCCCCCCACCTCTAACACCTCCACATTGAACCAATGTCTGCAGTTTTTCCTTGTCCAATGCCTATAGACCCCAAATATCTGACAGAGCATCTCCTTCCCTACAGACCATCTCAGGTGTTAAGATCAACAGAGGCAGCCTTCTTGGTAGTTCCGCCACCTTCAGAAGTTCAGGGGAGGGTGGCCCAAGAGAGGGCTTTCTCTGTGGTAGGCCCTAGGTTGTGGAATTCCCTCCCTACAGAGATGCATCTGGCATTGCTGTACAATTTTCAGTGAATGCTACACGCCTTTACTCTGGCCTCTGGCACTTCAGATGCATCGTTTTAGAACCCACCCTATTCCTGTGAATATAATGCATTTTAACTGTTTTTAATACTATATTTTACATTTCTGTAACCCATCCTGGGACTTACTGGTGAAGGGCAGGCAATGATGATGATGATGAAGTGAGTAAAAGGCTAAATGGCTCAGTCTTGAGAGATGTCTGCCTGTAGTTACTTTGCTGTCTTTCATGTAATGTCTCATTGAGAAGCATAGTTATGAACCAGATCATGAACCAGGGATAAAAAATAAAAGATCCTGCCATGTTATAACAAAAGCTAAATAACTTAACACATCCCTGTAAGTCAATGCACAAGAGTTGTTGGTTCTTAGGCCTCATTTCCTTCTCCACTGTCCCAGCATATACAGTATAGTACAAGTAACCTGACCATGAGATATCAGGAGTTCAAACTGTTATAAGTCAATGTTCCTCAAAAGGCTCTTTATCTGACTGCAGAACATTTGTGTCTCAAGGGTTTGGGTTATTTCAGTATGTTCTGTTACAGAAGGATAGAAAGCAATGCATTTTAAATACATCACTTCAAAAAGATATAGTCTAGTACAGCAAGCAGGAAGGAGAGAAAAGTTCAATTCCACGTTTCTTGGTGCATATATGAATCCATTTTCCCTTCTCTGTTTCTGAATCTGATCTTAAAATATTTCAAAAGTTCATTGATTCTTATTTAGCAAAGTCTAATGGGGGTGGAGTTTCCCCAACTGGAAGACCCGTTTAAAAGGGTATCTGACTAGACCCTTGAGAGTTTCTATTCAGTTCTGCTTATAGCACAAGAAATGTTAATGTAATTGCCACAGCGACGTTATACAATTTAGATGTACGATTCATGACCAGCATTTGATTTACCAAACCCTTTATAGAAAATGTGAAATACATTCCTAATTGGCATTTTAAAATCTCTGTTTGTGCTATTATTTAATCCTCTAGGTGGAAAAAATGGCATTTTCCCGTTAGTTTAACAGAACTCATTTCTTAGATAATGCATTCCCAAAGGTATGCAATAGGACAAAATGATATCCTTACATATACATTTCAATATATGTGTGTGTGTGTGAAGCACAGGCAATTTAACATTGGTATGACAGAGAAGATATCTCATTGGGAAAAAAACCTATTATGCTCCTATGGCTGTGCACATGAGCAGATATTCAAGCATGAGTCTAGGTATTTGCTACTTGGTGCTCCTAGGTCTTCTGCTGCCCCTTAAATTTACTTCGGTGAAAACAGGGCTGCTGGCTATTGCTACCATTTTCATTTTATGGTTATATAAAGAAGACGGTGAAAATCAGTAGCAGTGGCAACTGTATCAAGCAGCAGAGGCACTGCCCAGAAGGGGGGGGGATGGTGTTGCCATCAGGGAGGCTGCTTCCACCTGCCTTGCCCCACCCTCCAGCCTTCAAACGGAGCTTCTTTAGAAGGACTTTCTGATCTTTGGGTTGGGCTGTGTGGGTTGGGGGATAGCTTCTACTTTGTTGTTTAGTTTTATTGCTTTTTTTTTATGTTTACATACTTTTATGTTTGATGTTTATATGCCTTTATTTTGTACGTCGCTCAGAGTGGCTGGGTTTCCAGCCAGATGAGTGACTAATAAATCGAATAAAATAAATAAAATAAAATAAATAAGCATCTCTGAAGTTCATTTTGAAGCAGTTTTAGAACTACGACAATACCATTTTTTTTCAGTCAAGACAAATTTTCACCCAAACACACACAGATGGCCTTAGTCACACCTCTTAGCTCCTTGTTTGGTGAGTAACCCTCCAGATGTTGCTGAACTACAACCCCCATCATCTCTGGCCATGGGCCATGCTTGCTGGGGTTGATGGGAGTTGTAGTTCACCAGTATCACAAGGGCCAAAGGTTCTCACCCCTGATCTATGTCAGCCTTTGCCAACCTGGTGCCTGCTAGATGTTTTGGACTACAATTCCCATCAGCTCCAGCCAGATGTAGAATTTCATAAGAAACAAAAAAGATACTGTTTTGAAAGGTTAAGGAGTAATATACAGGCTAAAAGACTATATTATTCTAGACTATATTATATTACTAAGCACAAGGAAAATTTTGTGAAGTCTGGATGAGTGTATATGGGTACTCTTCAGGAGGAAAAGAGGGATATAAATTTAATAATAAATAAAATATTCAACTGAGGCAAATTGGAGCTTGGAGGGGGGGAATTCCCCTTGCCAGGGGAGTAAAGGCATTATTATGGTGATCTAGATTGCCTCCCTGAAATGGAGAATTTCGATTGAGTTCACAGTTAAAGTCAAATCTATCAAGTTCACACTTTCAAAAACAATATCAGAGTGGAAACGCAGCCATCCTTCAAAATTCTCATGTATCCAAATTTCATGATGGAGTTATCCAACCAACCAATGTTTACAAAAACGCATATTTTAGGGGACAGTATGCCTAAGAATGAATATATTAGCAAAAATAACATACACAAATACATCCTATTAGGAGAAATTACTTGCCAAAAATTGTACATTAGTTAAAATGTGTTTATTAGGAAACATTCATGCTAAAATGCTGAAGAATTTTCATGAGGATTTTTTTTTAAAAAAAAATCACAAATTGTTGCAGAAAGGTAGAGAACTGAATTCAAAATTGGAAACATGAGAAACTGAGAGAACTGAAATTGACAGATCCTTCCATTACTTCCCACCCCTGGATCTATGGCAGCAATGGTTTACACATGTTAAATGCTATAACACATTTAACATAGTGTATAGTTTGGCCCTGACAGAGGCAGCACCAGAACAATAGGGCCTTACATAAGGGGGCTACCTCAAAAAAAAGTGGTCTAATTTGATAAAACGAGACAGCTGTTACTAATAGCAAAATGCACAATTTGAAATCTACATCAAAAATGTTGGCCTTTATCTGCCCTTGGACCTTTTCCCTGCAAAGAAACCCTGTCGTTCCCAATAAAGACATGGCCAGGAAGATATGGTTGGAAACGAGAGATAACTCTCCAGAACACAAGCCTGGAGAGTTACCTTCCAATATTCATTAGAATTGTTTTATGCTCCCTTTGCAAGCTTCTGCATTACCACCTAATTAATGATTTATGAAGGACTTGGAAGAGCTTTAAAGGACTTTGCTTCAATAGAAGGATGTTTTAAATATTGTGGAAGATCCCAGTACTGTCTGAGACAGTATAGAAGCCAGAGTATCAAACTGTTCTTACATCTCCTTGGAGAGGACAATAAAAGAATATACTGGACCAGAAGGGCTTTTAAAAAGGAAATGTGTCTAAGGGGAACATGTAAATAAACAAGTTATTGTCATTTATATGGTATATGAATGTGTGTGTGTGCACGCGTGCACACGTGTGTGCATGTGTGTAGTTGACTATGTGGACACACCTATAGATACACAAACACAAGAGACAAGGGCATTTGAATCACATTGGGAGACCATTCAACAGCAGCATTTTTGGATAACTGACAGATATATGAGCTGGATTTTTATTTTGCTATAGGAGTACAAGTCAACGTGCAAAGATCAGAAAATAAAAGATAATCTAATATACAGGATGGAGAACCAAACTGAAATGGTGCAGGGCTTCCAACTTATTTGTAGTAGTCCTCCGAGAACATTAGTAACAGCCTTTCAGAACTACTGATTACAAAGTGAGATGCTCTGCATATAAACGGCCAAGTTTTGCCCAAGAGGATCTGCAACCACTCTGACAGTAGCAAAACGAAAATAAAAGGAATGAATAAAGAATTGGAAGGGGGAGTAAATCAGCTGGATGGATACTAAAAACAAAATCAAAATAAAGTGAGTCAAGCAGGTGACACTGCAGAGAGAGAGAAACAAAAAGGGAGCCAATTGCAAGTGGTCAGGACCTTCTTACACCTTGCTGAAGCCTTGGGGATGGATCACCACACCAGGCAGTCAACAGTGGCTTAGAGACAGACTGCTACACTTCAACACCATGCAGGGTTCAAATGTGGATCAAATACTGAAATGAAAGACTGCTTCACGCTACAAAGCCCAAGCTTTGCAAACCTGGCACCCTCCAGATATTTTAGACTATGACTCCCATCAGCCCCAGCCAGCATGGTGATGGTGGGTGGGGCTGATCAGAGTTGTAATCCAAAACATCTGGAGGGTTCCAAGTTGGTGAAGGCTGACACAGCTGCTGCATAAAGGCCATATAGAACTGCCTCCTTGATGTAGCTCAGTCTTTCCCAACCTTTGGGTCCCCAGATGTTGTAGCTAATTGTGCACTGCACCATTTATGTACTGTTTCCAATGAAGGGATTTTTAAGCCTAAAGGGGGGGGTCAGATGGGGAGGGGAGTGTCCCTCTGTGACCCCCCCATACAAAAAACTTACCCCCTCCACCCAATTAGGCTTGAAAGAAGTATTCTATTGTAGCCAATAGCTAATTGCAATGGAGGAGGGGCAATTTTGGAATTACAACTGGAGAGGGGTTACTACTCCCTTCCCCATCTGCACCCTACCCCTGAAATTGCCTTTTCCCCCACTGCAGTTAGGCTTGAAAAAAGCCTCTTCCAAGCCCAATAGTTGTGAGGGGCTGAACTTCTTGGAGATTGCACAGTTGCAGCAAGAGTGAAGTTAACTCTTGCTTCCTCAGCTACACTCCGCAAGACTATCAACACCCCCTCCAGTTTAGACTTGAAAACAAAAGGCAAAAACACTTTCCCCCCCAAGCCTAATTGCTGGGGGGGGGTTGAGGAGAGGAACTCTCTCTCTCTCTCTCTCTCTCTCTGTGGTTGTTGTGCATGTGGGTGGTTGGGTGTCATGCATGTGTGCATCGTTGAGGTGTATTCATGGTGCCCATGACAGCTTCTCTGGTTTGTGAATGTGGCAATTGGTTGGCATCCCCTGGTGGTGAATCATGAGACGTTGCCTTAATATTTTAACCCCAAATAAGGGGGTAAAATGTGTTTTCAAAAAGGTTTATGAAGCATGGTATGGCTGAATAAATAGGTAATAGGTCAATGTAGGATGCTCCAAATTGTGCTTTTATATAATTGCTGTCTTGAATAACCTGTGCTTTGGGTGCAGATGGACAAGTGACTGGAAGCTCTCTTCAGCATTCCCCAAGAAGAAAATCAGAAAAACTCAAGAAAATGGTTTGAGCCAACCCATGAGCTTGTCTCAAGAGCTTTTTCTTGCTCTCAAAGGAACAAAAATAAGCACTAGTTCCAATGGAGAGTGTATGTGTATTGATATGAGGGAAAATTGGGGGATGGAGGCCAGAAGCCAACCCCACAGATCATCCGTTGGGGACTGACCTTCATCCCCCCCACCCTCAATTTTATGTGTTATAATTGTTTCCACACACATCCAAAATGTTTCCAAAGGATACATTAAACTTACTTATTTCTGTGGCTGTGGGTATTGCAGTGACTGGAAGTCCCCCCCATACCAATTGTAGTTGTCATGGGCCTGATCCAGATCTGGACTGTAGCAAGGTGAAATGGGCTAAAGCCCTCTACCCCCATGTCTGAATCAGGCCCCATGGACTACTTCTGCAAATGAAGGGAAAGCCCTTCCTCCAGGGCAAATGGCATGATTAACATAATGGTATGGGTTTGGGGTTGAGATGGATGATTTCTATGAGTCCCCTTCCAGCCTCTGATTTGGAATCCTGTGCCTGGGGGTGAGAAACCCACTCTGCTGGTCAGATGAGTTTCTTTTGTTAATCTAATAGAGTTCCCAGGTGGGTTAATGGTTCTATCAGGTGCCCATCGACTGATGAATGGGCCAGAGAGATCCTTTTGTCATTGAAACTCTTCAGGAGAGCCTCCTGAAGCATTTATGTGGTGCACCTACGTGAAATGGAAGGGACCTTAAGAGAGTTTTGAAAGGGAGGGCAGGGAAATTTGGTTGATGGCCTTAGAGACAGATGGAAACACCAGTGTGAGGTTGGAAGGAAACCAATAGACATAATGGCAATAAAAGTGGGAAGGGAAAGGATGGGAAACCAATAGACATAATGGCAATAAAACAGAAAGAAAGGCTGGAAGAAGCACAGGCCATAACTGAGGCATAACAAGGAGTGCTTATATCCCAGGTGCAGCTGTCTGGAGGTGGTATGCAGTTGCATGCAAGGCTATTATTGTGTATGGTTTGACAAAGAAGCAGTGATCCAAGATTTCAACATGAATATGTAGCAAAGGACCTCACACTCCTTCCCTTTCTCTTTCCACCCCTGTGAGAAAAGTTGGAAAGCAGAGACTAAATTTCAGTCTTATCAGGTCTACAAAGAGAGGGGTGATAGAAATGTGCACTGTGGCATCCTTCTCCTCAAGTTGAATACAGTCCACCAGTCAGTCAACTGCTGAGTTCTGCTAGGTATTTGGCAGTCTCCTTTTCCACATTGTGTGTGTGTGTAATTCAAGGCAAGCAGCACACAAACCAGAAGGTTTACCAAGCCCCAGATGGGCCTCAGGGTATGACAGTGAGCTTGGGAGGTCACAGGTTGGCTTGGCAGGTCACAGATCTTTGGCTTGGCAGGTCACAGGTTGTGCAGGCCTTGTTTTACAGTAGGCTTTGTTTCTACTACAAGACTTGGATGTTCCTTGCTCTAGTTCCTTAGAATGTTTGTATTGCTCTTCTAAAGCAGGTGCTGTTGGCAACAGGGGTTATTATACTTTCTCCCTCTCCAGCCCTTTGTAATCTTGATCACTTTATTCCATTGGAATGATATTATTGTGCTGGGAATTAGTCTTATTTCATCTTTTATTTATTGTATTGTATTGTATTGTACTGTCTTTCTGACAAGGCACCCGAGGAGGTTTACACTTTTAAAACACTAAAGCAAATAAGTGACATAACATTTAAAGTCATCCCTTAGAGTGGAGGAGGGGGCAGTCCAACCGGGGCTGGCCCTGATAGTGTCTTTGCACCTCTTCCTTTCTCTCATTGCCCTTCCCACAGGGCAGATGGTGTCCGTTGGTTCTGCGGGGGGAAGGAGGGGACAGTCTGATGGGCACAGGCCCTGATGTTGTCTTTGCATTTCTCCTTCGTCCTCTTCATCCAATAACAGAAGGTTATCATAATATTGAAATGGAAATAATTCTTTGTGTCTTCAAATGTTTAGCATTGCCAGCTGTCCAAGGAAAACATGCCTTTGTCGCCATTGTTCCTAGGATCACCCAGTGCTCAGTCAGAAGTAATTACCCAGCATGGAAAGAAACAAACCAACTAACCCTGAGAAGGCACTTGCTGAATTTTTTGAATTATCGGCTCCAAGGTGTATTAATTATTCTGAAGAGCATTTAACACAGCTTAATAAGACAACGCATTGACCATAAATGTCATTTTCATTTGTTCCTGTTGTTCAGCAAGTATTGCAGTTGACTGCTTAATGGCCTGTATCATGCAGGTATATTATTAGCTTGCATTGGCACATTTTACTCAATTGTCATTAAGGCTGTGAAATGCCTCTCCCTTCATTTTCATTTGGAATTCCTGATAGTGAACAAGATCAGTGGCACCCTTATCAGAACAATTACATTGGGCTGTATTTTGTCACTCATGAATCAATGGATTTTGCATCTCAGGCTGGTTCCTGCTCTGCATATGTCAATGCCACAACACTATCTCATTTACCAAATTGGCCAGCTCTGTTAATGAGTAAAAAAAATGACTGCTATTAATTTGTCACAGGGTTTTGTTTTGTGTTCTTTTCAGAATGCATGTTTGAGCACATAAGCTTGTAAGCACTAAATAACAGGAAAAGAAATACCACTGGGCTCTGGGTAACTATGATACTTTAGGAAAATCTGTGTAGAGACTCAAAATAAAAGCATAGATCAGGTGTGGGGATCCTGTGGCCCTCCAGATGTCGGTGAAGTACATCTCCCATCTCCCTGCAAACATGGCCAATGGCTAGAGATGATGGAAGCTGCAGTCCATCAACATCTGGTAGGTCAAAGGTTCCCCACATGAGATAGATATTCATTCATAATTACTATAGTATTTGTGTGTGTGTAAAAATTCTATCAAAATATGTAACCCACTGAGCATCACATCCTTGTGGTAATAGTAACTAACCATCCCCATTTACAGATGGAAAACTGAGGCTAGGAGTAAAATGTTGAGGGAGACTTACCACTGAGATGTGATTTTGAACCCCAGTTGAACATAGTGTACACTGCACCACACCACACCTAAAGTACACTAATTATGTGCATATAAGATTTCAAATAAACTTACTATCATCCCTTTCTCCCATTTTAATATTTAAGTATCTTACAAATGCTAATGCAAGCATCTTTGCCAACCACTCAGGAAGAGTCTCCCAGTCTCCCCACAGTATGCAGTACCAATCTTTCTATTGCATGCAGAACTTTTGCATGAACCATGTGCAAATATATGTGTGAACATTTATGCATGACTATGCCATGTTCATAGTCAAGAAAAGATTGCATGGGTAGGCATACTCATGTGAGAAGCTGTATGTGTTGATATCAGTTGCTCTAAATGTTAAATTGTTATTAATACTTTATTATTAATATACTAGGGGCTGCTGCCCCTGCTTGATTCACTTGTTTTCCCGTGCCACCACCTAGGTTGGCTGCTGTTGCTTAATGGAAGGGAGCTGGTGGGAAGGTTGACATGGTGTAAACACATTGGCAGGAGTACCAGACTGACTCCTTACCACCTCAGCCCTCTCCTCTCCCTCCCTATGAGCCTTCTTCTTCCAGCTCAGCCACCTGCTAAGTTCTTCCTCAACCTTTATTCTCTGCAGCTGTGCCTCTTTTCTTTAGCCTTCTGACCTCATCTAGCACATACTCTCTTGGTCTATGCTGGCTGTATATTTTCTGCTGGTCACAACCTTAGGTCAACAACATGTGTCCACTTTACAGGACCCTCTTCAATTGGTCTTTACCCAAGACCAAGAGGCAAAAGGAATTCTTTCAGAGTGAACCTCTCAGATCAGATTCTAATGCCCTTGATCAATATAACGAAATAACCAGGACATTCATTTTCAGTACTACTAACTGCCAATGATATTTTCCTCCTTAGCAACTGTAACCAAGGCTTCGGTCAAGCCCCATGCATTGTAACCATCCCAGAGGTCTGCCCACTCAGATACAAATTTGCCCCTTGTTTCATTTCAACCTGAGGTATTTAACCATAGTACATTTAAGCAGTTCATCGTACATTCATGACTCTACACACCTATCCTTTTTACCTTAATAATAAATTGTCAGTTGTTTCTTCATGTGCAGTAACACAAATAAAGAAAAGATAGGTTCCTGCCCTCATCATGAAGACTGTGTCTGATTCTGATGTAAGTCGTGATCGGTATGCACTTCTGTTGCACATCTTTATTTGAAAGACATTAGTCCTATTCAGGCATTTGCCTGAAAGTGTGGGAGCTAAAAGTGGGGCTGGGCAGGATTTGCGGCAATCTGGGTTCCTGATTGCAAAGATTTCCAATCGCATTCACCAGAACATGCTTAGATTACCCCTTCACACATTCCATCTCAGTGTGTGAAGTCTGAAGTAGACCCAGTGCACACAGGGTCTTGGGAGGCAGGGGTTGCATGCCTGCCTCTACTCTCAATGTCTTTCAGCCCACTTTTTTTTTTGTTTCACCCACACATTTGACAAGGATTCCCTCTACCTCTTCATCAGTAGTCCAGTGCTAGAGCATCTATAGCACCTTAAGTTACAAGAGTGTAGATTTTAGTTAGGCATTTGATGAGCAGGTAAAAGCAGTTCGACAATGCAACAAGTTTCCAAGAGGTATGGCGAACTCTCCCTCACTAAAGGTGTTCAAGCAGAGGTTGGGTATCCCTTGATTGGGGATGCTCTAGCTCTGGATTTTCTGTATTGAGTAGGGATGGGATCCATTGGCCAGTGCCAGTCCAAAAGCATTCCTTTGACCTAACAGGCCAGTATTGATTCAAGTTCATTCTTTGTCCATTAGCCACTGCTTTTACTGATCTATTTTTTCCTTGCAAAAAATATGGATATATTTAAAGGAAACATTTATATTTTCAAAGGAAATATCAATAAATAAGAGGAAATATCAATAAAGTTGTTTTTAATACTGATATTTTGAGATTGATTAAGAAAATAGTTTTTGAAACTAGCAGCAGAAAATCACTACATAAAAATCCAATTTGCAGTAGTGAATAAGTGCATTAATGGAAAATTTGGTACCAAATCTAAATTGGGTGGAATTCCAGCACATCCCTAATATTGAGTAGGGGGTTGAACTAAGTGGCCTGAAAGAATATCTCCAACTCAGTAATTGTATGGAGAGTAGTGATGGACTGAGTATCTCATTCCGTACTTTTTCACTCTCACTGGTGCTCAGTCATAGATCTGTTCTATCCTGTTTATGTTGATTTTTTTAAAAAGAATGCTTGAAAACTCTGCATTGAAATGTATGCATTTTGTATGCTCTTTTTATGTAAAAGTTTCAATGCATTCATCCATAAAATATATATTGTATGTATCTTTTTTCTTAAAATACATTTTCATGCACTTTTTGCACGTCAAAAATACATTGCATTTTGTGCACCAAAATGTATCCATATGGAAGTTGTATCCATAAGCAAGTCTAGCAGTTTCTGTTCAGAAAACCCCTGCAAAAAGTCAACCAAATTCCTCCATCATCCCTAATGAGGACTGTGACTTGATGTAGGGATGAATGGATCAATGTATTCCTGGTCCATGCCAGTTTTGAATATGTTTATGTATAATTCTATTTCGTTCCATTTCCAAATCAATCTGCGTTTTTAAAAAGGCACAATGATTCACATAATTTTTGAACAATTTTCCACAAAATACTCAATTTTGTATGCATTTTAACCTAAAAGATTCATTTTTACATGCATTTTGGAATGTTTCTGAGCCAACAGCTCTATCACAAAATTCAGCAAAAATGGAGAATCCTGCATGCAAGTACTCCCTGCTGTGCTAGCATATGTTGGACAAAATTTATCCTACCTTTTACTTTAATTTTTATTAGCTGTAAGTCAAGTGCACAGCTCTGTGTAGAAAAATGACAAACAAATAAAATAAATAAAATAAATAAATAATTGGGTTACCCCTGTTCATGACTGTTGTGCCTTGTGCCCCACAAGGTGCTTGATAAGACCTGTGTTTTTGGCTATTGCACTGCATCAGCTGTGGGGAACCTTTGGCCTTCCAGATGTTGCTGAACTGCAACTCCCATCATCCCTGGCCCCTGACCAGGCTGATGGGAGTTGTAGTTCAGCACCATGTGGAGGGCCAAACGTTCCCCACTCCTGTGCTATGTACATACACTCTAGGAGCACTTCTAGATGACCTGCTTACTGAGCTTTCATCCTGATTTGTCTGCATGGAGATTAAGCAACGTTACCTATTTAATGAGCATTCAATCTGATATGTTTGCTGGGAGGTTAGGTGATGTTGTGCCAAAGCAAGTGTCATCCCACATTTTTCAGTGCCTTTCCCACTTCACTTTCCTTATTGCAAATAGTTCAATCTTTGGGGGAAGTTGGTTTGTTGTGCAAGAACTCTCAATCAGCTATAATTGCGCAACCTGAATTTGTTGGTATGTGATTGAATCTCCCCTGAAAATAGGCACAATCTGGAAGAACCCCTAGGATTGCTTACTGTATAGATTTTATTTAGTGGCAGCTATTTATGACCATGTGATACTATAATTGTACATTGTTTTGAGTGCTCTTGGGAAAGAATTGGACCACACGACTTCAAAATTTAAGAAAGAAAATCACAATAGGGGAAAAACAAACATCCTAAAAACCATTACAGATATTCCCAGCCTGTAGATTGCTACTTAAAACCAGAAGTTGAAATCCTCACTCTAGCACCATCAGTGGTAAATGCCAAGAGACTAAAAAGCCATTTACAAAGGTGTTAAGCTAAAATATAAAACCCTCCTTAAAATAATAGAAAGAAAGCTATGGATCAGATCATTTATCACTTTAAACTCTCCTATTGGCTCAGAGCAGAAAATCTATTTCTTTCCATTTTGAAAAATATTCCCTCTATATCTGTCACATGCTTTTGCTAAAGTCTCTCACAAAAGCAGGTAAGCGATCGAATTGTCAGTTTTAGGCTCTCATTCTGTGGGGCTCTGACTGAATACAGCCACAAGAATTAACAAAAGAGACATTTGTTTTCTTACTATTCCTTGTCATAGCGGAGATGTTTTTAGAACAATGAGATCTAAAAGGTCATGATAAAAATGTGCAGTACCTATATCAACTTGCCCTTGTCATGGGAGTAATATTAAGTACTAGATCCCCTGGGTGATCTAGTTTGAAATGAATTATAGAATGACAGAGCTGAAAGTAGAGTTACCACCAAGGTCATTTCAGGTTTCAGTATATATGAGAGGGTGGGATATCAAGAGCATTGTCATAATTCTATATGACACTTTCAAGGGTTCAGAACATGGGTGCTTTCAGACAGCAGTTTAATCAATTTCCCTGATGGTTCCTTACCTCATAATTTTTGCATTTTTTCTGTCTATCACTCGATGTAGAAAGAAGCTGCAGAATATAGTGGAAGTTTAGCACTTGTTTCTGTGAGAAATGATTCCAGAAATATTCCGTTGGTGAGCTCTAAAATCTGGTAAATCGGGGGAGTTTTCCCACAATCACCATTGCTCACATGACCAGCTGGGGTGTGATATCCCAGCATGCAATTCATTCATACCTTTTTTTTACCTCAAAAAATTGTTCCAGTATTCCAGCATATGCCATCATAGGCACAGGTATCAGTTCCCCTCCCCTACCCCAAATGTCAGAAATGAAAGGAAGAGGGGTCGCATGGAGATGTGATGAGTTACACTACACAGTGAATTATGGAGGAACTACAGTGCACATGTGTATAATAGGTGAGTGATGAAAACAAGTAGTTGTTCATTGCAGCACTGTGAAAGACATTTCGTGTAACATGGTGGTATATTGGTCAGCAAGCCTCGATTCCTGGTACTGTAGTGTGAAAGGAATTTTAGAAATTGGGACAGAAGCACTATCATTATAATCCATAAAACTAATGCAACAAGTCCCATGTCTGAATGCAGTCATGTGTCTTGTGGTATCCTTACAACAAACACGCAGTCTTCTTATCCTCACATTTGCAGATGCGGAGCTAATGCTAAAAGAGAATGGTTTGATTAAGGCTACTTAGTGAATGAATGGCAAAAGTGAGACTCATACAAGAAACTTCCTAATTTGTGTAGCTTAGGCTGCATTCTGACAGCAATGTATTCCATTCTCCCAATGTTTCTGTACCTGATAATTTACACATTTTATTTGATTTTTCATATGATGTAAAAACCCCTTCTGGAAATCTAGCAGAATATAGTGAAAGTTTAGCACTCATTTCCATGTTAATTGTTTCTGGGGAAAAATAATTTTACAATCCCATTATCCCAGAGAGTTGGGGGAGTAAAGTGATGAAATTTGGGCAGTATACCAGCATACAGTTCTTTCCCGCCATTTTCATGGTGGGGAAATCATGGGAAGTGTGCATGTGCAGAAAGGGTGGGGGAGTAGCAACATGATGTTCATTGTTGTGTCACACCAGGCTTGCTGGCGTAAATGAAATTTAACATAATATGGCAATACATTGGTCAAAAAGCCACAGTTCCATATTGCAACAAGTACTGCAGTGTGAAAGGAATGTTAGAAATCAGGACAGAAACGTTACCAGTATATAATCAGTAACACAAACACAATAAACCCCACATCTGAATGCAGTCCTAGTCTTTTACAATCCATCCCTGTGCATATTTACTCATAACTAATTCCAGCTGTGATCAGTCAGCTACAATCGCCATTCCCAGGTAAGGTTGCATTGAATTGCAGCTGTAGCCACTACATGCACCTGATCTATTGAATGATTTCAGCAGGATGGGCAAGATTCATAGCAGGGATCAAAAACTTTCTCTTCAGTATATCCAGGTTAAATTGCAGAAAGTAATGTATTTAAAGAGCTTTCATTACAGTTATTTTTAGTCCTGAATGAAAATACCCACCTACCAATCCGCTTTAGCAGACAACACATTTGGGCAGAGGAAGTATTTTTGGTGATTTTTAAAAGAAGCACATTTTTTAAAAGGAAATATAGGTTAGGAGTCCCACTCCTGGCAGATACCAGGGGGAAAAAAATGTATCTTCCCCGCCATCTCTCTTTTTTGATTTGAAAAAGCAAGATCAAGCAGCTGCACACATCGAGGTGAATCCAACACTGCTGTTCCACTCACACAGCAGGCTTCTGCTCATGCAATGAACTTCCCCTTCCTCTTCTGTCCCCTGCAGCCCCCCCCCAAATCTGCTCCAAATGATTGAGGAACTTTGAAGTGAAGTTTGGTTGCACAAGCAGAACTTCACTTGTGCACTGTTGGATACAGCCCACTGTCATTCTAGAACATTCTACATATACATATAAAAATAGGGAGTCTGATAAAAAGTGGTGGCTGCCACTGCAGGCCATTTTTCTCCCCAGAATGCCCTGAAATAATACTATGTCTGCGTTTGAGGGAGGTATATGCTGAGGTGTAGTGAGACAATGTTCACTTGGGGGGCAGAGACAAAAATTGGGGGGACAGAAGGGTTGAAGCATTGGTTAATATAAAAGCGGTTTCTGGGGAAAAGTTTTCATAGGTAATGACAAACCCCTCCCCCAATTTATACATTTTAATTAGGAACTATGACTTGTAAAGGTTACAAAAAAGCAAATCAATTTAAATATAATATTTTCCACATGCAAAATAGTTGTGTAAACTAAATAACAATGACTAGGAAGTAAATGTATATCATGCAAGTCATCCTACCATAATGATCTGAACTGTTAACAAAATCTAATGTGCCGCGATTTTTCTGCAAACTTACAGAGGAACTGTTCACTTGAAATTCCTTCAAAATATGTTACTTTCAAAAGCCAAGATTACTAACTTTGTTTTTCTGTGATGAAACACTGAACACCTGTATGGTGTCAACACATGTCAATGTTGAGAATGAATTTTCACACACAGCTGTAGATGCATCAAAGGTGAGTCCTGCAGCATACAAAGTGTACATGAGTGGAAAGACTTCCTTGTACAGGTACAATGTTATAGTAAACTCGTGATCTGTGAATTCAATTCTCCTGAGGCAGCTACTTCCCGGAACTAGCTACCCTGGTTTCCTTTGCCATGCCAGGAAAGCCATTAAGAGAAGTTTCACTTTAAAAATTAAATTAATACCTATAAACATCACTTTTCATCAGGAAATGCTTGACAGCATGTCACATAGGAACTATAAGTCTCTCCGAACTACAAGTGCTAGAATGACCTGTACAAGCACACAATCTCTGTTCTACAGAAAGGCATTGGACCAGACAGCTATCACCACTTCTGAAGGCTCTACCAGCAAATGTCACACATCCTATTTTGGTAGTACACATGAGAAAAGTTAAATAAGGTGAATTATGTATAATGGTTTGCACAGTTGGGTGGAGGTCTAAAACTGTTGGAACTAAGGCTCTAGCCACATTATATTCTTCAAAAGTATTTTGAAATGGAAATTAATTGAAAGGATATTTTTTCCAACATTTTTAACAAACTAGGAAAGAAAAGCCTCGCTCTCAGACATGCATGGAGTCACAATATTC